>NC_137760.1:1985200-2585200 GCF_963264785.1 Psittacula echo | reverse complement strand
CAGCATGGAGACACCCCCCCACCCCCCAAACATGTGCTTTGAGATTCCCTTGGAACAGCCTCGATGGCCAATTGGTCTTTCCCAAACCAAAAGGCCCAATTCTACTCTGGGGCCAAGGCATGGCCAAGACATCAGAGCTCTCTGCAGACCCAAGGTGAAAGATGATTCGCTGTCTGCTACACTGGTGACAACACTGAGTACCAAAAACCACGTTCATCCAACCTCTGAGCACGGAGGGGTGAGAACACTGGGGGAGCTGCACACTGTGTCACAGGCACGCTGGATTCTGATGCCACACACATTCTTATTGCTATGTTTGGCAAAAAAAAAGGCCAAGATTAACGTTGAGAGGAAGGAAGAAAACCAGAGCAGGAGACCTCTTAACTACAATGCTAGTTCTCCCTCCTACTTCATTTCTCTACCAAGTGCCAGCAATGTTTCAACAGCCCAATCCCCTTTCCCAAGGAGGTGTTCTGAGTTCTACTTATTTCATGGTCAAACTACCATGGCAAGAAATCCACGTTTAGATTCATCTCTAAGAGAAGAACACTCACATAGCAGACCTTTCCTTCCCATAACCTGGAAATGGCCAAATACCATCAAATTGCCTTCAAATAAACACGGTCAGAAGACAGCTCATAACAACTAAAAATATTTAGCAATAAAGAAAACATGCTGCCCAGCTCTGACGGAAGCATTATGTGCTAGCACGATGACTTAGTGCACTTCACCCCTGGGAACGGCTGCAGGACATGGCAAACAGCTTTCATTTGAAATGATTTACTTCATTCCTTTACTCATCCTAACTGTCAATATTTTCTTCCTGCAGTTTTTCAGTAAAATAAAGCCCACTGTAACTGCTGTCAGACCATTCCATGACCACTATGACTCATAAATAAGAATATGAGATACAAACAGATTTTGCCAGCAATACAAGAACCATCATCTTCAATGGAAGAAAAACCATTCTGTGCATTTTCTCTTGTATGGATGAATGCGTAAAGGTGCTGGAAAGTAAAATTCACTGAAGGGGCCCACAGAATCTTCCTGGGCCTGAGCTTTCCTTCTATTTTTCTTAGGTGGTTCACATACATTGACAGGAAGAGCCACAGCAGAGTAAGATCTTCCAAAAACCATCTGGTGTGAGACACCAATTTGTAACCTGCTATCAACTGGAACAGCTCAGAGCATATCAGTTGTCTTACCCCTGTACACACAAGGATCAGAAGAGGTTAACTGCTGACATGCAGGTTAGGTCTTCAGAGCAGCTTAACAGCCACTTCTGGAGGAGTTCATACTGAAGATGGGTAAAGGTTCACCCATTTAGTTTTTCAAGTCTCCAATCAACCTTAACAGCACAACAAAACCACTTCATAGCACAATAATAAAGTTCATTACATTGAGGAAGTCGACAGATTCGGCTACATCAGGAAATAAAACCCAAACAAACCCCAAGATACATACTGACAGCATCAAAGAAAGAAAACTCGACTTGGTTTAGTTTAAAAACCTTTGAACTGCAGACAAATGTTGCATCCCTGACCCCAGTGAGCAGGTAACAGCACCACCGAGGGGTCACTGCAGGGCTGGAAGTGCACAACCCATGATGGATGGGGGCTGCTTAAAATTGGTGCTGCCACCAAAGGAAACAGTCACCAACCCGCAGCCCAAATTCCTATTTGAAAAGCTGGTTTTCCTTCAGATTTGTTGCTGGGCTAAAGATGCAGAAAGTGCAAGAGGCCCATATTCAGAGAACCCCTTTTCCATCCAGCTCCTTACATCTGGCTGAACCAAGAGCCAGGTGCCTCGAGAAAGTTCACCAAATCTAAGCCTAGCTAAGAGCAGGGCTTACAGACAAGAGACAGATTGAGATGGATTTTAAACCATATGAGCTCAGTCTGTTAAGGAACAGCAGGAACACAACTCACCCTTGAGAATCGCACTCTTAACTCCTTCCCTTATCCCCAGGGGTCTGACAAGACATTTTCAACTCCTATTTGCATCTTTACCAAAGCCAAAGGCTTGTTTAAATCCATGATAAAAATCTCAGTTTAACCTCAGCCCAAGGCTGCATTTGTTTCAATGCATCTCCATGTTAATACTGCTCTACTGCCAAGCTATTTGCATCATGACTCAAAAGCTAGGAGTAGGGTTGTAAGGGGTTCATCAACTACTAATCCAAGTGTTCTACATATCTCAAGGATTATTTTCCAGTTTACTAACCTGAGCTCCTTGTTGCAATAATGCTCTATCTATAGTGAAATCACCAGGCAGATCAAGGTGTGCAGCTCTGGCACTGCGCAACACATCAGCAGCTCATGCCTCCAGCATTTGTCCTGCTTCTCCACTAGGTTTTACAGCCTGCATCAAACTCCAGCTGCCAGCAAAACCACTACCCAAAACGGCTATTTCTTTAAGCTTAAACGGGGTAATCTGAAGCTTGCTGAAGTCCGGCAATGCGAGGACAGACGTATGAAGCTCCCTGTCAAAACGGAGCATTTGGTGGTTTTATTTCAGCTGGTCAAGTTCAACAGCAACAGGGAGCAGAGCATTCACCTGGCATTGAACTCGTGGTGCGAGCCAGCTGCATGGGGCAAGTGATAAGATGGGAAAAAATTAACACACAAGGTCTTTACCTTGTGTTAAATACATCTGGGGAGCTCCCTTTCCTGCCGGAACCTCTGCCTCTGCCTGCAGCTCCCTTTGGGGGCCAGCCCCTGCCTGCGCTTACCTGGTGAAGGTAAAGGATAGGGTGTGTGGGACCCCTTTAACTGCACTGAGTCTGCCCAGTTTATGACAACGATTGCTCGAAGAGGAAAGGACAGGCATGGAGCTGTGTAAGCTGCATCCTCATCCTTCGTGAAGGAAGGCAAAAGCCACCAAGAACAGCAAGGCATGCTATAGGTAGGTAGCAAGGGAAACCTCATGGAAGGCTTTCACCAAGCTTTGTTCAGACATTTTTCTGCGCTACCTCCATCACTTTAAAACAAAAGAAAACCACACACGATATGGGTCTTGAAAAACAAAAAAAGGGGCAGAAAATAGAAATAGTTATGGCTGCGATTAGCCCTGGGGAAAATTAAATAAAAAGCCACACAAAAAGCAACAAAAACCGCCCCCAAATACCCCCTCCCCCTCCCCAAAAAAAAAAAAAAAAAAAAAAAAAAAAGAAGCCCCAAATAACTAAAATAAAAAGGGGGTAAAAAAACCACCACCTCAAAGCGTATCACGAGAACGGGATCAGAGAAGAAAGCGTGGCCACCCCTTCAGGACCAGGGAAGAATTAACCTGCATTTCTCCATCCCAACTGCGAGCTTGCGGCTCTGCCACCCATTTTGTGTCGGATTAAACACATAAAATGCCACTAATGACAGAGAAAAACCCAGCCGATTATAGCACAGAGCAAACCAGGCCCCGCACGCAGGGCGCAGGTTCCCCTCAGGCATCCCCATGCCCAGGTAGGTGCCCCTTCCCCTCCGCCCAACGCGGGCTGCAGGCTCCGGCGAGCCGGGGAACGCCGGCCCGGAGCCCACGGGGAAGGTTTAAAATAGAAATAGAGAATAAAAAGGCAGAGGAGGAGCGGCACGGCCGGCGCGGAGCCCCGCGGCCAAGGTGAACCGCGGCCGGGCAACATGGTGGAGACTGCCGGGGAGCCCAGACCCACCTCCCCGCGAGGAGGAAGGGGCGAGCCGCGGGTTGTGTGTGGGGATGGAGGGCGGCTCTCGGGGTGGGGCGGGATGGAGGTGACAGCGAACGGGAGCGGTGACCGCGGCGCGCTGACGGGAGAGCGGTGCCCGCGGGGGAAGGCACCGGCGAGGCTGCACCCTCGATGCGGCGGCATCTCCCCCCGCGGGAGGAGGAAGGGGACGAGGACGGGCTCACCTGCCATAGCGGGCTACGGGCGGCAATGGCGCTGGCGGCTGCGGCTCCGCTCGGGCGGCAGCGGCGAGTGCGGCGAGGCCGGGGCGGCCCCGGCAGGCAGAGCACGGGGCGGGCCGGGCCGGGCCCTGCTCCGCCCCCGGCAAGATGGCGCCCGCCGCCCACCGTCTGCCGTCAGGGCCCGGCTGCTCATGGCGGCACCGGGCCGTGAAACCAGCGGAGCAAGGGACGAGGAGGGACCCGTGGCAAGGCTTCAACCCCGGGGGGCTTCGTCTGCGGGGGTCCCTCCTCAGCCCCCAGGAAGATGGCGCTTGGCTGGTGTCACCACAGGCAGCCTCAGCCATGGCCCTTCCTGAGGTTTGGTGTTTTCAGGTTGATTTTGTTTGGGTTTTGTTGGTTGGTTAAGTTTTCTTTTCCCCTCTGGAAAAATCCATCGTTTATAATAGGAGAGTGAGCTTAGGGGGCAAAAAGCAGTTGATTCTACCCCCAAAGATGGCACCTCCACCACACGCATCCCTCTAACCTAACATCGCATTTTAGTAAGCTTTTAACAGGGACAAACCTGACGTGATCCCTCAGCAACCCATGAGGTTGAGTGTTTTCACATCTGCCTCTTCCGTACCCCATAGCGACGATGGACACTGCCTCCCACATCCCGCTTGGCAAAGCCTGAAATTCCTAATGGGACCTGATAACATCAACTCGCTTTAATTTGGCTTCTGCCCTTTCCAGTAGGTGCAGTTCTCGAAAGTGCCAAGAGCTGAACCTTGGGGCTCTTGGTGCTTTTCTGGAAGCCAGAGCTGAGCCTCCTTTTTGCCCCCTTTTTGTCCCCTTTCTACCTCCTTTCTGCCCTCTACCTCCTTTCTACCTCCTTTCTGCCTGTTTTCTACCTTCTACCTCCTTTCTGCCCCATTCCGACCCCCTTTCTACTCGCTTTCTGCCTCCTTTCTGCCCCCTTTCTACCCCCTTTCTGCCTCCTTTCTACCCGCTTTCTGCCTCCTTTCTGCCCCATTCCTACCTCCTTTCTGCCCCCTTTCTGCCTCCTTTCTGCCTCCTTTCTGCCTCCTTTCTACCCCCTTTCTGCCTCCTTTCTACCCGCTTTCTGCCCCCTTTCTGCCTCCTTTCTACCCCCTTTCTGCCTCCTTTCTACCCGCTTTCTGCCTCCTTTCTGCCCCATTCCTACCTCCTTTCTGCCCCCTTTCTGCCTCCTTTCTACCCCCTTTCTGCCTCCTTTCTACCCGCTTTCTGCCTCCTTTCTGCCCCATTCCTACCCCCTTTCTACCCCCTTTCTGCCTCCTTTCTACCTCCTTTCCACCTGCTTTCTACCTGCTTTCTGCCCCCTTTCCACCTCCTTTGTACCCCCCCTAATTTCTACCTTTTCTCCCCTCCACAAAACCCCCTCCAAACCCCATGCTGCTCGTTTCCAGTGGGTATCCTTGAGCTAACACTGCCTGACAATGAGCCTTCTCGCCCAGCAGCCCCTTCGTTACTTGATGCAGGTGCCTCGTAGCTGGCAGTCAATAGCAGAGCCCTTGCTCCCGCGCTCACAACACTCACTGGAGCCATTGCATCAGTTGTACCCAGACCTGCAATTCTTTGTTGATCTTTCAGGTCTTGGCCTTTCCAGTTGCTGTTTGCACAGTTCAGTACCAGGCATGTTTACCCAGTACCAGCTGGCTGACCCCTTCCATCCCCTTGCCCCTCTAAAGAGGGTTTCATCAGATTCCATTAGAACCCAAGAGCTTAAGAGCAGAGGCCCTGCAAGGCCTCTGGAGCATTTGTGCCTCTCATCCTCCTTGTACATGTATTTTTAACATGTTCACTACAATACACTCCTGAAACTTCAAAAGGGTCTTCAAGTGAACCATATGGAGAAGCGGACAGGACCCAGATAAATCACAACACATCTCTTGTACTGCCTCTAGATTATGAATCATAGAATAGTTTGGGTTGGAAAGGACCTTAAGATCATCCGGTTCCAACCCCCCTGCCATGGGCAGGGACACCTCACACTAAACCATGGCACCCAAGGCTCTGTCCAACCTGGCCTTGAACACCGCCAGGGATGGAGCATTCACAACCTCCCTGGGCAACCCATTCCAGTGCCTCACCGCCCTCACAGTAAAAAACTTCTTCCTTAGATCCAATCTAAACTTCCCCTGTTTCAGTTTGAACCTGTTACCACTTGTCCTACCACTATAGTCCCTGATGAAGAGTCCCTCCCCAGCATCCTTATAGGCCCCCTTCAGATACTGGAAGGCTGCTCTGAGGTCTCCACACAGCCTTCTCTTCTCCAGCCTGAACAGCCTGAATATTGATCCCTTAGACATTATTCAATGCCTGGCCTTATCCCAAACCTATCCATGGAGTTCATGCAGCTTTTAAATGGTAATAGCCTTTGTTTGTTAGGGTAGAGGAGCGTGGTGCTGTGACGTAAGGGCCATTTTAGTAATGCAAGATTGATTGAGACTGCAGCAGTTTCGCTGTTGACAGGAGTTTGTGCAGGAAGATGGATCAGATGCATTCAGTGATGCAGCCTTTCTGTGTTCAGAAATGGCTGGCAGAGACACCGCCTTTCTTTATGAGTGTTATAATTTCCTAACCCTCTGCTGGTGGAGGGTGGCAGAGTGAAATACAGGTAACACTGCAAGGGACAACACGAGAGATACAAGGGAAGTGCAGACCTGGGCATCAGTCAGATTGAAATGGAACAGCGAAAGAGACCTCAGGGTCACGACAATCCCAAGGATGGGCAGGGCAAAGATGATAAAAGTGGATTTAGTGCTCCAAGAATTGAATCTGATGTAGCTTGACCCCCTAGAACCACGGGCTCAAACCCAGGAAATGCATTTTTCAGCCTTTTGCTCCTCTTAAATAGTTAAATTACCTTCGAGGTGGCCTTCTGTGCTGTGGAAGTCCAGAAAATGCCCTGGCATTTCATTCCTTCAGGGAGCCAGAGCCCATTGTATGCTGTAGAAGAAGTAATAACTGTTTTACTGGAATACTTGGCATATATAATTTCTGTTATTAAAATGCAGTGACGAACCATAAAGACATTCAGTCCCTTTCTGCCTCAGTGATTCACAGGATCATAAAACAGTCGGAAGGATCGGAGACTCAGGATGTGCATGTGCATGTCCTTCATGAGAATAACGCTGTCAAGAGAAATCAGCAATCATTAATCATTTCTTGTGCAGAACTAAAGGAGACCCAGTCCCTTTGGTATTTTCTTCGTTATGGTACCTCTAATCTAGGAGCTTATTTGAGCTCCTCAAAGCTTACTTGAGGATTTACCTGATCAGGTGAGGTGTTGCTGCATCTAGACAGCCACAATAGAAGGCTTACACCACTCTTCCCACTTCAACCAGTATAGAATACCTGTCCATCAAAATGAATTCCTGCTGTAATTGCCTTAACTGGCCTAAGTTCCTGTAACGCTGATGTTCTTCAGCTCACACTGCGCTCCTGGAGTCCAGATTCCTCCCTCTCTTCTTTGTACTAATCCCCCATTACGTTTGCTTTCATAACTCAGGATAGATATTATAGTGTTAATGTAATCACAGTAGTAACGAGTAGAGAGCACATGAGCAAATAGTGCTTTGTGATGTCTGCCAGCCTGAATCACCGCGACATCTCCACCGTGGATGCAAGCAGGGACTTGATTTTGTGGTGAGGTTGTGCCCATGTGGAGCTACAAGTCTTTGCGAGGAGATATTGTAGTGGAGCCTTTAGGCTGGGCTCTGTGTCCTTCCCTGCAGCCAAAGAACACAAGACTGTTGCGATAGTCGGAGGTAACCTTTTCTGAGCATGTTCCCCAAGCTTGCCAGCTTGATGTTGTTTGTTTCTTCATGGCTCTGTGCAAATAGAATGGTAAGGACAGGGCTACAGAAGGTCAGGGTTTTCTTGAGATGCAGCATGGACCTTACCGGCATAAATTTAACCAAAACTGAAATGTTTTTGGCTGGAATCCCTTCTGTTTACTCAATATTTCCATTTTAAACCAAAGTGCTGCCTCAGACGGGGGTGTGAATCATTGATCTGAGTCCGGGAGCTCCAAATGACCAAATATAAACTTCGCATCCAGTTCAATCCAAGGATGCTTGGTTTGGGTCTGGGATCCATGGCTCATTTCCAATTCCCTGGCTGGTTTTCTTGGTGTGTTTTGGGTTGGAGGGTTGTTTTATACAAGGAAATAATCTGCCCCCCAGCAGATCAACACTATTTTATGTGATTCCTATTGATAGATCCAGGAGTTAAGACCAATCCAGCACACATGTCTATGGATAACGGGAATAGGTTTTACTGCGTTGCACAAAATAGAAATGAAACCTCTGGTGTTTCAACAGCTTCTTGGGAGGTGGAAAAAAACCTCCCCAAGAAAAGAGTTAAGAGCTCACCAGCAGTGATGCTTTGGCTTCTTTCCCTGGACTATAGAGTAGTACCTGTAATGGGAAGAGAACATGGAACAGGATCGACTCTGGGCTTCTGTTGTACCAGATAAAGAGGGGAAGAGTGAAAAACCCTTCTTAAACAATGTTGTCTACCACCACCTAGTGGAAAACACCACCTCGGGTTCCTCCACCTACTTAAACGCGTAGTTTCTCTTGGGGAAAGTCATGAGTCGATTGTTGTTTCCCCTCTTATCTTATATGGAAATAGAGATAGTGAAAAAATTGATCTCTAAGAACTATTTCTAAACCTGAACAACCTCGTCTGAGCTAAATCCTCACTTGTGTCAGCTGCAAAAAGGAGGCAGGAAAACCCAAGGAGAATTCTATGAAGTTTAATTAGTGCAAAGTGCTCTTAATAGCAAATAGGGCTTTTGGTCCAAGGATCTCAGCCGACTTTGATCCAAGTACTCAAGTTACTGAGGCTTCAGCCAGCGATCCAAGAGGCAGATGTACTGCTGGGCTTGCTATATAGGGAGATAAATGGCAGGGGCTGCAAAGTTAGAGTGGCCTCAATTCACATCATAAATCGATAGGGGAGGAGGAGAAAACAATCTGCATGGTTGCAGGATTATTGGATCCCTGCTGCTTTTATCAAGATGGTTTTATCTCTGGTAGCTTTTGGAAAGATGAGACCTTTCTTCACCTTTGTCTGTGCATTATACTGTGTAAATGGAGAGCGGATTGTGGCAGCCAGCGCAGTACAAACAACCCAGAGCAGGTTCCTTTGCTTCTTGCTCTAGGGTTGTTCAAACGACACCGACCACGTGTCTTCCGTGAATACAGGGAAAGAAGGGTAAGCAAGAACACTTACAGTAACACTAACTCATCTGCACAGCTCATGCTTTGGATGGGAAACTAATTTTCTTGATGCTGTTATGTCTGGTACCTCAGGGGCTGTACCAAATAGATGAGATTTAACGTGCTGAGTCAGGAGGAAGGCTTGTCTTTGGCTGAGGAAGGAAGAGATGGGCTTAGTCACCTCTCAGAGTTCATTCCCAGTCTTCTTTTCAAAGGCACAGCCACTGAAATTAGCTCTTACATCTTGGGAAGAGTGGGAGCAGGAGGGGGGCAGGAAAACAGCATCCATTTATCCTCCCTGTTCTCTTTTCCTGCCAGGTTCCAGTTGCCAATAGTGCTGAATTGCTGGAGCCACATCTCCTGACTCTGAGACATTGTGGCAGCAGAAGAGGCACTGCAGAGCCCATGGTGACATTTTTGCTGTGCTGGTGCACATTCACACTGGTGTTTTGCTTGTAGCTACCCATCGGCTGAAGCCCGCGTCACTTGGAGAGACAGTCTCCAAGCAGGGGACAAGCTGGGTTTTGCCACCTCATGTCAAGCTCATGCGTGGCTCTTGTTCAAAGCTGTAGCAGTAAGTGGCAGCTTCTGTTGACAGATGTGCATAGGCAGGACCAGCACAATTTTCTTCCACTGAAACTGCTTCCAGAAGGATGTGGACTTGGCACACAGAATCATTAAGTCCATTAGAGGGATTTTATAGCATAGAATAAAACCCATGTTTTCTTAAGCCACCTCTACTGGGAGTTCAAATGAAGTCCTTTATGGTACAGGGAATAGGCAGCAGCACTCTCGTGGTTGCTTACTCAGACCTTCCTAGTGGTAGCAGAGGGAGAATCGCTGGTTTAACCTTTCATCACTTAAACCCACTTGCAAGCCATTCTCACAGACCAGCTGCAGACTGTTTAGGGAAGAAGGGTGGGCTTGGACTTTGCCATTGCTTTTATCCGCTATTGCCCCATGACTCATCTAATTCCTCATGAAAGCGTGTAGTAACACAACACAGTGATGTCAGGAGCGACAGGAAAACCACTGCTGCAGAATCAACCTCCTCGAGCAAATGGGAAAGGACAAAACAAATGTGTGGTGCTGAGGCATGAGATGGAAACAGGCAGCACCATGACAAGCCCTTTGCAGCTTTGGAAGTGTCCAAATCACACTGGGCATCATTTACACACAGGAAAAGAAGAACTTGGAGGCAGGAGGGAGAACCGGACCCAAACCGAAGCCCAGTGGGCAACACAAGAGCTGGAAGTTGCCTCTGGTAATGCCTTTCAGTTCCTCCTTTCCCTGACAGCTGAACTAACACTTGCCACAGGAGCACAAACGAGGCAATTATAGCAAGCATGGATGCCACAGGGCTGCACAGGCTCACTATTTATAGTTCCCTGCCAATGAAGCTTTCCCACTGTGCTGCTGCACACAGGTTAAGGTACAGTCCTCGCCTCGGAGGGCTCACAGTCTAAATAAAAACAGGGAGAGGAAGGGCTAGCAACCCCCTTTATGCTGAGAGCCAAGACTCAGAGAGGAAAGGATAAAAAGGAAACCCACAGCGGAGCCTTGGACAATGAATTCCAACTTCTCCCCAGCAAATTGCCCTTTTTTGTCTTAACTCCTTCCCTGCCTCAAGTGCCACCTCTCCACAACTCATGGTTAGTGTCAGCCAGTCTGAGGCAGTGTCACTGAAGTGTTCCTGCAAGCTCTGGCTCATCTTGCCACTGGTAAATGACTTTCCGTTACTACAGCAGAGCTGGGAGAAGGGATTTGTGCCAGCCCTTAGTCCCTCTGGAGACCTGGGCCCTGTTGAAAGGTGGGAAAAGGGTCGAGGGGGGATTCTGCCCCTCTGCTATGCTCTGGGGAGACCACGCTGCAGTCCTGGTCCAGCTCTGGGGTAGCAGCACAAGGGGGATGTGGAGCTGCTGGAGTGAGTCCAGAGGAGGCCATGGAGATGCTGTGAGGGCTGGAGCAGCTCTGCTCTGGAGCCAGGCTGAGAGAGCTGGGCTGGGGCAGCCTGGACAAGAGAAGGCTCCTGAAGGGGAGACCTCAGAGCAGCTTCCAGTGTCTGAAGGGGGCTGCAAGGATGCTGGAGAGGGACTCTTCATCAGGGACTGGAGCGATAGGACAAGGGGTGATGGGTTCAGACTGAAACAGGGGAAGATCAGGTTGGTTATAGCCTGGCACAGGCACTGGCAGTGTTCAAGGCCAGGTTGGACACAGGGGCTTGGAGCAAGCTGCTCTAGTGGAAGGTGTCCCTGTCTGTGGCAGGGGCTGGAGCTGGATGAGCTTTAAGGTCCCTTCCAACCTTCCCTCTTCCCTTCTGTGATAAACTCCCAGGAGTGGAGCAGGCTCCCAGCTTCAAGCATTCAGTGTCTCAGTGGCTGCAGGCACAAGTCAAAGAGCCTCCCTCGTTCCACGGGGAGGATTAGAACACAAGCTGCTTGTGAATTGAACTTTGAAGCCACCCAACAAAGAGAAACCTTGACAAATACAGTTTTCTCCATTTGAAGTCGGAGACCATGCCCTGGCCCATGTTACAATCCCGCCTCTGTTCTTGTGCAATAAAAGGCAGCAAGGATTCACTTGACCTGCAGGATCAAATGCAAAGAAAAGAAGACATTTGTCTGGGAAAGCAGCACCCAGAATAGCAGTGGAGAAGTCGTGCTGCGACATGAACTGGTGTGTTGAGAGACAAGGCAAATCACTGACTTTTCCTAATGACATACTAATGATAACAACTGCTCGAAAATTATATGGTGATGCTAATCAGTATTTGTAGGCTTAAGGACATGAGATCTTTCCCTTTACACTGAAGATACTACGTGCATAAGAGGAAGAAATAACCCTTGTGAGGTGAATTCCCAGCTTGCTTCAAGGATTCTTGCTAGAATGAAAGTCTCCTTTGCTCAGCATGGCTTTTAGCTCAGAAACTGATGCTCTTGCATGAGCAAACCCTCCCCTGGCAGCTGGTTTTTGGCCAGTTGCTTTGACCTCGTGTGCTGAACATGATGCAACACGGGACAACAAATGCAAGCCTGAGGATGGAGCAGGATGGCAATGCTGCATGCTGACAAGTCAGCAGGAGGGAGAGGAATTATTTGCCCTGGTAACAGCCCACGGAAAAGATGGAAGCAGGGGGCAGGATGCATTTGCAAACATCTCATGTTCCCTAAATTCTTTACAGCCCCTCATTTGGTTTTGCAGTATCCTCAAGTAGCCGATTATCAATATATTCATTCTGTGTCTTTTCTCTCCTTTAAGAAGCTGGGGAAAGAACCCAGACATTCTGACTGTGGATGCAGTCATTTCCCACTATCCCATCGGCAATCCCACATGTACCACGCATTTCCCACTGCCAAGGAAAGAAAGGTTAACCTTGCCTGACAGGTTAACAGCATGATTTGCAGCAGTGGCTTAGATAAATGGTTGCAGGCATGGAAGACCAGCAGGCAGCTAATCCTTTAAAGACTTAAGAGCAGCTCCTACTTCAGTCCAAGTAAGTGTTTCACAATCAAATGAATTAGTGATGACTAGTGGGTTTTGTTCTACCCCATCTGAACACCCCTGAATGGTGATTCCTCCACAGAACTGAGGTGTTCAGTGCCAAAGCAGCTGCTTCAGCAGAGCAGAAAGAGTCCTCTCAAAGAAGATTTGGTCACAGTTTTGTTCCTTACTGTAACTGCAGAGAACTGGAAAAGCTCTGTATGGATTCACATATGGATTATGTGTTACTGTCAGAGAGGCAAGCTCCAAAGTAGCCTTTATGCTGCTCCAGAGATGAAGGCCAGCATCATGGCAAGTGCAGTGGAGAGGAGAAGTGTTTGCTTCCTGATTCTTGTCATAAGCAAGCTCTGTCCATGCAGGCCACAAAAACAGACCTCCTAATAACTGCATTATTTCCAATTAAAAGAAGTTTCTCAACACCTTCCTAGGCAAAAACAATCTGTGAAATCATTTGCAATCAATCACTGCTGATCCACAATTAAGCTTTTTACTCCCTGAGGTTTTTTTCCCCCTTCCTCTTATCCCTTGGCTCTGTCTCAGAACAAAGTCAATTCTCTTGGGAGGGAGGGATCTCTCATGGCATTGAACTGTCTGGGCTATTTTTAGTTAAACCCAGCATTCCTAAAAACCTCAAGCTGCTTGAGTGTTAAGGAAGGAGAAAGGAAATGCTGTGAACGTGCACATCCACATTTCACATAGGGAATGCACAACACGGCTGGGCTGAGCCCTGAGCTCCAGGAAGAAGGCAAAGACCATTTCTTTACACCAGGTAGTGAAGGCAGAATATGAAGGCAGGGCTGCAACATCCCCAAGCTGGAAGAGGCAAGCCAAAGCTCTAAGTGCAGTTTACACTTACCTGCTAAATGGATGAGCTGCAGCTCCGGAGCACAGCACAAGTGCCAAGCGGGAAGGTGGGATCAGCCAAGGAGTGCTGGAGGTGCTCTGCAGGTAGAGATCTTAATGGGAAGAGCAGGCCAAACCCTCCAAGGAAGGGCTGGGAGAAAGCTCAAGGAGTGGTTTAGAATAGAATGGAATCAACCAGGTTGGAAAAGACCTTTAAGATCATCAAGTCCAACCTTTATTCTAGGACTGCCAAGTCCACCACTAACCCGTGTCTAAGGGGAGGCAGAAGATATGAGGGGCAGTTGTATGAATGGGCTGATACTTGGGACTTTAAAGGATGAGGCCTAAGGGGGAGGAGTATGGGGGGAGCATGGAGAAACTCGTTTAGACCAGGGCATAAGCGGAGCACAGGACAAATGTGATTAGAAGCGACAGAACCTTTGTGCCGAGTCATTTCTTCCTGCCCTGCAGGGCTTTTACGTTGTCTTTTACGCTAAGCAAAATCCATATTGCTGGAAGAGCACAGCGGGGCGCTGAGCCTCTCCGTGGCAAGTGGTGCTGGATTTGGCTAATTGCAGTTGACAGAAAGCAAGAAACCCTGAGCACAGGGGCTGCTCTGAGTGCTCCTGCGTGACGGGCACCAGCAAAGCACCAGAGATGCTGCTGCAGATTGTGCTGTTTGTTCAAATAAAGCAATGGGTTTATGGTTGTAGTTACACCATGGGGAGCCATAGCTCACTCCAAGTGAGTCACGACATTCTCTCCCTTTCATTTCCACAGATAGCTCATAGGATCCCAGAATGGTTTGTGTTGGAAGGGACCTTAGAATCAACCAGGTTGGAAAGGAGCTTTAAGCTCATCCAGTCCAACTGTTCCGCAGCACTGCCAAGGCCACCACTAACCCATGGCATTAAGGGTCTTGTCTACATGGTGTGTGAACATTTGCAGAGACAGTGCCTCCAGCACTGCCCTGGGCAGCCTGTTCCAATGCCTGATGCAGCATTGGATGCGGTGCTTGCTGTAAACCCTCACTGTTGCCAGCCTTACCCAGTGCCTGAGTTGGCAGAGACCATTGCTGTGCTCCTCACACCATCTCTGGCAGCAAAGCCTCTCCTGGGAGCCCGCTGTGTGGGCAGGAGGTTGACTCCTTGGCTCTATGCTTGAATGTCACCACTTGGTACAAGTCTGGTGCCTGACTTCCCTTCTTGATGGGACCTCGCCCTGGGAAGCAGTAGAAAACCAGTTACACACAGCATTGTTGAGCCAGGAGCCACTGGTGGCCATCCCTCCCAGCTGGTGGCATTTGCACCACCAACAGTGGTAAGGAGCTGCCTGCAGAGGAGCGTGCTCCATTCTGCCCTGGGAAGCACAATCTGCTGTTAACAGCAAGGCAAAGCAGATGAGGAGAGAAGGAGCAGAGAATCACAGTCATAGAATCCCAGCCTGGTTTGTGTTCAAAAGGAGCTTAAAGCTCATCCAGATCCAACCCCCTTCCACGGGCAGGGGCCCCTTCCACTAGAGCAGCTTGCTCCAAGCCCCTGTGTCCAACCTGGCCTCGAACACTGCCAGGGATGGGGCAGCCACAGCTTCTCTGGGCACCCTGTGCTCATCTGGTCTATTCACCTCCATGTTTCAAGCAGCTTTGCTACTCAGAGAAGTGTCCTTTGATGGGACACTGCTTGGGAACTTCAGTTCGCTTTGTTCTAGACATAAAAGAAAGAAATCGTAAGATTGACTTAAAATGAGTCTTTGCTTTTATAAATACCACACTGGGGATAATTCACTGGCTCAGGCCACAGGACTCCAGAATCACATTTCCAAATGTCCTTCCAGCAACTTCATAGTATTAAAAAGTGCATAATGACATAAACACACCACACAACAGCAACAGGAAAACATCACTGAGGGTACATAAATTGAAGCACTCGTAACCTAGAGAAAAGCCTCAAGTCAGGTGCCTGCTCTTTCTCCAGAGCTGCAGTGCATAATAATACTCCATTAAGCCATATAAATCCTTATTTAACTGTTTTTTCCCCTGACACAGCTGCTTTGCTGAGTGCCTGGAGTGGATGATGCTCAATAATGTTCAGTATTACCCTCATCCATCAGCGCTCAGCCAGAGCCTTATTTGTCATTCAAGCCTTGCTCTAGAACCAGAAGCTTCTCCTATCACCCTCTGTGCTATAGCCAGGCTGAGAACATTGTGGCTGTTCAGCCTGGAGAAGAGAAGCTGCGTGGAGACCTCAGAGCAGCTTCCAGTGTCTGAAGGGGGCTACAAGGATGCTGGAGAGGGGCTCTTCATCAGGGACTGTAGTGACAGGACAAGGGGTAACGGGTTCAAACTGAAACAGGAGAGGTTCAGGTTGGAGATAAGGAAGAAGCTCTTCCCTGTGAGGGTGGCGAGGTGCTGAGTTGGAGCTGGATGAGCTTTAAGGTCCCTTCCAACACAAACCAGTGGGATTCTATGGGTCAGGCAGTTCTCAAACCCACAACTCCCAGGATCTTCCAGAAGGGATGAGAGGAGCAGAACCATGAGCTGTGCAGTTTGGCTGCAGCATCTGGTGCCCGGATGAAGGGAAGGATACGGCTCTGCACTCAGGGAGCTCAGGCAAGGCAGCAGGAGTCCAACCAGCCATGGAGCTCCTGCAGCAGGTCCCCAGCGTGGCAGGAGTGGCAGGAACATTGGAAAGATCCTTTTGTAATGGATCAGCACCAAACCAGCCCCACTCTGGAGGAAAGCTTCATCCTTGCACAAGGCTTTACCCACAGCAAAGGGCTGATGCACTGATTGCACTCAGATCTACAGCAGAGCAGCACCACTGCTGCGGCATGGCCCTGGGTTGGAGAAACAAGATGCTTGCAGTAAAGTCTTCCAATCTCTTGAAATACCTGGAAACTCATGGTATTTTGCAAGAGAAAATGGAACCCTGGCTATGAGCTACCCTACGGTTAATGACATTTGAACATCTTACACTCTGGAGGACAGCCCTGCTTAGAATGCAATATGTCAACTCAAAGAGTGAAGTCATCTGGATCTGCATTCTTCCAGCGCTCAACAGACCCTCTTTCTTTCCCAAAATGCCTCCTTTTTTCCATATGAGATATAAACCAATCCCTGTAGAGAAGAGAATTTCCCTGGGGCCATCCCTCATACAGACAACCCTTGAGCATCAGGGCAGGGGCTGCTCTTCGTTCTGCACTGCACTGCCAGAGGCCTTTGCTTCTGTCAAACAGAACAGGAATGGATTAATTCCCTTTCCCCCAGAAATGTCCTCCTGACCCCTTTTTATTATCCTTAAGCATTTACTTCTCCTTAGCCAACCACCAGGCTTCCCAGCTTCCTGCATCCTCTCAGCCCCACTTGAAAGCATCTTCTCCCTCCCCCTTTTCTTTTTCCATCTAAACTTCCCTTCCACTTCCTCTCCCCTTGCCCAAAGGCCCAAACAACCCCACATTCTTGCCCCCGAAGAGAGGCTGATTCATGGCTTTGCGTCAGCAGCCGCTCTCCCGGCCAGACCCAGCTCTAATGGACGCAGCTCAGCTGCTGCCAGGCACAATGTGACAACATCTGGGAAGTGTCAGGAAGGCGACAGGGCCGGTGTGAGGCAGCAGAGAACGTGCAGAGCCAGAAAGGGAGAGCCTGGATTCAGTTATTCCTCAGGGTTCAACCACACACAAACCAATGCAGTCCAACGAGGGGAGAGATGGAGGTTACCAAAGGTCTTGGCTCAGGCTTTGGGTTTAATCTAGAACGTTGGAAGAGGAAACCAGGTAGGTTTAGGAGTACTTTTAGGGCAAAGCGTTCATCCAATGCTGTTCCCATCTCAACAGCTCCATGGCTCTGCTCTGCACTAACAATGACACTGCTCTTCCATCAAAAATCATCAGGCAACATGAGGCAAACCTGACAGTTCTGGAGAGCCAGGACCAGCCTGAAGGCTGTATCCAGACCCTGCTCCTGCTACATCACACAGCAAAAGGAGCTGGGTTTTTGGACCCCAAACCAAAGCAATTGAAACCTGGGGTCTCTGCACGCTTAATAAGGACTGCACCTGAGGTTCAGAAAGCGAATCCTGACCTCCTGAAGCGGCACATTCTGCAGCCATCCCAGGGCACCCTGCATTGCTGCACCAGGGAGAGGAATCCCAGCTCAGCCCAGGGTCCTGGAGAGCAGATGGAGCTGTTGGAAGCTGCTGGTTCAGCAAAGCCAGCAGCAGATTCAGCTAAAGCCTTAACCTGCCTGCCCCAAGCAGCTTTTAGTGCACACCGAGACCTGTGAACAGGCAAGAGACAAGCTTATGATTTGTACACAGAATAGAGGGAAGTTTATTCGCATTAAATACACTTTAGTTGCATCACTACTTGTCACGTACTTGTTCTCCAGGACACTGAGTTTCAATCCCACTTCAGGAGAAAGGCTGTTTTTACCTGACGTAAACTAGAGCTACTCATCTGTTTTCCCTGAATAACCTATCACTGAAGCTGGCAAAGTAATACAAATGGGATTTATTCACTATAAACTAGATAGGGATTTCCTTTTTACTACGCACAGCGTATTACCTAGATGAGGGCAAAACGATTCCACATATACAGCCAGCCAGCTGGAATTCAAGCATCTCCAATAGCCACACCACTCAAACCCAAGATGTCTGCTATGTCAACACTTGACCCCTGCTGTGAATTCCAGTCCTTCCCCCTGTATCCTTCTGTTTAACATAAGGAAAACCCAATAGGAACCTTTGTAAAGGATAAGCAGATTTTGCCAAGTTAACACTGGTGTGGGACAAAGCTTTCTCCTCAAGCATGGGCGTGCTGAATACACGAGCTTGGTCCATCTGATGAGGGGTTGTGTAGCAAATGCACTGTGTGTAGATGATCTCAGGTGTAGTTTCCCCCCTGTTGTACACACCTGACTTTAGTTATTCCCAACAAGCACAGGACAAGTAGGTTGGAAGCATTTCTGATGGGCAGAGAGCAGGAGAATTGAACTGCAAAGGGTTTGTCTGCAAAGGGAAACCCAACGACAGCCACAAGCTCGCTGAAAACTAAAGGACACTCTAAAACAGTTAAAAAAGGCCCAAATCTCTTTGCTGCTGCTGAGACTGGCTCATCTATTTTGGGAAGAGGGCTAGAATTGCCTTGCCCAAGGACAGGTTCTTACAAGCAACCAGCATCATATAACCAGAAGAGGAAAACCCCCCCTAAAAAGCCCATGTTCTTCTCACCTGATGGTGAATCCTGAAACCTGCAACACCAGGAACTGGTGTCTCCTGATTAACTTCAGCTACAGCCCTCTCTGATCGCCAGGGTAACTAACACAGCTCATAGTGCCAACCTAAGTACAATGTGGTGACTTCCACTGCTCAGTCATCGAAATCCGGGATGTCATCGTAGGAGTAGCCCCGGTAGCCCTTGGAGGCGTAGTAAGCAATGCGCAGGTGGTAGAAGCCTGGGAGGAACACGAGGATCCCAATGATGAGCACAGGGATAGCACGGTCTGTTCCCTGCAGCGGAGAGAGGCACAAGTGGTAAGAAGGGATCTGTATGGGGGAATGGGTCCTTGGTCTGAACTGTTCATCCCTAAGGTGCAGCTGGCAAAAAACCCCCCCAAAACCTCATCTTAACAGAGAAACATCTCTGTTTTCTTCAGGCTGAGCTCTAAATCCTCTCCTCCTTGCTACAGGAAGCCCTCAACTGAACTTCTTCGAATCAGAGGGGTGGTTCCTCCTATCACATGGAACAGGAGAGCTCTGGACTGTGCCTGATAGAGCCCAAACGCTGCTGCTCCCACAGTGATAAGCTGCGGCTGCCCACTGTAAAGCAATTCCAGAGGCACAAGGTAAAAGAAGTGTGCCGTGGAGCACCCAGAACAGAGCCCCTTTGATGGGTCCTCAACACTGAGACAAGAGCGGTGATGTGGCCTGTGTAGAGGTCTGGTACCTCCTACACAAGAGCGTTGATCCAGCACAAAGTTGACCTCTGCAGGGATGCAGCATGGAAATGAAACCCTGCCCTCCCTGGCACAGCCTCAACCCAGCTCTGAACGTGCTCCAGGCTTGCTAACTGAAGGCATCAGAGGGCTCTGCTGCCAGAGACATGGGACTGCAGCCAGCAAACACCAGCGGGGTGGTGGAGGGGATGATGGCTGCCTTTTGCTCTGAATACACTGACTGTAATGGGTCATGGCAGGCTTTGAGGAATGGGCGATGCAGAACTAACATCAGAAGGGGCATCACTTACGCCTTTGCTGATGTATCCAGCCAGGAGGAGGGCTCCTATGATAATGAGGAAGGTCCCGATCATGAAGAGCACGACTGCCAATGCAATTGCCTTGTAGGGGATTTTTGGTGGGCTCTTCTTGAACTGCATGGAAGGAATCACAAATGTGAAAGAGCTTTACTCAGCACAGCCCCTTCCCACCATGGCAGAGGCGTGAACCCAGCGGAAGCAGAGTGACATGGGACCCATCTGACCCCATTAAAGCAGCCACCATCTTTCCAGTTGAGATCTATGGGGCTTCCTGGAGGAGAAGGGCTGAAGCGGTTGCTTGCAGCTTGCTTCATAGAATGGTTTGGGTTGGAAAGGACCTTAAGATCATCCAGTTCCAACCCCTGAGCTGAGGCTGCCCAACTGGAGACAAACAAAACCACAGCCTCCGTGCCTGTGCAAAGCGGAAGCAGCCTCTCCTTGTAGTTTACAGTCAGAGGAGCAGCAGGAAGCGGTTTCACAGTATCACAGTATCACAGTATGTTAGAGATTGGAAGGGACCTCAAGAGATCATCTAGTCCAATCCCCCTGCCAGAGCAGGAACACCTAGATAAGGTTACACAGGAATGTGTCCAGGCGGGTTTTGAATGTCTCCAAAGAAGGAGACTCCACAACCTCCCTGGGCAGCCTGTTCCAGTGTTCTGTCACCCGCACTGAGAAGAAGTTTCTTCTCAAGTTTAAGTGGAACCTCTTGTGTTCCAGTTTGTACCCATTACCCCTTGTGCTATCATTGTTTGCCACTGAGAAGAGCCTGGCTCCATCCTCATGACACTCCCCCTTTATATATTTATATACACTAATAAGGTCCCCCCGCAGTCTCCTCTTCTCCAAACTATAGAGACCCAGCTCCCTCAGCCTTTCCTCATAAGGGAGATGCTCCACTCCCTTAATCATCTTAGTCGCCCTGCGCTGGACTCTCTCCAGCAGGTCCCTGTCCTTCTTGAACTGAGGGGCCCAGAACTGGACACAATATTCCAGATGCGGTCTCACCAGGGCCGAGTAGAGGGGAAGGAGGACCTCTCTCGACCTACTGACCACCCCCCTTCTAATACACCCCAGGATGCCATTGGCCTTCCTGGCCACAAGGGCACAGTGTTGGCTCATGGTCATCCTGCCATCCACTAGGACCCCCAGGTCCCTCTCCCCTACACTGCTCTCTAACAGGTCGTTCCCCAACCTATACTGGAACCTGGGGTTGTTCCTGCCCAGATGCAGGACTCTACACTTTCCCTTGTTATATTTCATCAAGTTTCTCCCTGCCCAACTCTCCAGCCTGTCCAGGTCCCGCTGGATGGCAGCACAGCCTTCTGGTGTGTCAGCCACTCCTCCCAGCTTAGTGTCATCAGCAAACTTGCTGACAGTACACTCAATTCCCTCATCTAAATCATTGATGAATATATTAAATAATACTGGTCCCAATACTGACCCTTGAGGCACTCCACTAGATACAGGCCTCCAACTGGACTCCGCCCCATAGACTACAACTCTCTGGCTTCTGTCCTTCAGCCAGTTCGCAGTCCATCTCACTACCTGATCATCCAGGCCACACTTCCTCAATTTAGCTATGAGGATGCTGTGGGAGACTGTGTCAAATGCTTTGCTGAAGTCAAGGTAGACCACATCCACCGCTCTGCCATCATCCATCCACAATGTTATTTCCTCATAAAAGGCTAGGAGGTTGGTCAAGCATGACTTCCCCTTGGTAAAGCCATGTTGACTGCCCTTCATAACCCTCTTATCCTTGACATGCCTTAAGATGGCATCAAGGATAAGGTGTTCCATCACTTTCCCAGGGATGGAGGTGAGGCTGACTGGTCTATAGTTACCCGGGTCCTCCTTCTTGCCCTTTTTGAAGACTGGAGTGACATTTGCTTTCCTCCAGTCCTCAGGCACCTCTCCCGTTTCCCAAGACTTGGTAAAGATGATGGAGAGTGGTCTAGCAATGACTTCCGCCAGTTCCCTCAACACCCGCGGGTGCATCCCATCTGGACCCATGGATTTATGGATGTCCAGATTGCTCAACTGGTCCCTAACCCATTCCTCATGGACTAAGGCAAACCGCTCCAGTGACCTGACTTCATCTGAGGTCTCAGGAGTACAGGGTTCTTCAGGACTGCCTCCAACAGAGTAGACTGACACAAAGAAGGCATTCAATAACTCTGCCATCTCAGTATCTTCTGTCACCAGGGCACCCATCCCGTTCATCAGTGGGCCAACCTTGCCTCTGGTATTAGTTTTATCAGCTATGTATTTGAAAAAGCTCTTTCTGTTGTCCTTGACCCCTCTGGCCAGATTTAATTCTAAGGAGGCCTTAGCCATCCTAGCTGCCTTCCTACATCTTCTAGCAGCAGCCTTATATTCCTCCCGAGTGGCCAGCCCCTCCTTCCATGACCTATAAACTCTGCTCTTCCACTTGAGCATACCCAGCAGTTCCTTATTCAGCCACGCAGGTCTCCTGGTCCTCTTCCTTGACTTCCTACGTGTCGGGATGCTCAGCTCTTGAGCTTGGAATAAGCAATTCTTGAATGCCAACCAACTATCTTGGGCCCCTTTACCTTCAAGCAGCCTTGCCCATGGGACTTCCCCTAGCAATTGCCTGAAAAGGCCAAAGTTTGCCCTGCTGAAGTCCAGGGTTGCAATTCTACTTGCTATTGTACTGGTCCTACCACACAAGATCCTGAATTCCACCATCTCGTGGTCGCTGCAACCAAGGCAGCCCTCAACCCTTACTGCTTCGACCAGCCCCTCCTTGTTAGTGAGGATGAGATCCAGCAGCGCTCCTCTCCTGGTTGGCTGATCCACCATTTGCATGAGGAAGTTATCATCCATACACTGGAGGAACCTCCTGGACTGTGGCTGGGTTGCTGAGTAGTCCTTCCAGCAAACATCAGGGAAGTTAAAATCCCCCACAACAACCACGGCCTGTGACTGTGAGGCCGCTCTCAGCTGCTTGTAGAAGGCCTCATCAACTTCCTCACCCTGATCTGGTGGCCTGTAACAGACACCCACAACAGTATCGCCCCTGCCAGCCTGCCCCTTAATTCTCACCCACAGACTCTCAACTCGCTCATCCCCTGTTCCTGGACAGAGCTCAGTACATTGTAGCTGCTCTCGCACATAAAGAGCAACCCCACCACCCCGCCTGGCTGGCCTGTCTTTCCTGAAAAGGACATAGCCCTCCATGAGTATATTCCAGTCATGTGAGCTGTCCCACCACGTTTCTGTAATTGCCACCAGATCATAATCTCCTGACTTAACACAGGTCTCCAACTCCTCCTGCTTATTTCCCATGTTTCCTTTCCCCCTTCTTACCTGCAGGTCAATATATCCATCATCGGTGCTGGAGAGCTTGGAATATTTGACTTTGCTACTGGGAATCCCAGCAGACAGGTTTGTACGTGATGGCATCATTCCAAGGAAGCCTGGGCCTCAGCTAGAGCCTGGAAACAAAGGGAAATAGAGAAATAACATCAGTTCAAACTGGATGGATCGAGTCTAAGAGGAACAAACCAAAAGGCATCGTTGTCCTTGTTCATGAATTAAATCATTTAAAACAAAGCCTTGTATTTAAGCCCAAATGGGTGCTGAGGCACTGGCACAGGGTGCCCAGAGAAGCTGTGGCTGCCCCATCCCTGGCAGTGTTCAAGGCCAGGTTGGACACAGGGGCTTGGAGCAAGCTGCTCCAGTGGAAGGGGTCCCTGCCTGTGGCAGGGGTTGGAACTGGATGAGCTTTAAGGTCCCTTTGAACCTAAACCAGGCTGGGATTCTAACATAGAGAAGCACAGCAACAGGGTATGAAAGCAAAGGTAACCTAAGGTGTTGAAAGCAAGACAGAACATTCCACAGCAGTGCAGCGTCTAAAGCAGCTCTCATTTGGCACTTCCAGCAGGGAGATGGCTGAGCTCCAGCTATTTCTAAACAGGGACCCGAGCAAAAGAGCCCAAAGCAGAAGTGAACAAAGCAGCTTTTCAAGCAGGCGGATGTTTTGCAATAGATCCATTTTGGGACAGAAAAAACACTGGAAACGAGAACGAAATGGAGCTGTCATTGCCCTGACTTCGGGGGAGCGTGACGAGGGGATGAGGTAACCAGCAAGGAGCTGAAGTCCAAGGTCACAGAGGAGGGAACATCGGGGCACAGCTCCATGCAGCCACACCGCACCCTGCAATCTGCCCTGGCTGTGGAGCCAACCCTGTGGTTTCACTGCATCCATCCAGGCTCCAGGCCTGGATCTGGGCCGTGGATACATCCCTGAGCCAGCACAGAGCCCCGTTACAGCAGGACCTGTGCACTGCTGGGGTCTGCTCTGACCTGCTCTGCAGGACCCACAACGGAGGTGGCAAATCAGCTTTCCAGCTTCTTATCCAGCAAACATGCAGATCCCCACTGTCCCAATGGGAAGGGACAAAGCCGATTTATTCCAAACCACTGTTTGGCATCTGAGGTAACAGCATCTCCTCAAAACATTCAGTCTGCACTTGAAGTAATTGAAGTAATTTGTCATCTTGCTGATGGCTGGCACATCCCCTGCCATCAGGTTTGCTCCTCCTCCATTAAGTATGGCAGTTACAAAACCCCACCACGCTCTGAGCTTGAACCCCACAGTGTACCTTTAACTGCACCTTTTTGCCCCTTTTTTGTAGCAAAAACCAAGCACAGACAAAACCCTTTTAGCCCCATCAATAGGGGAAATATCACAATGGAGTAGCACTGGCATCCTCTGATCCACACACATCAGGTCACAGAACTCAAATACCTCCCCCCCCAGCCTCCTGCCTTCCCAGTGCAGAAGGGCAAGAAGCCAAAAGAAATCAGCACATCTGATGGGTCAGATTTCCCACTTCAGCCCCATTTTACTCCCAAGGACCACGAGGCTGGGACTGTCCCATTATTTCCAGCCTATTCCTGATGGCTTCCTAGGAATTCTTTCCAATCTACACTTGCACAAATTGTCCTGCCCTTCCCATTCTTTTGTTTGCCAACAAGAGGATATTAAAGATGAAGGCAAGAAACCAAACCTTTCTCAGACCTTTTAAGAACCAGGTCCAAGTCCACTGAGCTCCAATCCCCTCGTGCTCTACATCAGTTCAACACCAGAAACAAGCTCACTGCTGTGTGCTTTAAGAGAAGACTAAGGGTGAATCACGATTGTAGCTCTAACACTACAGTCTAAATACGAGCCCTCTGTTCCTTACCCAGGAATAAGGAAGGAGATGTCATTTCTCGCCCTTTCAGACCTCAACCCAAACACCCACCTCCTCCTCCAGCCCCAAAAGGGTTTCTTTGCTGCTGAGCAGGAAGCTCCCAACACGGCTGAGACCCCCCCAAGCTGCATCCCCTACCCCAGGACATGGATAAAGCCAGCTACCTGCTGCTCAATCCCATCTCTCCACTGCTGCTGCTCCTCTTCCGCGCTGCTCCGGCCCCACAGCGACCCAGGAAGTTTATGCCGATGACGGCCGTTTCCTTCCAGGTTATGGCTCAGCCTCTCGCTGGCGCAGCTCCAAGGGCTTGTTTCCAGCTTCATGCTCCAGATGGGAAGCTGGGATGATGGTGTCCTTGAGCAGGGTGGCTCCGAGCGGGTCCTGCTCACAAGGCCTGTGGGAGCTGCTGTTGTGGGTGCTTTGTGAACAGGGACCTTCGTTCCCATCGCTCCTACACGTGCCTTAAAGGGGGTTTTCTGCAGGAAGAGCTGGATAGAATTCCACTGTCAGTCCCAGCACGGAGCCGAGTATGTGGCAGGAGCTGTAGCCATGGAATTAAGTCCAGGACCTGGAATATTAACCCATCAGAGGACACAGAGCCAGGGCTCTGCCTCCTGGGAACTGCAGGAATCGCCCTACTTCCACTTCCTGTCACTTAATAGAATCCACACTGGATTTAAAGCCTGGAAAACCTTCAGCTTCCAAGAATTTTCCCTTTCCCATTCTTCTTTCCTCCTTGGTGAGAAACTCTAAACACGTGTGAACTTCAAAAGCTGCTCCAAACATGGACAAACACAGAACATTTACTAAACCTCCCCCAGCTTCCTTCTGCTTAGTTTGAAAGGGAACATCTTAAGGTTGAGGATTTGGGAAGGGCAAAGTAAACACGCAGCTTCCTTCAGGATTTACCCAGAAAGCAGACACAGCACGAGTCAAACCCCACGTGCGTAGATGCTGATGTTAAATGACAGCACAAGGAAGAGGTTAACCCCCACTGCACCAAAAAGGATGTGATTCCATCACTGTCCCAGTCACACACATCCCTGAAAGCAGAATCCTACCCTGGTTCAACATCAAACCCTTGATTCTTCACCAGAGCACCTATTTACTTGCTGCCCTGTGGGTACAACGTTGATCCACGCCAAAGAGGGACACATCTGGAGGTTAAAATGGCTATTTATGGTTATTGTACCTCAGCATTCCAGGCAGTAACTCAGCAATTGCTGACTTTAAGGCTGCTAAAATCTTGCTTTAAAGATCTTTTCTTAAAGGTACTGAATGAATCAGTGAGCTAAGAAAGTTCAAGGGAAAAGATGGAGTGTGGAGCCATGAGAAAGCTCAGTGCAGGAGCTGCAAACCACACTGGGAGTCATGAGCACAGCAGCAAACCACAGTCAACACTGTCTCTGCTACTAAAGCAGTGCTGCTACTGAGCAGGAATTGAAGGCAGGGGCACTAAAAGCCCATCCCCAGCTCCCAGCAAGGCCGAGTTTGTGAGACAGAAGCAGCCCCATCACTGACACAGCAGAATTTGTTTCCTCATCAGCACTGCCACCTTGTGAAATGCTCCTAGCTCAGCTGCGTTGTCAGGCAGTTAACGCTCAACATACACTTGTATTGCAACTAGTAGGAAGCACACAGCCCCCTGGGAAGATACTCACACACTCACTTCAAGCCAACAGTGTCATTCGTGATGCAGTCACTCCAGTTGGAGGGTGAGGATGGAAGGTGAGCTCATAGCTATACAGTAACCAAAGCAAAACCCACAGGAACTGTCCCCAAATCCTATTCTTCAGGATCAAGCCTTTAGGGTGAAAGATGCTGTAAAATCCTTTGTCTTCCTCAACAATAAACATGATCAGAAACATCCCCAAGCGTGCTACGTGAGCAGTAGAAGTGTGCATGTGACTGGCACACAGTGACAGCAGTGACAGCTCCAGCCCCCTGCTAAAGGCAGCTCTGGAATCTGCTAAGGTGTTCCAAGGAAAACCCACTTCACAAACCTCTGCTTAGAGGGACCATGACAGACAAATCAGTTGTTCAAAGCATAACCACACCACTTCATTTCAACAGCAAAGTCATCAAGAGCTGGCAACTCCAGTGTTAGAAAGCCCCTTGCAGTGCCTTTGGATAAGGAATGAGGAGGAAACATTCACAGTTGGACAAAGTGTGGATTCATCCACCCCACATTTAACCAGGATAAACCCTTGAAAATTAGATTCTTTATTTCCATTTTCCAAGTTGCAGTTGGAATATCAGCTTCAAAAAGAAATGGATGAAATAAGGTCAAATTAACTCATGGCATAAGTGAAGAGCAGCCCTAGTCCACTACAGTTCCACAGGTGAAACTCCAGGAAACATCATCTTTCCTCGAGTTAAATATTGCACCCCTTCTCTAAGCCAAGGAGTAAAATACTTCACCTTCAGACAGCATCTAAGAGGTTACTGCAAGTACAGGCATACACTAGAAAAAACACAGCATTTCCTATTTCCAATGAGAGCAGTAGAGGAAAAGAGGAAGGTAAAAAGTATTTACAAAGGTATCTACACAACAGGCCTAACAGTGCTCGTACGACGCTCCAATGCACTGGAACTGCTACCACCACCACTTCCTTCTCCAGGCTGTCCCCTCACCCCTCAGTCCTGCTCTGGTTAAGAACCTTCTTGTTGGTCTTCGATCTTTGGAGCCAGGTAGTATTTTAAGTGTCCCATATCAGCAATCTTGTACTCCACAACTGGGAAAGAAGAAGAAGAAACAGTGTTTTCCTCACAAAAGCCATTGTGAGGAGTTCTTAAAGCTCTTCCAGTGGCAGCATTGTACAGTGCTCAAGCAGAGCTGCTTCTACTTACCCAGAGGAACATCTGCAGACATGCTGAGCGTGACTGTAGGGGACAGGGGGGTGGCTTTGGTGAAGAAGTTCAGGTACCTCAGCGCAAAGGTCAGCTGCACTGGCTCGTTCATCTCTATTGTCACCTAGAAAAGCAGGTCAGGCTCCAGCTACTGCCCCCAGCACCACGCTCCCTCAAGCCTCTCAACTCAGGCATCTTGAGGTGGTCAGTGCTATCCCCACCCTGCCGAGCCCTGCTTAGGGGTCCCAGCAGACAGGACCTCAAGCTGGCATCAGTTTATGGGCTCTAATCCATAAACTAGAGAAATAACAATGTGATCCCCCAGCTTTAGCCCATGAGAGAGGAGGGAATCAGTTGTATTAGCATAAACCTCAACACTGAGGAACTGTGAGCACCAAACTTACAGCCTCTTCCTCTTTATCCACGTTGCTGGTCTGGGATAGTTTGATGTTCCCATTGCCCAGCTCCCCGTTAGCTGAGAACTTCACCCCATCTTTGGCACAGGAGATGACAACGGCGTCACCAATGTGGCTGAGGTCCCTGCAGATGCGGGCGAACTCAGCAGAAGGCATTTTCACTACACAGCTGTATTCCTGTTCCTGCAAAGGAGGAGTCACAGTTAAACTGCTACCAAGGAGCCTGGTGTTGTCACTACCCTTGGGTTTGGTCTTCCCAAGGCTCAAGTTTTGGGATGAACATGGGAAAACACCCATGTCTAAGACATAGAATCAGTCATTAGAGCTGCTACTCACTGGAATTCCAAGCTGCTCCACATCAAGATCCATCAGCTTCATCTCATAATCAGAAACCTTCTCCTGATCTAAAGAAATAAAGCATGTTTTGACCAAGTGTTTCTGAGAAGTTATCATCCTGAGAGTGTTGCCCCATCACCTCCCTCCCCTGGCAGATAAAACCAGCTCAATTATAACCGTAAGATCTACCTTGCTTCATTAGAGCTAAAAATCAGAAAGTGACCAAACAGCCTTTTGTAAGGGGACAGGAACCCACCAAAGGCATTTGCATGCAACCTAAAGAAGAGTTTTTCTCTTATAAAGAAAGTACTGGTCACAGCAGGCTTCCAGTGTCTGAAGGAGGCTACAAGGATGCTGGAGAGGGGCTCTTCATCAAGGACTGTAGCGATAAAACAAGGGGTGATGGGTTCAAACCGAAACAGGGGAGGTTCAGGTTGGATTTAAGCAGAAGCTCTTCCCTGTGAGGGTGCTGAGGCGTTGGCACAGGGTGCCCAGAGAAGCTGTGGCTGCCCCATCCCTGGCAGTGTTCAAGGCCAGGTTGGACACAGGGGCTTGGAGCAAGCTGCTCCAGTGGAAGGTGTCCCTGCCCATGGCAGAGGGTTGGAACTAGAAGACCTTAAGCTCCTTTCCAATCCAAACCATTCCATGATCCTAAATCCATTTAGAATGTCAAGCTTATGTCCCCAGACTGTTTCAAGAGTTTAAGTCTCAGGTGACCCCTCCCACTCCTTAAGTCTTTATTGTCATTTCCTCCCCCCCCCTTCAACCTGCATAGTTTATTAGGACTACCTAAGGACACTGCGGCAGCAGGCTAACCCTCAAACCTAACACTCACTTGGTGCTTCAAACACCAGTGCCAACGTATCTGCGTTGTCTTCTGCTCGCAGAGTGATGATGTCTTCATTCCCAGCACATTTCAGTATCTTGGACATGCTGTAGGGGCAGGGAAGGGAGGTTACTCCGGGATTACAAGCAGGAACAGCCCATCACAGCATGAGGGCAGCGCTGAGGGGGGGCTACAGAGGGTCATGGCGCCATAGCGGCAGCACTCAGCTTTTTCCCGCCACAGCCTCGGCGCGGGAAAATGACGTCAGCGCCGCCAAGAGACCCCGCGCGCGCGCCCCGCGAAAAAAGGCGCGAGATCCGTGAGGAGAACTGGGCGGGCGGGGGGGGGGGGGGGAGAGGGGGAAGGACGCGAAAGTCTCCGAATGGCCTCGAAACAGCCCCAGAACGGCCCCGACCCTGGGTCCTGCGAGAGCTAAAGCGGCCTCGCCTCACGCCTCCACCCCGCGGCCCCCGCTCCGCGCCTCAGACCCGGGCCCGCCCCGTCGCGGCCTGCCTGCCGCTCGCCGCACCTGGAGAGGTTGACCCCCATGGCGATGTTGCGGTCGCAGCGGTAGGTGTCGAAGCCCTCGGAGCGCAGCGTGAGCTGCACCAGGGAGACGTGCGAGGAGTCCATGCTCTGCAGGCTGATGCCGCCCGAGCCCAGGTCCCAGCAGGCCTCGGTGATGAGGTCCTTGAGGGCCTCAAGCACCCGCTTGAGCACCGAGCCCTGCACCAGCCGCGCCTCGAACATCTTCCCTGCTGCAGCACCGGCACTAAACCACCGCGGCCCGCCAACCGCCCCCTTTTATAGCTTCCGCCCCGCCCACCACCGCAGCAACCAATCGCCAGCGGCCTTCCTTTCCCCATCCACGCTCACATAACAGGTCCCCTCACTCTTCCGCCAATCCCAGAGCCGCTCCTATCCTTAATCTCGCCTTTCATCCAGCAAGAACCAATCACCACGCAGGTTACACACACCCCACCTCTCTCTACGGGGTGAGCCCGCATCCGCCTCGCCGTGCGGCGATATGGCTGTCAGGGCCTAGCGCGGGGTAACAGCTCCGGTAGGCCCCGGTAGGCCGCGTTCGCCCCGCGCACCGGATCCCTGTGGCCCACCCCGGCGTGTTCCGGTACCGGTACCACAAGCGGGGCCCGGCGGGTCTCCCGCCACCCCTGCACTTCCCGCCCGCGGCGCACTCGCACCACCCATCATGGCGCCGCGGATGCACATCCGGGTACAGCTGGGCGGGGCTAAAATGAGGCTTAACCCCGCCCCCGAGGCTATTTAGCGCCTCTGATTGGTCTGCGCCGGGAACAGCTCCGCGGCCTCTCCCGCCCCTCCCGGCAGTTGCGAGGGACGCACCGGAGCGGAGCGGGGTCGGGCCAGGCCGGGCCGGGGTCAGGATGAGCGGGGACGGGATGAGCTACCTGCGGCAGCGGCACGGCCGGGAGCCCGGAGCGGCGCGGGACAGTGAGGACAAGGTGGGCTGCGGGCACCGGCGGGGAGCGGTGGGGGGGGCCTGCGGCGGGCGGGCTGTGAGGCCTGCGGAGTGTGAGGGGACCCGTCGCCTTCTCTCACTGCGCCTGCCGGACCCGTCTCTCGGTTTACCCTGCACCGCGATAGCCGCACAGCCAACCACAGCCTGAGAGGGGGTGTCTGTCCGCGGCTGGGCGCCCGGCCCCGCATCCCGCCTCTGGGAGCACGGGGTCTGGGTGTTAACTGCGCTTATGGGTCCAGAGAAGGGCAGGGGAGCTGGTGCAGGGCCTTTAGCACAGTGTGATGGGGAGGGCTGAGGGACCTGGGGGGTTCATTCTGGAGAAGGCTCAGGGGGGACCTGATGGCGCCCTACAACTGCCTGACAGGAGGATGGAGCCAGGAGGGGCTGGGCTCTGCTCCCAAGGAACAAGGGATGGGACAAGAGGAACCGGCCTCAAGCTGCACCAGGGCAGCTTTAGATGGAGCTGAGGAACAATTCCTGCCCCAAAAGGGTGCTCAGGCATTGGAAGAGGCTGCTCAGGGCAGGGCTGCAGTCACCGTCCCTGCAAGTGTTCACACACCATGGAGCCAAGGCCCTCAGTGCCATGGGTTAGTGGTGGCCTTGGCAGTGCTGGGAATGGTTGGACTGGATGAGCTTAAAGCTCTTTTCCAACCTTGTTAATTCTATGACTTTTTTCTAAGTGGGGGTCACTAAACCCCTTAGGAGAGGCTTTGGGATGCACAGGCTCCATCTGGAGCTTCACAAGGTTTTGTGGTTGCATTTCTCCAAAGAAGAGCTATGGAAATGAAAACCTGCCTCTGTTCTCCCATAACATCTCCTCCGTTCCAAACCCAAGCCCGGTTGGATACTCTGAGCTTGGCAGTCCCTATGTGAGCAGTGCTGTCACCCTTGTCATCTTCATTCCTGCACCTCACCGAACAGCAGAGGACCCTCAGGAATAAGCCAGCAAGAAACACTCTTTAAATAGTTTTGGCAGAGTCACAGAGAGCTGAAACTGGTGGGAAAAGTGGTTCTTCACTACATTGATGCTTAATGCATGCGCCTTGGGAGCGATGCTATACTTGTCTATTTGCCTTTAGTAGCATCATATTGATGTTTCCTCTGGTAATGTGAGAAGGACGCGGGTCAGAAGCATGAAATCACCGGGCAGAGCTGTCTTTTGGAACGTTATTGTCACGTTTAATGGAGCTTTGAATGCCAGGTTAATACCTGCTCGGAGCTGTAGACTCAGAAGTGAGGAAGCTTTATGGTTGTGATGTGATTAGAGAGGGAGCTGGGACAGAAAGTGATGACACTGTTGAGAATGGGTCACTTTGGTGTTGATCGGAAGGTTCTGCCTTTTCCATACCTTATCTGAAGCTGCCGAACACCCAGATTTACCATGAAGAGAGCCCTAAGATGGCTCCTGTTTTGTTGTTGTGGCAGGACAAAGCTGTTCTCCTCTAGATAAGAGCGTTTGTCTCAGTTGGAGTTCCCTTTGCAGCAGGAAACCTTCAGGGACTTTCATATTCCAGAACTTTTGTGGGAGTTGGAAGAGATCCCTCAGCAGCTTGGGAGGACCGAGGCTGCTGAGCAGGGATGCACATTCCCTTGGCCACGCTTCCATCTCCCTTCAGCTACTTGGGATGCTCCTGAAGAAGGTCAGAGGGCTGCTATTTTGGGTGCAATCTTGTTACTTCCAGGCAAATAGGCTTTTTGTATATATAGAGCCTTCTGAAGGGCTCTTCTCGTGGTACCTTATTAATGACTTGAAGTGTCCTTATGAATATGAATTCCATCCTGCTCATCCTAAAGCAGCTCAAATGAATTGCAAGAGAAAGAGACAAAGATGTTTCCAAGCACTGAAGAACACCTCTTCAGGTGCTGAACGTGACAGCTCTTAGCAATAGAAAGCAGTTATGGGAGGCAGAGAATTCCCTCAAACTCTTCCAATCAAGCCTTGTGGGAGCTTACCTGGTAACAGTGATCTCCAGTAGGAATGCAGCGTTGTGCTTGCAGCCCTCACCAGCAGCAGATCTCTCTTTATTTCCCTGAGACCATGCTTTTGTGTGTTTAGTGCTTTGGAAGTGCCTGGCAGAGCTTGGGAATAACATCAGTATAAAGCAGAATTCCTTGTGCACATTGCATTGCTCGGTGGGCTTTGCCTGCCCAGCGTGTTGCCTGCAGGTGCTGCTGTCCAGAGGGGAGATTCTTGTTTCTGCTTGGTCATGCAGTGACCCTTTGCCAAGGAAAATAGTTGAGCAAAGCATATTGTATCCTGCAGAAACCCTGGTGGCTGTGGAACAGAGCTCTGGGTGCAATAAAGGCGTTCAAATGAGCTGTAAACATCAAGGCTGGCTTTAAGATGAGGCCCGGAAAGCTGTGTTTTGTACTTGTTCCCTGTGCTGATGTGATAATGGCAAGAGAGAGGTTGGTTTCTCTTTCTGCTCCTCTAACCCTTGCGTGAAGCTGCAGCTTTGATGTTCGGCTTATAACTAAAACTGCTGCTTCAGTCGTGACGCTTGTGCCAGAGCACTTTAAAATCGATTTCTGGTCAAACTGTTGTGCAACCCAGTCTTGGTCTCAAAGGGAACGAGGCAACATCTGTTTACTCTGAGCAGTGAACTCCCTCTGATTCCCCCCCAGCAGAAAACCAGGCAGACTTGCCCAGATATGTGCTTGATACCCATTTCCTCAGCCCAGAGGATTTAGATGCTGTTAACTGTTGCTGCTTGTCTATGGATATCTGAGATTAGATGATCAAAGCAAGTTCTAGTTTCTTATTCCCTTCTCCCTTGGTCTTTGTGTCACAGAATCGTCAGAGACTGGTTTGGCTTGGAAAGGACCTTAAAGCTCATCCAGATCCAACCTCCTGCCATTAACAGGGACGCCTTCCACTAGACCTCCTTCCTTTGCTTTGTAGGCTCACTCTCTAAAAGCAGAGGTCAATGTGTTGTGTGCATCCCATTAAGTCGTATTTTCTCTTCTAGTTTCCGAAGAGAACAGGAAAAGGGCAGAAGAAAATTGTTTCCTGGGGCATGCAGAGCTCCTGAATGCTTCTCCTGGTTTAATGGGATTTCAGTATCATTTCTCAGTAGTGGTTTGTACTTTGTGTGGTTTGGCAGTGAGGACAGAGGGTTTTTTCCTTCTCCATCCTTCTTTTGCCAGGAGGTTGCCCTAGTAGTTGTCTGGGTCTCAGACAGGAGTGAAGTGTGTAAGGGTGAAATGTTTCCACAGTTAAGAAGTACTCCTTCACTTCCGAAGGATGAGAACTCCTGGTCTTTCCAGCCTGGTTTTGCAGTGGATTGGGGATGTGACTTTTTATCTGGCTTCATTTGCATTGTGTGGTACAAAACAGGGAAAGACTCTGACTGCCAAGCATCCTGATTCCTTGTGCCTCCAGGCATTTTGCAAGACTTCCCCAGTGATCTGAAGTGCTTTAAAGATGCTGAGCTGAGTAAATGCTGGATGTCTGAACACTGGTGCTGACAATGGTCCCTCAGGTCTGCTTGGGAGGCTGAAGGGAGATGTGAACAGTTGCCTGGTGGATGGAGCAGCTCTGATGTTGGTGTTCAGGATGTAGAGAAATACCAGTGCAGAAGCTCTGAAGGTTTAGGCAATTGCAAGTCCTGTTACTGCCCAGGTCACAGGAGAGCTCCAAGTAGTTGGGAGTTTGTGATAACAAGGTGAGGACCAAACCCAATTAAACCACTGCAGTGATGCCTCACTCCATCTTCATCCACAATAAGAGAGGCAGAAGTCCAAGACCTCTTCCAGACCCACCCCAAAGGCTTATTTCTTTTTAATAGGCCTTAATGTTATTTTAGGCTTGATACCAAGCATCACTTGGCCTTTATTCTGGGTAGATGCTAGCAATCTCAGCTCTGATGAGAGAATGCATTTTGGCCTCCCTTGCTGTTTGATGCTCAGCTTTAGAGTGCCTGCCGACAGGAGTGCGTTGTTATCCGTTACTGTTAATTGTGCTAATGAGGAACAGGGCTGATTGCCTTTCTAATGGAGCTCATTACAACCAGCTTGCAAATGCAGTACCTGCAGCAGCTTCTGGCCTGCCATGGAGCTGGTGGAAGAGCTTCAGGCTGCTTGCTATTCCCTGTGGATGGTGTCTGATTTGACCTCTCTCCAGGGGGTTGGAACTGGATGAGCTTTAAGATCCCTTCCCAAACCACTGTAGGATTCTATGATAGAGACAGGGACTCTCAATGCTTAGGTTAAACCCCTCAGGCACACATTGCTTTTCCATCACTCAGCCCTTTGAATAGTTCAAAGCTGGCTTTTGTTTCCTGTCCTTATTAATGACCAGATGATTTATTTCTGTCTGGGCAGGAGGGCTACACAAGAGAGTGTCTCTCTTGGCAGTATCTGGAAGTTGCTGTTACCTCCAGCATGTTGCTGACCTGTTTTCTGTAGTGTTCCTGCTGGGTCTTAGTGGATGTGGAAGCTTCTTCCCAAGTTCCCTATTGCTGCAGTGGCCTGTCCTCGCTCCTGACCATGTCTTGTTGCTGTACATGGTAAGCTCAGTGTAGCACAGGGTGTTGGAGGGAGACATGGCACATCCACAGCTCCTGATGGATACTGGTGCTGCCTTTCCCCCCCATGTTGGAGGTTGAGGTCAGTGTCAGTGCTCAGACAAGCTGCTTTGTATGTGAATGGTGTCTCTGCTTGTGCTTCTGAAGCCCTGTGCTTGCAATGATGTGCGGGGGGTGATTCCTGGGCATGCAGGGATGTTTGGTGCTGAGAAGAGGGAAGCTGTGATGAGATGTTTGCACTTCTCTTCCCAGCAGGGAGGAAGCTGAGGACTGATTTCACTGCCTGTCAAGCACATACCACACATTAGGTGGTAAGAAAACCAATTTATCCTCCTGCGTGCTTTTAATGAGCAGTGATTGGCACCAGAGGTAGACCAGCCTTGGAAATACCTTCCTTAGGAAGGGAGTTTACATGAAGATGCAGTTTTTCCAAGCAAATCACTATTTCCTTTCTGAAAGAAAAGGAATATTGCCACTTTGTATTTGCCAGGACATCAATATTCTTTGCATTGGCAGAAAATTATTCCTGTGCCTGTCAATAGCTCTCTTGTTTTCCCCCACATGTGGTCTGTGTTAGCATGTGCCCCTTCTGGTGATGTGCTTCACTTGAGTCTTCCCTGATTTATGTTTGCCAGGGTTATAAAGGGCATGAAGATTCATAGATTTCTCTTTAGAGCAAGCCTGTAGGTTTAGGATGGCAGCTGTGACTTCAGGAGACTGATTTGGGTTCCTCAGGGTTATAGCTAATACTGGTCCAAGTCCCACAGGGCTCCTTTCCTTGCTAAGTTCCAATGAGAATCATGCACCCGCTGCCACGGAGCGGTGTTTGTTCTCCCTCTTCTTCCTCACAGCTCTTCCAAAGCACAGCAGATCACAATGTCTGTGCAGAGCCACAGCTCTGGGGCAGCCTCTTCCAGACACCAGTTCCAAGAGGTACTTCAGAGCTTTACTTCCTTGTTTCTGTACGTGTTTTCTCTGCCTCTGCAGGGACAACAAAGTCTGCCCGTGTGGAAATGCCGCGTAGCAGAGGGATGCCAGTCAGATCCAGGAGAGCCCAGCACTGAAGCCTATCTCCAAAACATCTCCCTCATGTGCTCCGGAGGGGGAGGCAGGTTCCTTTCTTAGCAGTAGGAAATGCTGGGGGAGTGCCAGAACCAGCAACCTGTTGTATACAAAAGAGACCAAAAATAGCTTCTTGAAAGGACTTGGAGCCTGGTGTGTTTACCTGCTTGATTCCCTGGATATGAATGGATCCCAGAGTGGGTGCTGTGTTGAGGGTTAACTTGCACTGAGTGAGTCAGGGATATATGACTTCACATGACTCATATTTGCTGACACTGAGATCAGGCTCTTTTATCAGGCTGTTGTGCTCCATGCAACCCCTGCATTCCTCCCATCACATCCCACTGCTGAGCTGAGCTTGGTTGTGATCAAAACAAAGCAGGTGGCTTTGGGAACATGGGATGGCAACGGGAGTTTTCTGTCTTTCACCCTTTAGAGCTTCTGAACCAAAAGAGAATACCTTATAATTAGGATATCTTATAACAGGATGAGTTTTTGCCTTGGTGTCACCTTGGTGGCTCTGTCTGGGGTGGGTTTGCCTGTGGCATGAAGCTGTTGGAGATAGGAAGGTGCCGTGTCAGTAAAGCACTGAAGAAGGGGAGATGGGAGTGGAGCAGACAGTTTTCCAGCTGTAGGAATTAAAACCACTTCTGCAAAACATGGACATCTTCATAAGTGAGGCCACTGGGTTTGTATCCATTAAACTAATTAGACTGGCCTTGATCCTGCAAATGTGCTCAGGGGTGAGAATAGCAGAGGCTTTAGTGCAAATGGTGCCTGTTGTTCTAGCTGTCAGGTTTATTGCCTGAAGAAAACAACTCTCCTTCTCTCTTGAGCAGCGTATTAACATTTCCCATCACAGCTTTTGGTTCAAGTCTGGCAGGAAGTCTAACTAAAACAGCAGCCTGCTTCAAGAAAAGTGCACAAATACAGGGATTTCTTGAATGAATTTCATGTGCCAGCATCGAATAGTTCACTGTATCTCTGTATTGGGCTGAACATTTTTGGCAGGGAGATTACTGCCTTGTTTCTATGGCAACTGAGATCATGTCATGGATACTTGGGTATAAAACCCCGTGTGCTCACAGCTTTGGCTCTGAGAGTGCCAGTTAAGCTGTGAGCACAGATTTCTTCCTGCATGCTTGCAGGAGTTCGGTTTCAAGCAAGCCAAGACAGCTCCTTTCTCCGTGTATCTTTCTTTAGGGTGATTAAATACTTGTTTGCAAATGTTACTTGGATCTACTGGTTTCACAAGTACAACAAGCAAGTGGGTATCTGGCTTATTCCCTCTGTTCTGGTTCAGGGGAGAAAGAGCCCTCACAGACATTGGTGGGTTTTACTCTTTCTTCTCATCATGGCTTGTGTAAAAACGAATGAGTTGTGATAAAATGGACATTGCTACTTTGATTTTATCCCTCTGTTACCTGATTCTTTAGGTTGGAGATAAGGCAGAAGCTCTTCCCTGTGAGGGTGCTGAGGCGCTGGCCCAGGGTGCCCAGAGAAGCTGTGGCTGCCCCATCCCTGGCAGTGTTCAAGGCCAGGCTGGACACAGGGGCTTGGAGCAAGCTGCTCCAGTGGAAGGTGTCCCTGCCTGTGGCAGGGGTTGGAACTGGATGAGCTTTAAGGTCCTTTCCAACCCAAACCAGTCTGCGTAGGAAGCCTTCAATAATGAGATGATAAATTAAAGAAGGAGCTCTGGGCTTGCTTATGATGCTGGACAAGCAAATTTGCCCAAGAAAGAGCCCTTCACTTTAATAACTCCACGTTGGTAACAAAAGCCAGTAAAAGGCACTGCATCTGATTGTGTTTATATGCATTTAAAGCTTCCCCTGTAAAAGAAATGGAAAAGTAAAGCCAGATTCCAAGGTAACTGGAGGGAAAGATTGATTTGCTCTTACTAAGGGGTTTTCATTGTTTCCCAGCTCTGCCTCATGCACACAGATTTCTACCATCCACGTTTGCAGTGAGTGCTCTGCCCTGCTTCTGCCTGGGAGGAGCAAGGCAGAGGAAATAGCGATGACTGAACTAACAGGAAAAATTGGTGTGGGAGAGGTGTAGTAAGAGAACATGCACAGAAGCAGCATCAGAAACCCGGTGTTTGTTAGGGGAGGAGCAGAACTGGTGAGAGAACCCCGTCTCTTAGACCCAGCTTCTCTGAAATGCTGCTTGTACTGGCCTTGTGCAACCTTCTGTTTGCAGTCTATGGTTTAACAGAGCCCAGACCTGCTCTTTGCGGAAGCACTGACTCTGGAATGAGCTTAAATACTCAGCAGTGATAGCCCTTGGCAAGCATCTCTCCCTGTGCCTGCTTGCTGCTGCAAGCTGCTTTGCACAGAGCATGGCTCTGATGATTATCCTTTGGGATGGGGATCTATCTGGCTTGGGTGGAGGACTAGTGAGGCAGCAGTGGAAACGTGCAGTGTCGAGGGTGTTATTAAGGCAATGCCACAGCTGGATTAAGTAGCCTAAACCAGGGCGCATCATGCTGAGGCTTAAACAAGTTATTTAGCATCCTGCTCAGCTGCTTCAACTGGTGATTTGTAGGCTGCTGGTTGCAATCTGCATAAAAGGTATAAAAATAGTGTTGATTACTGAGTCCCTTCCATAGCCTATATCTGGCACAATGTCCTATATAATCTTAACACTCCATTTCAGACAGAGAGCTAAGCAGGGAGAAGAGCTGAACCCTGACAAAGCTCAGTTGTTTTCAAAGTGAAGATGTTCAAACACGCATTAGCACTCGCTTGGGTGATTTCTTCCAGCAGGGAAGATGTTTTCTTCCACCTCCCATCAGGCTTAAATTAAGCAAGAGATGAAGGAATGAGTCCTACACTCAATATTGACCCCTAGCAGCATCCCTTTATCTTGACACACCTCTTGATCTTTGTCTTTGTACTCTCTGAAATAACTGGTGATGTTTGGAGCTGTGAGGATTGAGTGTCTCTTGCATGACACCACTGAGGAGGAAGTGGGATGAGGAGAGCAGTGGGATGCGTGCGCTGTTGAACCCATCCAGGGAGGCTTTGCTCCTGCTCTTGGAGACGAAAGCACTTCAGTGTCGCACTGAAATCAGTGGATCAGGGAGTTGATGATGTGATTCACAGGAATTTCACTGCAACATCGGTGCCTTGCAATGAGTGGAAGAAACCATCAGCTGGGCTGTGGCAACTGTTAGATTAGCTTGGTTGCAACATCAGATTCCTCTGCCTCTTGAGCTGTGTGGTTGCTTTCATTCTTCATCTTCTTGGCCAAGAAGGCATCAGTGCTCTTTCCCCTTCTTTTAGCCTCTGAGCACTTTGTGAAACTCCTGATCCTCTGGGCTATAGGCAAGGAATGATTTGCACTTTGCCTTGCAATGTGAGTGCTCTGGGGAATAAAATGCAGGGATGCTGCCTCGGATCCGCTTCCTTGTTTCAATGCTTAGGCCTTTTATCCAGGGTATAAAAGTCCTTTTAAGCCTGGGAATTGTGCATGAAATAATGGATACTTGGACTGCATTAGAGACCTGCTTAAGGTTTGGGGTTTTAGCCTATACAGGTGATGATGACTGCCCTAAGTACCCAGGCACTTCCTTGTCCATTTGATTTGAAGCAGTCACATGAAGTTTTCTTCTTTAGACATCTGCAACAAGAGAAGAAAAGCCCCATTTCTTAACCATAATCTAGAAGACCAGAGGAGAAACTGAGTTTGAGCAGCCTGGACCTGAAGCTTTTGCTGTTACTTGGGTTGCCCACAGGGGAATTCTGCAGGGAATCCTTTTCTTGGAGGAAGCATTGCAATGAGAAGCTAATACAGTGCTCTGATTTCCCCAAACCTGCTGCAGAGCAGGGCCCCTGTGCTGTGCTATAGGATGCCAAACTCATGATCTTCAGGGAGTCCCTGGCAGTGTTCAAGGCCAGGTTAGACACAGGGGCTTGGAGCAAGCTGCTCTAGTGGAAGGTGTCCCTGGCTGTAGCAGGGTTTGGAAGTGGAAGAGCTTTAGAGTCCCTTCCAACACAAACCATTCCATGATTTCCATCTTTTTTGCTTGCTGCCTTATGGATTTGATCCTTGTGCTCCCAGCTAAATGGCACTAAATCTCTTTGAGGTCAGTTAAAACCCAGCTAAAGCAAAGCCAAGCTGCCTTGCTTTGCCAGCTCTCCAAACCCACACAAGGGGCTGGCAGAGCTCTTTAGTTTTGCTTTCCTCTTCCTTCCCAGCGACGGGAATGGAAATAGCGAGTGTGGGGCACGGTGGGAGGAGGTAGCACAGGATGTGACTGGTGCGGTGGCCGCTGCTTTGCCCATCCCCGCAAGTCATTTCTGACATGACCATTGTATTTTTAGCTGCCCCCACCTGACAGTGTCTAACTGGTCTGTTTTAAGAACCTGGCCTGCAGCCATTGATGTGTTACAGATTGGGAAGCAATTCTCTTGTCCTGCCTTAAATAAAGGAGCTACTCAACTGTTACTGCTGTAGGGAGCTGCAACTTGGGCGCACCAAACCAGCCCCGGTGGCTGCTTGGTTTGGTCCCTATTTCCAAGCACAGGGCAGCACTGCCTGTGAGCCCAAAGGGATGAAGTCTGTGTGCAGAGCTCCCAGCTTGGCTCCCTCCTTGTTTTTCCTGCTAACATGCTCTCCTTTCCGGGAGTTCTAAAATAGCCCATGGGCCGAGGCCAGCTCCTGATGCACAAGCGCTTCCCCCGGGAGCAGCGTTTTCCTTCCCTGCTGCAAGGGCTGAGGAGCACGGTGAAGCTCTGCCACTGAAATGAGGGGGAAATGGGGATGCTTGGATTCATCCTGTATTTAGGAGCCGAACTGGATGCAGAACCGCCACTGGAGAGGGGGCATGGGGCTGCCTGGGAGCCAGGAGGTCGCTTGTAATCCTTCTGTAACCTCCTGCCTTGCGTGTATTTATTGACCTCCTAACTACGGCCTCTGCTCTGAGCTCAGTGCTGGAGCAGTACAAGCGGTGGGGAAGGCACGGATGTTTCTTTCCAATACATCAGATCTCTTCCGTGGCCAGAGGGGATGGTTGGGTGCGGGTGATAAGCCATGCTCTTCCTCTCCAGCTCTTTGAGGATGGGCTTGGTGGTATTTTTAGTGTCTGCGTGTGAAGTCAGCCTTGAGCCTGTCTGCTTGGAGGCCTTTCTTTCTAATTTGGGCAGGGTTGCATACTTGGAGATCTGCCTGGGGACTGGGGACCTTGTAAGAATTCCTGCTAACAAGCCTGTGTCCCTTAAGCACTTGGAGATACTTGTTCATGGGCTGTGAGGGATCTGTGCCTGTTCAGAGGGAGCAAATCCTTTTCTCTGGTTGCTCCTGAGATTGATGGAGAGTAAAACCTCATCGTGTCTGTAACCTAAACAACTTGACGTTGTTTCTCATGGGTATAACCCTGTGTAATACCTGGAATATTTGCTTTTCCTCATTCGTGCAGAAGCAGAGTGGTGGTGTCGCATCCAATGGGCTGGTCTAAGTTCCTTTAGAGTGTGCCTACTGAAGCTCTTTGTCTCTCTTTAACTTGCAGGAGTCCGAGTCTGAGAACAAGCTGGATGGAGAGACAGCATCAGACAGTGAAAGCAAATCTGAGTTTGGAGGATCCCCCTCGGTGCCGACATCGGATGACACTCCAGAGGTCCTCAACAGAGCCCTCTCCAACCTGTCCTCAAGGTACCACTCACTGAGCATCATCTCCCTCTGCTGCCAGGGTGCCTGCATGGTCCCTGGGGCTGTCCTAGCCCCAGCAGCGTGGTGGTGGCTGCTGGAAGCTGAAGAAGCTGCTCTCAGAAGTGCTGTGTTTGCCTCCCTGGTATGCAGGAAGGTGCCTCTGAGCCACAGGAAACAGAAGATGATGGTGACAGTGCTTGGAAAAGCAGAGTTCTCAGGGGTGCTGTCCCAAGAAGAAACTGGGAATATTCTTTACTGGCTGCTTTGGGGAGGAAAACATCTTATTTCTATCATGGGAGAATGTGTCTCTCCTGGATGTGCTGTAGGGATGGGAGAGACTTGAGGCAGGATGGTGAGACATAGGAACAGGGTGCCCAGAGAAGCTGTGGCTGCCCCATCCCTAGCAGTGTTCAAGGCCAGGTTGGACACAGGGGCTTGGAGCAAGCTGCTCCAGTGGAAGGTGTCCCTGCTCATGGCAGGGGTTGGAACTGGAGTTTTAAGGTCCCTTCAACCCAAACCATTCCATGATGCTGTGATTTTATGGTCTCCTGGACAGCAGCGAGGGTACAACACGCCAGGGCACGTGTCTGCTCTTGAAAAGGGGTGTAGAGATGGGTAATGGTCCCCATTTTATTTCAACTTATCATGCAGCTTGTCCAAGGTGTGTGAAGCCTGTAGCAGATCAGGAACAGATGTTCTTCTGTCCCATTTCAGCGCCCTGGGAGATGCTCTGCCCCTGCATGTAGTGAGGGGAAGGCCGAGTTGTACTGCAGCCTTGCAGCTGCTGCAAGCAGGCCTTCAGTGGATCAAGGCCTCTGCAGCACTGAAAGGAAACTTGGGGTTTCTAGGGCTCAGTTTCCTTCCTGTGATACGCAGAGAGCAGAAGTGCTGTCCTGCTTCCTTGCTTTGGTTTGACTTTCTCTAACGTCTTTCCTTCTCTGTGGCTTAGATGGAAGAACTGGTGGGTAAGAGGCATCCTCACGCTGGCAATGATTACCTTCTTCTTCATCATCATCTACTTGGGACCCATGGTCTTAATGACAATAGTAAGTGCTTCAGAGAGATCCTGACGTTCACAGTGGTCAGGGGGAAGGTTGCTGGGGTGGGCAGCTCAGAGCTGAATATTGTAGAGGTCCTTTGTCCACTTGCTGGATTGCCTCCATGGAGGAAACCTGGAAGGAATCGGGGACTGCCTGCCCTGATGGGCAGCATTTGGTTACAACTGAAACTAATACCAGGAGCTGTTAGGAACCTCCTGCAGGGGAAAGGGAAGGGAAAAGCAATATGGGCAGCTTGCCATGTTGGATTAAGAGGCTCTGCCAGACTGGTAGCAACTGCTAAAGTCCCTTTTGCTGTACACATACATGGCTTTTATCTCCCTGAGGAAAGAGATGTTTAACCAACGTGTACGAGAGCTTCTGCATGTCTTTTGTGCAGGTGATGTGTGTCCAGATCAAGTGTTTCCATGAGATTATCACTATTGGCTATAACGTGTACCACTCGTATGACCTGCCCTGGTTCAGGACGCTCAGCTGGTGAGTAAGGGGGCTTGTGTGCAGCAGTAATGCTTCATCTCCTCACAGGTTTTCTGGCTGCCTCCAAACCAGAGACCCTGGGATTGCTCTGTGCTGACCAGGATCATCTGGTAGCAGGTCTTGTCAAAGAAAAGCCCCCGTAAGTCTTGATAAATCAGTATCTTGAAAAAGCCTGTCTGGATGAAGGTTGTCCAGAGATTTGAATCCCATGATCTGTGCAAGGACCAGCATTGGCAGCATCATCCTTTGGAGATGGACTTGGGTGCTCAAGTGAGATGGGAGTTTTCAGGTGAACACTAGGACTGGGCAGAGGACAGGAGCGGTGCTTTGGGGCTGCGCAAGCTGCAGAGGCCTGTTGAGGAGTGCCACCTAAAGGCAGAAAGTCTTTGTGCATCAGGAGGCCAATTCCAAGTCTCATCCATGTGTGATCCATAGCAAAGCGGAACTGGGTGCTGCAGCCACTAATTCAAATGAAGGTGACATTTCCTGGCTGCAGGAAATCGAGTTCTGCTGTCACTTGAAGCAAACACTGTTTGCAGTGGGCCAGAGCAATAGAAAGAAAGACCTTGGGGATCAGTCACTGTGTCTCTCCAGAAGCCTTTTGGGGTTCTGCTAACGAGGGTCTGCATCCTTCCCAGGTACTTCCTGCTCTGTGTAAACTACTTTTTCTATGGCGAGACTGTGACAGATTATTTCTTCACGCTGGTTCAGAGGGAGGAGCCCCTGCGAATCCTCAGCAAATACCACCGCTTCATTTCTTTCACCCTCTACTTAACAGGTAGAGACCACGTTTTCTGTTGGTTCATCTTGGCTGGGCTGGAGGGGAGAAACCTCCTTGAGTTACCCTTGTCCAAAGCATTGTGTTGCAATGCAGTATCCATAGCAAGTGATCTCTGCTCTTCAGTGATGCTGTAACTTGGGTGCATCGTTGCAGTATCTCTTACATGAGGTTCTGTATAAGGAAACTCCATATGGATCAGCCAGGCTTGGTTGTTACTTGTCCAAGTATTACTTATAGGCAGTGGTATTTTGTGACTTCCAAAGTAGTTTGTCTTCCCACTCCCCGTTGCTGCTCCTTAAGGAGCTGTGTCATAGTAAAATAGTATTTCTTGCTGTTGAAGATGCATTCCCACCATTTACTGTCCTTCTGTCTCTCACCAGGTTTTTGCATGTTTGTTTTGAGTCTGGTGAAGAAACATTATCGCCTCCAGTTCTACATGGTAAGGTTAAATGCAGGGCCTGGCTGCCCCCACTTGGAGGCAGAAGGAATAATGTAGGCTGCTTGAAAATGCTCTGTGGAGGCCTAGGTGTGTGCTGGTTGTGCATTGAAATGCTGCCTGGAAGAAAAGTTACTGTGAGCAGAGGGTAGTTTTAGGAAGCTGGTTGCTTTCCAGTTTATTCAGCACACAGGGATATGGCTTGGATATCTATCAGTCTCTTCTTCTATTGTCAGGAGGCTGAGATGTGTGGGATGGGGGTGGGCTAGAGAGCCTTTGGTCCAGCAGAAGTCTTCCCAGTGAAAGTCACCTCTGGGCTTAAGGTAAAGAGCATGCCTATAAAGTACTGCTGGTGACTGTTGCCAGCTCTGATGACCCTGGGTGTTTGTCGTGGTGAAGGTGCATGCTAGAACTGCACGTCTGCATGAGCTGTTCTCTGAGGTGTAGCATCTGATTGCTAGAGCATCACTGCCAGTGATGTGTACGGCAGTGTCTAGTGCTTGCTGTCTTCTCTTCCAGTTTGGATGGACCCATGTGACGTTGCTAATCGTCGTTACCCAGTCGCACCTCATCATCCACAACCTGTTTGAAGGGATGATATGGTGAGTTGCTGTGTGTTCTGAATGGCTTTGTTTTCTGCAGAACACTGACCACGTTTTGAGGTCAAACTGTTTTTCTACAAAAACAAATGGCCAAGGAGAAGGTGCTTCATGTGAGGACCTGACCTGTTCAGAATAGAGAAACTGAGACCTCAGCAGCAAAGGACTTGCTTTGTGCTACTTGAGCAGTTCAAAGAGTTGTTGTAAAGAAGCATCTGGACATTGCTGGGGGGTGCAGGGACCTTTCAGACAGCGTCAGGCCTTTGTAGATGCTTCCTTTTGATAGCCACATCTAGCAAATGATGGACAAGTGTTGCTCAGCACTTGATTTGGGGCAGTGCTGGCAGTACCGTGTTAAAGAAGCACTGTGAAAGGAAGATGGCAACCTGCTACCTTACTCCAGCCGCTGTGGGGAGGGAAGCCCCTTTGGTGGGATTACCAAACCCAGCAGGGCCAGGAACTGGTTTTGGCCACTTTCAGACTGCACATTCCTCTGTGTGTCACAACCAGCCCAGGAGACTTTGGGAGCTGCCTGCTTACAGCTAAAATGCACCCTCCAGGGGTGAGGGAATCTAACAGGGTGAGTGTCTAACAGCATGTCATGTGCGGAAAAGAAAATGGGCTTAAACCAGGCCATTTGGGGTTCTCAACCTGCTTTTTAGTCTAGAGCACTAGAGCAACCCCCCAGATTCCCCAGGAGCTTTATGTGGCTGCTCCTCACATTGCATTGGAGCAGGAGGTGCTGGTGTGATGGCACTGCAAAGCATCTTATGGAGCTTATTTGAGTCTTGGAGTTTTATCTTGGCACTTCCCAATGGCTTGATTCTTCTCCCATCCAGGTTCATTGTCCCAATTTCCTGTGTGATCTGCAATGACATCATGGCATACATGTTTGGCTTCTTCTTTGGCCGCACGCCACTCATCAAGGTTTGGAACATTTTGGGGGACAAAACACCCTTTCTGGCTTCTTTGGGTCTTAGCCCTGTGGTCCCTCATCTCCAGTTTTGTGTCTGCTTGTGGGTCTGAAGCAAACCTCCAAACTAAACTTGGTCTTTGAGGCTGTAAAGTTAAATCATAGAATCATGGAGGTGGGAAAAGACCTTTAAGGGCATCAAATCCAACCGGGAATGAATGAACCATATCAGACCAAGATGTCAGTGTCAGCTTGTGACCAGACTTGTTGGTTGGTGGCACTGATTTGTATTGCTTCAGCAATTCCCAGGGGAGGAAGGGCTCCAGAGGTGTGTGGAGATGTATGGTCTGTAATTCCCCCTTCCCTTTCTCTGCAGCTCTCCCCAAAGAAGACCTGGGAGGGGTTTATTGGAGGATTCTTTGCCACTGTTTTATTTGGGTTGCTGGTAAGTAGCAACCATGGAGCTTCTTTCATGGTTCCCTTCCCTTCATAGGTGTCCTGTCTAAAAACTGCAGCCCAGCTTTAAGCGCTCCAGGCTCTTGCCACAGATCTCCCATTTCCCTGACTGACCAGGATTTGAACTGCCCATGGCCTTGCGTGGATACTGCAGATGGAACAGCACTGCAGGAGGTTTTTAGTCCGTTTTAGACCCTGTGACACGTTCATTACAATAATCATCTGTGACATTTTCTCTCTGCTGCTGTCGGATGGATGCTGTGCATCATTTCAAGGCCTGCGTAGGGAATTCAGCACTCGGAATATTCTTATCTGGATTTATGATGATTTCTTTTTCTGCTTGGTTCTGTCCTCTCAGCCCAGGGTTTCCTGTCTCAGCCTGTCCTTATGGGGCTCTGAGCACTGCTTGTTGAGCAGATGCACTTACTAAATGGAAATGCTCACTCTGCCTTTAGCTAATTAGTGCTTCTCAGGAGAGTAATCTCCTTACTGAAGCTGGGAGCGTGGCTCCCTCCTTGCCTTGTCCCCTTGAGTGGCCTTTTCACAGTATCACAGTATCACAGTATGTTAGAGATTGAAAGGGACCTCAAAAGATCATCTAGTCCAATCCCCCTGCCAGAGCAGGAACACCTAGATGAGGTTACACAGGAATGTGTCCAGGCGGGTTTTGAATGTCTCCAGAGAAGGAGACTCCACAACCCCCCTGGGCAGCCTGTTCCAATGTTCTGTCACCCTCACTGAGAAGAAGTTTCTTCTCAAGTTTAAGTGGAACCTCTTGTGTTCCAGTTTGTACCCATTACCCCTTGTCTTATCATTGTTTGCCAATTTTTCAGTTGAGATCAGCTCTGCCACATTGCTCAGGTAAATACTAATCCTGTTTTCTCTTGCTGTGTCTCTTTTCCTGTCTCCTGAAAGCTGTCCTACGTGATGTCTGGGTACCGGTGCTTCACCTGCCCTGTGGAGTTCAACAATGACACCAACAGCTTCACAGTGGACTGTGAGCCATCTGAGTTGTTCCAGCTACAGGAGTACAATATTCCCGTGGTGCTGCAGTCCGTGGTGGGCTGGGTAGGACTCTCTTTGCTTATTGGATCTTATATATTGGGATAGGAATACTAAGGAAAGAGACCAGGGCGTTATTTTGATGGTCTTCGAAGGGACATGACGAGGGATGGTGGTAAAAAAGGGAGCTTTTAGTGGTGCTCTGTGTTGGCTGATGGCCCAAAGAAACCATCCAAAGTCTGGTGGGACATTAAACTACTTGAAACCCAGCTGACCTAAAGCCTGGAGAACAGAGAAAGAGAGGTAAATGCTATTCTGATTGAAAAGCCCTCTCTGACATGATGTTCTTTCTGCAGAAGACAGTCCGGATGTACCCCTTCCAAATCCACAGCATCGCGCTGTCTACTTTTGCCTCCCTCATCGGGCCATTTGGAGGCTTCTTTGCAAGTGGATTTAAGAGGGCCTTCAAAATCAAGGTGAGGATGGTGAAGGTCCTTTCCATTCTAGAAAGGAAAGGCTAAATGGTTGCTATCACTCGAAATTGTCCCTGTGCTCTGAGGAGTGGCAGGCTGGGCGCTTTGGGAAGGGATGGGAGGTTTGTTGGGTCACAGGTAAAATGCTGGAGCAGGATCTAGGGGTTTTAACTGAATGGGGAGAGACCTTAACATTTCAGCTGGTATTTGAAGTGCTGCTTTTGTGCAGATCTTGAGCTAGAGGAAGAAAGAGCCAGTCAGGAAATTTTGCAATCTGAGGCTTCCCTTGATGTCTTGCACCCTGGCTTTATGTCTAAACAGTCTACGTTCCGTTAAGATGCCTTGAAAAGGCAAGATGGGGTTGCAAGAGATAACCATTTGCCTTCCTTGGCCTTTGAGTGACAGATCTGAGTTAAGCCTTGATGTCCCTCGGGCACTGGTGGTCTTCCTAAAGGAGTGACTTTTAAAACCAGGGGGACATTAAACAAAATATCTTCTTAATCTGGCTTTTGCCTTCTGGAAAGAATTACTGCAGGGGTGTGTGTCACACATAGAGGTACTAATGCAAGTGCAGGGTGTTTAAAACTGCTGAATGCAATCCCTTCTGCTTTGCACAGGACTTTGCCAACACAATCCCAGGGCATGGAGGTATCATGGACCGCTTTGACTGTCAGTACCTGATGGCAACCTTTGTTAACGTGTACATCGCGAGCTTCATTAGGTATTTACTGCTTTGTGGGGAAGTCTGGGGGCTCTCAAACGTACGAGGTGTACAGGCTTGTAGTTAGAATCATAGAATCACAGAACCGTTTGGGCTGGAAGGGACCCTCAGAGCTCATCCAGTTCCAACCCCCTGCAATGAACAGGGACATCTTCATCTGTTTCAGAAACCACATCCAGCCTGGCCTTGAATGCCTCCAGGGATGGGGCATCCACCGCCTCTCTGAGCAGCCTGTGCCAGTGTTTTCCCACCCTCATTGTAAAGAATTTCTTCCTCACATCCAGCCTGAATCTCCCTCTTTTGGTTTAAAACCTTTATCCCTTGTGCTATTGCAACAGGCCCTGCTAAAAAGTCTCTCCCCATCTTTCTTATAGGCCCCTTCCACAGTGGACAATGCTCTTGGAGCAGATTGGGTTTGGGGTTGAGTTTTTTGTTACAGTTCATCATCCTGTGCTTTCTGAAGCCATTTCCACATCTGAAATGGAGTTAAGTTCCTTGGGTAGACCTGGGGGAGGAACAGAGATCATGGAGATTTAGCGATGTGACTCACTGCTGCTGATGCTTTTGTGTTTCAGAGGTCCCAACCCAAGCAAACTGATCCAGCAGTTCTTAACCTTGCGGCCAGACCAGCAGCTCCACATCTTCAACACACTCAAAGCACACCTTGTTGACAAGGGGATATTAGGTAGCTTGGAGGATGCATAGACAGTGGTGATTGGAACAGGACTGAAAACAAACCCACCTCCTCGAGGAAATTCCCGGCTCGCCTGATTTCAGACAATAACAAGGCCTCATTTCACTGTAACTTTACTTCCTTTCTTGTTAAATGTTTGCATTTTGGGTGGTTTTTTTTAATAATAAATTTCTATAGCTTTGGTTCAAATGAGCAAATCTTGGGTTTGTAGCTGAAGAGGAGCTCGGAAGGACTGTTGTGTGAAGTAGGAGGGTACGGCTGTCCTTGGGGGCTGGTCTTAACCTCGCTGCCTGTGGGCAGAGCTGAACTTCTCCTCTGAGTGTGTTTCTGCAGGGAATACACCAGCGTTGGCCGTACGTGTGGGAGGCAGCAGGAAGGTGAAGCCATGCAGCTCCTGTCGGGCCAGGCTGTGGTCACGATGGCAACTCTGGGATCATCCTTTCTCCAGTGGGAACTGTGAGTGCGGTGTTCATCTTCCCAGACAGCCATGGTCCTGCTTGCATGCAGACTCCTGCAGCCTGCATGGTGAGCAGGCTTCCTTCGTTGGAAGAGGATCTTGTTCTAATCCAGCTGTGTTTCCTCTGCCCAGCCAGGCACTTGCATCTGTGTTCATTTGCTGTTTCTTGCAGTGCCTCTCACATTCCCCCCCTTCTGCCTGATAGTTTGGCAAATAAGAGTTTTATAACCAATTAAACCAGAAAGACTGAGGAAAAAGAGTCAAGAACCTGGTAGTTGCTTGTGGGAATGTGGGAGGTTCCAGTTGCTTCAGTACTGAATGGAGTAAATAAGGTTTGAAAGAACATCAAAGTTCCATTGAGTAATTCCTGCTAAGTAAAGCAGGAACAACCCTTTAAATAACTTGGTTCATTTCCCCCCATCAAATAACCTATAAGCAACACTGAACCACACTTTGATGGTTGGAAACCCCACACTGGGAGATTAACCTGGGGAGCAGTTTCCGACTGTTCCTTCTCCTGCAGTTGCTGGTTGGAGCTCTCAGTTGGGTATTTTGGTTTCCTTTCAGGGATCATGTCTATCACTTGTTTGTTACTTGAGTTCTAGATGTCGTGCTGCTGAGTTGATCACGGTCTGTGTCACATTTCAGTCTGGGTTCATTTACCTGCAGGCTTCTGTCCTGCTTCACTTCCTAAACCTTGTCATGAGTAGTTTGTACTTAATAGGTAGAAGTTTTATCCAAGTATTTTCCTTTATTTTGTCATACTTTTGTATTATTTAAAAATGAGAGCCCTAAAGATTGTAAAACTTCTTTTTTGTAATTAGATAATGAAAATATCCCCCCCTCCCCCCTTTTGCAATGATCCCAAACACGAGGCGACTCTGATTTTACTTCTTTCCATAGTTTGTGCATGGGAGAGAGAAACTTGATCATATTTTAACCTGGGGAATGAGTGACAGGGAAAGATAATACAGAAGTACATTGCTGTTTTCAGGCATCCACCCTCCACACAGCCACCCACTGCATATAGAGACATGCACACGCTGCAAGCTAGCTAAGTATTGACAGGAAAGAAGCCACCTGGACATAGTTTGTAGCTCATACTCCATATTCTGATCCTGCCATTGCTTTCCTTTCCCCTGAGTGAGCCAGAGAGCACACGTGTGTAAATACATGACCAGATACCGATGTCTCTCTTACATTCCTCCTTCCTGCGTGCCCAGCTCTGCTTCATCTCCCTCAACAGGAACCACAGGGCAGAAGTTTGTGCTCCTTGTGCTGCAGGTATTTGGGTGAAAGCAGATTGCAAGGAAGAAGGGGCTGCTTCCACAAAGTATCTTCAGCTGGCAAAGTTGCTGGCTTCTGGCTTCTGCTACAGGGGAGCCAGTTCAGGACTGTTTGATGCCAGTGGTAGTACATAGAGGCTTTCCTGTTCTGGCTGTGGAGACTGTTCTCTTCCAGCCTGAGTTAGGCAGGGATCCATTTTCTGTTGATTTAGAGGTCTAATCCCCTAATTTGAGAATTGAAGGGGAGAATTAAGGTGCTTCCAACTCGCTTTGTGCAGGGAGGATGCTTGCTCTGTATTACACAGAACCATTTGGGTTGGAAGGGACCTCTGGCGATCATCCAGTCCAACCCTTTAGCCACCTAGAGCAGGTTACACAGGAACACATCCAGGTGGGTTTGGAATGTCCCTGGAAAGCAGTTTGCCCTGTGGGGTCAGACAAGCTGATGCTTTTCTGGATTCCCCAACATCTGCCAAACCCCCTTGTAAGTGCACTCTTGGGTCCTAAGTCAGTCTGCAGAAGCTGTAGCGTTGATAGGTATTACAAAAGATGCTCTTTATGTTAAGAAGTCTTTCCATATGGCTCTTCAGTCCCCTGCTCATGTTGCTTTCAGCCTTTGGTACCTCTTTAGCTGTAATTAGTGGGGCAAAAGCCTGACACAAAGCTTTCTTGCATGCTTTTGAGTGAAGCAGCATTTGGGCCTTTTGAAGGGTGCGGTGCTGGCTGTGGACGCTGGAGGGCAAGGCAGTTGCATTTAGCAGCTTCCAGGGCTAGAGAGGAGCTGCAGCAGTGTTTGCATGTGGCAGCTTTAGTCCTGCTTCCTTGCCAGCAGTGCAGTGAAAGGGGAGGCTTCCAAGCCTGGTTTGATCCTGAAGGGTACATAGAAAGGGTTTAGCATCCTGCTCTGAAGTTTGTAACTGAGTGGGACCAGTGCATCCATTTGAGAAGTGAAGGAAGAAGGGAGGGAGAGGGGAGATGTGAATATTATTTGCAAGCTCTACAGCTCAGCATGCTGAGAAGTAGTGGTGAGCTCTGTAGCGTGTTCTCTGTTGGGGTGAGAGCTGTGGCTGGCAAACCCACTTCTACACCACTGGTGTGCGTGTATGTGATAGCACGGCTCAGCTATTAGCGAGAGTGCTGTCTGGAGCAGCATTTGGTGGGTTCTCCCCATCAGCCCAGCCTGTAAGTGACTTCTGTTTGCTGTAGATACCTCAAGTTAGGCTTAGAAAGTCTAGGAGAAATGAAAAGTTGATGTTACTGGCTTTGACTGCTCCTAAAGGAGTTAATTGTGATGCCAAGGGACATTGTAGCAAGACACATTAAGCCTTGCAGGACCGTGGTCGTGCTGCAGCTCTCACAAGCATTAGGTTTGGAGGGAGAGCCCACGCTGACACCAGGGATGTCCAGGTGAGGTGATGCAGGGATGCTCCCAGATGTTGCTCCAGCTCAGCTTTGCACCATGGTTTTTGTTCACAGTGGGCTCCACCATCAGGGAAGCTCCTTCGGCTTGTGCCCAGCGAGAAGGGAATAATCAGCACAGGGGGAGGTACTGTGCCAGCCAGAGTGTGTGTGCTTGGGAAGGAAGGAAGAGAAAAGCAGGATTTGGCCAATGTGAAGGCCACCACGGTGTGAATGTTGCTTGTGGTGTGGAGACCACCTCTTCACCAGCAGTTGTAGCAGACAGGGAAGGATGAGTGTATTTGATCAAAGGGATAGAAAGCTGTTCTTGCTGGTGGGAGAAGCTGCTGTCCTGGTGAGGGGACTAAACATGATGCTGGTTTGCTGGTGGGTGATTTAGTACAGGTCAGACCGGGTTTGATCCTGCTTGGCTGGGTCTGTGAAGATGAGCACTTGGCATGGTCCGTTGGGAATTTGCTTCTCCAAGTCTGATGAGTTTGCAGATAGGATGCACGGCTCAGTGGAACATCTCCACCTGGTTCCTGCATTTAGGGTCATGTCCACCACTGATCAACATGTGTTAGTTAGAGATTCTTCAGGGTGATGGGCTCAGAAGTCTGCTGACACTGATCCCAAGCTGTTGCATTGGATTGTTGATACCCTGTGCAGCTGAAAATCCCATAGCATCAGCTAATGCTTGGCAGCAGGTTGTGAAATGCCAGTTTCTTATGTTCCAAGGGCTGTGTCCTGTTTCTGATGTGCGCAGCCAGTCCCTCTGAGCATGGTTGTGATGGGATCTTGGCATCTCTTCCTTCCCCTGCCTCCTCTAACCGGCTCTGTATAACAGGAGGAGGGCAAAGCTGTGTGGGGAGCATCCATACGGCCCATCCGGACCTTCCTGGGGACGGGAGAGCATCGTGTCCCAAAGAGCATGGCATGAAAGCTCCTGTGGTTCCTGCCCTCTGTAACCAGCCCCAGAGCTGCATTTGTACTGCTGTAATCTTGATGTGCTCCTGTTCTCCAGCCCTGATGTGTTTCTACATCTGCTTCTTTCTCTGTGCACTGTTCTTTTGATTCATGGTTTAGCTACACCTGTAGGGTTGCCTTTCTTTGACCGAATGTCCAAATGTGATATATTGTATATTTTAAAGTATTTACCCTATTTATATACTATGTGTTACTGTTAAATAAATATAAGTTCCATTAGCTGTAGTGTTTTATTCAGTGCTGTGTGGGAGATGCTGAAAGCCTCTTGTCCATGTTCTGCGAAGCAGATGGGTCTGTTTTAAACTCGGGTTCCACCATTCCTTGCGCTGTAGCTCTTGTTCCTTAGGGATCTTTGTGGCAAAGGCAGATGTGAAGGCTGGAGATGGGCTGAGCACGCAGGTCAGGTTGGATGGGGCTGGGAGCAAGCTGCTCTAGTGGAAGGTGTCCCTGCCCATGGCAGGAGGTTGGAATTGGTTGCTCTTAAGGTCCTTTCCAACCCAAGCCGTTCTATGATCGGAGATGATCATAGAATGATCAAAGATGAGGGAGGTGTTGACTCTGCTGCCTCCTGCAGCTGAGCCTATTTTACCCTAAAGCTTTCATTGGGAATGTGGAAAGCTGCTGGAGTCCCACCTAGCATCAGTTGCAGCTTCATTTCAGCTGTTTCTCCTGATGTGTGTGGTTAGAGCAGCACTAATTTTAGATCTTGTGTTATTTTGAGTGGTTTTGACTTATCAGCTAAGCCAACCCCAACCCAGCAGTAGCCTTCTTTCTGCTTCCTGTCACACTGGGTCCACATATTTAGATAACTTAATCCTCCATCAACAACCAGATGGGCTGCCCTCTCTCTACAGCATTGCTCTAGAGCCCCAACTCTCATGTTGTTACGCATAACCCAAGGCGGAGTCTGCAGGTTAAGTAGGAAGCTGAGCAGCACCGTGCTATGAAGCAATGAGATGCCGAAAGGTCTTGAAAGATCTGTTAGTGTTAAATCTTCGCAGTGACTCACACACATCATCTGACACACCAGCCCCAGAGGCTATCAGCATCGCTGCTTCCATTTCAGCTGAATCATAGCTTCATAGCATGGTTTGGGGTGAAGGGACTTTAAAGGACCAGTTCCAACCCCCTGCCACGAGTAGGGGCAACTTCCACTGGAGCAGCTTGCTCCAAGCCCCTGTGTCCAACCTGGCCTTGAACACTGCCAGGGATGGGGCAGCCACAGCTTCTCTGGGCACCCTGGTCTGGAAGATCCCTGCTTGGTTTTCCCCATTCTGTGCCAATGTAATGAACTCGAACATTGTAAAGTACAAATTCCCAGTGGGAATCTTGGTGTGAGCTGTGCTCCAGACCCAGAACCCTCAGTAAACCTCAACCCAGGCCTGCCTTGGTGCAAGCAGGTCTCTGTCCAGACACATCTTCCATGAGACCCTGATAGAAGAGGGATGTAAAACAGCCATCCTTATGGGCTGAGATTTGCCCTTTTAAAGTTCCCCTGGGGCATTTGGTTCAGGAGCAAGCTGCCTGGCTCGACTGCTAAGAAAACACCCCAGTGTTGTGATGTCCTTTCCCACTGATGGAGGCAGCAACCAGGTGCCCGATGGAAGCATCCATGGGGAAGAGCCCTCTGGGTGTTTGTGAAGGGGTTGGTTTTGGGCTGAGCTGTTGTGGTGGAGCTGAAGTGCATGAATTTGAGCTGAACTACTTACTGTTCTCTTTCTAGAGTAGGGGAAAGTGCCACGTGACATCCTGTTCACACAGGCAGGTGGGGAAAAGCTGTTCACAACCTCTGCGGGCTGCTGTGTAAGAAAGAGAACAGATTGAAGAGAAAGGCAGGATCGGAACATGAGTCCCTACAGCAGGTATTAGAAACCAGAGGAAAAGTGCTTTAATTCCAGGCCTTCTGCTTGGGGTACAGCAAAAACTGAGTTAAATCAGGCAGTTTGGGTCCAGAGCAGCGTATTGGGGTTAATGTGGTTCAGGCTAGGGCTGCTCCATTGCGCCAGCACCACTTCCCACACCATCACGTTCTCTATAGCCAGCCAGCAGTGGAATATGTGAGCTGGGGATCTCTGAGCTGGCTCCACTCAGTGCTCAAAGCAACAGACCCATTCCTCAGCTGGGATTAACCCACCAGGATCCACCCTGGCTGTGCTGTGACCCCGAGAGCCACATCCTCAATTCATGCTGCAGCACTAAGAGGAAAGCCTCTGCGAGTGGCTGGGCTGCAAACCCGAACGGGAACCAGCGGCCTCTGTCAGCCCCTGCGCTCCCCACGTCCCTATTTCTGCTTCTGTTCAAGCAACTTCCCTCTGCACAGGGCCTGGGCTTTCCCAGCATGGGGGGGAATGGGCTGGAGCCCTCCATCAAGCCTTCAGGGCACGCTGCTTTCTGTTCCATTGGGGTGTCTGGGGGTGCCACATTGCAGTTACCCTGGGTCTCAAGAGCTGCATCCCAGTCTAATCACATTTGCAGCTGCACAGCCATTTCTTGCGTGGAAAACCAACACTAAATGACATGGAATAGGATACACTCACTGTTGTCAGCAGGGAAAGAGGCTTTGCTTGACTTGGTGGGGTCTGTGCATCACTGCTCTGATACCCACAGCCTTTCCTCCCAAAGCCCTTTCATCCCTGTTCTGCTCATAGCCCCGTTACAAAGTGGGCATAAAAGCCTTAAATCAGCCATAGGGGCTATTGAGCAGCTGCAATAAGAAGTGCAAAAGACACCTATGTCACACAGGGATGCAGCAGGACATTCAGAGCCGCCAGCCAGTGCCATTTGGCCGTGCTCTGCTCTGCTTTGGTGCTGAGCACAACACATCCCAAAGCTCCGTGCTGGGCTGTTTGCTGGTGCACCGAGGAGGACACCCACTTCCTCAAATGCAAGGAACAGAGCGCAGCACCGGGCAGGGTGCAGGCTGGGACCACGCATCCCTGTATCCGCCAAAGAGGGGAGCAGGAAAGGCGGCATCACCTCGGCATCATTGGGAAGGCAGAAAGGAGCTTTGGAGGAGAGCAGGGCAGGAAGGTACTTTTATGGGTTGTTCCGAGCCGCCCGCAGAGGAGGGAAGAGGAAGCACGTTGGCAAATCAACCCTTGCTGATCTGTTGCTCTTGGTGCAGGGTCCCCATAGGACCTCAGGGCTTTGTTTCCGCCTGTCTCCTATGCAAGGCCCCCCCGAGAAAGCAAAAGCCTTTCCTGGTCCAGAATGTCCCTCAAGCTGCCGCGGAACTGGGATTTCAACCTCAAAATGGATGCTGCGAAAATAGGTACCGGGTTTCTTTATGCTCTTCTGTTCCTGCTTCAGCCATTCGGGGTCTGATTGGTGCTTGTGGCCAAACCCAGCTGCAGTTCTGGCTATGGCCCTGACCCAAACCCACTTCTGGCCTCCAGCTGCTTTTGGGACAGCAAATGAGGTGGTTTGCAAAGCTGTCACAGGGGGATGCTGTGCGCTGGGGCTGCCTCGGTAGGGTGGGAATGGAGGGACTTGGTATCATGGGGCTGCTGCCCACCCTTAACCCGGGTTTGGGGGCATCTCAACCGCATGGGCTCCTTCTGCTGGTGCAAGCCTTGCGGTGCAGGCTGGAGGAAGCAATCTCGCCCTTGCTCAGGTTTCTTCTCCCACCCCAACGTCATTGGTTTCCTCTCGCTGATGCCCGTGCTGGGCTCTGTGCTGTGGGACAGCTTCACTGCCTGATTTCCTGGCTTATCTCCTGCTTCTGCTCATGGCTCCAGCATAAAACCCACTTGAGAACACCTCTGAGCCCAATGGCAGGTTCCGTGGCCAAAACACACAGCAGAACCACGGCCGGCTTTGGGGTCAAGCATCCTCAGTGGCGAGGATGCTGCGACTGCGGAAGGGGATGCACGAGCCCAACCTTGTGCACGCGCTGGGGCAATCTGTGCTCCTGGCACTGGCCAAACCATGGCTGGGACACTGACACCTTGATTTCTCCCAGCAGCAAACAGATTTGGCCCTGCTGCTGGTCTCTGTGTGCTGAGCTCTTCCTCCCTGCGCCTTGCATCAGCTTGGAATGTCATCCTGGCTGGATTGTCTTGCAAAGGGCAATTTGGAATTCTATCTGAAGCTGCTTTCATTGGGGTGGGCAAAGCTTCTTCTTACACAAGGCTCTAAATGAAGAGTCCCCAGCATGGCTGGGCTTGGCTGTGCACAGAATGAGCCCCTGGGCAATCCAGGAGCTTTCATTCAATCCTAGAATGGTTTGGGTTGGAAAGGACCTTAAGGCTCATCCAGTTCCAACCCCTGCCACAGGCAGGGACACCTTCCACTGGAGCAGCTTGCTCCAAGCCCCGTCCAGCCTGGCCTTGAACACTGCCAGGGATTGGGGCATTCAGGATGGAGCCCTCAGGCAGTGCCGTCCTCTGCATTCATCAGCCTGCAGGACAATAGTGGAGAAATCCCCACGCAGTTATCACAGAAGCATCCAGGATTTCTACATTGCCCATTTTTAGGGTTATTAATATCATTTTGCACAGAGGTGATGGAGCAATGGCTAAATCCCATCGGCAGCTCGGCTCTTCTCTTGCTTTGGGGTTGGGGACCAGCCACTACTGTCTATAGGGGTGCAGTAGGGATGTGACTTGCTTGTGGGAAGTATCTGCACATTAGTCACCCTTGCTGGCTCCTTCTGGCCTCAGGACACTTCCCCCTCCTCACCCTGGGCCACGGTGATGGCACAAGCAGCTTTTGGAGGCCCCAGGGCAGCGCGGCTTCCTCACAAAGCTCTTCAGTTCAACGAAGGAGATGACATTTGTGATGTTCATTGCGGAAGGGTTGCACTTGGTGAGCTGAGAGGCCTTTTCCAACCCCGTTGGTTCTAGGATTCTTGTGGCACTTTTGCTTTTGCCATGCCCAACATCCCTCCTGTGGGGCAGGAGCAAAGGGGCAGGGAGGGCTCTTGCCCAAGGCAAGGCTTTCGATGTGGGTACCACGGAGGGAATTCCTTCTGTTCACACTTTGGGAGGGCTCCTCTCTGCAGAGTCCCCATGGCTGGAGGGAGAGCGAGGATGTTTTGGAGGAAACATTCACTTCAGAGGCCGTTACCACAGGAAATGCTTTGGGAGGCACCACATTTGCTTTTCTGCCCCATAAGAGTGGCAAGGAGGAGCCAAGCGTGGCAGGGATGTGGCGGTGAAGACGATTGCAGATGCTGGACCATCCTGGTGAAAGGGAAAAGCTGAGCTCCCGGAGCAGCTGCTCCCCATGCTCTGCATGAGCCCTGCCACAGGCACGGCATTTGGCTAGGAAGGAGCCTGTAAACTGCTATTTGGGCCTTAAACGAGCCCAAGCCTCACATCCAAACCCATCTGGATGGCAGGGAGAGCTGCCTCGCGCAGCAGGAACATACATCTGCGTGTTCACACCGTGCCTGAACATGGCTAAGCCATGGCTAAGCCTCCAGTTGTGCTCTGAGTCTTTGGCTAATGCTAAAGAAAGGGGGCCCAATGAAATGCACGCCCCTTACACAGAGGGAGAGAGAAACCTGATTTCCAGCAAGGACCAGGCAATTTAAGCTGAAGGCTGAGAGCAGGAGGAACCCCTGGGTAGCAGATTGATGGGCTGATTCTTTTCCATGGTGCAGAGCCCTGATGCAGCCGTGGCTGGCTTAGAGGGCGATCGGTATCTGCAATGAGGGGTAGTAAACTATTGCCTTTACATACAAGATGTGATTTCTCTTTCCACACCTCGTGCCACTGCAGTATCAGCGCTGCTGGGCTGGGCTGAGCCGTGTGGGGAAGGGAGTTTTGGGAACACAGAGCAGGTGGATGGAGACACATCCCTGATTTCCACCCATCAGTGTGTGAGCTGCATTATAACAGCTTCACTTCGCACGAAGCCCTCATGGACATCAGTGCTTGGTGCAGAGCCCTCACGCTGCAAATGTGAGCGGTATCAGTGATTATCAGCATCTCTGCTTCATCCAGAGGAGGGCCTGTGATGGGATAGGATTCAGGAAGGCATCAGAGTGCTGGACCATGGGAGAGCTGCTCTCTGCAGAATGGGGCTGGTTTGGAGCCAATCCATTTGGGATTTGCTCTTTGGTGATGGGCTGTGCTTTCTGTGCCCTGCACCCTGTAGCATCCCTGCTCCCAGCAGCTGCACATCATTCCCAGAAGTCCTCATCCCTGAGGAGCTGGCAGCAGCCACAAGACGTGAAGGAACACGATGTGCAGAGAGGAGCGAGGCTGCTCCTGAGTGCTTCGCTGAGATCCATACGAGCAATTATGGGATTTGGGTAAATGCAGATGTTTTGGGCAAAGAACAAAGAGGCTGCCCGGAGCTTGAGGTGCAATCTGGGAGCCCCACTTTGGGTTCTGCATCAGGGTAATTCCCAGCACCACCATTTTTCAAGGAAAGCAGCTGGAAAATCCCGTTCTTACAACCACATCCTCTGCAGGGGGCATCCATCCCACATCAGGGCACACTGAGACACAAGCCGCATCCTCAGTGCACTTGAAGAGGTGACTTTTAGATCCACGTCCTTGTTGGGTTTGGGGAAGGGATCTGCATCCTGTGACAGGTTTGGGTGCTCTACCCAAGCCTGGCCCTGAAGGACCAAGCCAAGGGTGTCTTGTTCAGGGGGTTTCAGAAGGGGAAGCTGGGCACAATCCTGAACCTTGGAAGCAACTGGGCGCTGGGTGCTTTGCAGGCTGTGTCTGTGCATCACAAAGCAGCAGTGGGCGACTTTCCTCCTCTATTAAGCATGTCCTTTGCACTCAGGTCCAGGATTCACTGACACTCGTATCTACCACAGCTTCTGCAGCTCTCTGCTCTGCTGCCCAGCTCAGGCATCTCGGGGCAGAGATAGGGGCCTGCTGCAGCTTCCCCCATCCCACAGCATTGCACAACGCTTCCCTCCCAGCTCAGCCTGAACATCCTCTGCCAGCAAATGCTGCTGGGCTCAGGGGGCTGAATCCTGCTCCGCTCTCTGCACCATGGGACTCAGCTGGTGTCCCATGCCCATCTCCCTGCGACCAGCTCTGTGTTAGCAGGGAGATGTAGGACCTAGGGAGATGTCCTCCATCACCTCCCGATGTGAGGCTGAATTCCCCTGCAGTCACTGGTTTCGCCCCATGACCATAGATGCTAACTCTGCTCAGCTACATTGGCACTGGGGTCCTGCAGCGTGTGGTCCAGAGGCAAAAAAATCCCTTCTGGAAACGGTCCCTCCCAAGCAGGAAACGATCCCTCTCAGTGAAGCATTTAGAGATGCCACAGGGCCATGCTGCTGGTCCCTCGGTGGCGGTGCAGAGAGGACTGGATGCTCTGAATCCACGTTGCCCTTCTTTGGAGGCTTTCCACTCCCATTGTGCGGGAGCTGCCCACGGAAACCCGAGGCACAGCTCTCCTATAACAACACCACATCTTCCAACCGGTTTCTTCTCAAGCCGGACCAGGTCACGGCGCTGCTGCCGGCTCTTTGGGGTGGGTGCAAGGAAAACACCCGCACCATTAAACACCCCCCTGATGGTTTTCCTCTCGCTCGCACGACAATTCCCCCCACGCAGGAAAAGGAAGCGCCCGCTCACAGATACTGCAGCCACTTCCTTTAAACCCTGCAGCCACCCCGCTCGGCGCAGCCGGAGGGGCAGAGCCGCGCTCGCTGCCGGAGCATCCCTGAGCCCCGGGGGCTGCTGGCGCCTTGTCCCCTGCGTGTGTCCCCATCCATCTCCTTCCCTGGCAGCGCGGTCCAGGAGCGTGATGAGCGGGGATGCAGCGGGCGCCGGGCCGGGCGCTCTCAACGCGCTGCAGCGGCCCCTGAAGGACGGCTGGCTCAAGAAGCAGCGCTCCATCGTCAAGAACTGGCAGCAGCGCTACTTCGTGCTCAAGGGACAGCAGCTTTACTACTACAAGGACGAGGATGATGTCAAGCCACAGGTAGGAAGAGGATGCTGGGCTTTGGCAGTCCTCAGTCCCCCTCTTCTTGCAGCTTTGCTCATGGGGAAATGGTTTGGGATGGGGCTGGAGTAGGGTGTTATTGAAGGAGTTCTCTGCCTCTGGGCAGTACCAGAGATGAGATACCCTGATGGGGAGCTTCGTGTATGCACCTTCTTTACTGCGAGGGTGCTGAGGCACTGGCACAGGTTGCCCAAAGAAGTGGTAAATGCCCCGTCCCTGGCAGCGTTCAAGGCCAGGTTGGACAGAGCCTTGGGTGATGTGGTCTAGTGTGAGGCATCCTGTCCATGGCAGGGGGTTGGAACTGGATGATCTTAAGGTTCTTTCCAACCCAACCCATTCCATGATTCTCGATCTATTTGAATTCTTCAAGTGCGGGCAGGCAGTCGGTAGATCCTCGGGGTGAAAGCACAGGACTGAGTCTGGCAGGATGCAGGTCCTATTCCTGGCTTTGCCCTGTGTCAGGGTGACTGGGAGGAACTGCCTCCCCCATTGTAAATGGGATGTAGAAACAGAAAGTGCTCTGCCCGTGACCCTGATGCACCATAGAACCCCAGACTGGTTTGGGTTAGAAAGGACCTTAAAGCTCATCCAGCTCCAACCCCTGCCACGGGCAGGGACACCTTCCACTAGAGCAGCTTGCTCCAAGTCCCTGTGTCCAACCTGGCCTTGAACACTGCCAGGGATGGGGCAGCCACAGCTTCTCTGGGCACCCTGGGCCAGCGCCTCAGCACCCTCACAGGGAAGAGCTTCTGCCTTATCTCCAACCTGAACCTCCCCTGTTTCAGCCTGAACCCATCACCCCTTGTCCTATCACTACAGTCCCTGATGAAGAGTCCATCCCCAGCATCCTTGTAGCCCCCTTCGGACACTGGAAGCTGCTCTGAGGTCTCCACGCAGCTTCTCTTCTCCAGCCCCAATGTTCTCAGCCTGGCTCCCTACAGGAGCTGCTCCAGCCCCTGAGCATCCTCGTGGCCTCCTCTGGGCTTGCTCCCACAGCTCATTTCAAGCCTCTCTGATCCCATCAATGATTCTGATGGATCCAGCTGCAATCCAGGCTTTTGGAACACTAAAAGTCCTCCCGCAGGAGCCCAGTGGCTTTCAGGAGGCTGAAGCTTCATGTCCATGGCAGAGCCTTGTTTCCTCTGGTGCTGACTCATGTCCACTCGGTCCCCACGTGCCTTGGCGGCTCTCATCCATGCCCTCCAGCCAGGACCGGGTTGCCCGTGTCCATTGTGATGGTTGGGAAAAGGAAGGTCCAAAAGCAGTGGCTCTTTTCCACTTTGCTTTTTTATTTCCCCTTCCTTTTCTTCTTTTTCTCTACTCCTCTGCTACAAACTTTGGGTTTGGTTTGGGGGTTTAAGTGATGCTGTGTTAAAGGAGCAGTTTCTCTGCTCCGGTGCTTTGTTAAGTGCCTTCTCCTTTGTACTCTCTTCTTCCACTCCCATCAGGGGTTAGAAAACACATGGGACGGGAGGAAAAAGAGGAAAAGAGCAAAATAACCATTCTGAGAATCCCTTCATCAGAAAACCTGGCGCTTAAGAAGCATCCCTTGATGTCTGAGAAGTAATTCTTAGCAGATACATAAAGCTCACCAGCTCCTGCAACCTGCTCATGAGAAAGGCTTTGATCCGCAATGCTTACAGGTGGTAGTAATAGGACCTCTTTGCAACTCCTGCTCTGCTTTGTCCTAGGGCTGCCTGTCCCTCCAGGGAAGCACCATCAAGGAGGTGGCCAGCAACCCAGAGGAAGGAGGGAAATTCATCTTTGAGATCATCCCTGGTGAGGATGCTTCCCTCTGTTGCAGGCTTTTGGGGGAGTCATTTGGGCCACTCTTCTTGCTCCCCCTTCCTCCCAATGTCTCACAGTGTTGAGCTGCACATGAAAAGTACCATCTTGCTTCCACTATTCCCACTGTGGGGCTGGAGGAAGGCCCTTACCCAGCGCCGAGCTGCACTGCTCAGCAGTTTCTGTTCCCTTCTCGCAGCCCTTCACTGAGGGCGCAATATAAAAGCACTGCTTCATTTCAGAGCCAAGCAGAGATCAAGGGGGAAATTTGGAGCCGAAAGCATTTAGGAAGGAAACCAAGCAGCAGAATGCGTCTTTTCTCCTCCAGTCCTCTCTGTAAATGATAATAAATGGTTCTTTGCAGGCTTCTCCAGAGAGCAGAGCCGGGCCGGGCAGGACACCTGCGTGCTCATGGCTAATTCCCAGTCTGAGATGGAAGAATGGATTAAATCCATCCGACGGGTGCTGGGGTCTACATCAGGAGGTAAAGGAGAGCAGGGACAGCTCCTGGAGAGCCCATTTCTCCCTGCTTCATGGTCTGCAGTGCAAGGGGTTCAAAGCTAGGCTCATAAACCCACCCAACCAGGCAACGGAGCTGCGATGGGGCTGCAGCACCTTAGGAACCAGACCCTGTGGTGCTGGGTCTGCTGCAAGCATGGGCAGCGTTAAGTGAATGGCAGCCAAGCATGAAGGAAGGTTTCTGGGCTGGTCTCAAGCTCTTTTGCAAGCTTCCTCATTGAATTCTTGCCCCCAGAAAACGTTGTCCTTGCAAACAACCCTTTTAGGGCTCACAAATCCTGCCTTTAACCTGCCCATGTCCTTGCTTGGCTCTTCTTGCTCAGCCCAGCCCTTCTGCTTTGGCCATGCAATCACCCTCCTCACACACAAGCAAGGCTTGTGGCAACAGGATCCTTGCTTCCAGCCCCTCTCTGGGGATGCATTGATGCTGTTACAGCGTTGAGGTCAGGGAAGTATAAAACACGAGCCCACCAGCATCATTGCTTCCAGCCCTCTCTGGGGATGTGTTGATGCCATTACAACATTGTGATCAGGGAAGTATAAAACACGAGCCCATCAGACAGGAACACACCATAAATTTGCCCACAAAGGAAGCAGCAAAGGTCGTTCCAGCCACTTTTCCTATAAGGATGAACTCCTTCAATGAGGGTGAACTCCTACAAGCAAAATCCACCGAAGGAATAGGGCTTTTAAGCTCTCTTCCAAAAGGGCACTAACGTGGATGCTCACCCCAAGCCTCTCCTCCCTCCCTCTGTGCCTTGCCCTGACTGTTTGTACGCTGTTTTATAGGGTCCGTGCCCTTCAGCTCTGTCATTCAAGCCCAATGGAGCTCTGGGCTCCCCTGGCTCCTGTGTTACCATAAATCACAGCCGTTCAGAGGCAGGTGGGAGCTGCCAATTGAGCTCTTTGGCTGTGGCACAGGTTAAGCTTCACCTAAAGCACAACACGGTTTGCTTTCCTCTGCAGCCCTGGTGTTTCCTGCCTCTAACTGAACCGTGCTGTGCCCTGGGGGTGGCGTCTGAAAGGAGCATTGCATGAGCCAGAGATTCCCAAGGCATTGCCCTACCTGGCTCTAACGTTTGATAACAACTCCACATCTGAGCCTTGCTTAAGCCAGTTCCTTCTGGCTGGGTAAAGGGACCTTTACGTGATAGGAAACGTCCATTTACAGCAGGACCAAAAAGCAGAGAAGCTGCAAAGGGTGAAGCAATGGCAAAAGCATCTCCAAAATGTGGGAGGGGTTGTGCAGGGCTGGCTGCCTCCCTGCAGAGGATCCTGCCACGGGCACTGCGTTGGAGGTACCCCCGCGTTAACCAACCTGCCTGTTTGCAGTTAAAGAAGTGATTCGCTATCAGCCACCAAAGCAAAGAGAGTTGGGGAAGAGATGGAGAGTTGGATTTGCTTTTCCTGTGCACAACGACAGGTTTATATTAACAGTTTCAAAGTATAAGTGAGTTATAAATGAAAATCCCCATGCTCAGGCAGGTCCTGACAAGCCTCGTGGTGCCAGATGGGTGTTTCCTTGCCTTTGCCTCCTCTGGAAGATGCACAGGAATTATTTCAGCTTTCAGAGCGCAAGGTGAACACATCACAGGCGCTGCTGGGCCAAAACCATGGTAGAGGACCATAGAACCCATTACCATTGATATCCCAGAGTTCGAGCTCGGATTTGGCTGCTTGACCATGCCCCAGGCTCCGAGGAGGAAGAGCTGGGATGCAGGCTGCTGCCTTCCCACCTTCGAGCTCTTCTTCTGCTGTGAGTTCAGGAGGAAAAAGCCATTGCTGCGAAGGAAAGGTACCGCCTGCTGCTGCTCCCTGCACAGGGGAGACCTGGAGGGGGAAACAAGAAGGGAGGGGGAATAAAAGCAACTGAACCAGTCAGATTTCCACCTCCAAACCTCTGTCTTCCTTCTTTCTCGGTGGTCTCTGTGCTTTCTATAGCCTCCAGCTTGCTTTTCCTCCCTGTGCCATCAGCCTTTTTGCTGTCCCTGTCTCCCTCTGTATCAGCATCCTGCTCCAAGGCAGGCGAATGGCATGGCAGAAAACAAGGCTCCCTGCTTGGTATGAGCCAGTTTGAGAGCTGTTATCTGGAGGAGGAACAAGGCTTCATTTTGCTAGTATTGCTTTGGAAGATGTTCTGCTTTGCCCCAGATTGCAGCCTTCTTATAGCTCCTGTGCTATCAGAACAGCAGGTACCGCTGTTGCGTTATCACCTGATGCTAAAGGGCCTTTAGTAAAGGGTTTGGGCTCCTCTAACCCCTGTCCTTTCCCCAGCGGTGTTCGGGCAGCGCTTGGCAGAGACCATGGCCTATGAGCAGAGGTTTGGGCAGCACCAGATCCCCATCCTGGTGCAGAAGTGTGCTGAGTTCATCCGGGAGCACGGCGTCAGCGAGGAGGGCATCTTCCGCCTCCCCGGCCAGGACAACCTGGTGAAGCAGCTCAGGGATGCCTTCGATGCTGGGGAAAGGCCATCATTTGACCGGTAATGCTGGAGCCCCCCTTTCCTGCTCATACACCCTCAAACCTGGGGGAAAGCAGCCTGTCAACCCCCCCGAGAGCCCAGCAGTGCCCTGCAGGAAGCGTGGACCCTCCAGAAGGGCTTGGTAAGGGAAGAGGATCCATCAGAAAGCCCCAAAACAGAATTAGAGGGTGCTGAGATTCATGGAAGTAAAGGGAAGCGTTTAGGAAAAGCCTGGCTCCATACAGCAGTTGTTTGTGCAGGAGCAGCCAAAGGGAAGAGCCTACACAGCCCATCAGCTAGGAACAGAGATTTAGAGAAAGGAGAGCAAGTAAAGGACCACAAATAAGCTCAGAGAACACCCTAACGCATGCAGTAGAAGTTATTCCTTTCCCTCCCAGCCCACAGCCATGGTATTTTCCTGCTGTTGCTTACAACCACAGAGAGATGTGAAAGAGATTTTGGCTGCATCCTCCTGACCCCCTTCCTCTGCAGGGCCGAGGGAGATGCCTGGCCCTGCCTATAGGTCTCAGAGAGGCTTTAGGGTGATGTTTGCCCCTGCTATCTCTGCCATGCCCTGTGTAAAAGGAGAGAAGAGAGATAACCCCCTGGTGCATCTCTTCATAAAGCCCTCCCATGGCACCTAATGGTTTAATTCCTGCCCTGCCTTACCCCCCAGAGCTGAGGCAAGGAATGCCCAGGCTGCTGCATGTGTATGAGGGTGTTTGATACCGGCTGGGGTGATGCTGGGGACCTGCCCCGTGCAGGGTCATGCAAGGGTTTGGGTTGGAAGGGACCTTCGGAGGTCTCAGGCATCCCCTGAGCTCTGGGAGCTGCTGGCAAAATGTGGGCTGCTTGTGGTAGAGAAGGACCCAAAAGGAGCAATGGGTTTGGACTGAACCAGGGGAGACTGAGATTGGGTTTATCCTGTTTTATGCAGCTTTGTTAGGGAAAAACCACAGGATTTTGACCTAACTCCTCCCTGCCCTGTGCGAGTGGAGCCAGGGCTGCTCTGGCAGCACAAACATCCCTACCCTTGGGTTTGCAGCTGTTTCTTGCTTTGTGGGTGTTGGAGCCTTGCTGGGAGCTCTCCTGTTGAAACCTGCCCGTGGGTCATAGGAAGGTGAAGCTTGCTTGTTATACAGTGGGGTATAGAGAGGGAGTCTGGCCCTTTCCCATCACCCTGCCATGGTAACCCTGAGCTATGTGCATTGCTATGGGGATCTCGGGGTCACTGTACCCCTTCAAGCCATCTTCTTAGCAAGGAGAAAGGCCAACAGTGGGGTTTTGCAGGGACCTGAATGCTCCACATTCAGTGCCACGTTTGGGTTCCCGCAGGCGCTCCTGAATGCCCGAGCATTGGCTGGGGAGTGTTCGACAACTCTTGTTGCAGTACCAATAGATACCTAGCAGTGTGTATTGGTAGGCCCTGCAAAAACAAGGCTCCGAAACCCTCCTCTATGGCCGTGTGCATTTGTTAAACCCAGTAGGATGTAAAAAAAAACCCCAAACAGCCCTAAAAATAAATGCCCTGGGGGGTTTCTGCTGGAAGTTTATCCCAGTTCAACCACTTCAAGGTAGGTCAAATGGGAGGCTTCTGATCTTGACAGTGTCCCCTTGACATAATGTAAACTCTATGGTATGCAAAGCTGCAAACATCTGTCCCGGCAGCACAGCCTCAGTAATTGCTGTTAATCTGCACAACCCCAGGCAAGCTCCGCATGGAGCAGCTCCTGCCAAGCACCAGAGCTCCAGCAGGGTTTGCATGCAAAGCCTCAGGAGCCAAACGCAGCCCGGGTGTTCAGCGTGAGCACTGGGGACCCACCAGCACCACGGTGGGGGAACTCTCCACTGAGGGTTTATATTCCTGATCAGATACATCCGATTAGATTGGATCTAAGGAAGGAATTCTTTCCTGTGAGGGTGGTGAGGCACTGGAATGGGTTGCCCAGGGAGGTTGTGAATGCTCCATCCCTGGTGGTGTTCAAGGCCAGGTTGGATGAGGCCTTGGGTGCCATGGTTTAGTGTGGGGTGTCCCTGCCCATGGCAGCGGGGTTGGAACCAGATGATCTTAAGGCCCTTTCCAACCCTGACTATTCTACGATTCAATGATGCTCCCGGAGCAGGGTTGGGTTTGCTGTGAGTGAGCTCTCTTTGCACACCGCAGGGATACGGATGTTCACACCGTGGCCTCGCTGCTCAAGCTCTACCTGCGGGAGCTGCCGGAGCCAGTGGTACCCTGGATGCAGTATGAGGACTTCCTGCTGTGCGGGCAGGCGCTGGATGCGGATGAGAGGAAGGTAAAGCTGCTCCTGTGCCCCTGAGCTGTGCATTATAAACTGTGCAATTCTCAGCCTGAGCTGAGGGAGGGCTCTGGGTGAGAGCAAGCAAGGAAAGAAAGGGGATTTGGGAGAGGAAGAAGTGAGGAACAGATGGGAACTGGCTTCTCCTAACTCTATGAGTTACTATATAAGCCCCCTCCCCAAAATTCCACTCACGGATGCTGTTCCTGTGCAGATACCCTTGATAGCACGAGCTCTGTGAACTGCAGGCCTCAGCCCTGTGTTTCAAAGGCAAATGTTTCTTGTAGATTGCTTCACTTTAGGATCTTTGGGGTTAAAAGTGTCCTAAATGCTCATACATAAGGAATGCAAGAGGTGAGGCGTGACCTGAAGGGCTCATCACACACGTGCTGGGCTGGAGGGGCTCCTGCTCTTCCCTTTGCTGGGCAATGGGCTGCCTCTTCCTGCTGAGCACTGTACAGAAACTTCTCCATGTCCCTTCTTCTGTTGGAGAAATGGGATTTCCAAGAGGTGAGACCACCCAGGGATGGATGGAGCGGCCAAGAGCCATTCCTGGGTCTCTATAAACCTGTGAATCTTCATAGAGCTGTTTCTTAACTTGCATTTAGGGCCATCAGGAACTCCTGAAGCAACTGTCCCTCCTGCCCAGAGACAACTACAACCTCCTCAGCTACGTCTGCAGGTCAGTGCTCTGCACAAGGCATCAACAGCTCAGATTTGGTGTTGGTGAGCAGAAATATCATCCCAAAGGCTGAGGCTGACTCCTCCGGACAGAGCCCTCTTAAGCCATGGGTTGGTTCCCTTGGAGGCACCAGAACCATGGTGGTTTTTCTATTGGTACCAGTAAGACCCAGCTCCAGTTTGCAGCTCTAAGGCATGTTTCTGTGCTTGAGATGTAGAGGGAAAGCTGGCTGGATGAATCAGGGTTTATAGCAGAGGGTGGGTAAGGCTTTTTGCATCTTCCTTCTCTGACTGGAAATATTTGCCTTGGGATCCTGGCAGGTTTCTACACGAAATCCAGTTGAATTCTAGTGTCAACAAGATGAGTGTGGATAACCTGGCAACAGTGATTGGAGTGAACCTCATCAGACCCAAGAGAGAGGATCCTGCCATTATTATGAGAGGTAAAAGGCACTCCTGGAACACGTGCCATGGGAGCACCTCCTATGCTGAAATACTTGGTTACATCTGCGTTTCCTACAGTAGACCCATGGATAGAAGCCAGACACGTGCCTGGACACAGGAAGTGCAGCAGGGGAGAGTGAAGCCACATGTTAGTTAGGTTATAAACATGTTCATAGTGACCCTTAGGAATTGCATTGTGTGTTGTCTCCATAGATTCCAAACCATTGAGGAACTTGGTGAAGTCACCTTTCTTTTGCTTGAACCAGGAATCCCGGGGGCAACGCCAGATGCAGCAGAACTATGTTAAGGCCAAAGGATGCTCTGCTCTGTAGGCATCACATGGGAATGGCAGAGATGTTCATGTGCCTGCTTGTATAACTGATAACTGCAGTTTGCTTGCTGAGGCAAAGCAGCACAATCTGGGGCTCGGTGCAGCCGAGCAGGCTCCAGTCTTGGTTGCTCCGTAGGCTACTCCTGCTGTTCTGTGGTGATATAAAACTCTCTCCCTTTGGTTGGTTTTATGATCCTGCTTCTTGTCTTCATCTCACTTCCATGTGCATCTCCATTTTGGACACCATAAAGACCAACTAGAAATGGAAGTGTTGCTGGAAGAATCATAGAACTGTTTGGGTTGGAAGGGGCCTTCAAAGCTCATCCAGTTCCAACCCCTTGCAATGAGCAGGGACATCTTCACCTAGATCAGGTAGCCAGGAACCACATCCAGCCTGGCCTTGAATGTCTACAGGGACTGCTCATCCACCGCTTCTTTGGACAACCTATGCCAGTGTTTTACCACCCTCATTATAAAGAATTTCTTCCTCACATCCAGCCTGAATCTCCCTCTTTTAGTTTAATACCATCACCTCTCGTCCTGTCGCAACAGACCCTGCTTAAAGTCTCTCCTCATCTTTCTAATAGACCCCTTTTAAGAACTGAAAGGCCACAATAAGGTCTCCTTGAAGTCTTCTCTTCTCCAGGCTGAACAACCCCAGCTCCTCATAGAAGAGATGCTCCATCCCCGTGATCAACACCAAGCTGTCCCTTATCTAGCCTGTCACACTGGCTTTGCTGCTGATAGAGCTCTCATCTCTTGCAGGCACCCCACAGATCCAGAAGGTGATGACTGTGCTGATCAGTGACCATGCAGACCTCTTCCCTCCATCCAAGGATGTGCCACCCTCCCTGCCTGCCCACAACAATGACAAGAAGGCGCCCATCCTGCGCAGCTCCGTGGGCTGGGGCGCTGCTGAGGACCCGGCGGTGGCCAGGGCAGACACACTGATCCAAAGGCAAACGGTGAGGCTGAATCCCCAAGGGAATAGCAAACCATACCTTAAAGGATGCGGGATTCATTATGATGGGATCTAAGCAGGTCAGCGAGCCGCTGAAAGCTATTAATAGGGTAAAGAGCTAGAACCGTCATCCTTGGAATATCTGCATCAGGAAGATGATGTAGAGAAACTTCCCGCTTTCCTGTGGAAAATCCACAGTTCTGGGAAAAACTCCCGGAGTTTTTTAGCAAAACAGATGAAACCTTTTCAGTTCCTGCTGGTGGAGGGAAAACATTGAGGATTAAAGGCTTTTCTCAGAAAGAATCTCTGCAAAAAGTGGGAAACCTGGTGCATGGCGCAAGTTCCGATGGAAAACTTGTGGCCATTCCCATTGGCACGTTCAAGGGAAAGAACTGCAGTGGCAGCTGGCTGCAACCTGTGTCTGCTCCCACAGCAGGACGAGGCTGTCCTAACACCATGGGTTTGTTTTCCAGAGAGATGACCTCAATTCCAGCCCTGCCTCCGGACCGGCTGCGAGCTCAAGTGCCCCCAGAGAAGAGAAAGGGCCCAAAGATACAGTGGGAATGTGGAAAACACAGTCAAGGAAAAGAACTCAGACTTTACCCAACAGGAAACCTTCCCTGGCAGCTGCTTCCGTGGGGGAGAAAGGCAGCAGTGACAGGAATGACTCATTGGAGGGCTGGAAAAGCTCTCCTGGGAGCAGCGTGCGCCCCGTGGTCCCCGAGGGACACAAGAGAACGTTGTCTCATGATCTTTTTAAGCTGCTCGACCTTCATCGGGCTTCGACCTACGATAACGTTCCCGCTTCCCAGGCAGAGAGTGGGGAAGGCAGCGGCTCCGAGAAGGAATTCCTGCCTTGCCTCAGTCCCAGCCGTGAGCCAAAGGAAAGAGCCAGTGCCACCAGCAGCCCTGCCGAGGTGTGCACGCCTGATGAGGAGAGCAGGGAGTGCCTGCAGAACATGGTCCTGAAGCTGGAAAGAGAGATGGAGCAACAGAAGAAAGACTACGAGGAGCAGATTAAAAGGTAACACAGTGCAGAGGCTGGACCTGGTGATCTTAAAGGTCTTCTCCAACCCGGTTGATTCTATGATTCTGGAGAGTTTGAAGTCTTCAGCTCATGTTATTACAGATGAGCTCCTGTGTACATGTTATTCATGAGCTCACAGCATTGCACAGGTTTATTTACCAGCAATACTATGCATTATAGCACTGACTGATGATAAAATGGAGTATTAGGCTATCTAGAAGTCAATGCTCATGTGCTGTACTCTCATGACATAATTGCTGAAGTTGCATTACTAGTCTACAGCTCTTATGACATCATAATATGGCACTGTGATGCTTCTGCAATAATCACACTATCACAATTCCTGTTATTACTATAGTATTGTACAAATAAGCTATGCAGAATTCAGTACCTTCTTAGTTGTAACCATTAGTGTTATATAGCTCCACATATTGTTAATGTGTTATTATATATCAGGTGTATTGATTTATTGCTTCATTACATCATGTTATAGAGTCATGGAATGGTTTGGATTGGAAAGGATCTTAAGATCATCCAGTTCCAACCCCCTGCCATGGGCCATTATGTGGCCATTGAGGGTCAGGGTATCAGGACATCACCTCTGGTTTCTTCGACTGCTGAATGACTCAGAGGGCAGACACCTTAAGAACCAGATGGTGACTTCCCAGCACTCTTCTGGTCTCATCCTTACATGCTCCGTTTCTCTTTGCAGTCTTGAGAAGGAAAACTATGAAGTCTGGACCAAACTGCTGAGGCTGAATCAGGACATTGAGAAGGAGAAGAAGAAATCTGAGCAACTGGAGCTGAAGTTGATGAACGTGGAGCGCTCATGGGAGGAGATGGAGAAGAAAAACAAGATGCTTGAGGAGGAGATTAAACACTTGGCTAAATCCACAAGCAAAAGTGATGCTAAAGCCAACTAGGAGAAGACAGCTTTGCACAGCTGCATGAGTGCATAGGAATGGCCAAGCAGGTTCAGAGCCAGGGACTTGTATTGGCCCGTGTTCTGCTACTGACCATGGGCTGGGTTGGAGGAAGGAGCCCAGAAGTTACAGGGTGATTTCTGCTCTGAAACAGGAAATTTCAAATGTGCTCTTTAGCTTTTTCGGGTGTTTCTTGCGACTCCTCTTTCAGCTGCTCAAGGAACCTGTAGAACAGGCCAACACCTCTTGCTGCTCAATCGGACCATTGAGTGTCCCCGCTGCCAGCCAGCTGGCTCCTTGCTGGAGATACCTCCAGTGCTTCTGAATGGGACAAAGGCCACGAATCCTGGATCCATGGAGTTGGAAAAGCCCCGAGGTCTGGGGTGCCTGGATGATGGTTGTGAATGCTGCCAGCGCCGCTCTTGGGATGTTCACACCAACACATACAGTTGGTTATTGCTCTTATAGAGCAAGAGAAGCCCAGGCAGCCTGTGGGGTCCCTTGAGAAGAGGTCTCCTACAGCATCACCCCTCTGCTGTGCCAGACCCATCAACATCAAGGTATAAAAATCACAGTGCCACAAACTGCTCTTTGGTTACGTGGATGTTCAGTTATTTTGAGTCACTGTTCCTTACCGCAGGGCGGCTGCTGAGGCTTTGGAGAGCACTTTCACACTCCCAGACACAGGGAGGGTCCATCAGCAGCTTTATCTGGTACAGAAAAAGGGGCTTCTGCGTTTTCCCTGATGGACATATTTCAAACAACAACAGATCTGGACTTACTTCCTGCCTCTGCTTTTGTCTTCCATCGTTTCATCAGCACACAAGAGGATTTCCTCAGCCACTGTGGTGGAAACCTGGGTTTGACCTTGACGATGATGCTGGGTCTTTGCCTGTCACTTCCTGCCATCAGCATGAAGACTCACTGGACCTGAAGGTCTCATGGTGCCACTGTGGCTGTTTATAAGCTTGTTTGCCCACTGCCTTCCAGTAAGTTGCCCTTCCACAGTGCCATGATGCTGCTGAAGCTTTTGATGGAGGAAAGAAAATAACAGGACTTTGGAAGAAAACCTTTCCCTCCCCATTTATGTTACACAAAGCCTCAGCCTAGAGCCTTCCTAGGAATAGAACTGGGAAAACCACAGCAGTTTTGAGTTCCCAAGCACGATGCCTCTGTGTCAAGCAGGGTGAGGTTAATGCAAACCCCTGCATTACTGCTACTGAGGACTTGGTTTTGGTGATAGAGAAGTTCAGCGGCAGACCTGCTTGGCAGAGCCTGTAGGGAAAAAGACTGGGAAGAGAAAGGGAACCTGATGTGAAAAAAGGGGAGATGGGAGCAGGAATGTGTTGTTAGAGAATGAAAGTCAGGATAGGGTATATAGCCAATCTCTGTTATAGAGCCAATATTTAATCAGATTAAATCTGATTAATATGTTTCAAATCTGGTCATCTGAAATCTCAGTCAGAGCACTCCTTTCCATTGGAGCAGAGGGCCTGGACCTGCTGGCGCTGAGCTCCACAGCCTTGCAGAGGGATGGGCAGTGCAGAGAAGAGCCCCGAGGAGCACAGCGTGGCCTCCACCAGGCTCAGCCACCTTCAAAGATGAGCGACCCAAACCTCCCCTTCATGTCTCACACGCTACAACTCATTTCTTGTCTGCAGGCAGCCTCTTTCAAGCCCCACTAGCACCATTGGTGCTGCAAGTCAAAGATCCCATCATGTACCTATGGGAGCCACATCTTCCTGTCACCCAAATCAAGAGGCATCCGAAGTGCCCATGGGATGCATTTTCCCTGCCATCATTTCAGAGCAACTGTTCCCATTCTCAATTCTTCCTTGTGGTTGTCAGAGCTGCTCCAGGGTTTGTTTTCTGCCTCGACAAGGAGCTCGTTCCTAATGTGGGCACGAGGAATTACTTAGGGAGAAACTCCTCCATCAGGCATAGGGGAAGCATCATGAACATCTGGGCTGGAAATGCCACACGCTCCTTCCTGCAAAGATCAAAAGTGTGAAGAGGCAAATAATCCCTTCACAGCGAGGGCAGTGACGTGGAGAGCCTTGGCTGGGGCTCACAAGGCGCTGTGATTAGGACAAGTGCACATGATCTTAGTATAAACTGTGCATTCCTCCCCTTCCGCTGCTGATAGGCACAGTCAGCCCTGTCAAAGCACGGCTGCTTCTGAAGAGCACAGTGACTTTGGGAAGATGTTCTGCCCATTAAAACCTGCAGTGTTTGTAGCAGTCCTGCTGAAAAGACAGACTTCCCAACAGAGGTTGGGAGGGATGGGGCTTCCTTAATGCGTGGTGGGGAGTGAACAGCCCCAGAGAGCGACACGGGCACCGTATCAGTTGGTATTGCTGTTGGGTGCTGTGAGATGAAGAGGGGTTTCCTGGTTGTTAGAAATGAGCTTTTTCCAGAGACACAAAAGCATGGATCTGCCATGCCAGACCTTTGGAAGCTGCAGCCCAGAGCCACACCTGGACACTGGCAATGCCCAAATCCTACTGGATTTAATGTTCTGTCGGAGACATCAGAACATGAGATGCCCAAAAGTTGATGCACGACCCACATCCCTCTTTGAAGCTTTGTGGGGAAGGAGCAGCAGAGGAAGTCTCCCCTATTCCTGAAGCAGGGATTGCTGTTCCTCTGTGCTGCAAAGGGCATTATAAAGCCGAGGAGAGTTGTTGGTGGCTGCTCTTCAGCTCAGCTGGCTTTAAGCACTGATTGTGGAGATCCTAGAGAGGGTGAGACTACTATTATCTTCTAAGAGTGCAGCAGGTTGTCTACCATAGAGAAAGAATAAAGCCTGTAGAAAGAGCCTTTTCAACCCTGTCCTGGGCAACATAGGCTTGGAAACTGCCAAAAAGGCAGGTTTTTACCTCGTTTACACCTCACACTGCACAGCCTTAGGACACAAGAGCATCCTTCAAGGTGATGGGAGTGCAGGATAACCCACAACTCATGCTGAGGTTTTTCCAACATCTTCATATGCGATTTGGCTCTCCGTATTACAGCAATCAACCTTCAGATCTGAATGCATCTGAACCTGCTAACAAACACATGCATTACAGGGTGGAAATAGGGCATATTATAGGATATCATTTCAGTCTTCTCTCACCTCTTTGTGTTACAGCAAAAACTGTGCATTGCTCTTTGTATTTACTGCGCTCAGATAGAATTAACTCCAATGCATCGGGGCGCTCGATAGGCGTGAGAGGCAAGGAAGGAAAACCATCCTTCCCACATTATTCCCTTCGGATCCCGAGCCAGTCACGCTCCTGCTGACCGATCCCCTCCTATTTTATCAAAGTTGCATTTTTGGCATGATAACAACGTTCCTTTTTTAGCTTGGCTACTGCATGAAATAGCACATTGGTGGGGGAGGCGAGGTGGACGTGCAGGAGCAGTGTCCAGCCAGTGTTTGGGGTGGTTTATACACAGGAAAGCAGTGAGAACATGCTGTTCTCCCCAGCAATGCAATCCATCCTTCTGTTTCACCCCGAAACCAAGCTGCTTTTAATAACACAGCCAAAGAGACTTGGTGCATGAGTTACTCTTCACCAAGGTGAGGAGAGACAAAAGAGGTCCCCAGACTCTGAGCAGTCTCTGGGTGCAGTCCCAATGTCCCGTTTGATTTGTGTTTTCCTGCCACCTTGCTGCAGCACAGGGATGCTGTAGAGCCGATGGGCCTGCAGGAAAACCAGCTTGGTAAATAGGAGGATGCTCATAAAGCAAGGACCATCGTGGGGCAGGAAGGAAGCAGGCAGGGGAGCAGGGGCAGGAGCTGTCTGAATAAGCACCCTTTTAGGTGGAATGCTCACCTATTCCAGCATAAAAACCCTGCAGGTTTAGGAATTGGGAGTTACTGAAGCAGGTAATGCAGTGATGCTTGCGTGGTGACTACTGCAGAGAGGCGCCAGATGGGACAGCTTCTTCCCTGGAGCATCCACGTTGGCAAATGCTCAGCACACACATGTTAGGTCTAGGTCCATTCTATTCTCCTTTGCAGGGGTTTTCCGAGTAGGTAATTCCCATAAACACAAGTGCTGAGCAGTTCATTGGGAATGTGGTTTCTTAAGAAATAAAGCTTCTAATTCCAGTTAAATCCAGTGTGAGTGTGGGGGCGATTTCCATTGGTTTGGATTGGAAGGGACCCTAAAGCTCATCGAGTTCCAACCCCTACCACAGGCAGGGACACCTTCCACTAGAGCAGCTTGCTCCAAGCCCCTGTGTCCAACCTGGCCTTGAACATCCTGTAGGGAAGCTTCACCAGATGCCATTCATTTTCCTGCCTATCCCTGTCCAAAAGGCATCCCTGTGCTTCCTGCGTGGTGCCGTCCCCAGCGCCGTCAGCAGCCAGTGGTGTGGCTGGTGCAAATTTGCTTTATCACATGTAAAAACACGATGTGATATTTCAACCCTCTTAACACAATGTGCCGAGAACAGGAACTGGGAGCAGGGAATGTGCCTTTAATCTCATCAGCTGGCCAAGATGCTCTTTGCTGCATCCAGGGAGCTATCTCCAAACGAGTGTGTTTTAGAAGCAGGGGCCAGGCTTTGGGCTCTTATTAAAGAGGTGATGATAAGCATCAGCTTGGCATCTGCTTCCTGAGCATGTGAGGGGTAAATCTTGCCTTTCCCAGAGCTGTTGCCTTGTTTCCTTCCTCATCTCCCTGATAAGGGCCAGCCCAGGCTGCCATCCAGCCGGAGAGGCTCCCCTTGCTCTCTGCATGCTCTGGATGAGGTCCATGCTGGATCCCTATGGCCAGTTTTGAGTCTTTCCAGTGACACCTTTACCCTGTGTGTCCCATCCTAGGGCTCGGAGGATGATTTTCCAGCGCTGCCCAGCGTTCCCTTTGCATACATCCACGTTCCTGATACTGCTAAAAATAAGGTGCTCATTTTAACTGCTGAACTCTATGGAAATGCCAATCCAAAAGGAGTCAGGAGATCAGCCGAGCAGCCCAAGAGCAGTTGTTTCCGACACAACAGCTACAGGCAGTGCTGAGGAGTGAAAGGTCGATTGAAATGTCTACTCTAAGGGATGTTTCCACTGGGAGAGTGGGAATATCCTGCTCCCTTGCTGCCATCCTTCTATCCAGTGTAAAGAAGAAGGGGATAAATCACACTTCCAGTTTGCAGAAGACCTGGGATACATGCTTAGAAGCTCATCAGCTCCTCTTATAAGACTGAATCTTTCCCCTAGCTGGCAGTGGAAGAGCATTGGCTTAGGGTCAAGGATAACACAAGAAGGCATGGAAAAGCAGCAGCAGATTAAATTGCTGTCATCCACTCTGCCCTGCTTCTGCTCACTCAAATGCAAAGATAATGGCAAGCAGGGTGGCTTTTAAAACTGAAAGGGTAGCAGAGTCTTTGTTCCATTTGTAAAGAAATCTCATACCCTGACATCCATCCCATTGTGGGGATGGAGCCTTCATGTGCTTTGCATCTACAGTGCTTCTCAGGACACTGGTGTAGGGCTCAGATGGTCAGACTGATGGTTGCTTTGGTCTTAGCTTGCATGCCAACAAGTAAGGAACCCAGGAAGGGGAGCTTGAAGCAGTTCAAGCCTTACAGGGCCTAGGCCAGTCCAGGCAAAAGAGTTGGCAGCACCATTCAAGCCAAACCAATGAGTCCTCTGTCCCAGTGAAAGTCAAGCCATTGAGGGCACAGATGGTTTTTTGCTCTCCAAAAGTCAACGCAAAAGTAATGAAGCCTTTGATGATATTTGCACAGCACATCCAAAGCAGAGCCAGACAAAGACTTGGGAGTCCTGGACCCCAATCTCTGCTAGAAATGTGATGCTAACTCATCACTGGGCTTGCCAGATAACCCTTCCTTTTATTAGCTTTAATCTAAAGGGTTTAGGCCAGAAGTGCTGACAACATCGATGCCAGTGGTGAAGACGCTGGTTTCTTTCTTGAGAAGAATGTTGCAAGAATGAAAGAATGCTACCAGTTGGGATGGTTATGGACAGAACAGCTGAGGATGTCTCTACAAGTGCAGTTCATTGATTAACAGAGGTGCTACCAGGTCCCTGCTGCATTCCACAGGGTGCCCCGAGAAGCTGTGGCTGCCCCATCCCTGGCAGTGTTCAAGGCCAGGTTGGACACAGGGGCTTGGAGCAACCTGCTCTAGTGGAAGGCGTCCCTGAGTTGGAGCTGGATGAGCTTTAAGGTCCCTTCATCCCATACCAGGCTGGGATTCTGTGTCTCTAAGCTTCTCTTCCTCTTGCAGCAGGAGCAGGGGTTAATCAGCTCTGGGGAGCTCACTGAGGCCCTTGGCTAAATAGTTTGCCTGCCCTGGAGCTCATTAGCGTTGCCTGCAGTGCCCTGAGCAGTGTCCCAGAGGAATGCGTGTGGCAGCCCCTCAGGAAGGACGGGTGTCCCGCAGGCACGGCTGCTCCTGCTGCTGCTTATCTCCAGTGCACTAATTGGGGCAGGCAGAGGAAGCACGAAACGCGCCATCAATACGGTTGTGGCTGGTGTAAGTCCTCCATTGGCAACGGAGCGCGAAAGAACAAGAAACGATGCGAGCTGGACAAATCCCAAGGGAAAAGGAGGGAGCTCAGCAAGGGAAGCAGCCGTGCTCGAATGCATCTTGCTTTCCCTGCAAGAGTGACTTCGAATTTGGTACCTCCATAAGTTGTATTTGCACGATGTCAGGATGCTCTGTGTCTGTCTCAGCAGCAATCAACTACTGTAAGGTCAAATCAAGTCACTGAAACTGCTTCAACAGTTGGGTCAGCCCATTGGGCTCCTTATGGTGTGGGTCCCAGTTTCCAATGGATCCCCTCTCCCATTTTAACTCCTAAAGGAATTGAGGTTGGGATTTCAGAGGTCTGGTGAAGAGCAAGCACAGGAAGCAGTAACTGGTGAACAGTTATTGCTTACTATTGCTTTCTATCCTAACAGTAACTACAGCTACTAGTAGAAATGGGAAAAAAGGCCCATTTCCCCTATAATAAGACACTTGCTGTGCTTACAGCTCAGCTGGCTCCTGTTTCAGGCTGTAGGCTTCTCTGTGTACCAGTGTCTTGAGCTGGGCACCTGAACTCTGGTAGTGATAAAGCAAAGAGAGCACATTCAGTACCGCAGGGCAACAGCTTTGCTTTGCTTTCCTTTCCCACTGTCCCAAAGCTTTGCCTTTGGACTTTGCCTGATTAGCCAGCGGTGACAGCTCAGGAAACGGATTCCACCAAATCTCACAACAACTGATTTAAAAAGCTCTAATCTCTGGCAGATAAGGAGTTGCTACAGCAAAGCCAACATAAACCTGAGAGCTATGGAAGGTTGGGCTGTTGTTTAGCTGCTGTTGCTAGCGAGCTACTGTACTTGATTGCAGAGACCACCCCGTATTTAAACCTTCTCACTTAACTCAACACGTATCTTTTCAACACCATCCCAAGCTCACATCATGGACAGCCTCAGCCACACAGGCCTGAAGGGCATTGTTTGGGGAGCTCCAGTGCTGCAGTGAGCATCCCCTCAGCCTAAAGTCACTGCAGATAGGGCAGGCAGCAGCTCCTGCGAGGTACAGAAACCCATTCCTCTCCTTTCAGAGCCTCCATCTCCATGTCGATTGCTTTTATCCCTCATATTTCCTTTGTTCACTTAAAAATGCAGTCAAAGGTGCCCCTAAGCCCTTGAAACGCTAAGCAGGAGGTTGAGCAGTTTGCATCGCGGATGGAATCACATTGGACATGTATCTGGCAGAGTAAAACAAGGAATCAAACTTCCTATTCCCATGGTAAGCTCATCTGCCCGGAGCAGGATGTGTTGCAGTGCACATGGTAGAGAACTCTACTACATTTTCTGGTGTTCTCTGCTCTACAAAGTAGCTCAGATTGCTGGGATAATGCAGCCATCTCCTAATGGGTTTGGCCAGAATGCTGTGTGCTGAGACGGGCTTGGAAGCAGAGATTGCCACTACTAAACATTAGCTCAACTCCTGCTTGGATTGACATCTCCGTGAGAGGCAGGAGAGTGAACTGGCATTTACCAGCATGTGGATATCCTCAGCTGCTGCAGATGTTACCAAGACTTCAGCAGGAAGAGCCGGACCCCCATCCACTATTCATCTTCTTGACAAGGGTATCAGAAGGTGGATGTTTCCCTCCACTTTTATCTGGGGAAAGAGGCAGGAATTCTAATGGCTGCTCCTTCCACTGCTTCCAACATCCTTATGTTCCCCCAGTGCGCTGCTCCGGTGGGAATGGGGCAGGAACATGATGTGCTTCGAGTCCTGCTCCCTGGGGAATGGCTTGCAGAGATTCAAAACCAAGCTGTCCTGCCTGAGCTAAAGTGGATGGAGAGAGATAGAGGGATGAAGGAGAGCAAGGCAGGGATGAGGGGTGAAGGAAAGCAAGACAAGATGATTAGCAGCCACATCTGTTCCCAGAGTGTGGGTGCTGAGGTCATTTGGAAGCCTGCCCCTGTAGTGGGATGTGCAAATGAGACGATAACTCTGATAGACCTGCCCTTGGAGATGACTGGTGTTATGGTTTACAGAAGGGGAGTTTGGGTTTGATTTTGAAGGGGTGTCTCTATTTCAGTGGGCTACGAGGGCAACACTCAGCTTTTTCTTCTTCCTGAGATGATGCTTTTGAAGACGTTCATGTGCACAGCATAGGTTTGACACTGTTTGCATTGGGGGTGCTAAGCCATAAACTCCAGTCCTCTTTGGGTTCCACCTGTGTCCAACAGGACAGTCAGGGTAGACACCACTGGGGTGCCTTCCATCTGTTCCCATTTAGGCATCTAAACCCTAGACATTCAAGTGTTGTCCCTTTACTTGCAGATAAGACAAAGGGGTCTTCTCCTTATCTGGTGTCAGTGCCAGAGACAGCTTGGGTTGGACTTGATTACCTTAAAGGTCTTTTCCAACCTGGTTGATCTATGACTCTATGATTCTATGCCGTGCCAAGGTGTAGCCTCAAATGTGTCCCTTTTCACACCCCAAAATCCCCCTATTACTCTCTGTGAGTCTTTGCAGGAGAAAACACACTTCATTTCTCCCTTAGACCTCAAAGCAGGAGTTTAGGGTAGGACCCAGCTCCCGTTTTGCGGCTGGTTTCTGTTTTCTGCTCCATAGGCACCTCCCTGAGCACTCTGCACTCCAATGCTGCCTACACTAGGAACACACAGCTCTGTCCACACTGCCCACCCCCAGCTCTAATATCCAACACTAACACACTCCATGTAATAAACCTCTTCTTCCAAGGGGTGCTGATAAGAACTTCCATTTTTAGTTGAACCATTCCGCCTTTCTTTGTCGCTGTTGCAACTGAAGCAGGAGCAGAAGCTGATTCTTTGGCTTTTCCTGTAAATAGAGCGTTAATGAAGACAGATGGGTCAGCAGTATAAACAAACCTCTATCTCGAGCTAGCTTTGTCCTGGCTTTGTTTCCCAATATAGTAAGCAAAGCACCAGCACCCCGGTTCCCATCCTATTAACGGTGTTTGCACTCCAAACGTTGAACTGGCTTCTAAGGAAGTTTAAATTAACACTGGGCTGTAGTTTTTCAAACGCTTGCAGCAGATGTTCGAGTTCCAGAACTCTTCCTTTCTCTTTGCTTTTTTAACCCCCCTAAAAAACAACAGATTTTGCTGGGTTTGGCTCAACATGGTGCCCAGCAAACGCTGAATTCAACTGTAGGAGAGCCAGGCGCTGGGGCTGTTAATGCAGGAGCCTCCTCTTGTGCTAGGCTGCTGCAGGTTCTGCTCTGCTTTGTTCTCTGGCTAAGAAGGACAGTGAGGAGAAGCTGGCCATAGGTTTTGGATGATGGTTGCTTTGGGAGATGGCTTTCCTAAGTGACCTCAGCTTTGGGGAGGCTGAACCTCACGCTGTTGGCTCTTCGGCTTTGCGCACCCACTGGCTTCGGAAGAGGTTATGTGTCCACAGCACCCAGGAGTGCTTTCTTTTTCCTCAAGGGCTCTCATTTGGGCCTCCAAAGGGTGGCACAAGCCAGCAGCAGGCACTGCCAGGGAGCTGGGTGCCAGGCTTTGCTGCCAGAACAGTGTGAGGCTCTGCCCCTTCTCCCCAGCAGCCCATCTGCAGTGATGGCAGGAAAAGCTCTAACACTCAAAAAGGCAGGAATCCGTATCCTCAATCAGCTCTGCAGGGTGAGCCTGGAGCCCTGGGATCACACCCAAGCAAGGGATAAAACTTTGGGGAGAAATCTGTTTGAGGAACTCCAGTCCATGTGCAGAGAGCTAAGAGATACGGGTCATTTATGGGAACCTCAGACTTGCAAGTGCCTTGTGAAATCTGGGATTGGTGCTGAGTGTTTACACAGGAGAGGATACAGCTTCAAAGGCCAAGCAAGGAGTAACATGTCTTGAAGTTCATGCTCTTCTGGAGACATTGTGTGTGGTGCTGGTTTAAGAGCAGCAATGCAAGACCAAAGCTCTCCCCTCAACCCCCTCACTGGTGTGTTATCCAGCTCGTCCTCTCCTTGTCTCATCTGTTTCTGCTCCCACCCCTCTGCCTGTCCCATTCACACCGCCTGGGGTTTCATACAGCAAAAAGGGGCTCCAGATCTCTGCTCATGCTTTTTATGCATCTTCAGTTAGAAACAGATGAAAGCAAAAATCCAAGTGATGCTGATTTTGGTGAGACAGGGTTGGTACCTCCTTTAGTGACATGAAATAAATCAGAGATGGATAGATGGGTGGGTAGGTGGATGGATGGGTGGATGGATGGATGGGTGGATGGATGGATGGATGGATGGAAAGATAGATACTTCCATACTGAAGCCATGTTTTTCCAAACCTTTCTAAAATTGGCTTGTGCTTTCAAGATTTAAGTCAAGCAACTGCTGGCATGTTGATAGAAAATAGATCAGAAATGAAAGGAAGATCAATGCATGCCACTATTTAATATGAAAAATCATTTGGTTTAGAAATAGAGTCACAGTACCCATGTGGATGGATAGAAGGAAGGAAGGGAAGGAAATGAAAACATGCAGTGGGATATTTATCCCGGGACTTCTGACATTCCCAGCACTACATCTTGGCAGCACTGGCTCTTGTCACGCACTCACCATGTTCTTTATGAGTGTTGTATCTACATGGACAGACACTTCTGAGCTCGCAGAACCAACCTTTGTTTGCTGCTTAGGGAAAGCTCTACAAAATAACTGCTCCCATTTGGTTTTGGGGCTATTCTGCCTCGTCTCTGCCGTCTAACTGCAGGAACAGCCAGCAAATGTCTCTGTGTAATGATATTCAAAGGTAAGGTAAGGGTTTGCTCATAAAGCAAGCATGCAATGCTAACAGGCACACAGCATGTCATTCACAGCAGTTCTACTCTCAGGTTATGAACAGCATAAGTGCAGTTCATTCAGGAGATGCTCAGTTTTCTCCCAGAACAGCACAATCAGGGATATCTCATGCTTTGCAGTTTTCACCCCAAACTCTGGCTGAAGTCCCCTTCAATCAGCATCAGAGTCCTTGTTTCTTTAGAAAAAGTCACTGATATTAACATAAAACCGCTGTCTGAGCCCTAATTCTAGAAAACCAGCCCTGCTGTTTTTACTGATCTTGTATAAATTCACACCTGCAGGTTTACTAATTGCTAACAGTACGTGCCTACCCACCTTTGGGTGCTGTAACACACTGTATCTGCTCCATTACACAAATCTCTGGCTTTAAGAGAGTGTGAAGGCAGCCACTCTACTTTGCTACGTGGTCACTTGAATGGGAACAGTGATTATGGGTGATTACAGTGAGTTATTGATGATTTTTAGGGCCTCTTCAGGCAGGTTGGCACTGTTCAGTAAAGGACAGTGGTGCAAAGAGCACTCTGCTCACATCACTGCCACGGTGCTGGTCGCGGAAAAGAGATGATAAAAGGCAATGTCGGATTATCTCCCTAATGCTGGATTATCACTCCTAACAAGGTGAATGGTTTGTCTTGGCAAATGGCTTCATAAGAATCGTGGATAGTTTTGAAAGGAGCTGTGCGGTCACACTTCAACCGTTGGCTGCTGCAGTTCATGTCAGCAGAGCGAAACATCACACCCCTAACGAATTCCTTTAATGTGCCATTAAGCACAGGCTGATTGCAGTGGGGGAAGGCTCTGTGACAGTGTCAGTCACTCACAGGCTGTCACAGCCATAAAGCAATATAGCCCCACAGCAACCCTGCTATCGGAAACAGGCAGCACGAGTGGAGACTGTGGAAGTCTACAATAAACTACACCGCTGACCACTTAGAGCAGTGATACCCCTGCTAGAGAACTTCTATGTTGGACAAGTGCTCCAGAATGCCGTTATAAATCACTGCAGTGAGTGAACCATTCCATAAGCAAGGAAGAGAACTGTTCCATGGTGTCTATGAATATCTAGAGGAGAAAAAAGATCAGCAGCACCCATGTCTGTGCAGCGCATCTCAGCACAAAGATTCCATGTAAAACAGGATTGGTAGAAGGTTTTATCTAAGTAGGATTACACACAAGCACAAAAATAAAACATTCTGTATTCTACATTATGTTACAAAGGCAGGCGGTCAATAAATAGATCAATAAATTATGGGAAGCACAGAAGAGTATGTGTGAAAACAAGTGAAACTAGTTGCTGGTTGGTGCATGATAAAGTCATTTGTGTTCATTCCCATGAAGCGCTCGAGTGATGCTTTCAAAGAGCCTTATCACTTCCGGGGAAGATAGCTTTGCCTTACAAGTGAGCACCAGATGCGGGACAGGGAGTGGGCTCTGGGACAGGCCGAAGAAATCAGTGTCACTTGCACTTCCCCAAGAATCTGACAAATTTGCAGCTTAGTATAAATAAAGTGACGGGTCTATTGTTTCTGAGCTCCGACACCTCCTTATCGCCGCCACGGGTTGCAGAAGAGCGGTGGAAACATGGCATGTGACTCCATCCTATGGAGTTTAAGGGGGGCAACATCTTTATGAATTAACAACGTCAGCACATACATAAAGGAAAGATCCTCTCTAGCTAGCTGGCACAAAGGGGTTTCCTTTTCTATCTAGCTCTATGCAGACTAAAGGCAATCCATGTGAATTGGGTTACGGGGCTCTATTGGATGTGATTTGCTGGGCTGGGAAGAGGGACTGGTTTCTTAGCTGGTATAAACTGGTACAGTTTCAAGGATTCAGGAAGTTTGCTGCAGTTATTTCTGCTCTGGAGACAGGACATGGATAATGCAGCAAAGCCAGTACTTTACACAGGGGGCTTCTGTAATAACCACACAGAAGGGAATTCAGCCATTGCCTCTCAGAGTGCTGCACAAACCTATGGGGCCCATTCCTTCACCAGGAAAGATGAGAAAGGGAATGGTTCCCTTCTGCTCCAGATGGCAGAGCATCCCTGCCAGTCTCACTGAGACAGGGAGAGATTAAAGATGCTTAAGAAAAAAGGAGCAAAGTTTAACACCTTTTTGTGCCTTTGGGATTTGGGAGCTTGAGAATTATTGGGACTTGAGATCTTGTCCTGGGTTCAATTCCCAAACCATGTCCATGAGGCCCTTATTGACATGGGTTAGTGGTGGCCTTGGCAGTGCTGGGGAACGGTTGGACTTGGTGATCTTAAAGGTCTTTTCCAACCCAGCTGATTCCATGATTCTGCCATTCTATTCTATGACCTTTAATAGCTCTGGAAATCCCTATTGATATCAATCAACATTTATTAAGTACAAAAATATGGTTTTATTTCAGTGAACTTGCATGTGCCCCTTTGGCACAAGGAACCTCCCAGACAACCCAGTGATCTGCTCTATGCCCTGCCAGGAAGTGAGACGCGGCCATAACATGGACAGTGAAGAACAGCAAGAAGCAATGGAACAAAATATACATTCCCTACGGTCACAACTTGCCCATTCCCCTACCAGGAAACACACAATTATCTGTACATGCCTCATTAAATAACCTTATTAAATAGGAAATCCAAAATGTACAAATTTACAGACTGAATCATTAAATACTCCCCACTGTGCACTCCCTTCTGCTTGCGCTCCCCTCTACTATCTGCAGCCACACTCTGATACCACCATGCCTTCGTATTTGAACTTGTAGGTGACCACCCCTGCATCTAAGTAGAGGATAGAGATGGGATCGAGTTTGGTGGGCACACAGCAGGCCTTGGAGGCTTTCTGGGGATTCTTCAGGTGAACCAAAGTCTGGACAATGGCGTGTTTCGTTGGCGTGACGTGCTCTGTTAAGGGGTAGGCGCAAACTCCATGGCACTCGTAAGCTTCGTATCCTGCCGGGGCGATGATCCAGGAATCCCAACCTATTTCCTTGAAATCGATGTAGAGTGGAGTCTTCTTGCAGTAGTTGCCTTTTGCGTTCCTCCGGATTCGGGCAGTGGAGTCGTAAATGATGTTGGAGCGCATCTGGAGCAGCGCTTCCTCCCCAGGCTGGCCATGGAAGTTGCCAACCTCCAGGCTCTCCAAGTCCAGGAGCTGCTCGTGGTCTATCATCTCGTTCAGCTCTTGCTTCTCCTCTTTCTTGTCATTGCTTTGGTCATCAGAGAACACAATCAACAGGGGCACGTGCTTCGCCTCGGAGTTGATGTCAATATCGAGCTTCCCCTCTCCGTTCTGCTCCTCCCCTTCCCTGCTCTCGATATGAACCTCCAGCCGGTGCGTGGTCAACCCTGCCCTTCGCCAGCGCCTGATGGCTTCGGTCACCTCGAAGCTCTCCCACTCGCTGCTCGTGCCATAGATCTGCCTGGATGCCAGTGCCATTATCTTCCTCTCTTCTCCTACCCCCAGGTGGTCGTTTTCCAGCACTTCGAAAATGGTGACTTTCCGGTCAAGCCCATCGTAGAGCATTTGGTCCCGTTCCACCAAGGTGTAGAGCCGCAGCTCTGCCATGGTGATCTCTTCATGGTGAGGGATGGACACATTGAAGAGAAGAGGGTACTTCCGGATTCCTGTGACACCGATGGGGTGGGAAGCCAAGTCTGGAAATGACAAAGATCAAATATTTATGAAGGGTCATAAATACATCCAGCAACACATGCAGTGAACAATCGATACCTTTGGCATGGCTTGGTGTCAGCTGATTCCAGGAGAGTAGGCTTTACCCTTTCCCAAAATCAGACCTGGGAAAAAGGCTGCCTTCCTTTTATCTGTGTAAGGACAGCAAGATCCCAACCATGCTATGGAGCATAAACTTGGATTTACAGATCCTCTTTCCATCCCTCTGCCTTCCAGGCACTTCCTTGTCACCTGAAAGCATTATGGATTAAGAATGCATTGCCTAATACTGAAATACAAATCGCTTCAAGGTTGCTGCACAGCAACTATTTTAAACGGGGAAAACCATTGCTGTAGAACAGGAAGGGAAGAGGGATCTGGCATGAACATGAGATGAGTGACCTATAAACTGTGCATGCAAGAACAGCAGGCTGGATCTGCATCTGCGTAGCATGTTTGTGCTAGCAAGTATTCCCTTCTGCTGAAACAGCCCTCAGAGAGCAAGAGGAACAAGCACTAAGGGAGGAAAAGTTGCTTTGGAAGATGTAAAGGTTGCTGGTTAGGAAGAGCAGGCAGCGAACATCCCATTTGAACCACCAGTCAGCACAAGTCCTGCCACAGCCTCAATGGGCTTCAAGTGAGCAGTCAAAGAGCTGTACTCAGCCGGGCACTTTTGACATGTAAGTGTGTAACATCTGTTTGTCCATCAGGACATCTGCCCTATCTGCACTGTTTGTTTACACACGAGCAGTATGCATTTCTTCACACCATACAGGAATCAGCTCATCATAGAACCCTGGAATGGTTTGTGTTGGAAGGGACCTTAAAGCTCCTCCAGTGCCACGGCAGGGACACCTTCCACTGGAGCAGCTTGCTCCAAGCCCCTGTGTCCAACCTGGCCTTGAACACTGCCAGGGATGGGGCAGCCACAGCTTCTCGGGGCACCCTGGGCCAGCGCCTCAGCACCCTCACAGGGAAGAGCTTCTGCCTAAGAGCTCATCTCAGTCTCCCCTCTGGCAGGTTAAAGCCATTCCCCTTGTCCTGTCCCTGCAGGCCCTTGTCCAAAGCCCCCCTCCAGGTTTGTAATTTCTAGAGATTGTGTGAGATTTCTAGTTACTGTGCTGTCTGCTTGTAACTCAGAAGACAGATCAGGATGCAGAGACTATGGGTAACATGTCTGCAAAGGCAAACTGTTCATCTTCATCTCTGACTTCTCCAATTTTGATATGTTTGTGGAAAAACGATGCTGATAAAGCTGCAGGTGTTGGCCGTGCTCCATCAGTGCACTGAAGCAGGTAACTTGAGCACATTGTCCTGCTTGAGGCACCTTTGCACTGCCATCTGTTCATAAATGAGGGGTGATTCTGCTTGTACTTCCCTACCTGTCAGTTGATAAAGGTGGGAGCTGGAGATGCTTTGCACAGCGTAAGGGTAGGAGCAGCCCATGAGCTGAGAGGCAATGCTGCTCAAGCTTAGCTGTAATCTCCATACTGGAGGTAATCTCTGGGGTTTTCTAGACCTTGCTATGCTACAGTAAGTCTGCAATGAGCACTTATAATAACAGGGTGGAGAAATGCCTCCTGGTCATACAGATAAGCACAAGAAGCTCACCAGAAGGCAGTGGAAAGCCACATTATATGTAAGAAGCCGGGTGAGTGCTAGCAGGGCATGAGAAGTGTCCAATTCTAAGTCAGGATGTGACTCTGATCTTTAGCTAGGAAATCCATAGGGTGAAGTATCTCCTACTGCTCCCAGTGCCCCCCCAGTAGGATCAGGAAGAGAGCTCTGGAGTCCATAGGAAATGAAAGATTTCCCTTAAGACTTTTATTCAAGTTTTAAGAACTGATTAGTCCCATTTAGAATGGAGACATTATGGGCCATGGGTTAAACAAAGAGCTGATTGCAGCCATGCAGTGTGTTATAGCTCTATAATAAAGGATTTAATGAATAATGGAAGCACCATTACCGCAGATTTTCAGCAGGCAGGTGAACAAAAAATGTCCCATGGTCTGTTTCTACTGCCCTTATCATTGCAAGTGATTAATTTCCCTATCTTTAGCATGAAATGGATGGTTCTTGGTTACGCAGACTCTGAAGACACGTAACAAACGTGCATAGTCCCTTTAACCGGGTGCTTTTATGAAGCTGTTTTAACATCAGCCATCTGTCTTACTTCACATCTTACTGGTCTGGATTGGAAAAGGGGAGAGGAATACTGACATGACAGAGAGTGAAGCCAAGTGATGGCTACAGCATGGCACAGAACTGTGAACCACTGAGAAAGGTCTGTCGCTTTCCAGAGCTGCAAACCTGATTTTGCCTTTGGGATGGTGCCTTGCATCACTAAACTGTGCTGTAGTTTACGTTTTAGCACCTTGTACTGGACCATTTTTATCCCATTTACTTTTTATGGCTAGTGCAAAATGGGAACAGAATGACGCACGTTCCTATGTGTGTCTTCATTTATCCTGATGAGCAGTGACAGGCAGGGCTGCTCGGGTGAGTAACTGCTCCCCAATGGGTGTAACTGCTTGGCCACCAACCCTTTAATAGATTTACCCACACTGGAGAAGACAATACATAAAGAAGGTTTAAACCACATTTAAACCAGAGCAGGCTGCTGGTAAAGCGTGCCCAGGCCTGGCAGAAGGACAGAGCAGAGCTTTAGGATTCTCTTCTTGCATCTCACTGCATCGCAACACTGAAGGGACTTGCACGTAGCCTCTCCTTATAGCTCATAGCTTCAAATGACAAATGCTATAGAAAGAGTAATAACAACTTTATACTTCATTAATTAGGCTAAGAAAGGATGAGAGAAGCCCCTCAGCAGTTTGAATAGCTACGTCTGCCCCTGAGTAGTTAAATCAAATCACAGCATTCGTGTTTGCCCAGTGGAGTGATTGGTATTTGGGGTTTAGTTGAAACACATTATTAACATAAAACCTGTATTGGTGCAAATAGGCATTGACAAACTGTGGAGCGTTAGCACTGAAACATTCTCTTGTCCTCGATGAGCTGAGAAGAGATGCTGAAGCAGAAACAAGTTCACAATCAGGCTTCCTTTTCTTGTAATAGGAAATATTCTACTCCTCCAAAGTAAAACCTAAGGGTTATCCAAAGCTCTGCTTCACGTATTTCTATGTATCTGTGCTCAGATGCCAAAGGAAGATGTTACAAATCCCATGAGGATCAATAGTGAGAGGATATTAACAGAAAACTGTATTTGGTTAAGCTCATAATAGGAAAATATTGCACCTTTGAACAGTGTGTAAAACCATTTCAGGAAACTACTGCACCTTTGAACAGTGTGTAAAACCATTTCTTGCCTTAGTTTCAAACATTATGTAAGGTATCTGTTTGATATCAGGTAATTGCAAATGATGGGCGTCACTATGAGGATAATGGAACTGATGCCCTTGCATTATACCTGGTGCTGCCCAAACATTAAACACCTTCCTCCAAAACCTTTCAGTCCCAAAAGCGAAGGACAAGAGATCTATGTCACTAGGAGTGGGATCTGGTAACCCTGGTGCCTGTTCCCAATGCATTCCTCACTGAAAGGCCTTTTTCCCCCTCGTACGGTTCACGTTCTGTGCCTGGTGAACACATTTCACACTGACTATAAAGATGCTCATCTCTGTTTCCTTCTCCTCGAGATTGCACGTTTCTTACCTTCATTTTTGAAGCTCCTAATAATATTGGCGGACGGCATAGATGTCCTATCAGTGGCAAACCTGTTGTACAGCTCGAGCATGTACTCTGGCGGATCCACCTTGGCCGATTCGTGCAGGGGAATGTCAGACAGGTTCAAGGTCTTCAGGAACTCGTTTTTCATGTTCTGAAGCAGCGTGTTGAAATCAACGCCATCCTGCTCGGAGAGGATCTCGTCGAAAAGCGGCACGTCTTCCTCCAAGGAAGAGTGCTCCAAGCTCAGGATGGGACTGCAAGCGGCAAGGTGAACCAAGAGACAGAGGACAGCCCACAGCTGGGGGACTAGAGAATCCATGGCTTCGCTGGAGCCTCCAACCGCACTCAACGAGCTCTAGCTCTCGTGTGGGCTAAGGGGCCGTTTTATCCCCTGTGCTTGTGTCACGGAGGGATGACAAGTTTGGAAGCTCTTGTCTTGAAGCTTGTGATCTGTCCTGCCTGTCTCCCCCTTCCCCCTCGCCAAAAGCAGGTCTCGGTAATTGGATATGGCTTGCTCTCTCTGTGGTCGCCCTGCCTCTCTTATCTCGGGCCCTGTAAGCTGTCCACCAGATTTGTTGCTATCTCGCAATCCCCTTTCCCTTAATGAGGGTTTTGTAAACATTCTGCGCTAGGACACGTCGAGATAGGACAAGTTTCTTCTCAGAGAGGAGCTGCCCTTTCTCCCTGCCTCTGGGAGCTGACTCTGCCGAGCACCAACAGCTCCCATCCGCGCACGTTTCGAGCTAACACGGGAGTTCTATAGAGTCTCCATCCCAATGCACCAGTTTCATGCAGTTGCTCCTTGAAGGTGACAACTCTGCCCTTTACAAACCCATTTCCTAACTATTCGATGATTCTATGGATTTCAGAGCTAAGTCTTTACATTACGCTTACAGAAGTAAGGAACAGCTCCATTCCTCTTTGCCTGCACAAAGGGAGAAGAGCTCTAGGTGCCACCACAATACTGGAGGTACAAGGCTCTGAATGCAGAGGAGCAAGATGAGCGAGGAGATGAGTGAAGAGAGTTTCTCACATCACAACTATAAAGCTTTGCAATGGCTTTGCTGGAAAGAGCCCTTTGAAGAGCCATCAAATGCCAGCCAGGAGCATGGCCTGTAAAGCTGGGACTTCATTTTCCTTTATAGAGGCACCACACACTGCACTGGCACCACGGTTTAGTGCCAAAGAATTTGTTATTTCTTTTGCAGGGTGTTTTTTTGCTATAAACCACTCTTCCCTGAGCTGAACATCAGCATCAGTTGGATGCGAGGGCTCAGTGCTGAGTGCCATACAAATGCTCATAAACAGAGAAAGAGCTGGAGCATTTGCAATGGGTTCAGAAGCTCTTTCCTTCCTTCTTTATCTGTGTGACTTGGCAGGTTGCAGTTATCCCCGATTTCACCTCTTTGACAGTGCTGTGAGTATCTAAAAGCTCTTGAAAATACACAAAGACCATCGGACTACTCTGACTTCCCCTTCGCATCAGTTCAAATAGCTCAGAGGCTCAACATGGAAGTGATTTTGCCAGAGAGATGTGCTACAATTATTTAGTGGGCCTTTTTGCTCCACAAGATGGGAGCACTGTGCGTGCGAACATTTGTCTGGCTCTTGTATAACATGGTCCATACCAATGTCCTGGCTCTTCACAGAGGTTTTTAAATGCACCTTTGTTTTGGCAGCAGGGCCAGAGCTCAGCCTTTGCCATTATGGCTAAGCACATCCCTAGATTTGTTACTCCATGGGTGCAACTCTTTTCCCTTTTCAATAGCCCAAATCTATCGGACACAGATCCATCTAACTAAATGAGAATGATACCCAAGCCATGGTTTAAATTCATCCTCTTTTTTTTTGTCTTGAATATCAATATCTTCGTGAAAATTCATGTATTGTTGCCATGGAGCCAGACATTGGCATAGCCTTTTAGTTGTTTTATTCAACTTTTCTTCTTCTAAACGTAGGGAACTTGACAATAGAAGCCAAGTACTTTATCAAGGTCCCTGTTATTGATACACTACATTAGAAATAGATATTTGAGCGTAAGAAGATTAATTCAGACCTCACTGTGGAGTTCATGGTTATCTGTGCAAGTTTATCTATAAACCCTTATGAAAGGCTCATCTTGGAATATTGTGGCATTCCAGACCTAAGCACAGAAGACTTGGGGAAATTCTGGAGTCAAGTTCAGGTCAATTCTATTCATTAACTTGAAAAGAAAAGCACAAGCTTCTTTTGGTGGTGATTCATCACCTGACTATGCAGAACTAAGGTCCTTACGCCATAGGAAGTGAGATTAACATTAAAACCATGAGAAAAGGCTTAGTCTTAACTCTTTCATGCAGCATGACACTGGCTCCTGTAAGGGAAAGTCTTCAGGATGGCTTGTCCCTTCCAGCTGCGCAGGTAGGAGATTTGTCATGAGAGCAATAATACCTGGAGCAGTGGTTTCCTTTGCTTAATGCTTCAATACCCATTTCAGAATGCACTGGTTTCATGTATCTAAATGCAGATGATGTTAAATGAAAGGGAAAAGCACACTGGAAAAGCTACTGCTTGACTGAGGGCCGCACATGCTGAAGCTTCTCAGCACTCACAGACATGGCCTTATCCTCAAGTCCTTGTTCATACCAGGTTTTCTTTCTCAGACAAGTACCAATAATTGCTTGTACAGGCGAGAGCTCACAGATATGCCTTGCAGAGTTGGCATATCTGTATTACATGGCTCCTCTCTGAGATTTTGGGGGTTTCTATGAGGTTTAGAGCTGATGGGTTTGAGTTTAAAAGGCTTCCTTCAGCATTCGTGAGGCTCTGAGGTTTTTAGATGGGTCTTCTCTCACTGTGAATGCACCGGCCCTTGATCAGACACTGAGTAAAACTCATCTCTGTTAATCCAAGTGAACAGCTCTAGAGCCAGAGGAACTTTTCAGGTTCACTTCGCTTTCCTGGCACTTAAAACTTTGTCTGTTGGGTGTGAACCAACAGCATTCCTGCTCCAGCAGTGACATACACAGCCCCAACGCTGCCTCAGAGCAGAGACTAGGCTTAGTGACCCCTCTAAGCTCTGCCACATCCAGACAGACTCTCTATGAATCTGTCATTTCACACCCTGCAGATATCAGTATGTAAGAAGTAGGATGCGCACAGGAATCCAACATGAATTTCCTACCCCACAAATGTCATCTTGATCCAGAGGCTCATTAGGAACACAATTCCTGCTCAGACATTCCAACTGTCTTTGCGTTTCCGCTCTCATTTTGATAACTCCTTGAACAATAGCATCCTGCAGGGCCATGCAGCCTCTGGGTTATACACAGACCCAGTTCTGCTCAGTCCTCCAATTTAGTCAATTCAGACCCTGCTGGGAACTGGCCAGATGAGGAATACCCATAGAGTACATCTGCTACAAAAGCAGCTTCCTGCTTCCTTAGGTTGGAGGTTGATGAATTTCACACTCATATTCCCCCCCCTAAATTAAACTGTTTCACAGAAGGGCTTGATTTCATGTCACTGAAATGAAGAGATTTGTCCTTTTATTCACATGCACAGTAAGTACCCTAGAAAGGAAGCTGCTCTCAACAAATCTATGTTAAATGCATTACCTGAGGTAGCTGGAGAGGGAACATTAAGAAGCATCATTTTAGTTCTTATTAAATCTGTAGCATAAAGAGTGAGTCCATTTCCTTAGCGGTGCATGAGGCAGGCAGAGCTGTACACAGGGCTCTTGGCTCTCAGTCCTAGGAGGTTTGCGCTCATTTCCCCTGTTAATCTGCAGCTGTATGTGGTGGAACAGAACTAATGAGAGCCTAAACCTTTGCACTGAACCTGCCAGTGTCTGGGAACAACACTCAGCACCTATGGAGCACTGTTTAATGGATGTTTCACCCTTCCTGTCAGAGCCGGAGGTGGCACTACGGGTTGGACACTCTCCATTCTTACACCATGGCAAGGACTGGAGGGGGAAAATCAGCCCAGAGAGCAAAGAGAGGCCTTTCCTGCTGCCAGCACTAAGCAGATGGGGCAGGACCATGAGTGCAGCAGCTCCTGGGAAGAGAAAGGGTCAGTCCTGAAGCTTGTGGGGCTCCAAAATAGCTTCTAATCTCAGGCACCCCACAACTTCCTCCAAGCCGATGCCTCCACGGCTTCTTCTGTCAAGAGGCAGCAGAAGAGCACGGGTTGGAGCAGGAATGTGTGAAGCACGCTTGGTGCTGAAAGGCTGGGAAGCAAAGCAGGGCTTTACGAAGTGTCAAGGTCGACGATATACAAGATGGAAAGGGTGTGATGCTCCTCTGGGTGAGAGGAAGCGGGGAGAAGGAATGCGAAGGGATTTGGAAGCATCCTCACCCTTCCTTAGCCTGGTTTTTGGAATGGAGGAACACCTGCTTTCACTAACACACCCGGACTGGGATGGTGAACCTTTCCCAGGAGGAAATGCCTCAGCTTCCTGAACATGAATAGGGCTCAGTGAATAGAAAAGAAGCTTGCCAATTAGTTATAATGTCGCATGTAAACTCAGGTGGAGTTTGGTTCGTGTACGCCTTTGCTGATTTAATTCAGATTTTAATGTTAGATTGTTATCACATCTTGGGCTTTTCTTAAATCATAAGAAAGGTTTCTTCTTTTATTTGTTCCTTTCTTCCTCCCCCTTTTCCTCTGGTTGTTTTTGATGGATTCTGTTGAAAGAACCTCTCAGAAGCATCACTGAGCAAACCCAAAGAGGTGAAGGTAGAGGAAAACAGAATTGTTCTTGGTTTAAATACAGAAGCATTACCAAAAAGACAATATTCCTTGAAAATATATTCAAATAATAAATAATCTATTTGAGGGGGAAAGGGTATTAGAATTTCGCCTGTCCTGAATATTTCTATGTGAATATAAGGATCACAGGTAAAACTGTGGCTGGAATGTGAAGAGAAGAGCATTTCATTTCAAATGTCACTGAGGAAGGACCCACATCAGGGGCTTTGGGGCACGTTTATCATAGATCTTCAAGCTGCAGCTCCAAATCCTCATACTTAGGGCAGGGGAGACAGGAGAAAAGAGAAGAAAATCTATCAAATGACCTGCCCAAGGTAGCAGAGGACTTCGATAGCAGAACCAGCAATCGCACCTCGATTCCCAGACCTCAAGATGCAGCGTCCTCCTTCACCACAAGAAACTACCTATATCCTGTCTCATATCCTGTATCATATCTGACATTTGCATTATAGCACAAGGGAAGCTTTGTTTCTGTGCTAAAGCCTTTGAGAAAGAAAATGTCACGCTTGAGTCTTTTCTATCTGAGACAGCTGTCACTCAGCCACAAGAGTGCCTTTGCCCATAAATAACATTAATAATGAAGAAAAGAATGTGTTTCAGTGGAAGAACAGGAGCACCTTTAGTGATGTCAATCAGGGCTCAAACCCACTGAGATCAGTCTGAAATAAGCCCGTATTTTTCCACTGTAAGGAGGTATCAGACATCTGTACCACAGCACTTGGACTGAACCTTAACACTTGGATTAAATCTCAACATTCCGATTGAATCTCAGCATTCCAATTGAATCAACAGCAGCACATCCTGTTGAGAAATCATTAACTTCATAGTGGGCAGACCTGAAACCCCCTTCAAAAGCTGTGTAAACGGTTCAGTTCAAGGCTGCTCTCTAATCAGGACACCACAGGCATATGTGCCATTCCGGGGAGGAAGGGGAGTGCTGCAGCTCCAGCGCAGCATGTGACCTCCGGTTTTCCACAATCCAGGTTTGAAATTCCTACAAAACTGCCCCACAATGGTCCCTGTCAGGAGATAGCTGTGGCATGAGGTAACTGCGGGGTGCGAGATGGGAGATAAAGAAGAGTGTGACACTGACAGTGTGATGAGCTTGCAATGGAATAACTAAAATTAGTTTCCATTCCTGCATCTGCCCAAGTCCTTATTCCTGTATGCGTCCGCTCGTGGCTGCTCTGGCTTGCCTGTCCATAAATGGGCTGTTCCCTGCAGCTCTGTTCTGATTTCAGATGGCAAAGGAAAAGGAAAAGATAGGATTTAACGCAAGAGCGGTGCGAGAGAAGCGCAGTGATGCATTGCAACCTGCGTGGTTGAGGAAAGGAAACGGGGAGAAGAAGGAAAGCCTCTGTGCAGCCACAAGGGCAGGGAACTACTTACACTGCGTGCTACAACCTCCTCCTGATGCAGAGACAGCACTGAGATGTGCAGCAATAGCTTTATATGGGAAAGCCCCAGCGCACCTTCTTCGTCCGCTATTTCCAGGCAAGTGGAAAGGATGGGGCTCACACGGACAAGCAGAACACCAAAACTCCCTGCACTACGCCTGGCGATTCCCTTTCCTCTCTCCTTTTCTCCTACTGAGGTGGCAGAAGCTCCAGGGTATAGGAAGGGAGTGCATCTGCACTTGTGCGACCTGGTCTGAGCTGCGAGTCAATGGCCAGGCGGCAGTCCAGATACATAAGGATAAGCAGAGATTTTGAAGCCAGCACAAAGCCTGAGAGACTGAAACAGAAAGAAAAGAGCTGGAAATGGCTGGACATTGCCTTCCTGTCAGTGTCCTGTCATCCATGTGCAGCAAATTCACTGCAAGCTCACGGCCTCACTGTCCCTGTGTGCTCCTTTCCCAAGCAGTTATTGGGAAGAGCTTGTAGTGTGACCGGGCTGGTGCTTGCTTTTGCATATTCCAGCATTTAACCTGTGTCTTTTCCTTCTAGGCCTCAAAGTGAACTAACACAGGCAATAGACACATTTACATTAAGCACAAGTGTTTCCAGAAGAGCTAAATAGCTAAATATTTGCTTATATCATTGATAGGATGGGAGGTGTCTCAAGAAATCTCTTGGTTTGCCTCCACAACCATTATCTCGGTACATGCCCCTGTGCAGACGGAGGCCTGAATATTAAAAGGTCATTTCAAAACCAGTATCCCTAAAGGCCACATCATTTATTAACTCCATCTGGCCATACAAACCTGGTGAGACGTGGTCAAAATCAACCCATTGCTATCAGAGACCTTGGCACAGACGCGACCGCGCTGCAGGGCTAATGAACAGCAGCGTAGGCACGCTGCTTCCCCCCAGGAGCTGGACTCTGCAGGCTCCTTATCACATAGGGAAAGGTCAAGAGAAAGTTTGAATTTGACATTTCTGGAATTCCTTCTCTCCTCATGTAGTTATGCCATGGAGCTCCGGGATTCCTGCGGGTGTTCAACTCCTCGGAGCCACTCCAGTGACACTGACAAAAGCAAGGCAGGAATATAAAGCTCCACAGCAGCCTCCAGCATCGTTCCTCTTCTTCTGTCGGCTCTGGGTCCAAGTGGGCTGGTTGAGGAAGATCATTCTTTCCCTTAATGAACTCCATTTAAATGCTCCCACAGCCCTAAAAGAGCAAATGGGAATGGTTACTAAATGCATCTCGCCCTTGGTTTTTAGGATGGATTCTCAGTCTTGAGCAATGGGTTGGAAGAAAACCAGCTCTTTCAGCAGAAATTATCCTATTGATGATCCTGATCAAGGACTTGAGATGGTTCCATTGAGAACCTGACTGATGGAATATTTTCTGGCAGTGTTATTCAATGTCTCAGCACGAGATGGTGATTGCAAAGACAAACAGCTTGCAACCACAGCAAGAGGATAAATTAGGCAGGTCTAATATCTGCTGTTCATTTGGTGTTAGGGCTGGGGTCAAAAAGGGAAAGCAAATTGTATGTAACAGTAGGAATTCAGTGAAAACACAGCGTAAGTACAGCCTTAAGAAGGCAAAGATTTAAATAGATTTAAATGCAATACATTGCAGTGTCTGTAACTTGATGCTTGCAATTAGTCTGGGTACATGAGGGTTGTCAGCAGCCTCATTCATGTTTGCCATGCAACTAAATATCAATCTTGTCTTTTCCGTACATGTATATCTATATACATATATTTAAGGGGAACTATATAGAACTTTTCATTAATTCAGAATCTGGTCTGGTCCTCTTAGCCTGCAGCCCTGTTTAAGGATGCTTAAAACACTCATTGCCAATGACAAGAGGCAGGGAAAGGAGAACCGAGGGGTAACAGCTCTATGCAAATACCTTTCCAGCCAGGAAAGTCGCTCCATTGATACACACACTGATTAGCTGCCACATCAGTCAGAGATTCAGTGTATGTATACACGCTCTATTTATACTGCATTAACGCTTGTGAGGCTCAGAAGCATGAAAATACATCTTAATTGGAGGCTTTTGAATCAATCTCCCACTCTTTAGACTCTAACAGTGCCAGCTCTACCATTCTTGGTGCGTTGTTCTCTCCTTCACAGCTGTTTAACATCTGTAAGCTATGCAGAGCTATTGCCCTATCCGAAGGATCCCATCCTTCTGGAAGTTCCTCACTTTTTAACCAGCAACCCCCCCCACATTTGGGATTGGGGGGGTCTGTAACGTGCTTTAAATCATGCTGCACATCTCCCAGCTCTGCCTCAGAGCAGCTTGGCAGATAGGAGTGTCCTGTGAAGCGTGGATGGCAGCTTATCTCATTGAGAGCATGGAACAAGCCCCTCGCAGGCCCTGGTGTTAAAGGGCTCGACTTATCTGGAATGAGTGGCAGAGTGCCCTGGCTCAGCTCTCAGTATGTTGCACCCAAGGGGGGACATTGCTTAATGTGCTGCTGTCAAACACCTCCCAGCGTGCTCAGGGCAAACTTCTGCATCAGGGAGCTTCTTTAGGTGAAAACAGCCCCTGCTTCCCATCACAGGGAATGGAAAAGGTTATTGGCTCAAGCCTTAATGTCCCTATGCCTCAATTTAAGCATTTCTAAGTGCTTAATAGTCCTTAAGTGACCATCTGTACAATGGTGCCAGTGGGAGAGAGGGGAAGCTCCCAGCAACTGGCATCGCGACTATGGGGATACGTATGGGAAGGGGGGATGGACCATGTCCTACCTGGGAAGTGCCAGGCAGGATTAAGAGCCTGCAAACAGGCCTTGGCTGTCTTTGTAGTCTGGGCTGCCCTGGGAGCTATCTGAATTACAGGAATGTCCTCAGAAAGACTCACTGTCCTGCTTTACCCCTCTGCCTTTCTCTATACCCCCACATCAGCTCCCATCTGAGCGCCAGCAGTTACAGAGTGATGCTTTCTCCACTCTGAGCATAGCCACAAAAGGATCTGCTTTATGCTACATCCACTTTTCCATCCAACAAGAGCGGGCTGGAGCAACCTGAGGTCCCCATTCAGAAGGTCTGAATCACCTTCCTCTCTTTATAGACACCCTCAAAAGGTGGAGTGAGATGGGAACTGCCAAATCACCTGAGTCTGGCTGAGAGAAAGAGCAAAGAAAAGAACTCGCAGAATAGGAAGAAAGGCGCTAAAACCAGCAAAGGATGTGTCCATGATGGGTGCTAAGAGCAGCAGGACCTGCCTGCAAGGCTTCCCTTCCAAACCCCCCCAAACCAAATGAGGAACCAAGAGCAGAGAATTGGGGGGTTATTCCTGCCTGAGGGAGGAGCTTGGCTAAGCAGGACGGGCAGAGGCAGATGAAGCTGGTTCTGTTTCCCATGGTAGCAATGGGATTGTGATAAGGAGAGATAAGAGGAACACAGGAGAAATGGGGCTTCCCCTCTTACCTGTGCTCATGGTCACTGCGCGATTGCTGTTTGTCAGATGGATCTTTCAGGTGTTGCTGCATCCCTTGTCTGAAAGGGAAAAGGTTTCACTCATGCGTGCATCTTTGCTATTCATGTTCTTAAAGCTCTTTGAAATCTTTGGTGAAGAAACCATCTTTGACAATGGCTCATTAGATAATGGAACTGTACATTAAAGAGAAAGAACGACAAATACGAAGGGGTTGAAAGAGAGTTCAGTTCCTCACCAGATGGGGCATCATTCCACATGAGAACAAACACCCCGCTGCTCTGGGAATGGGAGAGAAACGATTCTAACCCTCTGCATCCTGACTCCTCTTTTACATCCTGGGGAGCAGGTCTCGGGTTGATAGAGGTTCATGTATATTAGTTTTGAGTTATGGTTTGTTCCTACCCGGTGTTTTTACCGGCCTAATAACAGCGAGACCTCCCTCAAGAGCCCCGGGCTCCGGCTGCAGTGAGAACCCAGTGCGGACGTTACTGGAGCCGTTTGCCATCTAGTGTTGGATGAAATCACAGCCGGTTCCCAGCTCCGTGGGAAGAACTGGGTTGTAGGCCTTGGAAAATCTGTGTAGCCAAGATTTGACTTGTTTTAAACGAGGAACTGCTCAAAACCCGGCTCATCTTCCTCCAGAAAATAACTTCATATTGGAGTGTTTAAGAAAGTCCTTCCCTTTGGCGTCCTCTTTTCTTCTTGCACATGCACCTCGGTGCTCAAGCACAGCAGTTTGCTCCTGGGTGCTTAGAGGCACACTCAAGAGGCAGGGTTTTGTCTTCTAAAATCAAGGCAATGTGTTTCTTCCTCCTCGTTGTTAGTACTAAAAGGGTGGGAAGCCCTAGACCAGAGGATGCTCATTCCCATTATGGCCTTGCCAGCCCAATCCACACAATTCTTGTTTCAAACACAGGTTTGATTCTCCAGTTTGACTTCATTTTGTCTCCTCTAGTGGAAACGCTTGCTCTAAGGGACAATTTGCTATTATCAATAGCTGTTCCCTTTCATTACCTGCTGCAAGCCGGAGAACTTGTTTTCCTGCATCAGACAAGATACCTGCAGAAGCAGCCTCATCCCAATGCTATTGCTCACCAGGGTCAGAGTTCCCATGTTAAGCTCTGATTTTAAACTTATCACAACTGCCAAAGGTGTCGTGCCCTGATCTTAGTACATGATCTTGTACACTGGGAAACCTGGGGGGGTTCTCCAACAATGGGTTTGGTGGTAAAGATATCTTGGATTCATGTGCAGCACAGGTGATAAACTGGTGTCCTTGGCAGTGAGGGACCACAGAGGCTCCCTGCCCAGTGATATGTGTGAGGATCCAGAAAGGTTAACTGCAGCAGAGCTGGAGATGTGGCTGGAATGTGTGCTAATTCTGCCCTCCCCGAATGCTTGAGCTGTTTAAGCTGCCTGTCAGTGCGCATCCGATGATACCATTGCTCGGATTCCAGGAATGCCTTGAAACACCTTTTAGAAAGCTGGGAGCAAACAATCAGCATTATCCTGATATCCCACCCCGGGCTAAACACTGGTTTAACTTACAGAAGCTGTCAGTGCACATGCACTGGCTCCTTTCTTCACTGCTGTGATTGGAGCAGTGTTCCAGCCCTGGGAGGATCACCGCAGCCCTGCCCCTCTCCTGATGCACACACACCAGTTCCTGTGCTGTTTCCAAGGTGTTAACCTTACACTTAAGGCTAATAAAGCCTCACCTTATCCCCTCTGCACATTAACCTTGGGCAGTTATCAGGATAAGCACTTTGCTTTGTTGACCCACCCTGAACATAAATCTCCCCCTCCCTTTGTTTCTGGAACAGTCGCTGGCTCCTCTCCACTTGGGAAGTGGCTGCAATCCTCCCATGGAAGTCAGTGGGAATATTCTGTCCATTCCAGTGGGAAATCTCACGGAACACAATGTAAAAAGATCCTTTCCAATAGACGACCCGTAAAGGTACTGATACCTAATGAGCTCCACGACACCAGATGCTTCATGCTATACACAGCATCTCAGTTAACTGAGGAATGAAACGGAAGCTCTATAGTTCCTTCAGATCACGAACATTCAGGGCAGACCCTTTGCTGACAGGCAAAGGTTTGAAGATTGAAAACGTTTTCAGACTACGGTTATTTAAGGCAAGAGATGGACCTTATCTTCAGGGACATTTCACCTCTCTCTGCTTCGTTGCTCTTTCCCTTTAGTGGAGGGACAATATCTATCGCCTCGCAAGGTAAGAGTAGATTCCTTATAGTCTAAGACAGGTATGTAAAACACATGGTAAACTGTGGCACAGTCAGCAAAGAATGAGACAGCATGAAATAGCACTGACAAACTACAGTATCAAATAGAAAACAGGCCACCCTCTGAAAAACAGAGGAAGAAGAACATGGGCATATGGGCCATGTGGAATATGGTTCCTCCCGCGCTTCCTTTTCTTTGTGTGAGCTGTACCCCAAACCCCAGCACATCACAACAGATGTCCCTTCAGGGCGCTCCATCCACAGCAGTTCCCTGTGCCTGTGCAGCTTGGCATAGGAATGCCATGAGAGTGGATGGAAGCATTGCTAATCAAACAATAAACACAACTGCACTGCTGGCAGGCCTGGCTGATACAGTGAGATTGTGAGCTAGAGTAAAAGCTAGAAACTATCTTCTTCCATGCTTGAGTACACGAAGGGCAGAAACATTATCTCCCAGCTCAAACAGAACTTAAGGGCAGATATGAGGTACTGAGGCTTGTTTCAGTTGCTCTTTGTAGAGCTGTATTTGCTCAATATTGAGTGCAAATCCACTGAGTTTGTGACACTGCCCTCAAAATTAACAGGCGGTCAACACCGAAAGCTTATGGGTGGGATGCGTATGCAATACTTTCTAAACAAAATGTCTAAGAGCTCAAGTATGCTTCTCATTTCGATGGAATCCAAGCTACAGCAAAGGATCTATGGGACTGAAGAGCTGCACTGAGTTCCTGCCTCCTTCCATGACAGCAGTCAAACCACATAGAGTAAGCTTTGGTTTCCCACTGATAGCATCAAGGCAGCAAAGTCACCCCCCCCCATGGTTCCTCTTGCCAAGCAGTGCTCTGAGTGCTTTGGGGTGCTTCACAGCCACCGAGCACCAGCCAAGAACATCACGACTACAGCTCCTGGTTTCATATCCCCATCAGCGAGCTCCCATGGCAAACACGACTCAAGCAGATCTCCTGCATCCTGCAGTCACACACCAGTATTCCTGCTTTTAATCGCCAAAGTGTGACTCTCCACAAACATTCCTTGGATCCCCAGGAACCTGCAGCCTGTTGGGAATCCAACCTGAAGGAACGGTTTCACCATGTGATAAAACGCTCCTTTAATAAAGAGCAGATGATTTAACCAGGAGTTTCATGTGAAAATAACAAAATGCAGACCTGGGGCCAGTTTCCTCCCCAGGAATGCATTTGAAGGCTCCAATAAACTGCGTCTTTAGCCCCAGACTCCTTCCAAGCACCATGGAAAGGATGGGACCTTTCCCTGAGCTCTACCAGCAGAGCCCCAGCTTGTCCTGTGATCAGCTCCTGACACAAACTACTCCTTAATGTATGTGGAGCAAGTGGCCACAGCTCTATGTACACTGGCGTTGTGTGAAACGGATAGTGTCATTCTGTGTTATAAGCTTTTTAGGATGGGGATGGGGACAGTCTCCTCTATGCAGGTGTGAAAAGGGCCTGAACAAGCAGCTCTCTGACCCATTGCTCTTGTCTACATCACTGCACATGGTCACTGGCTGCAGAACTCAAGCTTCTTTGCACGTGTTGGTAACCTGGCTCTGCTCCATCCCTTCATCTCTGTTCACATTTGCTATCCCCCCTCCAGCAATAAGGTGAGTCAGCACCTGAAGGAGCTGGGTGCTGATTCCAAAGGGAAGTTCTCCACTGGAAACAACTATCCCAGGACTGTTTCTTCGTTGATATGAAGCATATCCAATGCCCAGGTCGTGTTGCAGCCTGAGCACAGGAATGCACCAAAGGGAACCTGCTCTAGAGGAAGGTGTCCCTGTCCGTGGAACTGGATGATCTTAAGGTCCCTTCCAACCCAAACCGTTCCATGATTCAATGAAGACAACAGAGAAAGCACTTCAATTACTGCATTATCTTTATTTGTATATCAGAGGTTTGCTGAGCTCAAAGCTTTGGATAGGCAAGTTGAGTCTAACACCCGGTTTTGTTCCAATTGGACAACGTGGCTACCATCACAAAAGCATGCAAAGAAACAAGGTGTTTCCGTGCAGCAGAATTGTCAGGATGCAGACTAATTGACTCTTTCACAGATTTTCATGCCCAGAATGCTTGGAATTCCAGCACTGGCACAGCCATTGACATTCGCTTGTGCTGAAAAGAACAAGAAAAGGAAGATATTGAGTGACAAGATCCCTGTATCCAGTGAGGAAAAGTCTGCCTACCACACAAATTCAATCCCCAATGATGGTTCTGTTTGAGGCTCCTGTTGGTCTCGATGGATATTGTGTGAAGTATTTATGGTGCAACCCAAAGGGAGGAAATATCAGTACAGCTTTACATCACCTTTGTACTCCACCTTTCCCATAACCTGCATACAGCAGGTAGCATATAGCATCCAGTACATTTCATGTGGGACCATTGTATTGCTGGGGCATCAACCGGGTACAGCTGCCACACAGTGGTTCCTTCTAACACCCTTTGGAACAGGGTTTCAGATATAAGCATCCCAGAGCCTTCCCCTTTCAATGCTATTGCGTAGTTTACTCCTCCTCTCTGAAGTAGAGCAATATATTCCTGCCCCAACGGCATCATTTGGACTTAGTTTGGAAGGACAGAAAGGTGTTTATGAACTGTAACAGAAGCACCGTGTTCTGATCTTGGAACTTACGTCTGGTACTTTCAAGCTGGTAGAGAGGCAGACCTGCGCAGAGCTGCTCAATGGGTCTGCCATAGACAAGCCAGTCTCTGGCACGCCCAAACATGGAATTGCCAGGTTGGAACTCTACCCACACATTATTTGGAGAGTACACCTTTTTCATAGCCTAAAAGGAAAGTGTTAGACACCATCAGCAGTGTAGCTTTGGGTTCATTCTACGTCCCCCAATCTAAAATCCCCTTCCTTCGCCTCACACAAAGCAGTAGCAAAAGAAGCTACATACTTTTAGACAAAAAGTATTTTCAATCTCATCAGGAGCAATATCACTAGATATTAACTGCCAAGATAGCAAAATGGAGCTGCATTGCTGCCACAACCAGTTCTGCTAGCTGCCAGTAAGTTTTGCTGTAAATGTGCTGTACTGTAACGTTAGACAGTCCAGAACCCAAGGGAAAGCCAGTCTAAACTGTGATCACCCCCAAATCACACTGCTTCCCAGGGCAGGGGATGTTGCAGTTTTAATCCCAATGCCAACTCACTACAAAACCCTGTGTGGGGCTGCCAAGATTGCTCATCACCTAAAAAGGATGTTCTACCTGACATTTTCTTCCAGTTCCATCTTGTCAGATCACCTTCATCATCTTGGGAATGGAAAAGCCATTCCTAAGGACAGCTGCTCTCAAAGGCAGAGCAAAGGGCTGCTGTCATGGAATCATAGAATGGTTTAGGTTGGAAAGGACCATAGGATCATCCAGTTCCAACCCCCCTGCCATGGGCAGGGACACCCCACACTAAACCAGGGCACCCAAGGCTCTGTCCAACCTGGCCTTGAACACCACCAGGGATGGAGCATTCACAACCTCCCTGGGCAACCCAGTCCAGTGCCTCAGCACCCTCCCAGTAAAGAACTTCCTCTTTATATCCAGTCTAAACTTCCCCTGTTTAACTTTTAACCCATTGCCCCTTGTCCTGTCACTACAGTCCTTAATGTCACAGCACACAACTCTGATAGCAGCCTTTCCTGCATGGGTTTTCTGTAGTCACCTGTCTCTCGAAGGCCTGGCGTCCGATTTCTTCCAGCTCTGGGATGTCTTCCTTGTTTATCTTCATGATGAAGCAGGCATTCCGTGAGAACAGCCTTGTTGCAATGTACCCCTGTGATTAAAACAATGGAGTTAATGAATTCAAGGCTACCACTCATATTAGCTGATTGTCTAATGCTTTAGGACAACCTAGAAGAAACATAAAGGCTACCACTGTGGAATGATTCTGCACCTTTGGGGAATGGAAGCAGCCTGCCCAAGCTGGTGTCTGTCCATAAGGCTGGAAGGATCTTTCCCAATAGACTTGCTACACAAGAGTGATGGAAGCCCATTCTCCGTTGACCTCATGGAGGTCAGAGCCATCCTTCTCACCATCCCAAGCTGCCACCACAGGTTTCATTATAAGTCCCCACATCGCATGGGTGAAATAAAGAGGTGGCCCAAGAGGAGTCTTCAAAGAAATCATGTTTCAGGACAACTTTTGATAAGAATGCTCTAAAATGACTTCTGAGTTTAAAAACTCAAGTCAAGGCAGATTCTTTGGTTTACTTACACTTGAGTAGTCAAAAATGGTATCAGAGGAGTACAAGCCAGAACGGACATGGACATCAGCAATCCTGTTGCCATTGTCGATAGTCATCGTCCCAGTGACATAGCCATTGTCAGGTTCTTGCAGGACAAAGGTCTTTGGTAAAACACAACACACAAAATCATTGGTCATCATCTGCTTGCAGCTTTTAAAGGGGCAATAAAACCAAGTACCATTGCTTTATGTAGATAGTAAACCCCTTAACAACCCTATAGCAGTCTCAGAAGGCTCTTGAGGTTGAGATTAATTGTGCATGAGTCTGTCAGAGTGAGAAAGGAGGGGACAGGCTCTCACTGCAGGCTCAAGAACAACACCACAGGGCATCCCAGTCCCTATGTGTACTAGCAGCAGACTGCTGCAGCTTCACCTAAGGGGATCCACACCCCAACACATTTCTCGTTACTATGCACCTGCATAGAGCTGCTTCTTTGGCTTATATGATTGCAAATGCTATTTTTCTCTACACTTGGCCATAAGCACCCTGTTAGTTTCTTCTGTGCTTTTCCTTCTGTTATCTTCCCCCCCTGCCCAGGACCCAATACGTGTTAAATGAGTACATGCACTACAAGGCTTCTCATTCTACTTACGTCCAGTGCCAAAGTCTGAGTCCAGAAGATTCCCAGCAAGACGAGGACTGCGGCCTGTAAGAGGAACACATCAAACAGTGCCATAAAAACCCCAGTTCAGGAAGAGAGGGAGGCAGCATCAGTTTGCAAAATGCCCCACTTAACACACGTATTAGCTGAAAACAAGTCTTCAGTTCTTTCTATTAGGCTCTGTTTTGCCTGCAAGTGGAAAAGCAGAATGATAACTCAAAGTCCCTCCTTGATGCCATGTTTCTTCTTGATTTGCCTCTACAACCACAGCTGTGAAATCATAACTAAATCCCCCTTCTGAATTACAACCAAGTTCTGCACAAATGATGCTTCCACTGCCTTCAAGGGGATTACTGTGCCCCCCAGAAATGCAAGCTCCCCATGAAACAACCAAGGAAACGATACACAGATCCCATTAGCCCCAACACTGTATCATATACTTGAGCATCATCTTCTCTATCTTTTTGCTTTCAGAAAGAAGGAATATTTTCTAACAAGTTCAAAAATGGATATACTCACAAGCCCATTCATTTTCCTCCAGATAGGACCAAGAGGCTGCAGAAAGGAAGAATGCAAGAAAAGCCCAGCGACCTTCAACTTTTATATCTTGCTGGAGGTGTGGGAAACACTTGACAGGAGTTTTCTTGAACAAGTCCATATCTACACGCCAAACTATGGCAAAGCTCATATCTGAATTTTGGGCTGGCACAGATAACCTGACCCCGATATGATAAAAGCAATCAGGAAGTCAGCTTTTGTGAAATCAATCACTCTGGCAATGGCCATTATTCAGTGGATTAAACTTTAGAGGAGTTCCCACTCTTGGTGGTTCCATTGTTTTAAATATTTAACAGGATATTGTCTAGAATGAAATGGCATCAGCAATAACTCTGCTATTCATTCCTACCAACTGCATTTTGTCTTCTGGAACATAACGCCTAATAGTCTGCAGGCAAACCCTGGAAAGAAATACCTACATCATGGTGGCCTACGAGTAATTTGTCAGTCATTTCTTCCATCCAATATACCCATGAGCTCTTGACAGGGAGTGCTGCTTGGTTTTGATCAGTTACCATGATGAATATAACACATGCATTGAAATCAGTGATGGAATCAGGAATAACAACTGTCCTGCACAAGACACTGCAGGTAACTTTCAGCTTCCTCAGCGTACATGAGCCTTGAAAGGATGTGTAGTTCACATAAGGTCACAAACCCAAAGGAGCAGGATGGGGATTCCTCCTTTAAAGCTACCTCTGTTCCCTGTATTTAATCAAAGTGCCAATGACGACATGATATTCATCAGGGACGGTAGTGATAGGACAAGAGGTGATGGGTTCAGACTGAAACAGGCAAGTTCAGGTTGGAGATAAGGCAGAAGCTCTTCCCTGTGAGGGTGCTGAGGCGCTGGCACAGGGTGCCCAGAGAAGCTGTGGCTGCCCCATCCCTGGCAGTGTTCAAGGCCAGGTTGGACACAGGGGCTTGGAGCAAGCTGCTCTAGTGGAAGGTGTCCTTGAGTTGGAACTGGATGATCTTCAGCTCCTTTCCAGCCCAAACCATTCCATGATGCTATGAGAGCTATTCCTCTATGCCTGCGACCTTGCCTGGCTCCTCCTCAGCTGTGACTCCACACCAGCCCATGCTGGAACCTGGACAAATCACACTCTGCTTTCTATTAGCATGTCATAACGGAGGCCTATTCCCTTCTAAGAAAACAAGAACTCAGCCTAAGAGCCAACATAGCTCTGTAATCTCAGTCACTGGAAGAAAAGGTGAGAGAGATTGCATGGAATCTCTCTCAGCAAACAGGCCTCAATAAAAACAAAGGAAATTGCACACATTTGCTTTATTGCACAAAAAAATGGCACCTCAAGTGTAACAAAGCTGTGCTGATAAGCAACCTATCAGAATGCACATAAACAGATATAAACTGTGAGAAGCACTGCTAGGCTGATTAGATTAGACTGACGTTACTCCTGAAAGCTGGCTCTGCCCCTCCTGCTCAACAGATTCTTTGTTCTTGACATTACAGATACGTCAGAAACACCCAGATTTCAGCAGCCAAAAAAGTCTTTCAGAGCAGGGATCTAAGAGGGTTTGGGTGCCACAAGCGAAACCAAAAAGCTTTAGTAAGTTAAAGTGAAGCTTAAATAACTTCATATACTCCTTTCTTCTGAAAAACACCCAAGAATGAGCTGCGTTTTAGACACAGGTAAGAGCAAGGCAACTTGTGAAACCCTCAGCTGTTTCATGAAGGAGAATTACAACAGCCACCATCTCCTGATTTCCACCTCCCTCTGGACTGACTGGATTGTGCTGATCTGATCAGACAAGGCCAAAAGGGAAAGATTGAGTTCTTAATTAACAATATTGGAAGAGAGAAGCACTGCCAGATGCTACAGGCAAAGCCTGCATACACTGCCAAGAGGAAAGCCTTGCTTTTTGGAGGCTTCCCCCCTCTGTCCCCTATCTCCCAGTAATATCCCTGAAATCAGTGCGCAGGCACTCAGGGACAACATTATCCGTGACAACGCCAGAGTCATGGAATCATGGAATCAACCAGGTTGAAAAAGAGCTTTAAGCTCATCCAGTCCAACCATTCCCAGCACTGCCAAGGCCACCACTAACCCATGGCACTGAGGGCCTTGGCTCCATGGTGTGTGAACACTTGCAGGGACGGTGACTGCAGCCCTGCCCTGGGCAGCCTGTTCCAATGCCTGAGCACCCTTTGGGCAAGGAATTGTTCCTCAGCTCCATCTAAACCTGCCCTGGTGCAGCTTGAGGCCGGTTCCTCTTGTCCTATGGCTTGCTGGGAGAAGAGACTGACCCCGCATTACTACAACCTCCTGTCAGGCAGTAGTGTAGAGTGATATGGTCCCCCCTAAGCCTTCTCTTCTCCCTCAGCTGTTCCTCATAAGACGTGTTCTCCAGACCCTTCACCAGCTCTGTTTCCTTTCTCTGGAGCATTAAGACAAGGGGTGATGGGTCCAAACTGAAACAGAGGGAGTTCAGGTTGGAGATAAGGAAGAAGCTCTTCCCTGTGAGGGTGCTGAGGCGCTGGCACAGGGTGCCCAGAGAAGCTGTGGCTGCCCCATCCCTGGCAGTGTTCAAGGCCAGGTTGGACACAGGGGCTTGGAGCAAGCTGCTCCAGTGGAAGGTGTCCCTGCCCGTGCAGGGGTTGGAGCTGGAGGAGCTTTAAGGTCCCTTCCAACACAAACCAGGCTGGGATTCTGTGATTCCATGAAATGAAAAGGATAATTGTCCAACTGCAGTTCAAGCCGGATTACCCAACAGGAATTCCAAGGTAGATGGATTCAATCATCATCAGCTCTCCTGGTGCCTTTTTTTTCCAGCTCCTTTTGGTAAATATGTACTTTATCAGGGAGGGAGCAGGTAGTGGGAGGAAGGGGAAGAACGAAGCAACACCTCAAAAAATCAACACCATTCTCTCTGCTTCCATCAGCAGAATGCCACGCACGAGATAAAGATGGGGTGACACAGCCTAGAGAAAAAACTGGGTGACACAAGGACAGGTCAAGCACAATGAAGTTAGAAACTAATTCGAGCTTCAAGGCTGAACGCAGAAATGATTTCAGCAGATGTGCCCTTGTTAGACAGAAACATGCAGAAAACCAGGTGAAAATGAGTGTGCACAGAAGGAAACAGGAGCTGGAGCAAAGGTTTAAAGCTGGAGCAGCTCTTCACCTTAGGAGTTTGCTGCACAGTGGTCCAAGAGGTTTGTACAGAAACAGAATGTCTTGAGCAGAGCTTTAAAAATGGGAGAGACAAACTTGTACTGGAACAAGAACAGGGTCTTATGCAGTAAAAGCAGCCCTCCCTGCCCTGTTTCCTGGCTTCTACTGCTGCCATTAGTTTTGTAAGCTATTCCTAACGTCAAATGTGTGTGTTTGCCATACAAACCACTCAGAAGTTGATGGAAGGATTGGAAGTTCGGGCTTCCAAGTATGACACATCACTGTAATGGCCAAATTGGCTACGGTTGTTGGAAGAAGTGGGCAAAACTGCTTTCCAACTGATTGCTAACGACACCACAGGGATTAGCATTCCACAGTTTGGTCTCAAAATGCCTTTCCTGAGAACTAGTCCATTAATCAAATATCCAGAGACTACAAGAGGGTTTCGTGACATACAAAATAAGGCTTCTCTTTGTATTTTGGGTCTTGGAAGCTAAGGACGTACCTGTCTCCATTTGGCATCCTCCTATCAGTTCGATTCAAAGACCCATAAATCTTTCCCCTTAGGAATTTATTGCTTTCATTCACCACATTTTAGTTGCAAAGTGGGTTCAAACTAGATGGAAAGCATGTGAGCTCTCTGCTCACAGCGCTGGCAGAGCACAACACCTCCACTGCACTGATGTAGCCTGAGCAAGGCACCAGCCAGTAGCAGGATGACAGAGCATGGCCCTGACTGATGTAAATGAGAATTGGGCCTCACCGTCTCAAGTACAATAAGATTCTGTGGTCTTTGCAGTAAGAGCTTCACTGAAGATCCTCAGCTCAGTTCAGAGACTTTAGTTTATAATGACACTGAGTCCCCCTTGTGCCATTCTGGTGATGAAAAGGGCAACTGAAGTGTGCAAACCCACACTGTCCCACAGCAAAGTGCATGGTCAGTATACAGAGGTACCGAGAGAGCTGCTCTTTAGTAAGAGTAGGTACTTCTGGAGTAGGTAAATGAGCATCTCTGAAAGTGCTTCTTCAGTAACAGGCACAAAGAAACAAATCCATGTTATCTGAAGAGATAGACGTATATATAACCTTGGTTTATTATTTCCTTTGAAATAATAGTGACATAAAATACTCGTTGTTACTGCTCCTCCCTTCCTCATCTTTTATTGTCCCTTGCTTATGGTCCCTTTCTGGCATTAGCCCTTAGTCTGTAATCAGGTCCTATTCTCATGAAGAGGCTCTGTGAAGACACAGAGGCTGCACCTAAAGACTGACAAACAGATCCAAACAGAGCGAGCTCAGACAGGTAACAAAAGATCTTGGTAATTCCTAGGATTTAGAGCAACCTCATGATTTCCAGGGACTGACTTAACATTTGACACAGCAAGGTTAGCACCTCTACTGATATAAAAGCTGGTATCAGCTATAGATAAAATATCAGGCTGAATCCTTCACCTGATATTTTGCCTCCTGTCCTTCAGAGGCACAAAGCGTCACTGCAGATTTCATTAGGCATCTATTCTCCAGTTCCTATATTTTTTTGCCCATTTAAAAGTTACTATAAACCACATTGAACTGACTGTGACAAGGTTCCTTTCACCTCCCTGCACATAATGAACACCCTGAGGTTGGTATCAAACCTCTTCTTATCAGAGCACTTCCCCAGGAAGCCGGCGCGACTCTGTGAACACAGGGCACGCGCCAATAGGGTAAAGCCCATGGAAGGCTTAACTTTGGGCTATTACTGTATAAAAAGAGTACACATGCATTGCCAGCAGATCTCACCTTGCCTACCACCAAAATGAAGGTCACTGTAAGTATCTGCATCACTTTCTCATAAAACGGGTAAGGATGGACAGCTTTATTCTGAGTCTTTCTTGGTGTCAAACTGACTCGCACTGATTTGTGCAGGGACCACAGAGGGACAATGCCAAACGGGTTGGGATAGCAGGGGTGGGACGTCACTTTTGGCAGGGATTTCACTCCATGTGCCCACTGAAATGTGAAGGAGAGAAGGGCTCTGTTACAAGGGCAATATTCTCTCATTCACAACTCAGGTGCAAGTGAGTCTCAGCAAGTCTGATCAAGTTAGGGCATGGCTACAGTGTAGGGGAAGCACCATGGGACATGAAAGACTCCAAGTGCTTGACTCTGAAGCCAAGATATTTACAGCAGGATAAATCCCAAACTGTAAGTGAGAAATTCTCTGAGTCACACTTGGATTCTTCTCATTAAAATCCTCCTTTGAAGTAGATGAGGGGTTTGTGACTAATTCAATATTGGGAAGGATTGTCTCCAAGGGAATTGTTCACAATAATTATCACCAAAGAATTTATCATTATAAGGGTATTAAATCTCTCAAAAAGGTATCAGCAGCAGTTTTGACAAATCTGAGCAACAAGCATGTGAGTCACTGAAACTATAGTATTTTATAAGTGGGTAAGAAAGTGCTTAACACTTCATTTACTGCTAGAGAAATGATTGTTCTACCCTTACACGATTAGTCCTGTATTCAGAGGCACGAGATCTACTATACTCAAACCCCATTTCTGCTGTGTTCTGAGTACAGAGCTGTGCTGTGCACCCAGATTCCAACTCTTCGCAATAGGTGCACATGGACCTGTCATGTATCTGCTCCAGGTCTGAAAGCTAAAGCTCAAGGTGAATGGTTCACTCCTAAAATAAAGCATTTCAGCCCTCTTTCTGCAAGGAGCTCACTGAACTGGGGCTGGATGTGTTTTACAACCCTCTATTGAAATGATGCTCTTACCTGTGCAAAGTATGCTACTGAGGTTAAGAGAATTTAAGAGAGACAAAAGAAGTCTTCTGTGTATTCAAATACCCTTCAGCCAGATCCCACTTCAGGTACACGCGAGCAGGTACACAAAGGTAAACTGGAAGTCAAAACGCCTTGAAGACAGCAAATAACCTGATGCCAGATGACCATTCCCAATGTCAAAGTGCTGTGACTTTTGAATGTTCATTTCAGATCGTGATTGCTTCTCTCCTTGGAGTTTTCCTGGCTCCAGCCCTTGCTAACAGGGTAAGTACGGAGCTAGCTGCGATCATACACTGCTGCCACAAGAACTAGTGGCTTTTAGCTGTAGCCTCTGAGAAATACGTTTCTGAAAGAGAGGGTATATCTTAAAGTCTGATACTTAGCAGGAAACTGCATTGTTTTGATACCAAATGAGATATTTGGTATAAGAATATATGATATAGAAGTGCTTGATATATTGAGGGGAAGCAAGACAGTTGCTAGGCATGAACTCAAAGTCTGTCTTGAGATAAGCGTAAGCATAGAACCCCCAATATTAGCATGTGACCACAAAATACAGTGAAATGCTGTAAAGAACCCACTGCCTGCGTGTTCCTGCTGGGGAAAGGACAACAGGGAATTCTTTTGCTTTCCTTGGAATTTTTTCTTACAAGCTTGACTCTGAGCATCCAGCTTAAAGAAAGTTCCGCAGTGGGACAGCGAAAGAAGCGTTTTACACATCCCTATGGGGGGAATAGAGCAGTAGTGTTAAAGCTTGGCTGCCTTTGTAAGGTGGCTGCAGATACATGAAAACCAGGGCTAGATGAAGCCTGAATGTCAGGTTTGACACAACAGCTCTCAGGCCAGAAAATATCTCCCGTTTAATGGGATCCCTAAGAGCAACCGCTTCCCAAAACGTGGCTACCGGAGCTATGGCTTTGAGTGAACAGCTCCTGGGACCCCACCACCCTCAATCCTCACCTCCTTTCATCTGTTCCCAAACCCAGAAAAGCGAGAGAAACCTCAAGGGACACCGCAGTATGAGCTTGTTCTATGACACAGGGGATGACAGCTACCCAGAGGAGGGCTCCGACCCTTGGAAATCAGTCTGGGATGTGAAGACGGTGAGTGCCCCCATGGTGCAAACCCCATGGGAAACAGCAAAAAGGTGTGTTCGAAACACCTGAGCTTCAATAAAGCTTGACAAGATTCTATAGGAGATGCTTCAAAACATTCTCGTCGGACCATCTGAGCGCTTCTGTTGTTTGTTTGCACATCAGTTTGATGCACTGATGTTTGTCGCAGTGCATCCCTACACCCGACTCCAGCAGTGTAAAACCTCATACACACGGTGGTATGGAGAAAGCAATTTACCCGTTACCAGTCCTTTGTCAGCATCAATGGCACATTTACCTAGGCAATATCATTGAAAAAGCACTGTTTTCCTTCGCTATGAATATTTTTACTGTCTGAAGCTTTATTTCTTCTTCAAATCAGTGCTTCTCTCTGGCAATCCTCCTTCGCTGTATATTGCTTGCAACAAAAAGCTCTTTCTTTTCTTTCCATAGGGTTATGTTGCCACCAAGGTATTGTCAAAACACACCTGCATCATCTCTAAAATGGACGAGAATTTCCTGTTTGGTAACAGGTTTCCTGAACCACCTCTAGGCAACGAGGTAGGACGGTGAATGAAAACAGTGAGAAAGCTGATCAATGACCTATGAAAAGTCCTTGTTCCCTACACACAGAGCAGGAAAGGCTCCGAGAGCCAAAGACAAGTTTCTCAGCAAAGCTGAATCACTCTGAGGGCTCTGTCATTTCAAAAGCTGCCCTTCAAGAACCACCCATCCATATTCAAAGCTATGCAGAGAGACTCAGCTCCGTCCTTGCTGTCTCTAAATGCTGTTGTCTGGGTTTGTCTCTTTGTTGCTCAGGGATCTGACCCTCGCCAGTTTCCACCCAGAGAGAATCGCCTCCTCATCTCAAGGGACAGGCTCCAAAGCTTGCGCCCATATGGAAAACGCATTCAAGCTCTGTGCAGAGGGATTCCCTCTTACTTGGCTTACCCAGCTGCTGGTCAGTATCCACTAACAGTGTTTGTACACCAAAACAACGAGCAGCAAGATTACAATAGGGAATGAAGTGAAGATGTGCAAGCTCCTTATGGAAACCCTATGGTTTTCTATGGCTTCTTATACATCGGGGAATGAATACCGAAGGAAGAGCAACAGATTTGCCATTCTTGTGCATGTAACCTGGAGACCAAGCTTTGGGCTCTGGCTGCTAACGCAAGCCTCAGTTGTTTCAGCAGCTTCATGCACATACAATACCTCGCTACCACGGGTCCTGCCACAGCACAGCTTTGAGGTTCAAACCCCAATATACAGCTTAGATTTGTCTAAAAAGGCGGTACTAACCATTGCGTGTGGTATAAAGCTGGGAGAGATGCAGCTCACTTATTCTCTCAGTGCAAATCTAATCAGTTCTTCCTTTTCTTTCAGGCTCAAACTTCGTAATGGAAGAGGCTTCATGCTTCAAAGTTAAGGTTAATGAACGGCCTTTCCATTACTGTCATTAATTCTTGAAGAATCAGACCAGCATCCGCATGAACAGGGTTCTCCTCCTTGATAACCCGCTCTTGATCGCATTTTCAATCATTTCTCTGTCTCTTCTGCTCTGTGTGGAGGCTCTTGTATCTCAGTAAAATTTATCATCACCCTACACTGGTCTGTGCTGTGTTTTTACAAACCCTTTCAAAACTAGAAGCAATTCCCAAGACAAGTTGCTAAAGTAGCGTTCCGACAGAATCCCAATGTGGGCATTTCAACCTCATCCCGTATCATTCCCAGTGAGATTTCACATGCTGCCTTAAGCAATTATTAATCATAGTAAAAGCAAATGGTGCTATGCAATTACAAAGAGACTGATGCACTATTGCTTTGATCAACCCACAATAAGAGAATAAGCGTATGAAATGCAACTTGGAGCTGCATTTGGAGCTGAATACAGATGGTACTTAATGTCTGATAGATATTTCACACAGGAAGCATGAAAGTGTCCCTTCACCAAGTAAAAGTTAGACATTGGAAAGACTCAGATTACAGCTAGGCCCAAACTAAGGACTGGCTTGTTCATCTAAACCAAGCACTTCAGTAACTCTGTCTAGAAGATACCAACTCTTTACCTCTTCCCTCCTTGCTCAGAGGCCCTTTTATGGGAGATTGAAAGCAGTTCCTTTAAGAGACCCTTTACCCATTGAAGAATAGACAAGAGTTGCTCTATATAAAAGACATAGCAGCCTGCTTTGTTCAGGAAATGTTCTGGGGAGGTCTTTAAGAGTTAACTGACATTAACACCAAAGCAAAACTCCAAAGAAAAGCAATCATCCTGCTGCAGCATTTAACTAAAGCCCCCTTCCAATGTGCCTGAGGTTTCTGGAGAGAATCTCCTCTTCTCTGCCAACCTTAGACTGCCTTTTCCCAAGATAACCCAGGCACCCTCTTCACTTATCCCATCCCATGTCACAGAATCACAGAATCACAGAATAGTCAGGGTTGGAAAGGACCTTAAGATCATCCAGTTCCAACCCCCCTGCCATGGGCAGGGACACCCCACGCTAAACCATGGCACCCAAGGCCTCATCCAACCTGGCCTTGAACACCGCCAGGGATGGAGCATTCACAACCTCCCTGGGCAACCCATTCCAGTGCCTCACCACCCTCACAGTAAAGAACTTCCCTCTTATATCCAGTCTAAACTCCCTCTGTTTAAGTTTTAAGCCATTGCCCCTTGTCCTATCACTACGGTCCCTGTCACTGGGAAATGTCTTTCTGGAGCCCTTGAAGTCTATGGGCCAGGCTCTGTAACAGATGCTGATTTAAAGGTGCCCAAGGTGGCAGGGATCTGACCTGAGCAGGGTCTATGGTACCCTGCAGGCAAACAGGGATAACTCTCCATCAAGCTCACCCAGGTCTCCTTGGTAGGGAATACCAGGACACTGATACCTGCTCCAATACCCTCTTATTTAAGGCCAAAATTGCCCTAAACATTAAACATAATTGCCTTAAAATTGCATTAAACATTAAACATAATACATCTGCAGCAAGGTCCAGTTTCTCACAAAGCTACTTTAACTCGATGCAGAGTCCTATTCTTACTATAACACTACAGATTGTGATGCTTAATACTACTCCAAGCGTTTTTTCATTCCATAAAAAGCTTAACTTAACCCCGTGTCTTACAGTAACATTTCAAACCTTACAGAAAACACCCAATTACTACTGACCCAATGAAGAAAAGGAGTTGCTTTTTCCAGATCCAAGGAATTTTTATTGTTTTATATATTAACACCCCCCCCTTTTTCTTATTTTTTTAATAACATGCTGAATTCCAGTTAAAAAAAGCAAGTTTTCAACCTTTACAGGCTTTTTCCCTGCCATGGGCTGCACACAAAATGAAACTGAGCAACTTGACTTAATCCCTGAGTATTCCACAACCTCCCTGAGCGATCACCTCCTTCAGCATTTGTATCCCCAAAGAAAACAGTGGGAAACAAGGTGAACAACATGATGGTTGCCTAACAAAGAGACACCCAAAGACTTGCACATCCATGGAATATTCCAGCTTGAACTGCCTATGGGTTGTAAAACGTTGTTCAATGTTGTATTTGGGCCACGGATTTCGTTGGGTGCTGTGGTTACGTGGGTAGCACACAGTACATTTTGGAAGGTACAAAGGCTCTTATTTATTTGTCTAGTTCAAGGCTTTTGGGTTTTTACCCCTTAGGTTATCTCTGGTCTTAAGTTTGATGTTAATTTTCTAAAGCAATTAGCTAGAAGGTTACTAGAAGACATGTTTGATTTTCCACTGCAAATGGTTTCTTACCTGATAATGATCAGACTCCGGCAGGACGAAGTTTGCAGAAGCACAATCCCCATATTCATAAGGGAGTTCGGGCAGGAAACCATGTTCAGTAACATGCAAACAGGGATACAAATGGCAAAATCATTGTATTTCAACATTTAAGCCTTCCACACCTAATTCTGGAAACATATATAAGTTCACATCACTCATTCTGCCTGCACTAGCGTCAGCTCTGCGGTCAAGATGAAACTCACTGTGAGTATGCATGCTTCTTTTCCTCCTTATAAACTCAAATTGACTCAAAGCCATTGCCTTTATCTCTCCGAAGCACATGTGCCTATCTAGGGCAAAAAGGTATTCTCTGGAGAGCTTTTTCTCTTCCAGAGTGAGAAACTCAGGCCCCATCAATCTACTCGGGTGAAGGGATCAGGATCTGCAGGAAGCCTAAAACCCATGTCCATTTTTATCAGAGCTTTTGCAGAACTGGAGCAATGCCTTAATGGGTCAAGCACGTTCTTGCAGTACTCCAGAAGAAGGAATTTAAATCCTTTCTCTTCATTCTAGTGAAATATCTGGATATTATTGTACAGTCTCAGAAGCAACTGCAGATTCAGTTCTTATAGGAGGTTTTTGCATGTCTATTTTGCTTTAGTCTAGAGGAAAGCAAAGGCTATCGTAATTCCGGTACGCCAGCCCAAAAAGATCCGGGTTACACTTAAACACCACATTAGGAATTGGGATTCTCAGGACCAGATTTGTCAGTCAGACCTGCAGTAACGCTTTGGTTTCCCATTTTCATTTCAGATTGTAACTGCCTTCCTTCTCGGAGCCTTGCTGACTCCAACCCTTGCTGAAGACGTGAGTACAGGGACCAAGTGCCGCATCCATTGCTGCTGTTTCTATGTTCCCTTGAGTTTTCTTTGCTTCTTTCCTTATCCTTTTGGAGAAAAGGAATCTAAAACATCTTTGTACATAAAACTCTTAAACCCAACTGATGACAGTTGTAAGATATAGGAATTATTCATGGAACTATTAATTCTTAGAGCTACACCAGAATGCCACGGCCTTAATTCTTTGTCATATTGAAAACACTATGGTCACTCCAGGTGCTCCCTGTGGGCAGCATTGCTTCTATTGTAGCAGTGATTTGGGGACATAGCTGATTGATTTGGAATTAATTATTTGGAATTAATAATTTGGAATTAATCTTATGGTGTTGTTTAATTCTGTTTGGTAGTTTCCGAATCCAGAAGGAAGAAACCAAATTGCTGTTGAAGGAGGCTACCAAGCGCTGAACCTCAACAACGAATTGCACGTGGCAACTATTGAGCAGAAGAGCACCCGTGGCTCATGGAAAACCATTTGGAACTACGATAATGTAAGTGGCAATGGCTTTATCAGAAGATGTCCTATAGAGCTGACCAGAATATAGGACTTCTTTCTTTGTTCTTCACATTTTGAGTTTTGGAGTGAAAATTACCGGCGTTTATTACTTTAATACAGACTTTATTCCAATCTTAGTTACTGAAAAACTGAATTCTAGTTGTCAATACCTTTCTTTTCCAGGGCTTTATTGCAACCAAAGTGCTGCCTGACAGATCTTGCTTCATCTCCACCATGAACAGAGAAGAGTTCCCTGGGTTTGACACGCTTCACAGACTGACTGAAGAGAACAGGGTAAGAGTAGCCACGTGTGGAGTTGCACAGCAGTGCAAAGCAAACAGATGACAGAGACATCACCACTTGCAAAAAGCTTTTTAACCAACAGTTACTTAAAACCGATTTAGATCACGCCATTGATTATGAAGCTGTACCCATTTCAGTGACATTTTACATTAACCTTTGACAGGTTAGAATGGCCGGGTTCAGATGCTCGCAGTGGAGGGCTTGCATGTTTTAATGATGGTTTAAAACGCAGGCAATCTTTTGATATTGTTTTATGTTTGGAGACTTTTGGCTTGGTACTCATTATAACCTGACATTCTTTGCAGGCTAAGAAGGGTTTTAAGCAACTTGAGTTGAGAAAGAACAAATAACCCGGTAATGGGGAAAAAAGGTTAAGATTTAAGCTTTCAGAACCTTTTCAAAGCATCACATCAGCATGAGTTCAGTCATCAGAGTTAGCACAGGTGTTTAAAAACCTCAGCATCCAGCATAGCAGCCTTTTGCAGTCACTGGCTTCCCTGGAAGTCTGAGAACTGAGTCCTTAGGAAAATCCTGGCTTTTAAGGGCAAGAAGGCAGGATGGGGAAGGAAAAGGGGAGAGTTACCCAAGTACAGGCTTGAGCAAAACCATCCACCTCTAGCTGTAGCTCCAGGCTTGCTTGTACTAAAGTGCATCTCTGTGCCCCTGGAGCTCATCTCAGCACCTTGCTTACCAGCAAGAGGAAGCACATTGGAGTGGGCTTTCAAATCCCACCATCATTTCAAAAGCCTACGTCCATCCCAGTCATCCCTTGCACTCCGTGTGTCTTTACCCTGAAATTCATCAAGCTGTTTCTTAACTGCGCTTTTTCTTTCTTGAGAGGCTGAGGTTTTCACAGGTAGAAGGATTTTATTCTTCTGAACGGGAATGTGGCTTGCGAATTTGCCATGGGAATGGTTTTCCCAAAGGAAAAGAGTAGGTGCATCATTCTGTTTTCTCTGAGGAACTTCAGGTCTGCAGGTTGCTAAGAAACAGCTTAAATTAGGAAACCTTCAATGGCATTAATTATTTTGGGATAGCAATACCTAAAAATAGCTCTGAGTCATTTCAATAGGAAACGGCATTTTCATTCCAGAGCGTTGCTTTGCAGATGCTATTGTTCAGACCTCTACATTCCTTTAGGGCAAAAGGGAGCATCTCTGGGTTCAGCAGCCATCCCTCCATGTTAATGGCATGAGCCAGAGCAGGAGTCCACAACACCAAGCCATCATTCCAGAAACAGGAATATACACAGCATTAAACGCACTGACCTTGCTGAATGATGTTATTTGATGTTTAGATCCTGGAAGGTGAAGAACAACCCAGAAGGCAGATCACATTCATCGTCAAGGGACTTGTCCAGGACCTCAACTCCTACGGCCCAGATATCTCTGACATGTGCAGAGGACTCACAAGCTACATGGCTCATGAAGTTCAGGGTGAGTGCAGGGAAATGAATGATGCCTGTATCCAGGCTTTTGTTTGGTTTTCCTGGGGGAACAACACAAATGCTGCTGTTCCGACTGGAGATGGACACAAATCAGTGTCTCCGCAGATCGGGGCTGGAAGAGTGTTAAGCCACAACCTCCATAATGATCTGATCCAAACCCTTGCTACTCCTTTTAGTAAAGCTTAAGGTGGCTTAACTTTTGGCTCAGAATCGTGCAGCTTTAATGCCAATGCAGAGAAAAAGGGTGGTCCTAAGAACTGCTCTCCTTCAGGCTGCTGCTAAGTTTTCCAAGGAATCCCACCAAATCCTTGTGTTTTACAATACTAAGCCAAGTTGCTCCATTCCCTGTAGGTTTTTAAGGCATGGAATGATCCCATTACCTGGGAGTTAACAACTGACGCTTCATAGGATTCTCTGGTAACATCAAAGCCTGACAGGGCCTCATAACCAGCACAACCATATAATGCACTGATAGTATAGGGTGCGATAGTGTCCTTCTATACTGCAAATCCCAAAGAATAATAAATAGCACATCTTTGATCATTCATTTCTTTGGTAAAGCTCCAGCTGTGTTCGGTGACTACAAAAGGACCTTTTGGTGATACATGGAAGGTATTTCTAGTGCAGCAATGAGTAAAAGCATTGCTCAGAGCAATAAAGATACACCATTGCAGAACTCCAGCTATTGCTATGGAGACTCATCTACATCAGCTGTCTTGCTGTGAGGCCATAACCCTATTTTGATCACTTGCAACAGGATTTCTTGTACTGTGGGGAAACAAGAAGTTCAATTACATAGGAAGGAGCTAAGCTTTACTCCTAGGAGTTAATCCTGGAGCACCCACAGAGTACTCAGAGCCTTACTGCAAGCGGATTGCAGACCCTATCATGAGGAAGATGCTCTGCAGATCAGGCCTAGGATGGTGCATTCTGACACAGCAGCATTTCCACCTGCTCACTGCTTGCTTTGCTGCTTGAGATGGATCAAGTCAATTAAAAATGAGTGCAGTGTGCCAGGTATCAGGGGCTGGCAGTGAACACCCACCTTCAGCATTAGCACATGGTATTCTGTTTCCTTGTTCTTATAGGACCCCAAGACACATACAATGAAGGATCCTGCACTACCCTTGATGTCATGCGTGCTGTGGACCTTAGATACTGCCGTGGCTATGACAATGTGTGAAAATCTTGCCTTTCTTGAACCAAGATGCTCGAGAGCTGCTACACAAAACAGACCCCGAAACTGCTCTTCCCTAGCATCTCTTCCGAGAGTGTTGTTCTTGATGATTCAGATGCTGAAACAGATCAACTGGTGACCATATCTTTCAATTAAAGGTCTTTAGCATGGATTAACTCTGGCTACTTCCTCATTTCTATGCCCTTTATCAGCTGTGAGCACATCCAGAATGCAATACTTTGATTGCATCTCATCCCTTCCGAGCCCTTTGAATCCTCTTTTAATGCCTGCTCTTAACATAGGGCACACCCTTAGAGGTAGGCAAGTGTCAGCCTCTGTACATTACAAATAAGGCATGCAGAGTTCAGACCTTCCTTTCCCTTTCCAGAGTCTTCATTCACGTGCATGAAAGGTAGAAAGAAAGCGGAACAACACAAGGAATTTGCCTTTTTTAGTGAAAGGGGAGTCTATTTGTAGGATTTAGAGCTGTCCTGTTGCTAGATTCTCAGTTCTTTCCAATGGAAAGACTATGGCTGGTGGCACTCAAGTACTGGGGGTTTTAGCAAGGCAAGGTCCCTGTTGCTCAAAAATTTAAAGATGATTTCCTCTGTTCCATCAAAATGCCTTGGGTTTTCCAGGTGACTGCAAATCTGTCTGGAAGATGAATACCAGCCATGCAACGTCCCTCAGCTGCCATTACACTGGTCCCTAGAGGCCTTGTTCTGTAGGACACAGAGTCCACTTAGGCACACCTCGGGCGGAAGCATCTGAATTATGGGTTAGCATCTGAATGTGTGGGTTAGCACACATCAGGCCTAGCAGAGGAGAGAGACAGACAGCAGTTTGTTATGGCTGATCACTTTCCTTTCTGGAATCACCCAAGTTCCTTTGGTTCCTTCCCACACCATCCGCTCTCAGCAGATGGACACATTGGCTTCACTCTGCTGGGCTGAGAGCTCTGCAAAGCAAATACAGCAAGAACAGTCTTGCTCTAGCTCTTCCAGCCTGTTCCCTCCTCCAGCACTGCAGAAGATGACTGTAGCCCAGCAGGTGACATTCAATGGCAGAGAGCAGTGCATAGCACATGGCCACAAAGTCAGCTCTGATGCACACCGATCTGGGGTTTTCAAAAGCCACAGCTGCACCTGCATATACCCCTATGCATTTTGCCCTATAGAAGAAGTGCAGTACTAAAGACAACAGACAATACCCAGTCAAAGTAGGCTTCTAAGCACGATTAGGAGATGATTAGGCTGAAGAGGGAAAAGTGTTCCATTTATCACTGCAGTCCAGACTCCAGTTTGGAGCATGTCAGTACAATTAACCTGTTCCAATGAAAGTCTTCAAGGAGAAACAGGATCAGATAAGATACAGCCTCTTGCCTCGTAGATAAATGGTCACCATCTCCATGATCATAACACTTTGAAAGGGGCACATCAGACACTGCCGGTCCAACAGTCCCTGCAGTAACAGGAAAAATAAATCCTTGCTTTTAAATCCTATAGGATTGGGTGAATTGCAGTCAGTAAATCCAAATCCTTCATCCTGCACAGCTCTGCTCCCTCCTGCTGGCACCCGTGCTTATCCTTGGCCTGAAACCCAACTGCAGAAGATCCTGCTATTCATTTAAACCAACAGTGCTTCAGCAGTGCTGCTTGTGTGCTCATTGCTCATAGATGCATGTTTCTACATAACCATTGTTACTTTAAACTGAATTGCTTCAGATTCGTGCAATTTAAGGTCTCCAGGGTGCTAATTACTGCTGAGTATCTACTCAAATATTAATAATTACTAATAATCACTGTTCAAATATCTGATCAAAAGGGGCAGTTAGAAAGGCATCACTGGTGACAGATGCCCCTTTGATAGCCTGGGCTGAGCTTTGCCTGGCTGCAAGTGAATGTAAAAACTCCACTTGCAGAGGTGCTGCAAGGATGCTCCAGCCCTGGCAATGTCCTTGGAAGTGGTTAAAGGCAAACACAAGCAATACACGTGCAACACTGAGTAGAGGAGGGAAGGCTATTGAGAAGCATGTAGCTTTCTTACACACCCCTGTGCCTGCAGCTCTAACCAAAGCTCATCTGACTGCACCCCTTGCTCCTAGGCAGACATTGAAAGCCAAGATCTGGAAAGCAATCGTGTGGCTTTCTTAGATTATGGTAAAATTATTCCCTATACCATATTTTCTCCTATTTTATTTAGTACATTACAAGCAATGTGTTTTATCTGTGTACTTAGCAGACTACTGCTCTTCAAGTAGGAGTTACGTACATACACAGAGTGAAAAAGCTATCGAAACAAACCGGTCACCAGAGGAATAAGGCAGCACAGCTTTACATGCTGCAACAGAGAGAAGTGAAATCAAAGCAGGGCAGAGTCAGATAAAGTAAGAGACAAACGAATTCTGGATCCCTTGAAAACTCGGAGCAATCCAGGGAAGAAAAAAGCTTCCTTGGCCACTGGGTGACAGCCTTGAGTTGTACGTTGTGCGATTGAAATGTGAACTCACAGCCAAAGTCTGTTGTCCTGCACCAGGTAGATCAGAGCAGCTCTGCTGGGTGCATTACACAGTCTGAAGATACAGGCAGTGAATTGAAGGACATGTCTATACTGGCAATAGGGAAATAATTCCTGTGCAGTGATAATGCGTTTGTGAGAATAGCATTGGGTACTGCAGGCAATTTGTTACTGCTCAACTACCCACGCAGATGCTGTAAGAGCTTCCTGAAGGGCCATGAAAACCAGGGAACAGAAGCCATTACACAGATCAGACTTTGTGAGGCAAAGGGAGTCCCCCCACCAAAGACACCCAAGTGAGCACTCACAGAACTTACAGGACACTATCAGGGCCTACATCTCCCCTATCAGCAACACCACAGGTACCCCAAACTGACAGAGCTGCCTTCTTCCATGCTGTGGGCTTCAGAAAAGGCTCCATGGATGCATAGAAGTGACTAGATGATCATAGAATGGTTTGGTTGGAAGGGACCTTAAAGCTCATCCAGTTCCAACCCCCCTGCCATAGGCATGGACACCTTCGACTACAGCAGCTTGCTCCAAGCTCGTTCAACCTGGCCTTGACCTATTCCCACACTGAGGGCATCAGCTGGAGCTTAATCCCTGTTAACTGCTGTATGCAATCGGACCTCTTATTGCTCATCCCTCCCCGGGCTATTGGTCCTTTAAATCTCAGATGTCGTCTACGTGGGAAACAAAGCTGTCTCCACACATCCCTGCATGACTACCGCTATATTCGCCCCTAAAGCTGGTCTGTAGGTGCTTGGCGTGCTCGGGATGCTTAAAGCCAGAGGCCCCGCTCGGCCCGAGGTTCCACCACGAGGTGGCATCCTCAGAGCTCTTTTTCCCTCCTGAAAACTAAACTCCCCATCCTTCCTAATAACAACAATAATCAAGGAGGGGGGGGAAACACCCTCAAACCCTGCTCGTGTTGCCTGGAGCGTGTGACAAAGCCGGGTTTGCCAAGGGGCTGCTGCTCCTTTCGCACAGCGCTGGTGCCGCTCCGAGGGAGGCTCCAGTCCCTTTAAGTAAAACAAAGTGGAATCCAGCATTGTGCATCTTGAAACCTGAGACCCAGGACCAGGAGTGCGAGGGGGAACAACGGGAAAGCCTCGCCATTCCCGAGGACAACAGCCGCGAGTGGAGCTTTAAGGGATAAAAGACGCTTTCGAAAGTCGTTGGATGGCTTTTGTGGAGAGACCTGTGAAATAAAGGAGTCCGGGAAGAAGAGAGTTCTTTTCCCTCCTCCTCTCTGGATACAATGGCCATTGCAAAGCGAAGCATCTTGAGATCTGGCTTCAAATGGCTCTTCCTTGCAACTTTTATGCTAGCCTGCGATGGACAAGGTGGAAAGCGAGAGAACGGGGGTCCTGCCTGTTACGGGGGATTTGATTTGTATTTCATCCTAGACAAGTAAGTGAGTTCTACTTTGTTTGCAAAGAAATCTTTCCCTCCGCATGCACTGGGATGGCATATACTGATCCCGAGGAGCTTTCCTCGGATTCGGGTTTGTAGAAGTCACTGTGTCCCCGAGGGACCTGCCAGACTCCGATTGCTGCTCTGGCTTTGGTTTTGTCTCTTTGGTAGATCTAGTCTATAATGCCATTGAACTCTGTAAATCAGATCGTTTTCAGTGTTGCTGTGGCTGGTAACGAAGCTTTGTTGTGTGCTTGAAAGAGTGGTTGGGAGAAGGGCAGCTCCATGGTCCCCTCTGTTTTCCCGATGGCCAAAGGAGGTTGAGGCACTCCTGGAAGTGGGTGCTGTTGTTGCAGGCGTTACTTCTATAGCTGAAAAGGTGGAGGCAGTGCTCCTGCCCGGAGGTCTGATCCTGTTCCACTTGCTCCCGAGCTCCATACACTCTTCCCTACCTTCTAAAGCAACTTTCAGGTAACAACTGACTCTGAGTGTCGTCTTCTTCCCTTTGAAAGGGTCTGGCTTTAGCCATTGTGATGGAAAACAGCCCTATTTAAAGAGACCTTTATTTGCTCTGCTGAGTCACATTCTCTTTGTTTCCTGTTAATCAATTGCATATTTTGACTGCTTAACTGTTTATATCGAAGATAATTTCCTACCCCACTTTTTTCATCACCAATTCTGATGGTACCGTCTTCTTGGCACTGGCAAGTTTACCTCTTTATAGGCCTTCACATTCCAGGTGGAGCAATGTGGAATAGAAATTTGCTGAGCATTGGAAAACCAATACAACAGTGGACTTTTCTTGGGAAACGGGAGAGGTGCCTGAGGACTGGAGGAAAGCAAATGTCACTCCAGTCTTCAAAAAAGGCAAGAAGGAGGACCCGGGTAACTATAGACCGGTCAGCCTCACCTCCATCCCTGGGAAAGTGATGGAACACCTTATCCTTGATGCCATCTTAAGGCATGTCAAGGATAAGAGGGTTATGAAGGGCAGTCAACATGGCTTTACCAAGGGGAAGTCATGCTTGACCAACCTCCTAGCCTTTTATGAGGAAATAACATTGTGGATGGATGATGGCAGAGCGGTGGATGTGGTCTACCTTGACTTCAGCAAAGCATTTGACACAGTCTCCCACAGCATCCTCATAGCTAAATTGAGGAAGTGTGGCCTGGATGATCAGGTAGTGAGATGGACTGCGAACTGGCTGAAGGACAGAAGCCAGAGAGTTGTAGTCTATGGGGCGGAGTCCAGTTGGAGGCCTGTATCTAGTGGAGTGCCTCAAGGGTCAGTATTGGGACCAGTATTATTTAATATATTCATCAATGATTTAGATGAGGGAATTGAGTGTACTGTCAGCAAGTTTGCTGATGACAGTAAGCTGGGAGGAGTGGCTGACACGCCAGAAGGCTGTGCTGCCATCCAGCGGGACCTGGACAGGCTGGAGAGTTGGGCAGGGAGAAACTTGATGAAATATAACAAGGGAAAGTGTAGAGTCCTGCATCTGGGCAGGAACAACCCCAGGTTCCAGTATAGGTTGGGGAACGACCTGTTAGAGAGCAGTGCAGGGGAGAGGGACCTGGGGGTCCTAGTGGACAGCAGGATGACCATGAGCCAACACTGTGCCCTTGTGGCCAGGAAGGCCAATGGCATCCTGGGGTGTATTAGAAGGGGGGTGGTCAGTAGGTCGAGAGAGGTCCTCCTTCCCCTCTACTCGGCCCTGGTGAGACCGCATCTGGAATATTGTGTCCAGTTCTGGGCCCCTCAGTTCAAGAAGGACAGGGACCTGCTGGAGAGAGTCCAGCGCAGGGCGACAAAGATGATTAAGGGAGTGGAGCATCTCCCTTATGAGGAAAGGCTGAGGGAGCTGGGTCTCTATAGTTTGGAGAAGAGGAGACTGCGGGGGGACCTTATTAGTGTATATAAATATATAAAGGGGGAGTGTCATGAGGATGGAGCCAGGCTCTTCTCAATGGCAAACTATGATAAGACAAGGGGTAATGGGTACAAACTGGAACACAAGAGGTTCCACTTAAACTTGAGAAGAAACTTCTTCTCAGTGAGGGTGACAGAACACTGGAACAGGCTGCCCAGGGAGGTTGTGGAGTCTCCTTCTCTGGAGACATTCAAAACCCGCCTGGACACATTCCTGTGTAACCTTATCTAGGTGTTCCTGCTCTGGCAGGGGGATTGGACTAGATGATCTCTTGAGGTCCCTTCCAATCTCTAACATACTGTGATACTGTGATACTGTGGACAAAAAGAGGATAGGCCCGTACTAGCTACAATGATTCTCCTCATTTTCTGGATTAAGAAGAGTTCTTTTTCACCAGGGGATTGGGAATACTGGAGAACGTGTATGCCAGAGCCATGGTACTGACATTATTAACCATGAATTTCAGACACAGGAAAGTAGTTGCAAGCTGCCAAAGCGTTCATGCTGATCCTCTGGAGTGTCTTGCAGTAGCTCTCACATTCCCTTAGTATAAAAGACTTGGAATTCCATAGCACTTTGTTACAAAACACTGGGTAAAAAGTCAGACTGAGACAGTGGCTATTGAAATGTGCCACTTGTCCTAATGCTTTGAGTCTTATTACTTTATTCAGTGGCAAGATCTAACTTCCTTGTGCATTGTGTTGCTTTGGCTGCTCAGTCGTTAGTTGGAATACTCCTATTGCTCCACATCAACAAACAAAGCCAGAGCGTGGCTTGTCCTTCAACTGTGTTTCCCTGGCACTTGAAGCAGGATTGGAGGCTCTCTCACGTCTGATGGATGTCTGTGTTACACCGATGCAGTTTTAACAGGCACTGATTTCCAGATCTGGGCAGTCCTCTTGCTAAAAGCCATCATTTTCTAGCCTTGCTTTCCTTGGGTGGAAATAGGAGGCTTGGCACAAGCTTTAAAGCAGGCAGGCTTACCCCAGTGCATGCATCCAGGCATCCAGCAAAAAATCCCGCTTTGAGAATTGCAAGTGTTCCATTTCTGGGATTTTTCTGGTGCAGAAATGAACAGGAACTGATGTAAAAGTTTCCTTGGTCTCTAATGGGATTTGGAGGAGAGTTAAAGTGCTTAAGCTACTCATGAGAACAATATGCCATGGACCTGGCTGTTCAGCCTTTGAGGAGGCTGATGGGGACTTTCTGTGATGGAATAGGCTATCCCATATCCTTTACCTTTAAAACTCTGTCATTCCTCAAGGCTCAGCTGAAGTTCTAAACAACTTGAGTGCTCTTTAACTTGGGTTTTCCATCTTCCAGCTGTCTAGAGGCTGTTTTCAGAAGTCCTGGATGCAGTGAGGTGATGCCTATAGAGGCCTTCAGGCAAACAATGAAATAACAGGTTCAGGGCTCACTGCTTTTCTTTGAAATAGCTCTAAAAGTGACTCAAAATGATCAGAAGTGATAGAGGACACTGGGGCAGGAGAGATTGACACTCTCAAACACGAAACGAGAATCTCGGTGGTGGATGCAAGCCATTTAAAGCATTGAGCAACCTACTTGCTGGGATTAAAGGAGTAATAAAACCAACAAACACAGCCCTGGAAGCCACCAGCGCTGGAGCCCTCCACTGACCCTTCTGCCTCATGGATTTAGTGACTCCTCAAGTTCATTTAGTGCCCTGTGCATGTGCTGCTGTAGGATGTGCTCCAGCTGCTGCGCTGGGCTTGGTCCTTGACCTAGCACTGGCTCTTGAAGCACATCTGGCTGCAAGAAGCTCCTTCAACGTGAACGTGTGACCCATGGGGAAGGGGCACGTGTTATGGGCTGTTCTCATCCAGGGATGCTCTAACTTCCTGCAATGCTCTCCTTAAGCAAACTTGCTGTTCCAAGCAGACCGGGTTTCCCCCGGCTGCCTGCAGGCAGCTGGCGATGTGACTCCCTCCTCAGGGGACCTGAATCCAATCTCCCATTTCTTATGGTCATGAAGGAGAAGCAAAGCCAGGATTCAGCTGTTCAGGAATAATCCCATTAAGCTCCGCAGCCTGTGTCAAACACCAGCAAAGCTTGAATGATGCCAGACAGGCTTGTTAGGGGACTGTAGCCTCCTGTGTGCACTTGAGTGTCTGTTATCACTTCCAAGAGCTCTCACCCAGCTTAGGTAGCAGCAGAGGAGCCTCTCACACTGTAACCATGGGACCTCAGCCTGGCAGAGTTATGCTCCAGAAGTGATGCAAAGACACCCCAGAGGATGCAGTTTTGCCTAAGGAATTGTCTTCACGTGGATTAAGACGAGAAATGGATTCATCCATTGTGCTTTGACTGCAGAAAAAGCAAAGGGAGGTAGGGCTACAACTCAACTGAATGCTATTTGGAGTACAGTTGTGTGCTATTGAGGTGACACACTGGATCTAGTCCCACAGGGTGCTGAGCATCTCACAGTGGAGGCTGTACCAAGATGCTGTGGAAGGTGAGGCTGGCTTATTTTGGGAGAATTGCTGAGAGCTGATCCTAGATGGCACAGCCACAGCCTTTTGTGTTCCTGTGCTGCTGAGGGGCTCCATGGACCGAGGCTCCCATAGACTGATGGTAGCAAAACAGAGGGCAGAAGATGGTGCAGCCTGGATGCAAGATAAGATACAGGCCTTTGTGAAGAAGGAAGCAGCGGATAACAACCCAAACATTTGGGGTTTGCTGATGCTGATATTGCAGAGATATCATCCATGCAAGTCGTTAATGAAGATATGACCCAGCCCTGGGTGTCCATTGCTGTCACCCACTAACTCAGGGGACCATTTAGAGGCAGCTCCCAGATGAATTTAGTTGCAGGTAGGGAGGAAGGAATAGCAATGAGGATGTGTTCTCAGTAAGCTCTGGCTGCATCCACTCCGTGTCAGAGGTGTTCCTTCCTGTGCTCTTGCCTACTGTGTGCAAAGAGTGGGCATTTATACCCATGTGCAGAAAACTCGCATGTGTGAAGGAAAACTTGGCTCTGAAAGAGGTCCTTGGCAAGACGAAGCGAGTAATCCAAGCTGTTTCCTGTGATCCCTTCACTGCTCAGCCAGACAGCTGACCTGGATTTAACCACTTGTGTTGAAGTGAAACTCCTGCTCTAGGGAGGCTATTGGTTGGGGTTTGAGTCTAGCAAGAGTAGCTGGAGTTACCAGGACTTAAGTGGGACTAAGTCCAGATTTACACTCAGTGTAGAAGACCACTGGGGCCAGGGTGGGATGGAGAGCAGACAGACATGGCATCACCAGACATGGAGGCTGACCTGTGTGAACTGCTTCTGGTACTAGTGACTCTTCCTATGGGAAATGAGAGCCCTCTACAGAGCTAACCCCAGGACCCTTACAGAGCAGAGTAATATTCCAGCTGCTCTAACCTGAAGAAATACAAGCCTTTAGTAGGTAATGGTAAAATCGAGTGTCTGCAGAAATAGATTCAAACTCATCCCTGATCTTCATTGACCTACTCAGTGATTTCTTGGCTGTTTTTCCTGGAATCACAGCCCAATTCCTGAGAAATATTTGCATTGTGTTTGGATGGTGGCCATTGCAAGCATAGGGAGGCTTGGTGTTCCTTTTGTTTCGGCTCAGGGTGCTAGCAGGGCAGGGTGGAGAAGCTTGCTCATTCTTGTGTCTCTTTGCTTGTTGCCTGAAGGAGTGGAATGAACTCCCAATGCTGTAGGCAGCAATTGCAAGGAGCTGAGTGACTCTGGGAAATCCCTGCCTGTCAGGACCTGTGGACATGATTTTAGCCAGTGGGGAATCTAAGGTTAACTACTTCTTGGTAATGGGCAGGAGGTGCCTTCTACCCAGGGCCAAGTGTGTGCTTGCAGCACTCTGCACTGTATCTACTGCTTGAGATGTAAACCCACTCATGGTTACTTGCCTATCAGTTGTATTTTGATGTGTCCACTGCCAGTAAGAGAAGAAAGCTCTTGGGCTGCAGTTGGGCTTAGAGGCTTATCCAGCTCTGAACTGCACCTCCAGGCCCAGTTTGACAGCATCTCTTATGAGCCGTTGAGTGTGGCACAGCACAGTAGTGTTTCCTCAAAGAATCAAACATCTTTGTGTTATTTAGTGTCTCCAAATTGCTCCTGAAGTATCTGGAAAGACAAAGAACGCTTTCTTGCCTCCTTTGTGTTCTTTTTAAAGACCTCAATAAAAAGATGCTGCAAAACTCCTTGGGTCAATGCCACCTCTGACAGCTCTGAGGCTTCTTGAAGTGAGTCCAAAACTGTGCGAGTGTAAGAAGAACTTGGATCAAGATCAGTCTCTGATTTGGGTGTCTTTATGTATCTCTATCAGCTGCAGGGCACAGAACTGGTGTGAAGTCTTTGTAGAAGAAGTCTGGGGGCTTGATTCTGTTTTCTTCTAATTTGTGAATTAAAGAAAAGCATGGGGACTCAGAATTAAATGAAGCCACTCTGAGAAGGTGCAATGAGAGGGTTGGGGACGAGTAGCCTAAAAAGTGCAAGACACTGTAAGGAGTTTGGGTTGCTGCAGCTTTGGGTTATGGTGCATCTTGTCACGGCGAGCAGGAGAAAGGCACCTGCAGGAGGACAGGGTTTAGGCAGAGTCTGGGAGCACGGAGCCATGTGGAGTGTCAATCTCAGCCTTGCATTGAGTCGAGATGTGCAAAATGCCAGCACAGTTGACCACAGAACGTCTCATTCTCTTGTCAAAGCCATAATGGTTTACTTAGTCTTAATTTCCATTTATTGGGTTTTTCTCCAGCAAGAGAATTTGGCATCCTCATAATGAGCCTCTTCTTACATTGCGAGTTTATAGCATCAAGCATTCAGTTGCAAAGTGCTGGCTCGCTGATCATCGTGTTCCTCTCTGGGAATATGAAGAGATAATGATTTTAAATGTGGCTTTTATTATCTTAGAGTTAGGCTTTAGAAATACTTGTCCCACTCTGAGTTCTTGGCCTGCTTTAAGAGAGGCTTTACAAGTGACAAGTGTCTTCTATCGCAGGGCTTCTGAGTAACACAGTGAGTAACTGAGCCAATGGTGCTTTTGTGAACTCTCTGTTGACTGCAGGAAGGTTAGTTCTATTGCTTTTGTCTATTTTAGGTCAAGTGAAGACTTTAAAAAGCCTGCAGCGTGTTTCAGATGATGGTTTATGTATTGGAGGAGTAATTCTTTCTAAACGCAGACCTATGCATTTATAGCCATACCCTTGAGCTTGAATAGATGGAGAAATTGGCTGCAAGTAGACTGCAAGGTACAGATGGAAACCTTGCTGTGCTAGAAGGAGTCATTATGGTCAGCAAAGTGTGAGCCTTCATTTTGAGCCACTTCTATAGCTTGTTCTGGTAGAGATGAGGAACAAATGGGTTGTAGACTATTCCAGTTGTCCCACTTCAGTGCCTTCGGAACTGAAAGCAGGAATCATCCTCCTTTTGTGAGATAAAGAGGGTTTGTTTTGATGATTGTAGCAATGGTAAGACCAGTCCTTAAAATAGGTGCTCACCATTCTTGAACTTCAGGTTGTTCCTTTTGTGTGCCAATAGATGTTTGGGAAGGTTCCATGGAAAAAGAGCTGTAACTTCAGATGGGGAGGGTTTTGTTCCAGAGGGCATGAAGATGGGACTGTTGATGGGAAACCAGGGTGAGGATGCTGGAGGGGAAGGAGGTGCAGCAGGACCTGAAGCTTATTGTGTGAAGAACTAAAAGCACTGCTTACCCAACCATTGAAGCCCAGCAGAGCAACAGTTGCAGAGACAAACACTCGGGGAGGATGTGCTATTGACGTGTTGATTGGCACAGCCCTGAACCGAGCTCTTGGGTTCAGCTTTATCCTGGCAAATGCTGGTTTCTGACTTCCCAGAGCCATGGAAAATGACAGGGTTTTATGTGACAACCCACATACCTGATGTGCTCTGTGCCTGCATCTCATTCCAGCTGCCCTGCTGCAATAGTCATTCTATGGGATGATCAACTTCAGTTCAGAGGGGAAGAAATAACCATCCTTTTAAAGGCTGATGGAGCTTCTAGGGCAGTGTCCGGTTGCAAGTAGGGGTCAGCTGCAGGGGCTGAAAGCTGAGTTTCCCCATGACATGAAGTGTAGTGTGGTTGTCCTACCTGCTGGCTAGAAGGGTGTTTTGGGTATACTTGGAAAGGGGCTCAGTTCCATGTGTCTGATAAGGGATGGTTCAGAAGATGTGTGGAACTTCAGTGAGGTGTCCTTTAATGAGAGGCGGATATATGGTCCAAAGCACCTACACGTTTCATTGAAGGAGATAGTAACTGGTTTATGGTTAGCAAAGCCTTGGCTTCGTGTGTCTTCTGGAGACTGATGTAACCACTGCTATAAAGCCACAGAGTCATAGAACAGCCTGAATCTCCCTCTTTTAGTTTAAAACCATCACCCCTCATCCTACCACAACAGGCCCTGCTAAAAGTCTCTCCCCATCTTTCTTATAGGTCGCTTTTAAGAACTAAAAGGCCACAATAAGTCGTTTTCTTCTATGCCTCACCATATAATGACAATAAATACTTACTTCCCAGGTCAGTTCTCAGAACTATATGGGCTATGTGGCATTGGTGGGACTGGAGTGCCTGTCTCAGAGTTATTCCATACATCTGAGAGGGATTTGCACCTGAGGCTTGTGTGTCTCTGTTCTGTCAGGTTGGTTGTGGTGGGAGTTGGTTGCTTGTTTGAGAGCAAGTCTTGACATACTTCCCCTTTCATCTGTTATAAGACCCCACTGTCTGTGTAGTTTAATCAGCTTATCAAGGCTTGGTGTTCCTTTGGTCCTCTCTGATACACGTTTGCATGGAAAACAAGTAATGGTTTCAAGTCCTGGTCTGATGAAAGGAAGGAGAGCCAAGAAGCAACCCAGCACTGTTAACCTTTGTCTATGGACAGGTCTCCTCTGCAATCTGTCCCTTACAGACACAGACAACACAGGGGTGCCTCTGAGGTTAAAAAGGTGTGTTTGGTATCAGTCCTTTGTGCAAAGGGAGTTGGAGAGTTCGTTGTTCTCCCAGATGGACCATGTGCCTTTGTACCTGCGCAAAGGCCCTCATTGCATGTCATTGGAGGTTGTCTTTGGACGTATTTCGGTCATATAGGGAAAGAAGAGCTTAAGGTACCATGAGTCGAGGTTTGCACTGAAAGGCTGCAAATGGCAGCTAGGTGTGGGGAGAATAACATCTCAAATGCTCCTCTCTTCTTCCGCAGGCTGCAGTTCAATGGGTTTCTGTCGGAGCTTTGATGGTTATTTCCCTATAAATGTTGTTAGCTGTAGCCAATGAATTAAATAAGTGATGACACATTGATTTCCCAGCTCCAGGAAGGGGTTTTTTTTCCCCAATATTAATATTCCAGTGTTCACAAAAGTGTTGATGCCAGAAGGGGCATTTAATGCTGAAAGATTCTAGTTAACCTAATTTTCTCCTGGTTCTTGCAACATAAAGAAGAGCAATCCAATCCCATTGTGGTCCATGGTTTGTCCTCCTTTAGCTGAGGGGTGCAAGGAGTAGCCAGAGCACTTGAGATGTGGCTGAAGGTGTTTCACTTTTCGTGCTCTCCAGCACAGTGGAAGCACTGGAGAAGTTTCCTAACCTGTTCCTCCAACTGCATTTGAGTCTCTAAATACACTTGAGCTAAAAGCTGTGTGTAATGGGGGCCTGTAAGGATGCTGGAGAGGGACTCTTCATCAGGGACTGTAGTGATAGGACAAGGGGTAACGGGTTCAAACTGAAACAGGGGAAGTTTAGATTGGATCTAAGGAAGAAATTCTTTACTGAGAGGGTGGTGAGGCACTGGAATGGGTTGCCCAGGGAGGTTGTGAATGCTCCATCCCTGGCAGTGTTCAAGGCCAGGTTGGATGAGTCCTTGGGTGCCATGGTTTAGTGTGAGGTGTCCCTGCCCATGGCAGGGGGGTTGGAACTGGATGATCTTAAGGTCCTTTCCAACCCAAACCGTTCTATGATTCTATGAATGGTGTGAGCTGGTGGAACTAATCTCAACCGCAGCGCAGAGAGACAGGTCTTCACTCACACAGGATTTATGAGCTTAAGGTTGTGCTAAAGGCCTGTGCAACTGCTGTGTGTTATCGTCAAGTGTAACCCCAAACACTTGCACCAATGGGAATCATTCTGCTCTTCAAAGCTAAGCCTGAAATGTCATTGCCAGTTTGATATCTCTGTAAAGGCACAACATGGACGGTGTTAAACAAGACAACAACTGCCTCGCCGAGCAATGCGCAAGGAAACATCAGGCTGGGACACGACAGTAACAGCCATTACACTGATATCTCCTGTCCTGTTTTCCCAGGTCGGGAAGTGTCCTGCACCACTGGAATGAAATCTACCATTTTGTGGAGCATTTGGCCCGCAAGTTCATCAGGTAAGAAGTGGGGCCATGCTCTATCATGGATAACACCAGGGAACACAGAGGAGCCCCTCATGCTTCCTCACTGACTGCGTTTTCCCTAGGTTCCTGTCATGCAGAAATAAGAGCAGATAAGCCAACTGTTCCCATTTTCCCTGCCTGACTTCCATGGATCAGATAACGGGGATGGAATCCTCTTGGCTGGCTACAACCTGAGTACAGCAGCCCAGGTCTGCAGGGACAGGCGTGAGGCTGCAGCTTTCAGGCGCTGAATGACTTGAGGCTGGATGAGAAATCCAGTGGGTGGGATGTGTTGTGATAAACACCATCAGCCTGCCTTTGTCTCCATGGTGATCCCGGGATGTGCTGAAGCTTTTCTTGCTTCAGCAAGCATGATGCAAGTGCTATTTACATCTTCCTGATGGTTTGCCTTCACTAGGAAGGATCAGGGCAAAGCGTCTTTCACCCTGTTGAATGAATCTTGATAGCACTCAGAGCATCCTATGTGTTAGGTATTAAGCTCTGGGCCTTCAAAATAACTCTCCTTTTCCTCTCCTTCTCCAGCCCTCAGCTGAGGATGTCCTTCATTGTGTTTTCAACGAGAGGGACCATTCTAATGAGGTTAACAGAAGACAGGTAAGAAGAGGTTTAAGGCGCACAGCAGCTTTTCTGTCCTTGTAGCTTCCTTCCCCTTCCTTGCTCAGTGATTTCCAGGGCTGTGAGCAGTGTTGGGACATCTTTGTGCCTCTCAATTTCATTGTCTGAATCACCAGCCCATTTTCCCCTGACAGAGGGCCTAAGGTATGTTATAGACAGCAGTGTTCAGGTTACATTACAAGCTCTGCATAGCTCTGGCAGTGACAGTTTGATTGCCGTATTTCTGAAGCATGTAGATCCCCAAGTTAATCCCAGTAAAACCTATGGGATGGGTTTTCTTTTTTCTCTGACTTCAAGGAGAGCTGCATGAGCTCCTTTAATCACTTCTGCTTCCTCTGCTAACTTCATTGCCACGTGGAGCAAGAATATATGGAACACATGTGAAGACTCTCTAAGGCAGCGTGTGTTTTACATATTGGATGTCTAGGAAATGGCATACCAGAGCAGCTGCTATAGAGGAATGAAGAGGGAGCTGGCAGCTTTCCTAAAGAGCAGTCCACATACATACCAGCCTTGAAAGTGTCATTAAAGCCAGGCAGCCCAAGCAGCTCCTGCCACTTACTGCAACTCGAAGTGTAAAGAGAATGACCCTTGTCCAACTTGGTGCCAAAGGAAAACCAGTTCTCTGCTTCTTCCTGCCCAGTGTATGGGTCTCTGGCCTGTTCAGGCTGGAAGTGATGACACTGAAGTGTTTCCCATGTGGAAATGTACTTCATATTCATCCAGCTGTCCTAGAAATGCTGATGGGAACAGGATATTGGTAGTCTAAAAGCAATTGACTGGAGAGCTGCTGGGTTTTACTGGAGGACTGACAAACAAGGTGCAGGCTTTGTGCTAGTCCTTTAGTTAACACGGGCCTTTCTGAAGCAGGAAGCTGCAATAGTGGCAAGTAGCAGTAGTAGCATCTGAATGTGGAGATTGAGGGTGCTCAGCATCCCTTGGGAAAAACTCAGCGCATCTCATGGCATTGCAGTGATGTATTTTAAAGGTCTTTGCTGTGTGTTTTGAAGAAGAGTCCCAATGACAAGAAATGCTCTGGATTCTAAATTCCAGCTTTGGCTGGGTATGTGCATAGGTAGCTGAATAGAGGAGATATTGCCCCTACCCACCTTTAACACACAGCTCGGGGTCTGGCCAGTTTGAGATATCACGGGTACAGAATGAGTTCCTGATAGTTGGATAACCCATTGCAACCAGATACTCTTTTCTCTGCGGGAGTTACTGCTCTGTAGAGTGGATGATGTCAATGAGCTGCTGCCATCAGCCTCACAGACATGAGAGGGAGGATGTGAGCACACAGATTGGATTTGCTGGAGTAGTTAAATTCGGGACAAAACTGGCTTCTGGCATTCAGGGTTGCAGCATCAGTGGTCCTCCAAGCACTGACTCAACCTGTTGCCCATGAAGCTTGTATAGTTTGCTCAGAACCCTTTATCTTGGTATTAAAGATGTGTGGCGTGTTCTTGGCTTCAGAGTTGGATGTCTGCAATTCAGTGGACCAGCAAATGGGTGCCCACCCCATTGAGCCTGCAGTTACCTGTCATTTTCCTGGGAATTCTAAAGAAATTGAAGCATTCCCAGGACCATAATAAACTATAGGGAAAGGCTTTAATTCTTCAGCTCGGTCTGAGCAGGAGCTGAAGATGTGATGTTCGAATAAACCAGAGTTGGAAGCTGGTTTGGAATTGGTGGCATTTGTATAGTCAGGAAGTGTGAGGAAAACGAGCCGTGGGCAAGTCAGCTGCTCTGCTTCTGTTCCAGAGGCTTGACCAGGGTGACACAGGGAATACGAGAAAGAAATGCATGGAATCTGACCTCGGGATGCTGTGGGAACACTGAGAGCACCACTGCTGTTTTCCATCTCCTTAGGAAGTCATCTACTGAGACATCACCTTAGCCTGGATAAGCACTGAGCTAACTCCTTTTCCCCCCTCTCTGTATCCGTCTCCTGTGCCTGGATCCCAGCTCCTGATACATGTGATCTGCCTTCATTCCAGGGAACAGATCCGCATGGGGCTGGAAGAGCTGCAGAAAGTCCTGCCGGGAGGCGACACGTACATGCATGAAGGATTTGAAAGGGTAACCAGATGCATGCCCAGTGCCTCTAAGCTGTGTCCGGGTGCTCCTTGGGATCTGGTTAATGGTTCTCAGGGAGGGGAGTGGGGCTGTTCCCCTTTCCTAGGTACGATAGGTACATTGAAGTGTTGGCATTCAATGTAGGAGCTGGGACAAGGGACCTGCAAACCCTACTCCTTAGCTTCTTTTATTGCCTTCATCCTTTATGGGGAAGCTGCCTTTTCAGAAGGCTTTGGCATTGCAGTCCCTATAGAACCATGGTCAGGAGGAGTGGAAAGCTGTCTAGAGTCCTGCATGGGGGCTGTTAGTAGGGTTCATAGGGCTGGGTGAGGGCTAAGGCCAAGGCTCTAACTTGGTGGCCAAGTAATGCTACACAGAGGTGACTGCTTGTTCTTATCTTCTCCTTCAGTGTTATTTAACAAGCTCAGAGTTTCTTTAAACCTGAGCTCCTGACCCCCATCTCCCAGTCCTCTACATATGAGAGGACTGGGAAACCAGTTGCCTATTGGAAATGCATGTGAGGACACAACAGTTAATTGATCTGACAGAGATGCTGGCTCTTAACCAGGGGTCCAAAACCCAACCCCAGAGCTTGGTGACTTCAGAAACTTTCCAGGAGAAGTCCAAAACAAAGAGATTTAAATTCTGAATTATCATGGAATTCGGAAGCCAGGAATGTTCAGAGTGAACCACTCTGATTTAGAACGGATGCACAATGAAGTGTTTGCCCTTCTACCATGCACAGTGCTCTTGTGCATGGACCAAATGACATATCATAGGCAATATCCCTCTGAGGTTGGTTCATCTGCAATCAGAGTAGTTGAACCTAGAGCTGCTGGGGAATATTTGGACCTAGGATGCTTCCCAAGGAGGGAGATGAATGGAATTTTCCCATAGCAGAGTAGCAGGAGACTACATTATCGTTGGCCAAGGACCTTAGGGTTGGTTTGACTGTAGGCAAGAAACTTGTTCCATGAAGCAGCTACCTCTGAAAGCGGAGGCTATGTGCAGACATGGCATCCTCACTGCCATCTTCTCCTTCTTTCTGGTGCATGTGGGCCCACAAAGTATTATCATTCATTTATTGCTAATAATATTCTGATTTAATTTCAGGCAAGTGAACAGATTTACTATGAAAATGTTCATGGTGAGAGACTTTCTTGATACATTGATTATTATTTTTTCTCTTTCTGACTGATGAATACAGTTGAAATGCAGATTTACTGTGGGAGAGGTGGGGGGTGGCTCCTGTTCCTACAGGAATATTGCTATTTAAGGTAGTAGTTCCTGGAAAGGAACAGTTGGAGCTTTAAGCATCCAGAGCTGGAACGAATGGATGTCAGGCCAAAAGCAAGAAGCCAGCTGAGTGAAGGTACTTACTCTTACCCAGTATGGTACTTTATGTTGCCTTTTGTGCTTGAGGACTCAGGTAACCATTTCTTCTTCCTTCTGAAACATGAGTTTGAGGAGATGCTGGCAGGTAAAAGTGGTTTTGTTATGAGCAGTTATGAAACCCAGTACTAAGGGCAGACAACTGCAGACAGATTTGTTCTGTCCTTCCTTGCAATTAACATAGAAAGCCTGAACTAGAGCTATGAAGGTTTCTCTTTGGAAAGCAAAAGATAGGCAAGCAGATGGTTGAGTACAAAGCCAATCCTAAGGGTTTTGCAGGGCCATTCAGGAATCAGATGCAGTAGAGACTAAGTCCACAGAGCTTCGGGACTCACCTGACTGCAGCAGGATGGAATAGGTTGCTCAAACAATTCGATTTGGGGTGGATAATGCTTTTGAATGCTGATGTATATAGTACAAGTAACCAGATTGCCATTACATGCAAGAAGCAGTGGACAGCTGGGTCCTCAAGTCCGAATGCTGGCCTGTGTATTTGTCCTTGCTCCACTCTAAGAAGTGTTTCTGTCACCTGCAGTGGGTCCAGAGGCTCCTGCAGTAGTCGGCGGACGGAGAAAGGCACCTCTGGAGGCCATAAGTTGGCACAAGAAGTGCTTGATTTCCTCTGTTTCTTACAGAAAGAGCCTGGCACTTGACCCTATGTGTTGTTCATTGCTTGTCAAGTGCTCAACTTTCCCATTGCTTCATTACCACCTTATTTATAATTGGGGATTTCTAAGTAGCACCAGGAAAAGTAGGGATCAGATCTCTGTTCTGCAGCACCTGAAGCAGCTCCTTGTTGGGATGTTTGTCTCTTCAGCAGCAGCTTGTAAAGGCACAGGAAAACTCCAGCGATGGTTTCAGGGATGTAAAGGTTGATGATTTACACGCATGGACACGTTCAGCCTTTATCTTTCCATGGCAGTGTTTGCGCAGAGGTACCTACAGAGCTCCCTCTGATCCGTAGCACGACTGTTGTCAGAAATAGGAATTGATTCTGGTGTAAACTAATACACCTTGAAAACCCCAAGTTATAATCAATGCAAAAGGAAGACTGCGAGGTTTCACTGCTGAAATCAGTTACATAGGAGTGTTGAGGATTTTAGGCCATTTTCCCACCATATCTCTTAAAATCCTAAGTGAGCTTTTTATCACAAGCTGAAAAAACATCTGGATTTATCAAATTGACAGCATTGATAAAACCAGGGAGTAGCTAGGAATGCTTTGCATTGGGTTTTGATGGCTGCAGTCTAATCTACTCGTCTGAAAGAATGCAATAGTTATGAGGGTGTCAATTGAAACTCATTGGCACATCAAAGGAGGGTGGTATAAAACTGGTCCTGAAGGCAGGTGAGTGGAAGAGCATGCAGCAATTAATGGCTAGTAAGGACATGGGCTTGGTGGCCACTGTGTCTGGCCCTTTCAGTGCACTAGGAGGTCACTAGCAGGATGCTTTCTAGGGTAGCGTAACAAATACAACTCAAACCCAAAGAACTAAGGAAGTTTGTGTCTTTAGGTTACAGAACTGCAAGTGTCATCATTGCACTGACAGATGGAGAGCTCCATGAAGACCTGTTTTTCTACTCTGAGAGGGAGGTAAGTGTCTTACATGTTCTTAGCCAGAGAAATGTCTGGGCTTGCTGCTTGGAAGGCAAAAATGAAGGAAAACCTTTTCTCTAGTGCCAAAATTTCACCTTGGTGCTCCTTAGATGGGAATGTTGCATTCGGTTTGGAGAGAAGCAGTTAGGGAGCTGATAGAACAGAGATCCTCAACTTGGCTCTTACACTGGGAGTTGCTTCAGTTCTTTGGGTTTAAGTTGCTCGGTGTAAAACTGGAACAATGCTTTTCTCATAGAGCGCTTTGCTATTGAACAACCTGAACTACTGCGGTGTTCTGATGTAATCTGACTTGCTGCCACCTTTCCTGAGAATGGGATTTTGGTGTAGGGGCTCCTGTTCTAATGAAATGCGATTAAATGACTTCATACTCGTGCAGGCAAGAGCATTTACAACAGTTGCTTTCTGAATGGTAAATGCACCTTCATCTGCCTAGCAATGAAATAGCCTGGCTTGCTCTTTTAACTATGTTTTTACCAATACATGACGAAGGCCTGTCAGAAACCTGCATCCATCCCATTTCCATCCCTATCATCCTGCCTTTCCTTCTTTCAGGCTAACCGGTCGCGCGACCTGGGGGCAACGGTGTATTGCGTTGGTGTGAAAGACTTCAATGAGACCCAGGTAAACGATGCCTCCTGTTTCCTGAGGTCCCTGCAATGCTGCGTGTTGAACACATTCAGTGCTCCTCAAGTGGTCTGTTCTTCAGTGTGAGGTCTCTTGGTCTGGCTGTTGGGTTTAAGCCCCTTTCTCTCTATATATCCCTATGTGGAGGACTGTCCCTCTGCATGTCACTGTGACTCCTGCTAACAGTGAGAAAAGCAGAGGTAAAGACAACCAGAGAGCAGCAAATCAGCCTGGCTGGAGCTGTAGGCAGGAGGAGGTTGTTGGGACTGGTTTTTCCCCATCAACTTGAGATGTTGCCATAGAACACTTCAGTTTCAGGCCAGCTTCTCTTTCCTGGGAAAACTATGCTATACAAAGCAAACAGCTTTATTAGTGACATTAATATTTTAGTGGTTTCCTATCTGATAGCCTGACTTCTAAATTTACCATATTGGTAAATGTCGGTATGCTGGTATGTCCATGGATTGTGTTCACACCAAGTGTAACAGTTGGCATTGCTTTTCTAGCATGAGTGGGACACCTGTCCAGCCCCTGAGTGCTGGAATAGTTCTGGAATAGAGCTTTTCCAGGCTCACATAGATTCAAGGAGTCAAACCGAATCTGGTTCAGAACAATCTCCTTTGAATCAAAACCAGAGTAAGCAACAGAAAAGCAAAGAGGGAATAAAAAGGGCAAAGAGGCTAGGTCTGAAGAGCAGACCTCAAGGCCATTTTGATGCTGAAGAAACCAACTGGAATTAGATAGCACTGCCTGAATTCCCAGGATGCCCAAGGAGAAGGACTATGGGGAATGAGTTGAGGAACCTGTAAACATCCTGCTTTACAGGAGCTGCTGTATCCCAGCCACAGCAAAGCTGCTCTCCTGGAGCAGGCAGGGGAAGGCTGCCTGGAGCATTGCTCCGGATGCAAACCAGGAGCTGGCACTTTGGTGCTTTGCTTGAGAAGGGAGAGTTGTGAGTGACAGGAGCCGGGAAGGTGGAGCCAGCGGGGTTGATGGAGGAATGTGTGGCTGCCTCCCCTTTGCGGTGCACAGGAAAGGCCAGGAGCCTGCTGGGTTGCTGTTACCTCTGCCATGGGAGAGAATTACTATAACAAACCCTGGCCTGGCAGGACCAGACCTCGGTTTTGCTCCAGCAGATGCATGGAGAGCTCATTACTTCTCTTTCTGCTTAACCCTTCGCATGCCACTCACAAGTAAACCTGCACGTAGCTCTTTACTGATAACGTCCTGGCTCCCCTCATCTTACCACCCCTTCCTTGTCATGTAGGTTTCCAGATGCTCTTTTGCTACCGTCTTCCCTCCACTTGGAAAATACCTCCTGTTAGGTCCCTGCTTTCTTCTTCTTGCTCTCTAATGGCTGCACCTTGACAAACAGTCAATTCTCTGTCCTGGCAGGAAAGGTGAACCTCTATCTCCAGATGGGGCATGATTTGCGTTAGTCTTCTCTTTATGGGAAAACACTGCATCGTTTTGCTCAGTTCCCTGGTTTAAATGGTGTGTGTGCTGAAGTGTTTGCTGCAGTAGTGGCCTGTCAGGTCGGTGCTGGGGCTGTTCTGGTTGGGGAGTTACTGTGCTGGCTGATGGCAATCAGGTGGGAGACGGGTTTTGCACTACAGACCATTAGGCTCTGGGCATCGGTGAAACCCATTTTGTTTGTCTTCAAAGCTAAAAGAAGCCTTTTCTGATGCCTGCTTCAGAGCTTTCTAAAATCAATCAGGCTAAAGAGAAGCTTTTCAATGCCTGACAGAGCTATAATGCACCAGCACAGATACTTGGAGTATTGGGGGTTGTGACTTGCAAGTGGCTGAGTCTGGAGAGGTCTCGCTTTGCTGCCTGCTGGCTCATTCACCTCATTCTTTGCATTTCTGTTTGATTCTCTTTCCCCACTGTGTCAGCTGGCCAGAATTGCCGACAGCAGGGATCACGTCTTCCCAGTGAACGATGGCTTTGAAGCCCTTCAGGGCATCATAGACTCTGTAAGTATTTGGGCTCCTGTGTTTGCGTGTTAGTCTGGCTTGCACAGTTGAGGGTTTAGCTTTCCTGTGTTCACAAGGATCTGCTGACTGCTAATAAATCACTTACACATGTCAAAGAAACTCATCTTTGTACTAATATTGCTACTTCCAGGTCGAGTTTCTCAATAGGTCCAAATAAAGGGAGCTTTGAGCCCAAATGTTATCTCTGTGGGCAGTAACTGACTGAATGGACTTAAGCACAAGGGGACTGATCATCAAATAGCTGCACAGCCTGGGACAGCAGGGATCTGTTAGAGCACCTTCTGTACGAAGGATGAGAGCACTCTTCGGTGTTCCTGCTTGGTCAGCATCCTGCTGCCCTGATGGTTGTGCTGCATTGCTCATCTCTTGAGGATGGGGAAGGGAAGCTGCTACGTATGCCAAAATCCCCCAAAGTCTGCTTTCTATGCTCAGTCTTCTGACAAATGGGTTATTAGTGGCAGGGGGCTGGAACTAGATGAGCTTTAGGATCACTTCCAACCCAACCCATTCTAGGATTCCAGGACTGCTGCAGGCTGAAAAAATTGGGAAGAACTGAAGTGATTCATGAAATGTTGCTTTGCCATGAAAACTGGATATGTGTAATGTGGTAACCTGAGAGACCTGATGTGAGCATTTAATAGACGAAGCATAAGAAATGTGGGGATGCTTTTCTGTGCCCATCCTGAGCGAGCTGTTCAAACTTGGTCACCATTCCCAGCACTGCCAAGGCCACCACTAACCCATGGCACTGAGGGCCTTGGCTCCACGGTGTGTGAACACTTGCAGGGACGGTGCCTGCAGCCCTGCCCTGGGCAGCCTGTTCCAATGCCTGAGCACCCTTTGGGGCAGGAATTGTTCCTCAGCTCCATCTAAACCTGCCCTGGTGCAGCTTGAGGCCGGTTCCTCTTGTCCCATCCCTTGTTCCTTGGGAGCAGAGCCCAGCCCCTCCTGGCTCCATCCTCCTGTCAGGCAGTTGGGAAAATCAAGGGGAAGGGATGCGGGGTCTGGGCACTTGAAGAGCAAGTCACCAGCTCCAGCCTCTTCCCTTGGGTAGCTGCCTTACCCATCTCAAGCACAGGATGAACCCCCAGGCTTAACCCTATAGTGTTTCTCATCACTTTTAGCAGCTTATGATCACACCTTCTACTTCTTCTTCTACCCCAAATGCATCTTTAAAAAGGACTTAAGCAGATTTATCTTGCTGAGCTCATGCAGCTATCATTGGGCAGGAAACTCTTCATAAACAAGTTCTGTTTGTAATTGGTAAGAGCCATGGTTATGTAGTAATTAACCATATGTGATAATGGGTACCCAGCCTCAGCGGATCACTCACACTAGCAGTGACGGGGCAGTGACCTTCTATTAAACTTCAGCATCCTGTTGGCTAATCAGAATTCCCAAATTTGGTGGAAAAAACCTTTATAAGAAATATGCAGCTGCTGTGTGAGGTAAATGTCTGCATGCTTGTGGAGCAGAATTCCAAACGGGAGCTTCCAGCATCCAGGAGATGGATTTGGGAATCAGCGCTCCTCACTAAGTGTGTGCTGCTCAGGACGGTGGGATGCTTCCTCATCAAGAGTGAGCACATGCTTCAGATGCCTTTCTGCCTGGGTGCCAAAGCAAGCTGCAGTTAGTTCCTAAGTGAATCAAAGCTGTTGTGGCTCTCCCTATGGAAGTGAGGATATGGAGTCTGTTCTCCCTTGTGTCCTTATGGAGCCGTGCTCAGCTGGGGGATTGCATCCTCACTCCTGCATGTCATTTGCCTTTCTTGGGGAGCCAGGCTGCACTGAATGAAGTGCCTCTTTAGACCATACAAAGCTGTGCAGCCCCTGGGAAATAAGAGAAGTGATGAAATCCTCCTTGCTGAATGCATTGAAGTCCTTTTTGAATGTGTTTGTGATGAGGAAGAGACATGAAGGAATTCTTGTGCAATAGCCGCTGTTGCCTGATTTTCACCGTAGGGTGGGTGCTCCAATGGTTGGAGCATTGGAAGCTTATTCTAAAGCAAACTAAATATTGCAGTGAGCACTGTAAAAAGCATTTTTATAGTCGTGGAAATGGATTGGATTGGGTTGGAAGGGAGCTCTGCACCATCTACGCCACCTACTATTGCACCCTGTGTCCAAGCTGGCTTACAGCACGAGTGTGTGCAAAGAGCCATACAAGCCATGAATTTCAAACTTAATCATGTCAGGTTTTGCTTGATTTTTAAAAGAATGGAAGTATTGACTGGATTTTTCATGCATTTGTTCTCATTTCTCTGCTTCTCTTTCATTTCATTGTGACATGAAGGAGAAGAAATCATTATTAACACGTTTGGGGGTGCTGAGGGAGAGGGGAACAGAATCTAAGGGAGAATTGAGGGACATGTGAAAAGCTTCTCTTCTTAAAGGAGATGTTTTTCAGTGGAGAGGAAGAATGCCTGGAAAAACCTCAACTCCTGGTTGTGCTCGTGTGTCCTGGCACTTTGGTTGAAAATGCTGGAACTTCAGAGCAACAGAACCTGGAATGACTAAGGGGTGGGAGGTAGTAGAGGACTGACAGGAGATGGAGGGATGGGTAACTACGGATGGGTACTTCGGAAGTGTTCTTACAGCCCTCTTTCTCCTTCTTATTCTGCCTTTCAAATTCTTCTGGTGCTTTTCAGTTCTGTTCTCAGCTGTTGACTTTCTCTCTTTTTCCACTTGACAGTTCCTGTATAACCTTGTTCCTGCAAATCCTCCCTCCTCGCTTGTGAGGCTGCCAGCAGCTCCAGCAGCCCTGCTTCCTTCAGTCCCTTGGTACTCCTTCCATCTCTGCCCACCCTGCTTCTGAGTAACTCAAACTCTTGTTTAAAAGTAGAAAATAGCTAAATCACGGCTCTGGCTGCACCATCTGCAATCAGGTATTTGAGTCTGATTGATTCAAGAGCTGTGATTGCGGAGAAATCAGAGATTATCTTTTTCTTACAGCATTGATGCTGTTGGTTGCTGCTCTTTCCTTACAGATGTTTCAATTTAAAGTTGGGAAAATAATTTTGGTGTTGGATTGGAGTCATGATGCTTGGCTGACATTTACTTGCCTCTTGGAGCTGACCTAGATCTTGCTTAGCATTACCTCGTCTGGGGGCTGCTCAGCCCAGCACTGAACATCACAGCTCTTGGTTGCTGCCCTCACAGGGGCTTATAGACACTGTCACCAGTTTGCTGGCTGGGAACAGTGAAGAACTGGACTTGGTCTTTAGTGCAGGGGAAAGGCTGCTGCATGCAAACAGCTTGATCCATTCTAGAACCATGTGGGAATAGAGAGTACCCAGCTCCAGAATGCCTGCAAGCAGCATGCCAGGCCTGATGCTGAAGTACTTGTGTAAATCACTGTCTACATGTGACATGGTTAAGGGCAGTGCCAACCCTGCAATGACATCCTGCTTGATTTAAGTTTGGCTAAAGTAAAGAGCAATTGTCCATACACCCTGATTTGAAATCTTTGATGATGCCCTCAGGTATGCTGTCATGGGTCAGGTTATCATCTGATGAAGTTGGAGCCCCTATGCTGAGGTGTAGGAAGTGGCTATGCAGCTATTCCCAGGATGTTTGAATGCGAAGGCAAACAGCTCAGCTTAAACTTGTGCTGTTTTACTTGGAGTTCTGGCCTCCAGCATCATTTAGGGGAGGGAGGTGTGACTGCAAAGGGAGGGCAATGGCACTGCCTCACTAACCCTTCAGTGTGCACCTGAATTGTTGTAAATCATAGTCTACAAAGGCCGGCGTGTACTGGGATCCTGGAGAGCATCTGCTGCCTTCCTCCATAGCAGGAGCTTGCTGTGGAAGAGCAGTGACACGTGGCTGGTGGGTTAAAGTGTCCTAAGGTGGCATAATTGTGACATGAATGCCAAGTGCAACGCTGAGTTAAGCATTTGCATGAGAACAAGCGCTCACGCTTTGCTGTGTGCTTCTATAGAACAAGTCCAAGAGACTTCCTGACACATTGCCTGTTTTTTAGATTCTGAAGAAATCCTGTATAGAAATCCTGGCAGCAGAGCCTTCCAGCATATGTGCAGGGGGTAAGTATCAGCTGAGCCCTATTGGTCATGTTGCCTAAAACACATTTTGGGTCTATAGAATCATAGAATGGTTTGGGTTGGAAAGGGCCTTAAGATCATCCAGTTCCAACCCCCCTGCCATGGGCAGGGACACCTCACACTTAACCATGGCACCCAAGGCCTCATCCAACCTGGCCTTGAACACTGCCAGGGATGGAGCATTCACAACCTCCCTGGGCAACCCATTCCAGTGCCTCACCACCCTCTCAGGAAAGAATTTCTTCCTTAGATCCAATCTAAACTTCCCCTGTTTCAGTTTGAACCCGTTACCCCTTGTCCTGTCACTACAGTCCCTGATGAAGAGTCCATCCCCAGCATCCTTGTAGCCCCCTTCAGACACTGGAAGCTGCTCTGAGGTCTCCACACAGCCTTCTCTTCTCCAGCCTGAACAGCCCCAACTTTCTCAGCCTGGCTCCATACAGGAGGTGCTCCAGTCTCTGATCATCCTCGTGGCCTCCTCTGGACTTGTTCCAACAGTTCCATGTCCTTCTTATGTTGAGGACACCAGAACTGCACACAATGCTCCAAGCATCTCCAATTGCTGGCGAGTGCAAAAGGAACCCTTAACTGGTGCTAAATCTGCTGCTTTTCTTGGTGAAAAGGCGCAAATTTGACAGGTTTGCTCAGTGTGTTTCAGGCAAACCAGCCTGCCTCCTTCAGACCGTGCTGCATCTGCTCGTTTCGGTCTCAAGCAGAGACAGGATCCCCGTGGTTAATCAGACATCCCTGATACGCTGCTTTTCCACTGGACTTGAGCTCATTCCCCAGCAGTTGAGGCTCCTGTGATTCCTCTTAGGCATTCATCAGCCCCCACACTCCAGAGCAGAGCTTGTCTCCCCCATCCTTCCCAATGGCTCTCACACAATGGGCCTGCGAGGCAGCAGCAGCTTCCCTGGCTGGGTGTGCTGGGATGATTTGCAACTTGGCTGTAAAGGAGTGGGACCTGGAGGGGATCCCAGATTCCAGAGCAGAGCTGCTTTTCTTGACAAGTACAGTGTGCGAGTCCTTCGGGGAGGTGAAAGATGGTGGGGGCTGTGAAGTGCAAAGGGAAAGCTTTGAATCTGCACCAACTTGGTTCCTTCTTGCTCCTGGGAACCATCAAACCAAGGGCAGCGTTTGATGCACTGGGGTTGCTCCTGCGTTGTCTTGGGAGGTGAAACGTTGCGTGTTCAAACCACAGCCACCAGCCAAACATCACTGGGGATTATCTGAGTGCCTTGCCAAGATAGGAATTCCCACAACAGGAATTGTGGGGGCCGCTTCCTTCGCTGGGTTTGAGTCCTTGTGTCCACGGCCAGAACTTGTCTGGGTCTGTGGCCCTGCTTCAACAGCTGAAAGTCCGAAAGTGATGCTTCCTTGCAAGGCAGTCTTACTGCTGATGGTGGCAGGAAGCTTGTAAACCTCCCCCAGTGTTAGGTTCGAGGAGCTGGGATAACAGGGCATAGTAGAGAGCTGTCAGACTTGTGAGGAGGTGATCTCATTGCTCAGTGATGCTTGTTCCAGAAAGGACCGCACAGTTCCGTGCTCAGGTGTAGGGGACCATCCTCGATGCCTCCTGCATTAGACCTTGTGGGGCTGATACAGAGAAGAAGCAAAGAGGAAGACTTAGGGAAATGCCCACACGCTCTGGTTTGTCCGGAGACCAGGAAGCTGATGGAATGAAGTCCCCTGTAACTGCATGGAAATGAGTCCCATCAAGGACTCCTGGTCATTGTACAGGCTCACAGGGCAGGATGTGGCCAAACTCATGGCAACTGCTACAAGTCTGAGTTACCTAAAGCTGCCCTTGAACTTCTTCAGGTGATCTGTCACTGGGAGATTGTTCTCCTTTCTGTGGAAAGATACTTTCACCTTTCTTCATCCAAACCTTTCTGCTGTTTAAAATGCCAGCCTGGGGAGGGGGAAGCTCAGTGTCGCTGAAGCTCAATGTTCTCACTTAAATTCTCAGTTAAAATGTGTCTGTTGCGTGTTATTGCCTATTGCTAAAGGTTGAATTTGGGCAGGGAGGGAGTGGAAGGTCCATTCTTTACTATGTTTAAACTTAAAACTTCTTAAACTGCATGTTTCAGCTGAGGAGAGCAAGTGAAAACTGGTGATGTAGACACCTTGTCTAGATGACCATTCTGGGCCTCACCATGGATCAATAACTCACTGTCTCTCTTGCTCCAGAGTCGTTCCAGGTGGTTGTGAGAGGAAATGGATTTCGACATGCCCGCAACGTTGACAGGGTGCTCTGCAGCTTCAGGATCAACGACACCCTTACCCTCAGTGAGTGCTTTGGATTTTGTCTGATCCTGCGCTTGCAGAACAGTCTGGATCTTCAAGTATGTTGGCTGTGAAGGGTATAATTGTATGGGATGAGGCGCTATGGTGGTGGTGTGTGCTGTGACTGACAGCAAGGGTGTGACTAGATGAGCTTGAGCAGTGGAGGGAACAGATACAGAAGATGAGAAACTTGCCTGTAAAGAGCATCTCTGTGTGTCCTGTTGGGTTAAGTACGTGGTGAGGTCAGGTCTGTTGGGCTGGAGCAGCTCTGCTCTGGAGCCAGGCTGAGAGAGCTGGGCTGGGTCAGCCTGGACAAGAGAAGGCTCCTGAAGGGGAGACCTTAGAGCAGCTCCAGTGCCTAAAGGGGCTGCAGGAAACCTGGAGAGGGGCTTGGGACAAGGGCCTGTAGGGACAGGCCAAGGGGAATGGCTTTAACCTGCCCGAGGGGAGACTGAGATGAGCTTTAAGGTCCCTTCCAACCCAAACCATTCCATGATTCAATGGTTACCTATATGTTGTGGTATTTAGCAGGTCTGGTCATGCAACTTAATTAAACACTGCTGTTGGAAGCTATAGTGGAGCAGTGGTTAAGGCATTGATGTGCTTCTGTGGAGGCAACTTGGAAAGAAGTTTCCTCTACAGAGGAACCAGGAGAGGAACCAAAGTAAGAGAAGCAAATTAGACCCCGAGTGTCTGGTCCCTCTGTGAGGTGTATGAGATCCATTTAGCTGGAAGAACTAACAACCCTATTGTTCTCATCTGGCACGTTTGCAAACCCACATAGGAAACCAGATAGCATAACTCACAGCTAACACCACCGTGACAGCAGAATTCATCTTGTCTAGCATAGAATCTATTCTGAAGCTGCCTGATCCCTTTGGAGGTGGTCCTGACACTTGTGACAATGAAATACATGCATGAATTAGTTAAAGTGTAGAAGTCAAACGGCTCAGTGTTGGACTTGCTCATGCTTTGAGCATCTGTGTAGCTTGCTCTTTGGTGAAGTAACTGTTTGCTAAGGCTGTTTGTCCTATGAGGAATGGCACTGAACATTCAGAGCAGCTATAGGACAGTGAGTGTGTGTGGTTTGTCCTGAATGGCTCTGTCACTGTTACAGTGGCTTCCTCTGCAGTAGTTTGGTTCTGGAACTGCCAATGGTGGTGTCCCGAAGCAGGAAGCCTGGCTGCTGTGGCTTGTGTTTGCTCCATAAAATCAGACCCGAACCTGACACATGGCCAGAACTCCTTAAATCTGGATCATGGCCACGTTGAGGTGTTGAACCAGAGTTCAGATCCAAAGTTCTGTTTGGATCACACGTGTTATAATGTCTCTCATAGGAAACCTACCCTCCTCTCTCCACCTGGAAGGAAGGTTCCAATGGGAATGAAAATGCTATTGGGATATTTAGAAGTTTCTTTCTTGTCCAAAGTCTGAAGCCACATGGAGCAAACTCTACTGTTCCTGCTTCCCAGATGGGAGAATTGAAGGTGGCTGCTCCAAGTGAGCTGCCTGCAGACACTTCTTCGCTCATTTCTGCCTCCCTATCCACCCAATAATTGTCCTTATTATGGCCCCCTATGCACTGAGCCTGAATGGAAGGTGAAAGTAACTCCTCCTCCTGCTTTGTGAGGTAGGGAGGTGATGCTGGTGTTTTCCGTCATTTCTGTCCTATGTAAACTCATTTCAACACTTGATTTCCTGTTCCACTTCTCCAGAGAAGACTTCTTGCTCCCTTGTCACTGGCGTGCAAGGTTCCTCTGTTACCTGAGGTTAAAGATGCTCTTGCCTCCCAATGGCTTCTCAGCTCCTCTTCCTCCGAGCTGGCTGGCTCTGCAGCAAGCCGCTCATTCCTGGAAACATCCAGAGTGAAGAATGTCATCCATCAGCTTTCCACTCCTCAGCCTATGGAGACACAAAAGCATCCAGTGCTGCCAATGGGAGGAGCTGTTTGCGAGGGTTACCTCACTCCCAAACACTGTGACCTGGTGGGGGTGAGGAGAAAGACTCTTTCCTTGCTTTGGGTGTGCTGATGCTTGTCTGGCTGTGATTTATTCTGGTGTCTCTCCCCATCGTTTCATAGTAGTTTTTTGGGAAGGATCAGCTTCTTTTAGTGCAACCCATGGGTGCTTTTTAGTTGCAGCTGTCTTCTTGTGTCCACAAAATGACTGTGGAAAGCAAGAAGGGCCAAGTGTTTCCTGCCCTCTGACACGGTGCATTCATTGCATCCTGCATTGATGCATCAAAGTGAGCTCATTCTCCTTGGCACTGATCCGTTTTGCTCAGCTCCAGGCTGTTCCCTACGCAGTGACCTGGAAGCAGGAGGCCATAAACTGAGTTTCTGAGTTCAAACCATTCCCTGGTTGAGGGAACTCGATAGTTGCTCAGCAATGCTCTCAAACCCAAGTCTCTCTGGTTGGGAACAGCTCTCTAAAGCTGCTCTATGTGAGAATGCGTCTTTGCTTTACAGAAGCCTGAAGATCCAGTCCGTATTCTCTCTCTGCACTGGAGCTGCAAGCAGCTTACCCTAAGAGTTAACTGAATGAGAGCTTAGTGGAAACCATGTGGGGATTGGCTTGCTCAGCTGGTTTTGTTTGTTTGGAACCTCTCAGCCGCTGGTTGTATCAGGGAGGGAGTTATTGTTAAAGATAACACTGAGCCAACAGTTCCTGAAGCCTTCAGTTATCCCAGATGAGATGTCAACCAGCACAGCAAGGACTTGCTGAGGTCAAGGGCATGAGCTAATAGGGTTTTATTGGGATTATTGGCATGGAGAAGTGGCAGGTGAAGAAGAGAGCATCACTCATAACACTATGGGGTAAAACAGCTGTAGAAGCCATGAAGAACACTTGGCTGAGCAGAGCTGTAACCAGATGCATGTTGAAGAGCAGCGTGTTTCTGCCAGCACAGGGCCTGAGAGAATTGCTTTCAGGCTGCACAGAGTTAAAAGTAATTACCCAGTGCAGTGACTTACGACTGCTTTGTGGTGCTCAAATGGCTTTGTCTGCTCAGGCTCTGCAGGAGCCAGCAGGGATAGTTCTGGGCATAGAGACGGGCTCTGTCCTGCGCTAAAGCCGAAGGGTTGCTGAGGAAGCAGCACCACAGCAGAGATGGGGTTAGAGCTTTGTGCTCCAGGGAATGCTTTGGACACTTGGCCCAATCTGAGCCTCTGCCCAAAGTTTCTTCACTTCTTTTGTCAGCATTGAGTACCAGGAGTGAGGAGAAGTGGGGCAATGACAGTGGGAGCAGGACTTTGAAAGGGAGTGAAGTGTATGGGGACTGCATCCCAAAACTGCCCCGCAAATGCCTTGTGCTTTCAAAGCCTTGCTCCATTCTCCCTGTCTTTTTCCTGGCAGCACAGCACTTTCCTTGTGATACCTTTTTCACTGTCTCACAGCCTGCTCGCCTTTAGCACAGGAATGGTTTACTTCGCAGTTCCACTCTTTAATCCCCCATTGATCGCATCACTTTAACCCTCCCCTCAATCTTTTCCCTTCCCTTTCTTATGGTAGCTTTGCCCTCTTTCCGCTCTGGTACTAGAGGATGTCCATCGCTGCATACAAACCCCATCAGGTGCTCTGGGGAGGAGTGTGGCCTTTATGAAGGACACAGCGAATGCTTCTATTTCTCCTAGGTGAAAACATACACCAAGGTGAGCTTGGCATCATGTTTTGAAGGGTGACCCAAGTCATTGCTTGACAAAGAATATGAACACAGAAGAAAGGGTCATGCTTCCCTCAGATGCTCTCCTGACCATCAAGAATTGCAGGTTAAAGAGCTTTTAAAGCAGGATTCCTATTGAACCCATCAGAGAAAGAGAATCCTTCCAGATTCCTTCTCTCCATCTAGAGATTGTGAATGCGATATCATTGCTATGTGCAGATCTGCTCTTCCCCCATCCCCTAACTCTGCTCTCAATGGCTTTGGCATTTGAAGCTCACGCGTCCCTACACAAAGCAGAGCAATTACAACATGATCTCAATGTGGTTTTCATTACAGCATTAACAAAACATCTCTTATTTACGGGTCGGTCTTGCAGTTGCTGTAGCTCAGAGAGTGTTCCAGTGTCTTCCTACATTCCTATCTCCCCACAAAATGGTTTGAAATGAAAACTTTGCTTGCAGAGCTGTCATAAGGAGTGGTGAGGATGAACAGAGATTGAGCTTTGGTGGCTGGTGCGGAGGATTATAGAAGATTATTTGTCTCATCTTGGGTGACAGAAGCATTCAGGCTCTATGATTTGATGATTCTGTGTGTACTGGTCTGATGGAGCAGAGTCTTCTCCCCTGCAGAAGGCATCCTCAAAGCATTGCCTGAGATGTACTTCAGTTGAATTGAAATCATAAAGAGAGGGATGACAGAAGGAAGTTGTTAGCCTGAGAGATGGGAAGTTTGACAAACGGCTTTTGCATCCTCTTCTGGAATAAACTATTGCTGATGCGGTGGGTCCAACAATCAGCACTGTGAGAAGACACTGTGCTTCCTCCGACCCCCTGTAAGGATCTTTGCAGTCAGTCCTCAGTGTGCCACTTGGTTCTGGGGTGAACCAGTAACCAAAGAAAAGGCTGTTAAATAGCTTGGTTATATGGCTAAAAGAAAGTCCTGCTGTCCTGGTCCCCTTCTTTGGGGTGTTGTATGTCTCCTTCACTGGGGTTTGTTCTTCTGTGTTAAAACTTAATGCATATATTGAGGCTTTTATTATTACGGTTGGGAAGCCCTCCAAGTGCTGGCTTGCTGAAAGGTTACACCCTGCTAATGGCGAAAGAAACTATTCCCTGATGCTGGAATAATAGATTTTGCAGGCTGCAGATAGTTGTTAAAGGTGCAGGAATGCTGGGTAGTGAGTTACAGGAATGTGAGCGGGAGCAAGGACCTTGTTGAAAGGGGACCCACAGAAAACAGATGGATTTTTGTGTGTTCTTTTTCTGTTTCTTCCCTATATCCAACCTGAACCTCCCCTGTTTCAGTTTGAACCCATCACCCCTTGTCCTATCCCTACAGTCCCTGATGAAGAGCCCCTCTCCAGCATCCTTGTAGCCCCCTTCAGACACTGGAAGCTGCTCTGAGGTCTCCACGCAGCTTCTCTTCTCCAGGCTGAACAGCCCCAATGTTCTCAGCCTGGCTCCATACAGGAGGTGCTTCAGTCCCTGAGCATCCTCGTGGCCTCCTCTGGACTTGCTCCAACAGCTCCATGTCCTTATGCTGGGGACACCAGAACTGCACACAGTGCTGCAAGTGGGGTCTCATGAGATCAGGATCATCTCCTTTAACGTGCTGCTCACACTCCCAGAGTATGGGCTGCATCAAGCAAGTAAGATGCCCAAGCTCTGGCCACGACTGGTGTCTGAGCTGTGCTCCAGACCTGGTCACCCTGTCTATAGCATTGCCGATGGATACAGACATTGCCAATATATCCATTGCCGATGGATACAGACATTGCCAATATATCCATTGCCGATGGATACAGACATTGCCAATATATCCATTGCCGATGGACACAGACATTGCCAATATATCCATTGCCGATGGACACAGACATTGCCAATATATCCATTGCCGATGGATATAGACAAACACAGTGGGATTTCTTCCTGGTTACCCAGCACGAATCACTTCCTGGGCAGCAGCAACATGGAGTGCAGTGCTCCCCTCCCAGCCTTCCATAGCTCTTCCACTCGTGTTGTCAGCTGAGCAGAGGCCAAACCACAAAATTCCCGTTCTGGCAGGGGATCTGGAGCTTGGGAATGTTCGGGCCCATCTCTTCCTGCACCAGAATGCAGCGAGCTCCTTCTGCAGCAAAGAGAAGCGGCGTTTCACAAGCGCATCCTGCAGATACGGATGTAACGGCAGATGAGAAGCGTTGTTTTGTTTGGGTTCCCTATGTAAGTTTTCCAGGAAGGAGTCAGACGGCTGGAGTTATGCAAACCAAATGGATCCTCTTTTGTTTAGAGCAAAGGAAAAGGATCTCTCATTTTTGTGGTGAAACACAAACATTCTCCAAGCAAAATCATCTCTCCCTGTAGACACCCATGAGCTCCCTCCTGGGACCCCACTCTGATAAACTGGGTAGAGAGGCACAACTTCCATGCAAGTTGGGGGTGGGAATAGAGAGAAAGAGAAACAAAAAGCTCATGGCATCGAAGTAGAAGGCCTTGTGAAATCAAGTCAACTTTGTTTTAGGGAATGCTGGCACGGAGAATTCTTTGGCCTTTGCTGCTAGTGTTAGTGAAGGAGAAAACAAGACATCAGTCTTCATTCTTTTGGCATGTGTGTGCTGAGACAATGCCATAAATCGAAGGGACTTAATGATAAATCATAAATCAGGGTGAGAAGAGATCCAGGGCCAGATTCACCACCACTGCTCTTCTCTTGCTTGTGCAAGGTGGGGAAAGCTGCTGGTTTGGTTGGGTAACTCCATTGCAAAACAGAGTGTGTATGGAATGCAAGCTCAGCATCAACCCAATGCCTCTGCTCCGGGCTGTGGGAAGTGAGGGATGTGCATCATAGCCCTCCATCGTGTGATTTAAGTGCTTCTTGTCTGTCTGCCCCTCTGTTAATGAGGAAGTAATATAGATAGTGTGTGGTTGGCAAAGGGATACCCTGTGCTAAATACATCTGCTCACAGTGTTTAATGGAAATGACTGTGTGTGTTCTTACCAGAGAGCTAGGGTGGAAGGGACCTTAAAGCTCCTCCAGCTCCAACCCCTGCCACGGGCAGGGACACCTTCCACTGGAGCAGCTTGCTCCAAGCCCCTGTGTCCAACCTGGCCTTGAACACTGCCAGGGATGGGGCAGCCACAGCTTCTCTGGGCACCCTGTGCCAGCGCCTCAGCACCCTCATGGGGAAGAGCTTCTTCCTTTACCCCTTACACAGTGCTCGATCCTATTTATGCATCAAAAGTGAGGGAAAACATTAATTAAGCTTGGTCTTGAAGGCCTGTATTGCTGACCTGGTAATAAATCCCAGTATCTCTATTTTCCAGACGAGAAGCCTTTTGTAGTGGAAGATACCTACTTACTGTGCCCAGCGCCTGTGCTGCGAGAAGTTGGCATGTATGTGTTTTACTTTCCTGTGAGAGAATGAGTCTCTGTCACCTCACTTTAACCTGTTTCTGACTTGTTCCTTGTGGTTTGGGTGTTTTTCAGGGAAGCAGCTCTTCAAGTCAGCATGAACGATGGTCTGAGCTTCATCTCCAGCTCCGTCATCATCTCCAGCACACACTGTGTAAGGTTTGATTCATGCGCCTTACAATGATTCAGTGGGATGGTGGGACTTAACAGCAGGTATTTTACACTGGTGTTGGGTATTGTGGGAGCCTGGTGTGCAAAGGAGCTGTTTCTCTCTTTGAAAGGTGAGCTTGTGAGCGTGCTGATTTGACATCATGTGTGTCATAGCATGGCAAAGCTCTTGAGTCTTCAGTACACACCATGGACTCTGCGGTAGGATGCAGATCAGAACAGGACCAGCAGCCACTGCTCTAGAGGTGCCTGTATCTGCACAAGAAGCATGTCTGCGGGCTTTGTTAGCTAGTCTGGTTCCTCTACAGCAATGTGCTGCTGCTGTGGAAGGTGTGTGGCTGTTGCAATCACAGCCTTTGTCTGGACACCAATGTGGTTGCCAAAAGATGGGGGAGATTCTGCACTGCAGTAGCGGGTTTATGGCTGGTAGCAGGGAATTGCTGCATCCAGTCTCTGCTGCAACCAGGCAGAGGATGAGGAAACCATTTCTAATTCATGGTATTGCTGAAGATGCTGCTTATTTTAAGTCATGTCTGTTGGGAACAGAGCATCAAATGACTTGTGCTGAAGGAGGGATTCACTTTGAGTTCAGAGCAGTCGTTTGTGCTTCAGTGTATTCAGCTTTATCCATCTGTGAGCAGACCGATCTGTTCTGGGAATGGCTGGGATGCTCTTTACTTCTTCTGTGTGCTTTTAGGAAGCCAGAGTAGTCTCACCAGCAAATCTGTCCATGGGCTGCTGTACTCTCTGCCCAGCAAAGGCACATTGTGCTTTATACAGGGCAAGTGAAAGGCCGTGTTGTGATGCATGGGTTACCAGCAGCCTGCTGCACTCCACAAAGGCTGATGCACAAGAGGAGAAGAGCCTTTTGTGTCCCTTGATCTTGCTGCTTGTTCAGCAAGGACCAGATTGTGTGGAAACGGAGCTTACAGGAGGGGTTATATTCCAAATCGTACAACGACTCCCTTATGCCTTTAAAGGAGGGAATTAGTTCTATTAGTTAATCTTTGGGTTCAAGCTCTCTTTGCTCACTGGCATTTGGGTATTGTCAGCAAATTACAGGCATATTTTCCTGTGTTTTGCTCATATGAAGCAAGACCTGGGATAGAGTTCTTAGAGAAAAGCTATTCCTTCCTGATAGGCTTCCTGCTGGGGATGGGATGATTATTTCTAGGTTATAGGAGGTGAAATATCCGTTCCTTTGCTATTGTTTTAATCGCTGTTAAGGAACCTTCTTTTGCCTGTGCTGCATGGCAGTGCCTCCAGCCTATGAAACTGGATTTGCCGTGCAGCCGAGCAGCCAGAGTTCAAATCCAGGTCCTACATCCATCCATAGATGCAGCAACATTTATTGGCTGCTTGGAAAACTATAGCACAGGCTTCACTACCAATGCTATTCCTCCTGGGTGCATTAAGCGGTGCTACTTCAATATCCATCAGCTCTGAATTAGACCTCACTGCTTGGGCACTGGATGGGTTTTTGCTTTGTTTAAAGCAGTCCTACATAAGCTAAAACAGTTTTGGAGCTCTAAAATCCAGGCCCTTTGGAATCCGCTTGCCTGGATTCTGGGTGTCTGTTGGGCTTTGAGAGGCTCCTCGTTTTCCCTGGCTTTCTGCTTCCTGAAATGTGGGAAGCTTCAAGGATTGCAGCCCCCCAACAGTGCAAGGAGTGTCAGAAGTTAACCTGCATGGGTTCTGCTGTGTTCTGCCTCTGCTCAACTGCTCGTGCTTCCCAGGATCTGAGTACAAGCACGACCATGTGTGCTTTTCTGTGTTCTTTCTCTGGGACTCAAGGAATTGCTGGCTTGGGTTCCCAAAATAACATTGCCAGAAGGGCTTAGCTGTTGTTCTCTAAGCGAGCCTCCAGGCTTTCCTGTGCCCACTGCAGTTCTTTCCCTCTGCTGAAAGGGAATGGACCTTTTTCACTCAACAAAAGAAAGGAGGAGTGGGAGAGGCTCGTAAAGATTCTTTTATTGCAGAGGACCTTTCAGTATTTCCATTGTCAAGTCCATTTGCAGCCACATAACAGAGATCCCAGCTGGATCAGGTGGAGCGAAATCTCCATTTAAAGAATCCAGATCCAGTCCCTGTCAAGGCCAAGTATGAAACAGTCCATAGGAGGCCTCTGGGGGTTTGGTTTTGTTGCTCTCCTGCAGCTTTTTCAATGTGAGTTTTTAGAGGCAGGAGAGTTGGCTGCCCTTTGAAATCCCTTGGGATGAGTACCCCAACAGTGAAACTCCACATGCAGGCTCTGTCTGGTGCATCAAGAAGCATCATCAGAACAAAGCTCGACTCCCTGACCTCATGCAGGGGTGAAGGTGAGGTTAGAGGTGGAGTTGAGTTGTCTGGCAATGGGAAAAAGCACTGGCTGTGGAATGACATGGGATGGGCAGCCTTTGCCTCCAAGAAGGGCGAAAGAAAGCGAGCAAGAAGATAGAACCAGGTTAGTAAAGGACATGCATTGGGCAGAGCATTGGTTTTATGGGATGCTGGAATGCAGATGAAGCTCTAGCTCAGGGCAGGGTGATATTCCAAGTAAACATCCAGCTCACTTGTACCCTCCCTAAGCATGGCCAATATGATTTGTCCCTCGAAGGCTTTGCTGACTGCATAGCCCAGACTGGGGATTAGTGAGTGGCTTCTGGTAAAGCTGCTGACAGAGCTGGGCTCTTCAGAAGCAAGAGGTACCACTGTAAATCAGGGGCTGCAGACAGCACGGTAATCCTGCTCCCCACTAACTTACATATTACCCAGTTAAACTAAGATAGGGCTGTCCTGAGTGTAATTTAGGGTGTTGTTTGGCCTGGGCTATGTGACCACTGGCAGCAACCCCAACAGAGCAGGGGAATGGCTGGAATGAGTGTTGTTAAGGTTTGGAGACAGCCTGCTGTTTATATAAGGGGAATCAGATGCCAGCATCTCCACTATGACAAAGCTCAGCTGGCTGGAAGTATGTGATGACTTTGTCTCTTGGCTTCCTTGTCTTGTGGTTTAATCCCACACAACCACTCACTGTAGCGATAGGACAAGGGGTGATGGGTTTAAACTGAAACAGGGGAAGTTTAGATGGGATATAAGGAAGAAGTTCTTCAATGTGAGGGTGGTGAGGCACTGGAACAGGGTGCCCAGAGAAGTGGTATGTGCTCCATCCCTGGCAGTGTTCAAGGCCAGGTTGGACAGAGCCTTGGGTGACATGGTCTAGCTTGAGGCATCTCTGCCCATGGCAAGAGACCGGAACTGGACGATCTTCAGGTCCTTTCCAACCCAAATCATTCCATAATTCTATGGAGGAGAGAACCTGAAGGGTGAAAGTGAGAAAATTCATGGGTGGAGATAAAGAGAGTTTAACAGGTAAAGCAAAAGCTGCACACAAGCAAAGCAAAGCAAGGAATTAATTCACCACTTCCATGGTCACAATATGATATCATCATTATTATTAATGGTGAGTTTAAAAAGTAGTTTCATCCCACTGCTGAAGTCAGGGGACCTTTGATAGCTGAAGGCACCAAGAACTAGAGCTCACTCTTTGCTAAACATAACCCCCTCCTTGTTATAACAGCAATAACATAAGGCCCAGGGCCAGAAGTGCATTGGGCACTGAGCAGCCTCAGCTTCCACTTAGCGCTAAGACTAAGAAGAAGTAAAACTAATTCTTCTTCCTCACCTATCAGTCTCAGCATAGCGCCAATTTGGTGTGTGAAGTTGCCCCACATCAGCCTTCAGTGCTTTGAGCCCAGTGTGCGTTGCTGTCACCCCCACCAGCTAATGCCATGCAGAGTGTGTGCTGCAGTGGGGTCTGCTTGAAGTAGCAGCAAGTGATGGCTGGTGGAATTGGGAAGCCCTTACCAAGGGGGTTACTCCTGTTCCTGTGTTGGGTGTTCAAAGAACTAAAAGAGGGCAGAAGTAAATCAATGCTGGGTATGGATTTGTCCACCTGCAGATGTGCCCAGAGCAGGTTTCACACCAAGTGTGTTCAAGAAAAGGGATGTCCAACAGAGGGAACGTGGAGGCAGGAAGTGAGTCCCACTCTGCTGCTGCCAAGTTCTGCAGTGCAAAAAGAGCATCTCGGAGAGGAGCCAGGATGAGAACTAAAATAAGGCTTTGTTCATCCTCTCTACTGGTCCCAGAAGAGGAAAACCAACTGCTGACCTTCTGGCACTGGTAGCTCCCAGCCTCAGAACTGGAAGGGAGGTGAAACTGCAGTGCAGCAGTGAGAGCTTAGAACAGGTCCTCGTGGGCAGCTCCCAATGGGAACAGCAGGGGTATCACTCAGTGATGTTCCTGCACTCCCTGTATCACCGAGTGAGAAACACACGGTGTTTCTCCTCAGGGAGGAGAGATGATGGAGGTACCCACGTGTGGGCTGGGGGAAGGTTTCAGTGGCAGGATATTAGACCTGCTTTGCACTAGCATTGATCGAAACGCAGCTTTATTTGCCATGAGTATCCTGCTCATAATGGATGTCTTCCTGGGACATGCCATGTTCCTTCACTAAGAGGGCTTGGGAGATGGTGCTTGTGAAAAGCAGCATCTTCCAGCTGGAAAGGGGAAGCTCTTCCCTGTGAGGGTGCTGAGGCGCTGGCACAGGGTGCCCAGAGAAGCTGTGGCTGCCCCAAGGCCAACAAAAGTTGTTTTCTTGGGCTGAATTGGGCCTGTTTTCGGTGTCAAGCACAGCTCCGTGCATTATTCCACAGTTCAGTGTTTCCATGAGCATTTCCATTGTTGTTCCAAATTTTGATTAAAAGGAAAAGAAAGGAATGAAAATGGACGTTCCAAAGGCTTCAGCCCTTCTTCAGCAGCTGTAAGACTGGGAGGAAGATTTCAACATGTCAGGGGAACCTCTGCAAGCTATTCGAGCAGGCACTTTTCCTTGTTTCTTATTCAGTTGCCATAAGTGGCAGTTTCCAGCTAAGCATAGCTCTAGCTGCATAAAACTATAGGTAGTGCACAGCATGATGGCTGAATTCTATCAGAAGCTGACCAAATAAAGATCAAACAACCCGAAAGCAGAGTTTAGGCCACTTTGGGTTATTAAGTGTGAGGCTGCACCTTGAACTCTGTGTTCCATTTTGCAGACAATGGATGTGAGTTCATGTTGTCTGTCTGGAGGAACAGCATCCCATGTACAGCTCTGTCTTCTCAATGAGCTTTTATTTCATGTTGGGGTCCACGTTCCATTGCCAGAAATGTCCTGGGTGAATTTTTCTCCTGTGTGGACTACATCTGTTGTTTCCAAGTGTCCAAGACCAGGTTGTCTTGACCCAAGTCTCCAGGAATTCCTTGTACACCAGAAAAGAGTTTGGAAGATGCTCTCAACCAGACTGGGGCTTTTCCATAACAGTTCCCATTATGGCATGATGGGAGAGCATCTGGCCACCAAATTGCAGTGACCTGGAACTAGATGATCATAAGGTCCTTTTCAACCCTAACCATTCTGCGATTCTATGACTCCTGCAGGCACCCAGTTTTCCCATCCTCCAGGTCAGTCTGCCCTTGAATGTGTCCTTAATCTGGCACATTGGGATCTTGACACTTGGGTGGAGGCTTTATGTCTGGCTCTTATATCAACCCATCTCCAACAGGCTTAAGTCAGGACTGTCTGCTTGCTTAACTTGGGGGAGGATGAGACTGGGTAGGAGTAGCACAGGGAAGCTGGCATGTGAACCAAGAACATCTGGTTTGGGTGAAGAAATAACCCACACTGGGGTTTGATTGCTGTATGGAGCTGGCTTGTGCAGCAGCTTGTGGTGTTAACTGGTGTCAGAGAGCAGCAAATGCCTTTTTAAATGGGCAAGTATCCTAGTTAGAGAGGAAATGATCTTCCAGAGTTAATGGCTTGTGATGTGAAAACCCCTGTGTCTTGTGTGATGGGGTGTGTGTTCAATCCCCTTGGAAGGCTCATAGAATCATAGAATAGTCAGGGTTGGAAAGGACCTTAAGATCATCCAGTTCCAACCCCCCTGCCATGGGCAGGGACACCTCACACTAAACCATGGCACCCAAGGCCTCATCCAACCTGGCCTTGAACACCACCAGGGATGGAGCATTCACAGCCTCCCTGGGCAACCCATTCCAGTGCCTCACCACCCTCACAGTAAAGGATTTCTTCCTTAGATCCAATCTAAACTTCCCCTCTTTCAGTTTGAACCTGTTACCCCTTGTCCTGTCACTACAGTCCCTGATGAAGAGTCCATCCCCAGCATCCTTGTAGCCCCCTTCAGACACTGGAAGCTGCTCTGAGGTCTCCACGCAGCCTTCTCTTCTCCAGGCTGAACAGCCCCAACTTTCTCAGCCTGTCTCCATACAGGAGGTGCTCCAGCCCCTGATCATCCTCATGGCCTCCTCTGGACTTGTTCCAACAGTTCCATGTCCTTTTGATGTTGAGGACACCAGAACTGCCCACAATGCTCCAAGTGAGGTCTCACGAGAGCAGAGTAGAGGGGCAGGATCACCTCCTTCGACCTGCTGGTCACGCTCCTTTCCATGGCAGAGCTACCCTGACTCAGCACTGCTCAGAGGAGCAGGATGACCTGAGCTCTGGACACATGGACAGCTCACGTCATGCTTTCTGTTTGGAGTGAATTCTAGCATTGCTTTTAGTTTATACTGCGAGAGGGGAACAGGGTTACAGAGAAAGGAGAATGCTTTAACTGCAATGAAATGCTGTGGTGTGAGCTCTCTTATCAATCTGTTCCTTTCACTCCTCACAATACTCTGAGGAATTGCAGTGATTTTGATCAGAAGTGTGAGGATCAGAAGATCAAGGCTAAACCTGTAACTCTGGGCTATGAACTTGGGCTCTCAGCCTCTTTGTAATGGGGAATGGGTGTCCCATTTGGATGTCTGAGGAAGGAGGGAAACTGCATTTGGTCTGAAAGACAAATGGAGTGGTGTCTGGACACGTACTTGCCTGGAAGCAGGATGCATGGGACGCATGGAGTGTTAGTGCTGCTCACACGCTCTCTGTGTTTCTCTTCCAGTCAGATGGGACCATCCTGGCTATCGCTTTGTTGATCCTCTTCCTCCTGCTGGCCTTGGTTCTCCTCTGGTGGTTCTGGCCTCTTTGCTGCACCGTGGTAAGTGACAGGAACCCTTAGCACAAACCAGCAATTCAATGATGCCTGAGTGTAAGAAACGAGTGGGAAGAGGCAAAGCTTTCCAGTAAGGCAGAGCACAGGACTGGTCCCTGAACAAGGCAGTGTTTCTTCCATTGCTGGCACTGATTGTGCTTCTATTTCATTTGCCTGACCTTTGGATTGTACCCATAAAACAGCGCTGTTGCTGACATGCAGACCTTGTTGGGAGCCTTTTAGCCTTATTATTGGTTGTGGAAGAGATGACACAGTGAAGCTCTGCTTTTGCTTTGAGTCACGTTTGTGCTGCAAATACAGAACAAGAATCAGGGATGCACAAATGGCAGCAGAATTGGAGTCTGGTTTTGATGACTGGCTCTGCGTAATGTTCCAGATGCCTCTTTTAAAGCTGCCCAAACCGGCTCCAGTGTGTGGGTCATTGCCATTAATCCTGATTTTAGATGACTTACCCAGTGCTGTAAATTTGCACCATGTTGTACCAAAGCTACGGTCCATTGCTGAGAGCTCTGAAGCCACAAACTGCAGGAGCAGTCACAGTGGAGGACGAGCCTCTGTGTTGAGATGTTCTCTATCCAGAAATAGGATGGAAATGTCCATAAAAAAATGGGAATTTTTTATTCAGAACAATAAAAAACTGGGTTCTAAAAATGGGCAAAGGATCAGCAGTGTGGGAGGTGGCTCAGAGCCATTGGTCTCAACTAGATGGCACCTTCCCAGAGAAACTGGGTGAAGGTCTTTGCTGGCACGTCTGCATAGGAGGCAATGGAGATGTGCCCTCTACAGATGCTTACAGTGGGATGTGGTGGAGAATTGAGGTGGCAGAGAGGAACGGCTCGAGGTGATGGTGCTCTTCGAAGGTTCTGTTACAGGAGGAAGATGAAGCTGATAAGAAAAAGACCCAAAGAAAAGCAACAGGAGCAGAGGGAATATGGAGCTGTGCCTAGGGAGGGTACTGTGGGTCGGCTGCATATAAAGTGATATAAAGCTGGTCAGGGAACAGTGTGAGAAATACAGATAAGCAAAGTGAGTGCAGCAGAGATAGGGAGTCTCTTGTCCACATGAATCCTTATAAGCTTAATATCTTCCAGATTTAAATGCTGTACTTAGAAACCCTGTTGTAGATAAAAGCTTTTCCTCACCCTCTCTCCTCCTTTACCTCCCACATTCCCTCTTAGTAAGGTCTTCAAGTGGGGGCTATCTCACTGATAGGTTCCAAATGTGAGTCCAACACATGCTGGAAGGATTTTAATCCAAGAGCCTGTAGGAAGCCTCTTCCATCTCTCCGGGATGGCAGTCTGGGATGTTTGGCAGTAGATCAGCAACTAAGATACTCCCTGTTGTGTTGCTTACCCAAACAGCAAAAACTAAAGGCATCCGCAGAGGAGTACCCAGCCTGTTTGGCTTAGGGCAGGGAGAAGGAGAGCAGAGCAGTGCTGATTTGCTGCTTTGGGAATGGCCCATTAAGGAATGCAGTGTTGTCAGAAGCACAGAGTGAATTAGGGGCAGAGGAACTGGCTTGCACGACAGATGAGAGAGGCAGGCAAGGAATAACCTCCAGTAATCAAACCACAGCCCCAGAAACACTGTGGGGATTGAAGCCCAGAGATGCTTCAGAGATAAATGTGTGCAGGGGGAAAGCAAGAAAACACAACAAACTCTTTTCTTACTGAGTATGAAGTTGTTTCTGAGTGACAAGCACATTTCTAAACCCTGCAGTTCCTCTTGGCATGCTTTTTCATTAAACAGGAATCATTATCATCCAGCACTTCTTCAGGAAAGACACCAAGCCAGCTCCATCCCTGGAGTAAATGGACTGAAGTCAATAGACATACTCGGGAGATTGAGCTGGAACCCAGTTTCTCCTTGGCATGCATCCATACAGGAATGCTGTTTCCAAATGTATCCAAGTTTATTGGTCTCAGAAGGATTCTGGGATGAAGGCTGGAATTTACCACTCGGTTTTACAGTAGGTGCAATTGTTGCTGAGTGCATCACAACAATAACAAGGTCTTTACCTCTGCCTTGGTACCAGCACAGGCAAATTTCCTTTGGTATCTGTGGATATTACAAAGCCAGGAGCCAGGCCCTGACCTTTCCAAAGGTTTCAAGGATGTTTATCCAAAACCAGCAGAAAGCAAAGCAAATGGACATCCCCAACACTGTTATCACAGGCGAAAGAGGGCAAATACAAAACCATCTGTAACAGGGTGACCCCACTTTCCCTAAGCAGAACACATCTGCAAGACACCAGATGCCACATCCTGGCCTCATTGATGCTTGTGGACATTTTGCTGTTGTCTCCTGTTCCTCCTCCTTCCTGAACGCAGCGTAACCTGCAACCTGAGCAATCATAGTCAGAACTGTGGGTGCAAGAGGCTCTTTAGGTGCCCAAGGATGAAGTTGTTCTGAGTAGGAGGCCAACATAAGGTTTAGGTTTAATATTGATGTAACCCAAATAGATCTGAATGTAAATGGAAGCCAAATAGATAATAAGCTTCCAAAACTGTCTTAAGATGGATTTTACAGGCGCATTGTTAGATTGGCTTGGAAATGGAGCTGCTTGAAGTGTTTGGCATGTGCAGTGGAGGCACAGTTAATACAATAGTTGGAAGGACTGACTGTGCTGGGACATTTCTCTGTCCCAATATACAGCACACAGTGAGCAAGCATCTCCCATGGACACTTGGAGTTGCCAGATCCAGAGCTGTGCTTGAGCCACGCTTTGCACCTGAGCAGGATCTGCCTGATCTATGCCTGCAGTCCTGATCCAGCTCTGGGGCAGCAGCACAAGAGGGACGTGGAGCTGCTGGAGCAGGTGATGGAGATGCTGCGAGGGCTGGAGCAGCTCTGCTCTGGAGCCAGGCTGAGAGAGCTGGGCTGGGGCAGCCTGGAGAAGAGAAGGCTCCTGAAGGGGAGACCTGAGAGCAGCTCCAGTGCCTGAAGGGGCTCCAGGAAACCTGGAGAGGGGCTTGGGACGAGGGCCTGTAGGGACAGGCCAAGGGGAATGGCTTGAACCTGCCAGAGGGGAGGTTTGGATGATGTGGTGCCTGCAACCAACCTTGTCCAGGGGATAAAATGCAGAGGATATGAGGATATGCAGCTGCGACTGGGACACAAAGCATTTTAGGCATAAGAAGCTGGTATTGCTAATGGCTCGCTTAGCCTGTATCTGCATCATCTTACTCCTTTTTACACTGCAGCTTTTTAAATCCAGGGGTGGGGTAAGCGCATACGAGAGGTGTTGGCATGGAAGCATCTAACACCATTTTTAAATTAAAGCTGTTTTCTGGAAGGCAGCATGGAAGAACCCAGCAATTTGCTTGGCTCTGCCTGGAAACAAAAAGCTGGATGGAGAAAAATGCTGAAAATATATATTAAAACCATATGAAAAGCATGGCTAAACCGGAGGAAGAGGAGGGGAGGAAATGCACCAGCTCTGCAGCAACCCTGAAGAGTCATAACATTGCATGGTGCCTGTTGGCTTGATAGAGATGACTTATGAAGGTCCATGTATCCCAACCGCTCCCATGTGCACAGGGCCCAGTTTTCCTGCAGTTACATGATTTTCATGGAATCCCTTCCCATCCTCAAAAGGAAGAAGTTCTGCCCCATATCCAACCTGAACTTCCCACGTTTGGGAGGTGGTAGCACTGTCACTGTAGGTTTAAAGTGGTGGAAAGAAGAGAACCTTCCTTTACAATTGCAGCACACAAATGGCAGCAAGAGGATCAAGACGGTGTCATTCCTCATCCAGAGTCCCCACACGGCTCACTGCTCCTCTTAGCCTCCTGCCAGTTGGATCAGAACGGGTTAAATATGGATATCATGCTCTATAACTGGCTGTCTTTAAGCAGGCTAGCATGGAGCCTGATAATAGCATAGCAGAGGCGTTTTGCCTGGGCTAATACCATCATCTCCACAGCATCACCAGCAGCCCAGGTAGGGAAGTGGGTTAGTAGAACAGCACCAGGCGTTAACTGGGGTGCTTTGACATGCTGTGTGATGGCTCATTACCAAACAGTTGAAGCCAAGTTCTCCATCTGGGGTGTCTAAACTGAAGCATCTTCATGGAGATCATCTGAAGGGCAGAGAGGTACAATTTGCCTTTGGAGGATATGCCTAGACTTCAGGTTCCCAAATCAATTCACTTGCTAATGCATTTCCTTAAGGCCAGATCCAAAAGCCAATTGCATGAATCTGGACCAGGTTCAGCACTCTTTGTTCCAGACCACAACAGATACTTAATGTAAAGGAGGCCCTGTTGTTCTTTGCCCTCGTGCTGCATGGGAAGTAAATCAATCAATAAGGATGACTTCTTCCTTTGGTTTTTAACCTGGTCTCCTCTCACCTCTTCCAAAGGAAGTTGGCTCAGTCCAGCTCAGGAGAAATAGATCTTTAGGACATGGTTTTAACCAGGAAGTTCGCTAGGAATCAGAGAGTGAGAGCAAGGAATTATGCATATAGGAGAAAGTAGTGATGATGTTTTCCTTTAGTCCAGAAAATGAATGTTATTCACATGGGTTTCCAAAGAAAGTGGGTCAGACACTTGGAGCAAATCCCATGGATTGTGGCCTTGCTCATCTGTGGCAGCGAAACAGCCTAGGAAAAGGAATGGCCTTTGCAGATGCATTCCCTGGAGAGCTGCCTGTCAGCCCCATGCAAACTGTCCCAGGTTAGTGCAATGGAAGGGGTTTTCCCCCGTGATGCCATGTCTTCGACACGTGGATGGTTTTGACATGCGCTGTGATGTACTGGATGTGGTTTGTGCTTGTCAGCTTCAAGTCTTAAGGGTGAAACAGCCTCTTCTTCTAGTTCTAATGAGTTAAAATTGACATGCCTGGATGTGCTCCAGGCTGACAAGAGCAGTTAACTTTAAGGGATGAGTTAGCTTTCCTGTTGGATTCCATGGACCTCTTGCTCGTGCGGCTGGGAAGAAGAATGTGTTGTGCTGCAGATGAAACAGGGACAGGCTCCTGCTTGTATTACTTGATCCTGCTTGAAGTGCAGACTAAACCTCCAAGGCTTTAATGGGGACTTAGAAGACACGGCAGATATAAACCAAGCAAAAAGCAATTGTTCCTTTCCTCAGCTCATAACTAAAGTATGAATCTGTCACAGGACTTAGCAGAGGTCCGAACTATAAATACATGAGGGGAAGGGGAAGAAAAAGGATGAGTCAGATGGGTCAGAGTTACTGCTATAAAAAACCCCAACCCCTGTTTATTGGGATAACACAAATACAGATTCTGTGTTCTCCAGAAGAATGAAGGCAAATGAGGACAAAGCATCTGCTCAGTTGATTCCCTTCTCCCTTCCCAAGTTTTAGTCCTGATTAGAGGCTAAGTAAGTCCTTTATTTCTGATTTTGGACTGTTTTCTCATCGGCCTTTATTTTAAATGATGCTCTGTTCCATCTTCAAACAGATGCACTGCGCTGACAAGAAACATATTGCCCCTATTTATCATATTAAACTCCAGGGACAGTTACTCGAGTATGCGCTTGCTGGACACTGTAAACTGGTGGAGTTTTCTGCTCTTCCAACATGGAAAACATCCTAGACACATTCCTGGAATATGCAGAACTTGGATTCAGCATGTGCTCTCTTCTGCTTGAATGGTTACAAAAATGTCAGGACAAGAGCCAGCCAGTCCTTTCCAGTGCTTTGGAACGTGCAGGAGGTGGCGGATAGCATTCCTCTGCTTGGTTATCCATCACAAGCATCCTCTTCTCTGTGCCACCAGTGTGGGACAACCAGCAGAGACCTGTGTCAGTCACAGGCATGGTGACATCTGTGATGAAAGGCAAAGAATTCCTTTACCATCCTGAACTGCTGGCAACTGCTCTCCAAGTTCCTTCCTCTGCCAAGGAAAGCCAATGGCCACCTCTCCATCCCACAAGAAGCAAAACACCATTGTAGGCAGTGGTAGAGTCACCATCCCTGCAAGCATTCACACACTGTGCAGGCAAGATCCTCAGTGCCATGGGTTAGCGGTGGCCTTGGCAGTGCTGGGGAATGGTTGGACTTGAGCTTCAAGCTCTTTTCCATTCTATGGTTCTACAGCAGGGTGATGCTGTAGGAACCCTCAGGTGCTCCTCACCCAGCGAGCAAACAGAGCTGCTGAATGATCACATTTTTCCTCTTTCAAACCCAGGGGCAGGCGCTTTGGCCGTAGGAGCCATCCCAGGACTGGCCTGGGGTTATCCAAACGCAGTGCACATGCACAAACACAGCAGCCTTGCCAAGCTAAGCTGGCCCCAGCGTTTTGCTTGGCCAGGGGTGCTCCCAGTGGATTGCATTCCACAGATCCACATGTGGCAACGGGGAAGGTGAGAGGTGCTGCCCAGGATGAAGCGCGGTGGCCGGAGCAGGCTGGTCCTCACTGGGACATGCAATGGGGTCCCTGCGATGGGTTCCCTTCAACGGCCTTTTCCTTCTTGTACTTGAGGCACTGTTCCTATCTCTGCAACGTGAGCAGGGGTGAGGCCCTGGGGCCTCCTTTCTCACACCCTGCTCACTTGTGTGAGATGGCACAAAGGTCTCATGTGCTTCACCGCCTTCAGAATAAGGCTCCGTGCGTATACAGCTGTAAGGATCCAAAGGGAAAAGGAGAGGGTTTGTGCTGTTTGCATACTAAAAGCCTTTCCAGACCTGGGCAGAGAGACAGAAAACACATTTCTGTAAGGTCTGAACTTGAGACTAAGCTCTCCCCATCTTTGGACCTGTCCAAACGAACCAATGCAAGTTGGCAACTTACGGGGTGCTCCGTTGCTCTTAGAAACAAATAGCACTGAAAAATGGAAGGAATCTCTTTTATTTTCTTTCTTCTTTTATTTTCCTATTCCTCTCTTGAACCAGAATAGGAAAAGCTCAATCTGTTCGTGAAATCTCTTGGTTTGTGTGTATGTGCATGCATACCTTATGAGAAGGAATAAAAATCATGACAAACACAGCCACCTCTTCATTTCCAAGTCTGGAACCTCCAGAGTTTCTAGTGATTCTGGCTGAGAAGCTGTGTTTGGATGCTTAGCTCGACCAAATGTGTTGGATGGATCGTCCTGAGGTTTCATGCCAATGCAAATGAGAACATCTACTCTGAAACCCATCATGTTCCACCAGAATGAGGCCACTTCCAGTAGGTGTATTTTGGATCAAGCATCTGCTGTTTCTCAGCATCCAATGGGTTTAAATGAAGGGGTTGGGTTCAAGAGGAGGTCTGCTGATAAGTGCCATCCCTCGCACTGACCGAAGCTTGTCTGAAAACGTGGCTAGAAAAATCTGCTGTGTATTTTGGAGCATTGTATGTGCTGTGTCAGTATATATGACATAGAAGAGATTAAGTTGTCTCCATCCAAGAATGTCAGAGAGGGGCTCTTCATAAGGGCCTGTAGCAATAGGACAAGGGGTGATGGGTTCAGACTGAAACAGGGGACGTTCAGGTTGGAGATAAGGCAGAAGCTCTTCCCTGTGAGGGTGCTGAGGCGCTGGCACAGGGTGCCCAGAGAAGCTGTGGCTGCCCCATCCCTGGCAGTGTTCAAGGCCAGGTTGGACACAGGGGCTTGGAGCAAGCTGCTCCAGTGGAAGGTGTCCCTGCCCGTGGCAGGGGTTGGAACTGGATGGGCTTTGAGGTCCTTTCCAACACAAACCATTCTATAACTCTACCTTTAACCAAGGAGTTTTGAGTAAACCAAGCACTATTGAGTAAACCCTGCTGCTACCCATGGTTTCCTTCCTGCAGAGCAGTAGCCTGATGCAGACAACCCTTCATCATTTGCTTTCCAGCAGGAAAAAGAGACAGTGTCCCAGGAGCTTCAAGCCCAAGCTGGGAATTGCAGGGTAGACAGGGAGAGATGGAAGCTTTACCAATCAGCCTGAGCTCCTCTGGGCATCACCCTACTGTCACAGCCTGACCTCGGTTGTGCTGTGTCTGATGAGCAGGGCAGTGGATGTGCCCACCACACTCCTATCCAACGTCATTTCATGCTTCTATGTGTGCTTCTGTGCCTATAATTAGACACTCCATGTCCATTCCTGAAGCACCACAACTGTTTAGCACCGCAGGGTAAGGGCAGAGCTCTGCACCCATCACTGCTGTGGGCTGAGATGCTAAGGCCTGACCCAGCCCTGGTATCTTCCATAGCCGGAGGCACATGCTCTTCATTAATGGCCACATTGCATGACTGGGGCTTTGCAGAGGGAAATAAAACCAGTGAGCTCATCAGAGGGGAAAAACATGAGCGAGAGGAGCTGTTGTAAATATTTATCTCTTCAGGGCCTTTAATGTGATTGTCCTTTTCCCTTCCTGCATTTGAGCAGCCACGTTGTTAGTGTTTGGGACTGTGAGGTTTGGGTTTGAAGGGTAAGTTTTAAGCTTACCCATGGGTAGCCCATGCCTAGGAAGCCTTTACACCTAATACCCATTCCTGATTGGAGCTGAGGACACTCCGTGCCATCTCCACAGGCGCTCAGCACCCTGACAGCATCTGCCTCATGGCCTGGTGTGTAAAGAAAGAGCTGCCCATCCAGATGGACTTAAAACTAGTGGGGAAGATCCGCCCCTGGGGCAACCACTGGTGTTTGGGCTGGGTTCAGTTGCTGTGCATTGGGGTGCATCTTGTGTAAGGGAGGGACATTTGACGTGCCTGTATGCAACTGCTTTCCCTTTGGAAGGCTCTCTGTTGCTCTTGGAGTGGAGGGCTGTGGAAGTAGCCAAGTGCCTGCTGAGCCCTCGATGCAAAATTTTTGCATGAAATAATAGCCTCACGCCCATAGAAACTTCAATTGTTTCTATGGAAAATATCCTGGACCAGTGTAAAACCTCACCCTGCTTGCTTTATTCCAACCCCTGGGACAGCCTCCAATCTGTACATACATATATGTCTATCTTCTCCGCTTATGAGAGTGAACTGTGTTAGCCTGATAATGTGAAAAGCATTCTGCAGGAGAGCATGGCACAGCCTCTGGAATGCAGAAGGGCCGGGGAGATGGTGTATGGGGGGGTTATTGCTGCTTTGCAATGTCTCCATGGCATTTCACTTCATCCTGATTTCACTTGCCAGTCTTTGTTCAGGCTATTCGAGGCAGGGTTTGTGCAGCAGCCGGAAGAAGGAGACGCTGATTTAATGTGGGTGTTTGGGTGAAACAGTGACTACGGCTCCTGCTGGGATCAGGAGGCTGGAAGATCAAGGGTAAATGACTGAATTTGCTGTTAGCCCACGCAGAGCAGGGGTCACATAGCGAGCACTATGAGTCTGGAGCTGTAAATGGGAGATGTCTCCATGGCAGGGCTCTGGGATGCCTCCAGTTTCCCCTCTTGCTCTCAGTGCCTGACACCAGCAGCACACAGAGCCCCATAACTGAGCTCAGAGATGTTCACAGTGGTGGCTCCTGGTGCTTTCTCTTTGGGGTTGCTTTCAGTGACGTTTGAATTGTGCTGAAGAGCAAAGGAAGAATTTACTGTTCTGTCTCTCTTTGATCCTTCCAGATCATCAAAGAGCCCCCCCCTCCTCCCGCAGAAGACAGCGAGGTGAGTAACACCGTCAGCCTGATTTCCTTAGTGTTTAGGACAAGGTTTTGCTCAGTCTCCTCATGAGAGGTTGTGATCAGAGCATGGACCATTTAAACCTTTGTGCTCAGCTCTGTAGCCTTAAAGCCAATAGAGGTTTAGCTAAACTAGAGGCTTTATAATTGATGTCTACCACATGTGTTTCACTCTGCTCACTTTGCTTTCTACAGAGATAGAGATGTGTGTGTTTAGGAATGACTGTAGATGTACAATACAAGTACCTCCATGGAGCAGGTAGGCAATACTTCCACTTGGTACTGCAGAGTTAGGCAGTGATTCACAGAAAGGACAACCCCTCAAGTCTATGTTGAACTTTGAAGTTAATGGAACCCAAACATGTGCTCGCTGCCTGCTTGGGAAGGCACGGTAATGATTTTGGTGGTTTAGCATCTAAACCAGCTCCTGGCAGCAGAGTGGAAACTCACAGTGCTGATCCCTTGGACCACAGCTGCTGTGGGTAAAGGCAGCCCCACAGTCTTTGCAATGTGTCTGAAGACCATGGGCAGATGTAAAACCATCCTGGCCTCAGAAGAGCTGCAGAGAGGGAAGTTTCAATGAAGAGAAGCAGTGAAGCAGCATTGAAACCATCTCAATTCTGCTTGTGCTTTTTAGGTGAATCTAGGAACAAACGGCTTAAAGCTATGTCACCACTGCTCGTGTCTAATGTAGATTGTGCCCAGAAACATGCCCACTTCTTGATCTGCCTCTTTCTGTGGCCTCCTGCTTCCAGCACATGATGAGTCTCCTCTTCACTTCCACTGTTTTGCACATGGGATTTCATTGCAGGTCCCTGGGCTGTGTTTAGGATGCATTGATGTCAATGGAAGCTTCTCCATTGACTTCACTGGGCTTTGGATCAGTTCCTCTTAACTATGCAAGTAAAAGAAGACTTAGACCTCTGCTCAGAGGGATTTGGTTGCTTCCCTTGCTTTTAGCAAATGAAGACAAACTCATTGCCTGCTTCAGCGTGCAAGTGGAAAAGCTGGAATGATCCTCAACGTCTGCCCTCAGTGCCTGTGCCAAGGCAGACAAACACCCTCAAAGCTCAGCCCTCTGCAATGCTCCACATGGAATCCAATCCAGCTGCTGCCTGCACTGAGCACAGAGGAACAGCTCAGGGTATCTGAAGCCCAGGCCAGTGCTAGAACCTCTGTCTTGGTGGCACTCATCCCCTTCAGACCAGGCCAGAAGGAAACCTCCAAATCTGAGCATTCCTGGACCTGAGGGAGGTTTGCGTTTGGATCCGGTGCTCCCCATGCCTCTTTTTGGGCTGTTTTCCAAGGCAGCCAGTCCTGTTTGGGCTGTATCTCAATCCACCAGCTTTGTTAGCTTCTCTGCTCTGAATGGAAAGGAAAACATGACCCCAGAGTTGCACATGCTCCGTTGTGCATCACACACGCCTCCAAGCCAAGGGATTCAAGTGCTGAAACTAATTAAAATGCATCCCTCTGGAATGCTGGCTCGCTGGCCAAGGGCTGCAAGGGGAAATTACAGCTCTGTGCTAAGAGGGCAGGCGCACTTCAAGTAGAAGGAAGCCTTTTATCAAAGCAGTAAGTGCTGCAAAAGCAAGCCAGTTGCAGCACACCGGTTATGTTTGCCTCGGGCTACATTGAATTAAGCTGGTGTCAAGGTATTTCTGGGCATGTTCTGTTTTCTCTCAGCCCTCATCCTGGCAGAGGGGAGCAATGTGCAGGTCCCCAAATGACTTAGTCGAAAGTCATCTGCTTCACAGCTTTCCTTTAGCAATGGGTTCCACAGAATCATAGAATGGTCTGGGTTGGAAAGGACCTTTAGATCATCCAGTTCCAACCCCCCTGCCATGGGCAGGGACACCTCACACTAAACCATGGCACCCAAGGCTCTGTCCAACCTGGCCTTGAACACCACCAGGGATGGAGCATTCACAACCTCCATGGGCAACCCATTCCAGTGCCTCACCACCCTCTCAGTAAAGAATTTCTTCCTTATATCCAATCTAAACTTCCCCTGTTTAAGTTTGAACCCGTTACCCCTTGTCCTGTCACTACAGCCCCTAATGAGGAATCCCTCCCCAGCATCCTTATAGGACCCCAATGGATTTGCCATTGGCTTTTCATTTGAGACTCACCTGGTCTTGTGGAGAATATGGGGCAAATCCACTTTGTTTCAAAGCACAATGCAGTTCTGCTTGCTCACAGGCTTGCTCCCCATAGGTGGTGGCCTTTGGCTTTGGCTGTACCCAGAATAAGGCCCTGCACAGTGCCTGAAGAATGGCATTAACTCGTACCCATTCTTTACCTGCTTCCTTGTTAATACAAAAGGAGATCTATTTTAGCTATTATTCTTACTGTTTTGGGACCCTGGGATGGGGAGCTTTGGTTAAAACAACATGGCCAACATTGTAGGGACTGGTCTGATGGTAGAATTTCACATGTACTTTCTACCAGAGCACATCCCCTCAGCTCAATAGAATCATAGAATCACAGAATGATTTGGGTTGGAAAGGACCATAAGATCATCCAGGAGCTCCTGCCCATGACAGGGGGATTGGAAGTAGATGACCTAAAGGTCCTTTCCAACCCTAACTATTGTATGATCTCCAGCATAAGGAGTGCTAATCCCTTCAGCAGCAGCATGACACTTACAGTAACATCATTTGTCTTTCACATCTCCCCAAAATCTTGGCAAACAAAGAAAGAGAAGAGGAATTCTTGCCTCAGCAGATCTGGGAGCTGAGGCCCATATGTCCTTGCACTGTAAGGAGAATGCATTATACTGGAACAATGCGAGGAAAGGAGCGTTGCTGTCAAAGCTGCCAGAGATCTTATTGAGCACTGCTTTAAAGGCCTTTTGAGACATCCTGGAGTCACACTCACTGTTGGTGAAGGAAAACATTATTGGATAGAAACTTCCAATGGATTCATTCAGGAATTGCGACTGTTGTGAACTCACCCCTGCGCTCCTCACGCAGTGCACGATGCTGGGGAGGGAAGCCCAGATGGTTTCACTTACAGCCAGGAAGGACTGAGTTAATGCCAATGGGAAGAGGTGGATGCCTGCAGGAGCCTGTGAGCACCTTTCTGGCCTGAGATTAGTCATTGATGGTGGATCAAACCCATATTCCTTTACCCCCAGTGAATAGGAAGGCTTCTGCTAGCCGTGTTGGAGGAAGACACGGTTGCTTTTATTCATGTGTCCCTTCACTTTCAAGACTGGGCTTACTGGAAGAAGTCCTTCTCAACTCCAACTGGTTTCTGACCAGAAGCTTGCCATGAAGCTGAAGCTGGTTTTCACCATAGCAAATCATCTTCTAGATGAGAAACCCCCAAACTGCAGTGCTCTGCAGCATCTAACATCTTCCTGGGCACTACTGACCCATGCCAGAGTCCGCTGTTGGTCAGGCCCACAGAACAGGCTCCATCTGCGGTCAGAAACAAAGCCAGGCAGGAGATCTATGAAGTGATCAGGGCCTCATCACTCAGACCTGTTTTTTCCCTGCCGCTCTGTCACCCAAGCTCCAGAGTCACCCTTAACATGGCCCCAGAGCCAAGCCACCAACCAGCCTGAAACTGGATGATTCTTATGTCTGTTGTCATCTTGCCCACACGCACCAAAGCAAACGCACACAGAGGAAAGTCCTGGGGAGAAAGGAGCATTCAGCAGCACAGACAGGAGATGCTGAAGGTGATTATCACTGTCATGGGAGGCAGCATGAACAGGAAGAAGTGAACTCCCTGCAGAGCAGCTGTTGTTAAGCCAATACATGAAACCACCCATCATAGAACCGCAGCTTGGTTTGGGTTGGGAGGTCAATCACCCCTCTGGCAGGTTAAAGCCATTCCCCTTGTCCCGTCCCTACAGGCCCTTGTCCCAAGCCCCTCTCCAGGTTTCCTGTAGCCCCTTTAGGCACTGGAGCTGCTCTAAGGTGTCCCCTTAAGGAGCCTTCTCTTCTGTGAGGGCATCCCACACATTCAGCTTGAATCACTGTATCTTTGTGAACTCATCTCTGAACATCCATGAGGCCAGAGAATGGCTGAAAGGGGTTTATCTGCTCGGCTTGCGGCTTGCACCCTCACTTCTTGGTGTTTATGGATCTTTTCCCAACTGTTTTGCTCTCCCTTCCTGAAAAGCCGTGCTGGGGAGACAGCAAAATAAGCTCCAGAGAAAGGATCTGGAATGTTTTGTAGACACAGGAAATTTATTCTGTTATTCCTGAAGCAAAGCCAGGTCACAGTGGTGTGCCAGCTCCTTCCCTCCCCTCTGCTCCCCTTTTACAGGGAGTTGTGGAACTATGGGAGGAGGAGAAAAGAACCTTTCATGGCATTTAGAAGCTTGGGGATGCTATTGGCAACAGATGAGGTGTAGGTATGACACCATGAAGGTGTGGAGTTTCATAGCCAGATTTCACATGCAATATCTAGGCAGGCCCAGCACAGCAAGCTGCTGGTGTAGAGCTGTGGAAGCTGGGTCTGATCACATCAGAGTCGCAGTGGGAGCACCAGGGTTAATCCCCTTGACGTTATGAGACCTTATTTCATCTTCCTGTAGCTCAGCATCTGAGCTATGGAGGGGCAATAGCTCAACCTCCTTCCTTCTTCATCAGAAGAACATCTCCAGCCTGCTCTTTAGTAGAGCATCAGCAGAACATCCTCTCTCAGATGCTCGTGTGACCTGGCTCTGCTTTCTGCGGATGGTTTGCAGGCTTGGGCCAGTGACAGGCATTGATATGAGAAACCCAAAGCCATGAGTGGCTGCAGCTGGGATTCAGATGCCTGGCACAGAGCAACGAGGAAAACCTTCCACCGCAGAGAGGAAGCTCTGGAGAACCAAGCAAGGTGTCTTTAAAGAGTAACAACACCTTGGCATCTGAGAGATCAGATTTAGATGAGATGATGGGATTTAGAACAGAGCCTTATGTTTGGAGACCGTGGAGGAAGAGATGAGCCAGAAGCCTCGAGAACAGCGCATTCACCTCCCTGTTTCCTCTGCTGTAGTTAGATGGGAACGTCTCTTCCTCAAAGGAATGACTGTCTTGTCGTGTCCGAGCTCTTTGTAAGTGCTAAACCCTGACAGCATTCAGGCAACTGTGAAAGCAATTAGAAGGGTGGGGAGAGGGGGAAGTATTCCAAGCTTTTTATTTTCATATCTGGCCAGATTCAGTTTGAGTCCTACCCGGAGGGGTTCAGATCTCCCCAGTGGAGCCTGAATTATCCTTGTGTTACCCACAGATGAGGTTCTCTCAGGTCAGGGTCAAAGTACAGAGCATGGAGATAAACAGAGACCTTTGTTTTCTGAACCCAGCAGCTCTGGAGCTGGAGCTCTTGACTGGGAACTGTGGCTCTGTCCTGCTTCTTCTGCTTCTTTAAGAGAAACTCTAGCTCCATCTAAAGCAGATTTTAGGGGTGGAAAGATGCCAAGTTCTGTACTGTCACTTTCCAGCATCCTTAAATGCACTTGAATTTTCCGGGGCTGGTTTTTATACTGCTGCTGGGTCAGAGCTGAGGATCCTTTTGCAGTTCTCCCTCAGGCAAAAACCCCATTGTAGTGAAATGTAGCAAAATATGGGCAAAACCGAGCCAGGACGTGAGAATTCAGCCCCGGTTTATTGGCTCAGCCCTTGGGAATGGGGCAGAGAAGCTGCGGCTGCCCCATCCCTGGCAGTGTTCAAGGCCAGGTTGGACACAGGGGCTTGGAGCAAGCTGCTCCAGTGGAAGGTGTCCCTGCCCATGGCAGGGGTTGGAACTGGATGAGCTTTAAGATCCCTTCAACCCAAACCAGTCTGGGATGCTGTGATTCCTTCACATTTTCCTGCTGCCTCTCTACTCCCTGACCCCCACATTCCCAGTGTCTTCCCTTTCGCTGCTCACGTGCGCTGCAAGCGCGTTGCCAAGTGTGTAGGACATCACTGGTGGGGTTTTCTTCCTTTTTGGTAGTGTTGCAAAACCTCCCATTGCCTTCAAAGCACGTAAACAGACTCCTCCTGAAGGGACCTTGTGACTCCTTTGTTTTCCATGTGTCCAGGGCTGCCTTTCTGTGCGTGTGCTCTTTCGGTTGTTGCTCTGGCAGGAGGCTCCTATCTCACATTCAAGTGACTTGCACAGGGCTTTTAAGGGCTTGTGAGGAAGATTTCCTAAACCTTGGTATTTCCTGTTGTGAGAAGTCCGGTCTGTGCTGAGCAGCACAGAGAGAAAGGGAATCGCTGAAGGAAAATAGTTCGATGGCTTTGATTCCTACTCCTTAAAGAAGTCCTCATGGAAAACCTCATGCAGAGACATTAAGTTCTTGGGCTGCAGCAAAGGAGTCTCAGCAGCCTTAAGTAGAGTGAGAGAAAGGGCTCAGCTGGGAAGAAGAACCTGGTGCTTCTGGCCCAATTGTTCGCCCTTCCTTTCGAGCAGGACACATTTTGCGCTCAATTGCTGTGTATTCTGCACAAACAGAAATGCTTTTGTTTGCCATGAAAAGCAGAGTTTGTCTTGGGTCTTTGCTCCCCCCTCTTTTCCAGTTTTCCTTCCATTCCCAAGTATTTTTGGCTTTTCAGATTTTGGAAAGCTCCGATGTTTTTGGAGGTTTGCCAAATCCCTGCGAAAAATTAAAGAAAGGGGGGAAAAAAGAAAGGAACATTTTTCATTTCTCTCCCCATTTTCACAGGAAATACTTCACGTTTCTGATGAACTCTGCGTTTCTGCTTTGCCAGTTCATGGCTTCAACAGCAGGAATTAAAGGGAAAGGCGTTCCTATAGGTCAGGGAATATATGGAGCTGTTCTATAGTGCAACAAAGAGTATAGAATATATAGAATCCTACATAGAATACACAGAATCCTACATAGACTATATATAGCATAGAATATATAGAATCTACTCACTAGAACTTTAGATAGACTCCTTAAGGAGATATTCTTGATCTATTCATTTAGCTGTGTCTGAATGTCATCATGAAGGTCCTGAGCACGTTGAACTCTGTGTATAGTGATAGGTTTGTGCCTGCACTATGCAGAGTTAAACACATCCAAACCTGTACACCGTTTACATCACGTTTACACTTGACTTTCTGCTGCCATAAGCCATAACCCTCCCTTAAGCCCCATGGACTCCCATGGGCAGCCTCTTTAGCAGAGCTCATTCTTCTAAGAGCTCATTCCATTCTTGTAACTCTTCCATTATGCTTTTCCATCCTATTACACTTGTCCAGCTCATCTCAAAATGCCTCATCTCTGTGTTGGACATCCACACTGGGGTTGTTTCCAAGTGTACTCCTAATTTGCCTTCACTCAGGAGGAAATCTGCCTTAATTTCTTGTTTTTCCCCTTCCTTCTGCCAAATCTGAATGACCACAGCATGGTTTCACTGGAGGCTCCTCCTCATGGGGAGCCATGGGGCAGGGCAGAAGCTCTTCTCTCCCCAGCCACAGGCACAAGCAAAAGGATGGCAAGGAGGAGGCAAGCCCCTGCTATCACCACTCATGGCTTGCACATCATCCAACGTGCACCCCAAAGACCCCAGCTCTTGAGCTGTGCTCAGTAAGGGTTTGGTGCCTGCTTCAACGGGTTTGCAACTCGGGGACAATTGACTCCCCTGAATTAAAAGATGATGAAAGACAGAGCCTCCTTAAGAAACACAAAACAAAGAGGGGGGTGTGTGAGTGCAAGAATCACGTTGGGGCTGGAGCTGGGATGGGTCTTTCAAGTGGTGGGTGTTTATGTCATGAAGCATATTCTCTTCATGAGTGTACATCCTCTAGAGGATAACCAGTGGAGACCAGAAGCTTGCCTGGCCTGGCTCTAACAGGCTCAGAGGACCACATAGCCTCTGGCTGTTTATTCCTTTCCATCTCTAGTCATGCTTCCCAACAGTGTAATCCCTTCCTTCTGTTTTGTAGGAGGAAGATGATGATGGCCTTCCAAAAAAGAAATGGCCAACAGTAGATGCCTCTTATTATGGTGGACGTGGAGTTGGTGGCATCAAACGAATGGAGGTAATTAGATACCAGTTCATGTATCCAGAGACCTTACTGGTGTGCTATCCCCCTGCAATTACCCAGCAAGAAACTCAGGAGATAGATAGGCACAAACTCCTTTAAGCTTTTCTTTGTACATCTGAGCCCAGGTTATTTTTCATGGAGCGATATTTGGAAGCCAAACGTAGATTCCTCAAGTTTAGGGCCATCTTCTCTTCTTTAGTACAGTAAGATTCTGGCTAGAAACAAGCTTCATAGCATCCCTCTTCACCTCCCATTTGGACACTGGGAAAGTATGGCCAAGGGATGTAACTCGGCAGCAGCCACTCTTGTAACGTGCCCTACTGCCTCTTTTCAGGTGCGCTGGGGAGAAAAGGGCTCCACAGAAGAAGGCGCTAAGTTAGAGAAAGCCAAGAATGCCAGGGTGAAGATGCCAGAGCAGGAATACGAGTTCCCTGAACCCAGGAACCTGGCGAACAACATGCGCAGGCCTTCCTCTCCTCGGAAGTGGTACTCCCCCATCAAGGTAAGCCCAGCCTTGCACATCATGGGATGTTTCTATGCAGTCTTAAGTGGTTTAAGGCTAAGATATAGAACTGGCCACAAATCTGTGATCTCAAGATGCTGATGTGCATGAGGGAGTCCCTCGGGACATGTGCCTAGGGAGGGACTATAGGAAGGAGCTACATGGGGCAATGGGTATTTCCTACCAGGCTGGTGAGGTTTTGGGTTTGCATTGCTTGCCTGGAGCAGAACAGGATCCTGAGCTCTTCTGGTGGTGCAGCCAAGTTCAGTGAAGTTCTTACAGTTTGACTGCACCTCCCTTTAGTCCACACTGCATATACCTCGAGATGGAGGGAATAAAGAGCATCCCTGGCAGTGTTCAAGGCCAGGTTGGACAGGGCTTGGAGCAACCTGCTCTAGTGAAAGGTGTCCCTGGTTGGAACTGGAAGAGCTTTAAGCTCCCTTCCAACCCAACCCATTCTGTGATAATATGAATTCATATCCAAGTGCAAACCACACACCACTGGAGCTTGGATCTCATTTGCAGTGGAGATGCTGGTTAATGCCTTAGAAACCTTTAACAGGCAATTTGTCTGCAAGTAGTCTGCAAAGAGGGTGTAACATACGTAGTAAACCTTTTGGTGTGTAGAGCTCACCTTAAACTTTAGGCTGGGGAATGAGAAAGTGCCTCATTGCTAGAAAAGAGAGGGTTTATTCTCCTGTGTTCTTCCTCCCCAGCAGCAGTCTCTAGTCAGACACATTCTGTTAGCCAGGTTATTGCAGTGCAGATAGGCTACCTTGCAGTACACCCAGGTTTCCCTGTGTTGTATCTGGTTACTGATCAGCTCCAAGCAGTGCCCATAGGGATTTGGGTAAGTCAAATGTTTTGGCTCGCCTCAGTTATTGATCTTGAAGCTGGTTCCAATCCAGCAATGGGAATGGCAAGGATGCACAGGGGAGGAAGAGAGGTTTCCGGAGGATACGGAAATGTGAGCCTCTGAGAACCTGGTCCAGTGCCTTCTCTCTTTTCCCCCTTAAAGATTATCATCTACTAAACAGAGCTGACCAACGAGCCATCTCAGTGGTGTTATAATGACTTCAACATGTGTTCACGGAGGTTTTTCATCGCCACAGTGGGACAGGTTCGAGAGTCAATGTTTGCAGTTTGGAGTGGGAACGCGCTAAGCACCATCCCATATAGCTGCTCCCTTGTTCCTAAAGGCATCTCCTTCCCATTTTGCATCATATCTGAAGCATTTGTAACACACACTTTGTCCCATCTGGGGGATTTTCACTCCTACTCTGTGCTCATGGAAATGACCTCATGGAGCTGAGAAACACAGCTCAGTGCCTGTTGCATGCTGCAGTCAGAAGGGCTCACAGCACACAAAGCTATACCTCAGCCACCAAGGAGCTGACAGAAACACTGATTTGAGCCCTGCAATCCACATGGGTACAACTACCTGAGATCATCAGCTGAGAGCTGGCTCCTTTCCCATAGAAGATAGTGCTGAGTTTCTCCCCTCTTCCTTCACCGGTTCATGCTGTTGGATTGCAGCCTCAGGAGAGTTCATTTGCAGAGGTTATTCTGCATGGTAGGAAATCAGCGCTGAACAGAGGAGACAAGTTCATTGCAGATCTGTCTCCCAGCTGGAAATACCCTGGTGTTCAAGAGAGGCTTGGAGAAAAGATTCAGTGCATGGAGGGTTCAAGTTCAGTTCTGCCTCTGCCTAGGAACAGCTTTGGCTTTGTAATACCAAGAATTCAGTTATAAGGAAGCTTAGAAATATCAGGAGCGATATTCCCAATTCCTTTAGTAATATCTCTTATCCACCATTCAGATTGCATGCAGTTCCAATCCAAGAGCCCTTATCCAAATACTCCCATAACCCTGCAGTGTTCCACATCTGGGCAGGATTTAACAGCCTGTGGACAAGAATGTACCTAATTATTAATTGCCCCCACACCCCCTATTGAACTGCACCCAAAAGGCGGTGGATGCAGATGGGATAAAGCATCCAACGCTTTCCCCACCTGCAATCATGAGCACTCATCAGATCCAGAGGGGATCACTCCTATGAAGCAGGGGTCCTGCAGTTCCTCTCGGTAAGGAAGCAGCAGAGTCCATCAGCACTCGTGGCAGAAGCTCTTGTCCTGAAGATGCCAGCATGTGGAGAGGAACTTGCATTGTGTTGTACAGGGAAGCTCAGCAGCCATCAGGCAGAGGGAGGTGGGGGACCTGTTGGGTCCCAGGGACTGCACTCCCAGCCAAGGCAGGACTGTGAGCTCGAATCCATCCTGTATCGATGGCTTTTTGCAGTCTGGGGCTTAAAATAACACAGAGGCTCCCACCACTCCTAAGGGGGAACGTTTCACAGACTGCCTGACCTCACCCATAGGAAATGCCTCCTGATAGCTTAGATTTGCCCTCATCCCCATGCTCCAAGTGCACTGGTAGGAGCAGATGTTGAATTTCCACCCTTTCCACTGAACTGGTTGAAACACCTCTTTGGAAGGGAGATAAACACACATGTAACAAGCTACTTAAATGAGATCCTTGGTAAAGGAGGAAGGCAGAGAACTAGATCTCAGGAGCAGGGAACCAGCATAGCTTGGATCTGAGAAAGAGCCAGGAAATTCACATTCTGGGGCCACTTGCTGGCCAACAGGCCTCCTTTTCCCCATGTAGCACAAGTGCCAGCCTTTCCTTAGAGCGTTCTGCCTTTTGCCAGCCTATCTGATGGAGTTTTACTTCCCTCTCTTTGTTACTCTTCCCAGAGTAACATCTATAATGTAAGTAGAGAGCTGAGAGTGGGGAGATGGCTGTTTGAAATGCTCCACAGATTTATTTGCTCCCAAGCACGGCTGCTGACACCGAACAGATTGTGGTTGTTATTACTGGTATGATTCTGATTTGCTGCTGTTACTTCTCCGCACAGTGCCAACAGATGATCCTGCTTTAAAAATATCATTGCAACAGACAGTAAAGTCAGTGCAAACAATCCAAGTCTTAAGGAACTTGCCAAATCCTCCCTTCATCCTACAAAGGAAGGGGCAGCACAAGTGCAAATGAGGTCTAAAAACCAGTGCAGAAAGGACCGCAAGCCCAGGCTGCTCATCCCCTAAAGCTCACATGCAGGACCTGCCTCAAGGCTGAGGTTGAAACAGCAACTGATGCTCTCAGAAAGAAACCTCAGGTGAATCCTAAGGGGAGGCTACTTCAGCATTTACAAAGCCTTGAGTCCCTGGCCCATTTGCTAACCTTCTCCCTCCTGCTTGGATTCATAGGCAGCCACTAATTCAGGAAGAGAATGCATTCCCCATGATAAAGCAACGACTGAAGCTGTGCTCCCCTTCACTTTTCCTCTGCCCTGATTGTTCCTTCTTTCTGGCCTTCATTCCCAGGAGGACTCCAAGCTTTATTTGCTTCCAGACTTTTTTCCCCCCCCAAGTGACCAATTGCAAAGGAGTTCCTAAACAGAGACACAGCCCATGCACCAGAGCACAGAGGTGTTGTATTCCCAAGTGAATGCATTGCCATTCGCATTGCTTCAGCCAACATCATCCTTTCTATGATGCATTCTCCCTTTCTTCCACCAAGATGTCCTAGACAGACCCTGAAGCTGCATTCAGCCTCCTTAAAGATGGAGCTTTTCCCAAGAAATCTTGGTAGGGTCTTGGAAATTGGGACTGGAGAGTAAAAAAAGGACTTTTTTATTCCATGGAAAGTTGTAATTTTCCCTTTGGTTTCTAAAGGAGAAATGGAAGAAAAAGGTATTTAGTTCTTCAGTTGTCAGAGGTGACAGGAGATCAAGAGCTTGAACCAGCTCTCATGTAAGGAGAAAGATGGATTGGGATGGACGGGGATGGCTTCCCTCAGGCCTGAGAGGTTGTGCTGTCCAAGAAAAGGCCGACAGAGGAGTTTCTTGCTTCTTCCTTTGAGGATTACACTTTCCTGGCTCTCACCTTGGGAAGTCTTTCCCCCAGTATCCTATGGAAATACATCTATGCAGTCATTCTGTGTGTCTGTCTCCACCCATGTATCCCTCCAAACCCCAAACAAGCTTTGAACCATTGGCTCAACGCACTGGTTGAGGAACACAGGTCTCAAAGAGGATTACACTCCCAATGGTTCCTTGAAAAGGGGAAGGAAAGACTCTGTCCCCATGACAGGAAGAGCGCACGGTGAATGCACTGAGTCTTTAGATACCAGAGAACCAGGCTCTCAGAAGGATCTTATCAATCTAAATCACCCCTCTACCAGTTTAAAGCCATTCCCCTATTACCTTTGGGGGTTTTCAGAATACATAAAGACATATGGATGCTGTTGGCTCTCAGCCATTCCCGCTTATTGCTCCCTTAAAGCCTCTTCCTTTGCCCTTGCAGCAAGTTCAGGTTCCTGTGAGGGAAAGCATTGACTCCAGCACCTTGTAGAAGCACAGGCAATGACTGAGTGTCAAACATGTAGGTCTAAGCTGTGTACCTTGCACTTGCTCTTGCTCAGAAGATAACACTGTGTTCCTTTGCATTGCAGGGGAAGCTGGATGCTCTCTGGGTCTTGCTGCGGAAGGGTTACGACCGTGTGTCTGTGATGCGCCCACAGCCAGGAGACAAGGTACCGTGCCTTAGATAACACAGGCTTATCCAAGCCTTGCTTAGGTAACATAGCTGCTTCCAAGTAATACATCCTTCTAAGGAATAGTAGGCAACATTTCTGCATATTTTTATTGATTAAACTCATATTCTGAAATAAAACTCTCAATATACATGAATGCTACATAAATTCAAACTTTCTGGGCACTTGCACAAAGCAAGGTTTGCAGAATGGGGTTTGTTGTGTGAGAGGGAGGAAGTATTCCCATCTCTTGCTAGTAAAAACTGGCTTCATGCAAACTTCTATTCATCCATGTGTGCTAATTGTGGGTGGAAACAGAAGCCATTGAAGAGAACGGACTAATGTCACCTTACAGGAATGATGCTGTCTATGGCAGCAGGACACTAAAGGGCTACAGCTCATCTCCAAGGTAGGAATCTCCTCCTCTTCAGAGGAATTAAACATCAGGGTGCTTCCTAATCAATATCAGGACAGTTCCTGCCATCTCTGCAGACACCTACCTGAGCACTGGAGTGACCAACACACACCCATGTGTTGTGCCCAGCTCTGAGCACCAGCAGATATGCAGGGGCTGTGCGTTCAGGGCACACAATAGGGGTGAATTGAAATCCCTCTGGTACCCATAAGACATCCCCTAACTGCCTGCAATTTAGATGCCTACACCTGGTATTCCAGAGCTGTTCCCAGTCCCCGGTTTTTGATATCTTTAAGGATTGCTATCTTTAAGGTTTAATATTTTATTTATTATTTAGTTATTTATTATTTAATATCTATTATTTAATATTTGATATTACTATTCCTTCAGATGGGAGATTTGCTGAGTGTGACAGTGATGCCTGGGAGAGAAGCTCTCCTAGCACAGATTGCCACTGCCTGGCGATTCCCCCCAGGAATCTGGGACTTTAGAAAGCCTGTTGTGTCAATCCCTGTTTTCACTCGACAAGCTGAGATTACTCACATGAAAGATGCCACTGGGGAAAACCCAGAGCAGCTCAACTGAAGCTGCCAGTGAACAGCAATTTCATAGTGTATTAGGCCAGGTTGGAAGGGACTTGGAGCAAGCTGCTCCAGTGGAAGGGGTCCCTGCCCGTGGCAGGGGTTGGAGCTGGAGGAGCTTTAAGGTCCCTTCCAACCCAGACCATTCCAGGACTCTATGATTAGTGCCACAGAGAGCAGGCTCCATCCCTTTTTGGTGCTGTATCTCTCAGACATGCGGTTCTGTGTCCTGCAGCATAAGCAATAGCAGCATTAGCCCCTACAGGCGTTATATGACCTAGCCTCAGACTAAATCAATCTCTTTATGACTCTGTTGTGCTATAAAGGATCTCTGACTCGGCTGCAAGCATCCTTCTGTGTGAAAGAGAAGCTGCCTGCAAGTGCACCCAGGTTTATAGCTGCTAAAATCCCTCTTGCTGTCCAATAACCAATTGCAGATGCTGGGGCACCCTCCTGTGCGGATGGGAAGTGCTGCTCAGACTTGCTGCTCTCACAACACGGGTTTGCCTTCGTGTCAACAAAACTCTGAGCCTCTTTGGCTTTGACTAACCATGGGTGACTCTCTTGCTGCTTTAAATCACTGCCAGGCTTGAAGTGAGCCGTTCATGTTCATTCCTTACCAGTAGTGGCAGAGCTACCAGGTGATGTCACCCTGACAGCAGAGGCAAAACCAATATGAGTTAAGCATGGACAAGACTTCCATCAGTTTACACAGCTGAAGGGGCAGGATTAGGCAGGGTTTTCCTCTTCCTTCCTCAGCAAAATGAGGGGGGTTTGTTCCCTTACTTCAGACCTGAAGAAGAACCTGGTTTTCAAGCACTGGGCTCAGCTTTGCTGTTTCTGAGCCATCTCCCATCTTGCTGCAGACATTCCCCATGATTTGGGTGCTAGGTTCAGCCTGTCCAACCTCACTGTCCCCATTGCAGACACAGAGTGATTGTGCTGGAGCTGTGCTGCAGCTGTGCCTTGGGAGCCAAAGCAGGCAAAAAGAGAAGCAGAAAGTTGCCCCTCACTAAATACAGGGAGACTCCAAGCCCTGTTTGATCCCGGATCCCTGCCAGGCTCCCTCCATCCTTCTCTGTGCCGCTGTTCTTCAAAGAGGATTGTAAATGGATGCCCAAACCTTAGGCTCCAAAGGCTGCATGATTCAGGCTCCTTCAAGGCTGCTGGCTTCTCCCAAGCCAGCAAACATCAAATACCAGCTGATAAAACACATTAGTGCTTTGGTGGGAGTGGAAATCCAGTGGGGAGGTCAGTGCTGAACTGATGGGGATGGCAGCATGGACACATCTAGCATGCAGAATGAGGCCGTTTGGCCTGGATTTAGGTATTCTAGTGGAGGAGATGCTAAAGGACAGCAATGCAGAGGACATTCACACCCAGGCAGCCCTGCACATTCACACACAGCCATTGAGATGCTCCCCAGCCCATGTGCTCCTGGTGTAGGGTTTGCCAGCAGGATAGAGCTGTAACAGTTGTTTTGGCAGTGGTGAGCTCAGCTCTAAATTCCTGTGGCTTCTCCATGTGATTCCTAATAGCTCCTTTGGAGCAGGGACACAGCAAGGACAAGCTTGATCCTCACCAGGTTGCAAAATCTTCAGTGGCAATGCTGCAGGCTTCCATAGCTGTCCATTGGCAAGTTTGGATTCGATCCTGTTCTATTGGGGAGCAAAGGTAAAGGAGAGCTCTGCCCAGCTTGGCAGCAAAGGGGCCCATCAGAGCAGGTACGGACAACCCCAAGCCTTTAAAGTGGCTTTAAATTGGAGGCCCAGATGGTCAAGACCGTGATGCACTGGTGTGAACCCAGCCTTGCCAGCTGCAGAAGAAGGGAAGCTCCAGGCAGTCGGATGCAAGGCTTTGAGATATTGCTGCACAAAGCAGCTTTTCCCAGCTTTTCCTGCCTGCCTGACTGCATCCCAGTGCTCCTATCCAGGTCCTCTGCAGGGATGGAGGCAGTCGAGGGTGCTCTGCCCTTCTCACTGGCAGCCACCCCAAGGAGGTCCAGAGCAGCAAGCTTGGTCTCAATACCACCGTGTGTAGCCACTCGGTGTAGACTTCACAACTCAAGCTGAATAAGCACTTCAGAGTTACTCAGCAGCACGCTCTCATGCCCACACTGCCAGCTACATGCAGGTTGCCAGCTGGAGCAGCCCTTACAGCATGGATGTGCCCTGGGAATGAGAGAAGCAGGGACCAGCAAAGCATCTTACAGGAACCAGCAGGCTCGAATGGAGCCATCTGCTGAAGAACCCACCACATGGTGCATTCTGAGGATGGATAAATAGTCAGACCCTGAGATTTATAGACAGGGGGCTTTGACCATATGATATTCCTGAAAGCTACAAAAGGAGCTGTTTCAGAAGCAATTTATACCTTTTTCCTTCTCTTCCCTGAAGAAAAGAAGGCAGCACGTTTCAGACTCAAAGGTGTCGAATGGGCACCTTAATTCACTCACTGGTCAACATACCCAAATGAAACCAGATGAACAATCACTGAAAGGCATCTCTGTTTGCTTTGGAGCCTGCAAAGGAGTTGGACGTAGTCCCAGGGTTACATCATTTTCATATAGAAGCAATCCCTTGCTATAATCAGTTACTTTATCCCTTGCCAGCACATGAGCTGAGCTGTTCAGAAAGACCCCTTGGAACACAGATCCAGCTTCAAACACTGGCTTGTCTAATGAATGCTGTTTACCTGCTGGAGCCCATGCAGCCTCCCAGGTACTATCCATGCTGTCAAGAAAGATGTCCTGAAGTCCCCTTTAGTCTCTAATAGAACCCTGCTTCAAAGGCAGTGACTGATAAGTTTGCAGTTTATATACATTGCAGTGGATAGTGTGGGTATTGGAGCTTAGATTCCTGTCCTCCTCCTCTGCGTGACCTCGAAGAATCTCTTTGCCTCTTGTTTGTTCTTGCCCTGAAGCCTTTAATCAAGGTTGAGATGCCCTGCTCGAGGGCTGCAAAAGGTGCAGATCTAGAAATATATATAAAGAAGCACAGGATAGAGCTGTTGGAGAGAGGCCAGAGGAGGCCATGGAGATGCTGCGAGGGCTGGAGCAGCTCTGCTCTGGAGCCAGGCTGAGAGAGCTGGGCTGGGTCAGCCTGGACAAGAGAAGGCTCCTGAAGGGGAGACCTGAGAGCAGCTCCAGTGCCTAAAGGGGCTGCAGGAAACCTGGAGAGGGGCTTTGTCCTGTAGGGACATTGATCTGGTTTGCTGAAGGCTTTTAAAGATGCCTCTTTCCTCCCGAAACAGAAGGAAAGGAGAGGGATGCTCAGGCCCTGTTTTGAAGGGCACGAGAGAGGCTGAGATGCACTAAAAGGTTGTGAAACTTTCTTTGGAGTCAAACCTGGCAGTGGCCTGAGGTTACCAACAGGCACAGATGGTTCCAATAAGGGGAGGAAGTCAGAGTCACATGGGATTCCTGTGGTCTCCTCGCATTCCCAGGAGCCTAGGTTTGCATTCTTGTCAGCATTAATGGGGTTATTTTTACATCTGAACCATCATCACGTTGGGGTGATGTAAAAATATATCTATCTTTTAGGACACCTTATCACTTTGAGAATGGACCAAGGCAATAACTAAGCCCAGGAGCCAACTAATCAGATTGTCTTCAAAGCCGAAGCTGCATTTCCTTGGAAAACATTGTTGTGTCAGGAATTGATGAGATTATTCAAATGTGTTCCAGGCTCAGACTTGGCCAGGGGCTCTCAATCTGGGAGCAAATGATGTTTTCATCGTTATTGCATTGCAAGAATTGTGTTTCCATTTTGTGTTTGTCAAGCGAAATAGAGGAATAGGTGGTATAAATGTGGAGAAGAAGTAGAACAAAACCATGTGTACTTATGTGGAAAGATGTAGCCTACCTAAAGTAATGGATCCCAGAATCCCAGACTGGTTTGGGTTGGAAGGGACCTTAAAGCTCATCCAATTCCAACCCCTGCCATGAGCAAGGACATCTTCCACTGGAGCAGGGTGCTCCAAGCCACATCCAACCTGGCCTTGAACACTGCCAGGGATGGGGCAGCCACAGCTTCCTTGTGCAATGTGGGATGAAGATGCAGGGAAAGGAGCTTTTTCCAGACCTTGTTGAGTTTTGCATGTTTCTGGTGCAATGATGTGAGCTCAGCTCTTGTTCGATCTGGGTGATGCAGTTCTGGTACAGATCGTGGTCAGCTGTGACAAGAGGACGAGGCTATGAAATACATGAAAATGTCCCCATTAAAGTAATCCCAGTGGTTCTTTTTTACTATGAAAGGAAGAATGCGTGTGTATGTGCATGTGCTGACATAAAAACTTGATCTGAATAAAACCAGAACAGGCAGAGTATGAAATAAGCCAAATTCACAGCCAAAGTGCATGAATCTTCCCGACAGAAAAGTGCTGTTTGTGAACCCAAAGCTCCGTCTGCCCCTCAATGCTCTACTCATGCTTTAATATCACCGTGAAATGCCCAAACCTTAAATTAACTGGATTTCAGGCTTCACTGGGGATGTTTTGTGCAGCCAAAGGAGTTTTATCAGCCCATCCTAATGACCCTTTTCACGAAGGGCTTGGTCCTGCCAAGCAAGGACATGAAAGCATCCCCAAAGCCTTAATTCTTTGTTCATAGCTGGATACTGAGGAGCAAATTCTGCCACACAAACCTCCAGTGAGATCACTGAAGTCCTCAGATCTGTTGCATTATGGAGTAGCCAAGACGGATGTAACATGGCACAGGCTGGGTATTACTATGGCATTAGTGGGTATTACTGATGAAGCATGAACAGCACAAACCACGGGGGCAAAATCGGTCACCCCGGGAAGTCCCTTGGATCCTCTCTCATTTTTAATGAGGAGCCTGTTTTATAGATAAGGAAATGCAGCTTTCAAGTGTCTGATTTCACACCCCACCGTCCCACAGCATGGCGGATAGAAACCTCCTCCTGAAACAAAGATCAGAAACCAGGAGGTACAACTTCAGCTTCCCCTGCTGTGAATACTGGACCACGTTCCCTTCTCGTACCTGGGAATAAAACCAGTTGTGTTGACTCCCAAGTCACCCCACACACAGCTACACGTTGCTATGTTGCTACTTGCTCAATGATTCTTCCTTCTGCAGACTCAAAAGCACACAGGCACTAGGAGGGAGCTGTTGTTTAAGCCATATTTCAGTATAAGCTTGAAGATAAGAGCATCTCTCCTATGAGCAGAGATTGCGGGAGCTGGGCCTGGTTAGTCTGGAGAAGAGCAGACTGAGAGGGGATCCCATCAGTGCATCTCCAAGGGTGTCAGGAGGATGGGGACACACTCTCCCCAGTGTGCCCAGTGAAAGGATGAGGAGCAATGGCCATAAACTGAACCACAACAAGTGTCACCTCAGCACGAGCAAGAACTTCTTTACATTGAGGGTGTCAGAGCCCTGGCACAGGCTGCCCAGGGGGGTTGTGGAGTCTCCCTCTCCGGAGCCATCCCAAACCCACCATGGACACGTTCCTGTGTGCCCTGCTCTGGCAGGGGCTGCACTGGATCATCTCCAGAGGGACTTTCTAACACGAATGGTCTTGGGATTCCTGTTGACCGGCTGCAGTGCTTGAGACCCAAATTGCAACCTTTCCCACATCCTAGTGCAGTGTGGTTTTCCATTAATAGCCATGGAAAAGTTAACCTAAACATTAGCTGTTTTTCCTGGAACTAACAGCTCCAAAGCCAAAAGCCCAGTGATCCCCTCCTCGGCCTACAGGATTGCTGCAGACTGCTCCTTGCTGTAAAACCAGAGCATGGAGCTGGCTCCTGCACTGCTGGAGCTCTGCTTGGGAAGGAGGCAGCTCATCGGGGAGCATCCCAGTCCTATCTCTATCCAGGCAACATTTCCCCTGGCCAGAATGACAAGCTTATGCCTTTAGCATTAACGGTCAGAGATTTGCCTCAGAAGCCAAGGCAAATCCAGCAAACAGGGATTGCAGGGATGGGAATTGTTTCCCACTAAATAAGACAGAGCTGTGAGCTCCGGCTTGGAGCAAGCTGCTCTAGTGCAAGGTGTCCCTTGGCAGAAGGTTGGAACTGGGCGAGCTTTAAGGTCCCTTCCAACCCAAACCAGCCTGGGAGATGATGGTTCTATGAGCTGTGTCCTGTACCATGCCCTGTCTTTGCCCAAAGACAGATTGCACCCAGAGCAATCCCCTCCAGGATCACTGATATCTGCAGGCTGCACGATCCCACCGGCTCTTCTTTGCTCTCCAGAGGGATGTTTATGCCTGCCCCTGGTTAACTGTTCCTGTTATTGCTGCCAAAAGAACCTGTTTCATGTTTTATTCCATTCTCTCTCTCCTCCTCATGCCCGGTCAGTTTGCTGTGCATCCTCCAGAGGAGCGATCCCAGCCCTGCACGAGGCAGTGTCTCTGCTCTGTCGCTCCCCGTTTCTCCAGGTCTCGCTACCTCTTCCCAGAAAGACAATGGGAAAAGGGACCAGATCTTCCTGGAAATGACACCCATCCCACAGTGTCCATCAGCCAAAAGCGGCTCCTGCTAAAGCCATCAGGTCTATTTGCTGACACGCAAATGCCCGCTCCTCGCTGAAGGAGCCACGCTCCCGAACTCTGGCACAAGCCAAAGGCTGAGGCTATGCAGCTCATTCCCACGCTCAGATTTGGCACGGTTGAAGCCACTATCATCTTGTTCCACTTCCTGGAGGAGTTTGCTCTATGTTTTCTTTACAGAAGTTTCCCCAGCTGGGTAAGCCCTGCAGAATGTAGTTAGAGATGATAGCAAGAACCAGAGGTGGCAGAGCAATGGGCAGTATCTGGGTTGTGGCAGAGCAATGGGCAGTATCTGGGTTGTGGCAGAGCAATGGGCAGTATCTGGGTTGTGGCAGAGCAATGGGCAGTATCTGGGTTGTGGCAGAGCAATGGGCAGTATCTTGGTTGTGGCAGGTTTGAAGAGCCAGGCATGGATGAGAAGTTATGAGTAAGCTTATGAGTAAGATCTGAAGTGGAGGTTGAATTGGCAGAACCCTCTTTGTACCATGGAGCCCTCAGATGCACAGTACATATAGCTATATATGTACATATATAGACACATAACACGCATATATATATATGTAGGTATATGCAAGCTTTAGTCATAAGCCAACATGACTGAGCTGATACTCTAAATAAACTCTTAGTTATTCCAGATTCTATGGAAGTTCTGCTAAAGCTGCAATACTTCATGGTGTTCAGTTTCCTCTCGGGTTGCTTGACTAGAACAGGACCATATAACTACAAATACAACCCCTTGCTTCAACATCTGAACAGACCAGCCCATGGGAAGGCATCGAAGAACGTTAGGATATTGCTTCTTTTTACCTTTCCGACTTTAGGGTGCTTGTCTGCACTGCAGGAAACTGCCTCTGCTATAACTGGAGCTCAGTGGCCATGTGCAAGATTACTTGTCACTAAGTTGGTTAAGGTGGTTACCACTTACCTGGGCCAAATCCCACCTCCTTACCGGCTTCAGAAGGAAACACCATTTTGTACCGCTCTATTCCTGGGAATTAGGGAGTCAAATCCAGCACTGAGACCCAGCAGAATGCCTGCATCTTGCTCCAAACTTTATCACCCTGCAGCACTTTCCACAAGGTTTTGCCTTCTTTTTAGGTAAAACCATAACAGTCCATAGCTTTCAGTGCTACCTCTGCCATGAGAGACCAGGTTATTAGAGCCCTGTTGGAGTGATGATCTCATCACTGGATGTCTTCCTCATATTTTGGGGATAAACCAGGTCAAGCCTCCAATTTCTTACTTATTAAGTGGCCAAGGTGGCAGGAATGCCGTGGGAATGGCTTATGAGCTCTGTGTGATGAGGCACAGATGGGAATGGTTCTGTTGCAGTGATGCTGCATCACGCAATGAGGCAGTGTGAATAGCTGTTTGGTGACTCAGGGCTACGGAGGTAGCTGTATCACTGGTGAGGTGCTGTTTCCACCATACTCCACACACACTGAGCTCACAGAGACCCAGATAACAAAGCCCGGAAGCTACTCTACAGGTCCCCAACGCTGTCTCCAGACACTCCTGTGTGATTTAAAAGCAGCCCAGGCCTTGCAGACAGGGAGATTTCAAGCTCATGGAAGCCACCTGGGATGTGGGGGGTTCCTTGATGGGATTCAGAGCAGCAAAACCCACTGGGAACCCAACCAGTGCTGATCCCAAATGCTAACACATTGGTGGGAAGCAGATACTGATGATTCTCACCCTGGTCCTTTCCCAGTAGCACCTTTATGCAGGCACAAAGGGACACATGAAGTACCCTAAGCAAGGACCACTTTCATGGGAAGGCATCCCAACCACATTGGCTGCTGCAGGGTTTCTCTGTGCCACTTGGCTCTTGCAGGCTGTGGACAGGCAGAGGGCCAGGTTACTGCCTCCATCCGTATTCCTCCTCTTCATCATCCTCGCAGGTGTCTTTGGAAGCTTCATCCCTGGACTGGGTTCAACTTGAGCACTCAGGGTCCTTGGGAAGGAGGGCTTGGCTTGGAGCATTTAGCATTAGTTTCTCACATCCACGTATGTGCTTTGCTTGTAAAGTAGCTACAGGTTGTAAATCATCTCTTTGCAGACACCAGTGGTAACCGTCCCGGTATTGAATAGATTAAATGTTTGCCTCTTATTCATTTGGCCAGTCCCTCCCAAAAGCTTTTATTTGAGTCAGAATCAGGCATCAAATCACAGCTTTTTGTCTCTTTCTTTCCATTTTTCTTCCTCTTTCTCTTCTCATTCCTGGATTTCTTCTTGTTTCTTTCTCATAAGAACAGGGTAACCCAGGATGCTGTTTATGGAAGGTTTGCATTACCCATACATTAAGGATCATATCTTTTCCAGTGCCTCTTTTTAAACCCAGGAGCCAGCACTGCAGAGCAGCTGACCCAGGCAGCAAAGGAAATAGGAGGAGATAGATAGGGGATGGCATGCTTGAGCTGAGCAAAAGGCAACTCCATCCTGGTTTAAGGAGAAGAAGCTTTGAACTCTGAAGTTGGACCCATGTAATACACAAGGGAATGGGGGAAAGGTATCTGTGCTGTACTAGCCCTGGGTTAGGTCTGGCTTTCATGTCTGCTCTGCAGTGCTTTCGGTTGTCTGGTCTGCATCTAAGCATCTAATCCTGCTCAGATTCCAGGCCAACTCCTTCTTAAACCTTGTCCACGAAGCCCATGTTAAAGCAGATACAAGCGGAGACTGAAAACCAGCTCTAATTCCAAAGCAACCCTATTACTGGGGAAAAGGAGTTACCATCAGCCATGGGTATGAGCAGTCATTCATGACCAGAGGCTCTGCAGGTCGTAGCTGACTGCAGACCCTAGTGTAAACACCATGCAGCTATACACTGCTAGGAACTGATAACACCCATTTATGACAATGGCACTGCTTTTAGTCCCCAAGCCCCAATCCCAGCGATTTCAAAGCCTCACTGCATCCTCCTGACTGCTCTAAGGGCGGTGCTCAGTTCCATTTGGATCAGCAGCACCATAACCTCACTCCTGGAGCATCCAGACAGAGCATCCCTCCACACAAAAACAATCACAACTTCTTGTTCTCTGGCTGGGATTCCTGGACTGCTGCTTTCTGTGCGGGTTTAGCTTATTCTTAACATAAATAAAGACAACAAACCCAGTGCAAGGCACAGCCTGAAACGCCTGAGTTTGCATTGCAGGAGACGTGGCACTGGGACAAGGAAAACATTCCTGGGGGTGCGGGTCTGAGTGGGATTGGTTCATCTTGGTGCAGACTTCCCCTCACTCAGCAGGTCTGCCCCACAGGGTCTGCTTAAAATGACAGCCAAGTGCATTAAAATGATGTTAAAGCAGAGACACCGCAAAGAACAAACAGGGCCCGGGGCACTGGGAGCTGACACTGATGTGGATGGATGGATGGATGGATGGATGGATGGATGGATGGATGGATGGATGGATGGATGGATGGATGTTCTGAGGGTGCTGAGAGAAGTGGTAAATGCCCCATCCCTGGCAGTGTTCAAGGCCAGGTTGGGCACAGGGGCTTGGAGCAAGCTGCTCCAGTGGAAGGGGTCCCTGCCCGTGGCTGGAATTGGAACTGGATGAGCTTTAAGGTCCTTTCCAACCCAAACCAGGCTGGGATGCTGTGATTTATTTCAGGCCTCCTCAGCCTGCGAGCTGGTGCCCAGCTTTGGGCAGCACCAGGCACTGGGACGCTGCGGAGGGATTTGCCCACCCAGGAGTTTCATTTTGCATTGGCATTTTGTCCTATGGAAGGGATGGAGACCGCGTCCCCACTGCACAGACGCTAACACACAGTGCATGAGCAGCGCTCAAGCCTCTTCCCCCTTTCCCCTTTAATTGTCCTGCTGTCGGGACAAGCCTTAACTGAGAGAGTTAACCCTCAAGGAGGGCATCCCCATGGGTGCATTCCTGTCCTTTAGTGGGTCTATGCTCTGCCCTGGAGTCTGATTCCTCGAGGAGAGCTGGAGTTGAAACCAGAGGCTCTCCCTGCTGACAGGAAGCCGGGGCTGAGCCATGCTGATGCTCTCATCTCCAACGTGATGCAGCTCTGAGGTCCTGGTTTCCTTTAGCTGCCCTTTGCTTGCACTCAGCTGCTCTGCACTGTCCTCAGCTCAGACACATGCTCCTTCACATCCACACTGTGATGCTAGAACTGGCAGAGCGCTCGGAGAGGAGCTGCCTGCATCACTCCATGTGTCAGCCCCTTCCACACCAGCTCCTCTCATCCCTGTCAAATCCTTCTCTTTTCTACCAGCATCTCCCTTAGTTCACTGTGGGTCCCTCTTCATAGAGGTACAGAGGGTTAAAATGCCTGATGCTGTTACCCCGACAGATCTACTCCATGCTGCACAGGATGCTCCATTTGGCAGTTTTTCACCAGGCAAAACATTTACTTTGGGAGAGGAAAGAGGAAAACAGAAAATAAGCTCACACTCAGGGATCCAAAAGCAAAGCATGGGCTCAGAATGATGGGATGATTTCATATCTGAAAGAATGAAGCCATAATGCAGTAGTGCTGATCCTGACAGTTGGGTATTTACAGTGGGATCGGTTGCAGGTGGAACTTAGAAAGGGAAAAAAGAACTCAGAGGGCAAAGGTTTTGTTTGAAAATGGACAACAAACTGTAGCTTAGCACCAAAGAGCAAGAACAGCAGTTTATTGGCTTCCTATGAGTACTAGAATGTCCAAGACACCCTAGTGAAGAATGGAGCAAGAAATGCAACTCAGTTAAAGAAATCTCCCCTTTTGCCTGGTAATTGGCTCAAAATCAGACCCAAAAGCCAGGTATTTGAAGGAGAGGGAGGCTTCGAAGGTGCAAAGTCCAGATCCATGCTGGTGGGTGTTTAAGACCAAGGTTTGGCAAGAGGCATCTGGGTCATGCTGACTCAGACACCAGCTTTGAAGAATAGGAGCAGGACAAGAGCTGGCTCTTACCAGTTCCTGCAGCTTCAGTGTGAAGTATTTGAAGATCCCAGGGTCAGAAAACTGTATGGGAGGATTTCATCCTCCTCTATAAGAGTTGTGGTTGGTGTTTAACCTCTTGGATTTACTCTTACAACATCCATCTCTGAGGAGGAGATGAACAAGGTGCACAGCTGGTACCAGGGATGCAGGTCTCTCACTTGGGATGCTGTTGCCTCCATCACTGATCTCCCACTTTGGAGATGAACAAGGTGCACAATTGGTACCAGGGATGCAGGTCTCTCACCTGGGATGCTGTTGCCTGCATCACTGATCTCCCACTTTGGAGATGAACAAGGTGCACAGCTGGTACCAGGCATGCAGGTCTCTCACTTGGGATGCTTTTGCCTCCATCACTGATCTCCCACTTTGGAGATGAACAAGGTGCACAGCTGGTACCAAGGATGCAGGTCTCTCACTTGGGATGCTTTTGCCTCCATCACTGATCTCCCACTTTGGAGATGAACAAGGTGCACAGCTGGTACCAGGGATGCAGGTCTCTCACTTGGGATGCTTTTGCCTCCATCACTGATCTCCCACTTTGGAGATGAACAAGGTACACAACTGGTACAGGGATGCAGGTCTCTCACTTGGGATGCTTTTGCCTCCATCACTGACCTCCCGCTTTGGAGATGAACAAGGTACACAACTGGTACAGGGATGCAGGTCTCTCACTTGGGATGCTTTTGCCTCCATCACTGACCTCCCGCTTTCTTCTCTCCCCTTTCAGGGCCGCTGCATCAACTTCACCAGAGTGAAGAACACAGAGGCCCCCCCCAAATACCCCCTCAACAACGCGTACCCCCCGTCATCCCCCCCCCCAGCACCCATCTACACCCCCCCACCCCCAGCACCCATCTACACCCCCCCTCCACCCAGCTCCCCCACCCCACACACCCCATCCCCCTCCTCCACGCTCCCCCCACTCCCCCCACCTCCCCAAGCCCCCCCACCCAACAGGGCCCCCCCTCCATCCCGGCCCCCCCCTCGCCCTGCAGTCTAAGGGGGGGTTCAGCCTTGTTCCCATCTCTTCCACAAGCATCCGAGGGGCTTTTTCAGCAGTACTGTACCACATCCATCGGCGGGGGGGGGGTGGGAGGGGGGTAGAGGAAGCTGGATTGGGTTTGGAATGGGTGATTTCGGGGTTGTCTTTGTCCTTTAGATTTCTGTTATTGTTCAAATCCCCTGTGCATCAGTGCCACCAAACTATCAAGTAAGAGCAGCCGAGAGACTGCAGGAACAAGGCGAGGAACTTGAGTTCCATCACAGCAAGGCTCTGCCCCTTCTTTGTCCCCGACGCTTCCCATGGTGATTCCAGGATATATTGGAAGCAAAAAGGAATGGATAACTAGAGCAAGCTCTCCAGAAAGGGCAATTCTCCCTAGGGGACAACTGCAAGAGACTCTTCCAAGCGCAGCCATCCCAGGTACCTACTGCACAAAGGCACTGGGACAAGAACTCAAGGTATGAGAGAAAGCTGCTCACATCCCACTCACATCCCAGCTGCCAAGCAGGTGATGACAACAGCAGGCCTGCAAGTACAGGAACCTGGTAAATCCCAGGAGAACTGTTCCCATGGACCATGAGTTGGAGAAGGGAAGGCGGTGTCATCTCAGAGGGTCTGGATGGGAGCAGGGGTAGGTCTCTGGATCCGCGTATGTTGGTGTGTGGAAGTGCAGGTGAATGGGAACGGAGCGCCACTAGGGAATGGCATGGGAAATAAACCAGGCGGAATGGCACAAGGCTTGGACCCCATCCCCTGAGGACAAGGAATAACGGGCAACAGGTCGGCCTTCAGCGCTCCCGGTGGGACAGAGAGTTCCTGGCAATGGAGGAAGGGAATCTGGGAAAGGTATGGTTGACGGAAGAGTCTTTGCATTCGGTTTAGGCTAATGCTGGCTATTGAGCTAACGGCTCTGCCATTCAGCAGTGCCATTCAATGCTGCTTTCCAAAGGGAAGTTCCTGGACATAAGGGGCGCATCCATCTCCCTGCGCCCATTCCACTCGGGCTCCTTGCTGCTGTCAGTTTGAAGTGCTTCCCACTGATGCGCTTGATTTTCCTGTAAATTGCATCCTTTCACCCCAGAAACGTTTCCATGTGGATTGTTGGATTCTGTTTGCCTTTCCTGAACAAGCAGCAGGCGCCTTCCAACCTCATAGTGAAGGAGATGCAGAGCGCTTCCTCCCTCTTGTCAGCTCCCAACACCATCACTTCTAGTAGCAGTGGTTGCCTAAGGCAAAACTCAACCCATCGGACGTGCAGGATGGGAATCAGCCTTCCAAGGAATGCACTGGCTGCATTTCTCCATGCTTTCTCCTCGCCTTCATGGGACCCCCACCGTATTCCACAACGTTTGCACACACACGTAGCTGTTCTCCTATAGCACAACCTGCCTTGGTGACAAATGGAAGTAGGTTTGACCACTTGAGCCAGAGCTCTGGCTCCCCGTTGACCGTCAGGATCAGTTCTCACAACGTGCCTCTTTCTATGGAAGTTGGTAACCCACCTTGTAGCTGCAGTCCTATGAATGCCCAAGGGTTCTCATAAGCATGTATGTTTGCAGCAGATAAAGAAATGCTTTGCCAAGTGCTTCTTTCAGTGCTGTTGGAAATAAATAGGAATTTTAGCTTTTCTAGGGAGAAAAAAAAAGAAAAAAGGGAAAAAATACTCAAGGAGGAAAGGGAAGAGACAAAAAAAGACCCTTCTGGTCCCAATTCATTTATTCACATCTGTGAATGAACCCTTATGGTGAGACTCGGGGTCAGTCTGACTGTCATTCCCCAGCCTTCCCCACCCCTAGGTCATGGCATCTATCAGATGGGATAAACGCATCCATCTACTACATCCACGATGCTGGATCTGAAGACGCAACCTCCAGCCAAGGCTGTTGTGCAGAAAGGCTGCTTAATTCACCCCTAACACTGTTCTGTCTGCAGGCAGCACAGAGCAGCCCCAATCAGGAGCAAACCCAACAGCTCTGCTACTCGCTGTTGTCAGATAGGTTGCCCATAGGTAGTTCAAGTCAACCTTGTGCTTGGCACATGGGAATGGGAAGCTTTAAACACACGGACTCACGTTTGGCTGGACTCCCTCTTGTGATGGATGGGATCTAGTTCAATAGGTGCTTGATCTGGGTTCAGAAAGAAAGGGGTCAAAACTGGGAATGGTGTGATAAGGATCAACGGATACTTCTGTGAACAGATCCTCGTGTTTCAAGAGAGTTTGGGAAGGAAACTGATTTTCAACAGGATGGCATTGGGATTTCATTTGGTTTAAGGGTCACTTCGCTAACAAATCCAAACCTACTGCTGGGGGAAGCCCCATAGCAGTGCACATCCATGCCTAAGGCTCACTTCTTGCAGATGTATATAGAAATCCTCGTTTTCCCCAAACTAAAGGGAAAAAAGCCCCTCCAGTATCAAAGAAGCAAACTCAAACCTAGATGAGGCCAGGGAAATCATCATTGCCCACTCACGACGAAAAACCAAACTCCAAATTCTTTGTTGTACATATTGTTACTGCATGCTTACCATGTGTTAGATGGAAGCATTCCCTATCCGAGTGTGGATAAAAAGACCATTGTTCAAGTTGTAGTAAATTATTATGAAGCCAATGACATTTCATGGCACGTTATTGTATCAAGCTGTGCTTGTTGTATTTTGTTCTTTACGGTTGTATTGCTCTTTTTTATCAATGTACAAATATCTCCTGTAGTGACGAATACCTGTGGGACATAGCATTAACTGAAGCCCTACAGCTCCTGCCTCCACACTCCCTTGATCCATTGGCATTGCTTTTCCACGTGGATCCAGGGTGGGATATGGCCAGAGCATGGACACCGAAGCAGAGCACCCAGCCCTTCGGTGAACTGCTTTTGGTGCATCCTTTCTAATGTTCTCAGACAAAATAGGAGCACATTTGGTGGTCCTTGGTCTTGTGTTTAGGATCAACCTCAATGTGGCTGCTAAAAAGGCTTCCCCAAAGCACCGCACGTGCTCTTAAGGATCCATGCTGGTCCCTGAGGATCAATTTAGGGATTCATTTAGAGATAAACCTAAGGTGATCAAGCCTAAAACTTGGTCTTGACTTTAAAACAGCCTCCACTGCCGATTAATGCTATGTAACCCAGGTTGAACCAGCCGGTGTGCCATTCACCGCCCTATGGTACCCTATGTATTCTCTGGCTATAAAACCTTCCTAGGAACACATTACCCAGGCTATCAATCCTCACTAGCCAGTTCTTAAGTAAACCTTCCCTATAGATCAAAGGGAGCTGAGTGGCACCACATCTGCTCCCCATCTCCCAGGGCTTCCGTGTTCACTGCTCCTCCACAGGCTGGTCTAGACAGCCATAAGCAGACGTCTGATGGCATTAAATAAACCCTTGTTCCATTTGCTCTGGAGCCCTCCCTTTGATTGCTGCCTTGTTCCTCCTTCGTGCAAACCTTCCTTTGGCCTCCTGCAGCCTCAAAGGGCTCAGCGGCTGCGTTCGACAGGTTCAGAGCATGGTTTTGAATGGCTAAAATGCTCCAGATCGTTGCTGGCTGCGTCTCAACGCGTTCACCCGCAGGAACCGTGCAGGCGTCTGAATTCACCCTCTGCTCCTCGGTGTGTGAAGGCAGCTCCTATCCCCGGGGAAAGGGGGCTTCTGGCAAGGTCTGAGGGTAACCAAGTGGTGCCGTGGCCTTTATGTGGTGCTGGTGCAGCAAAGGAGGAGAAGGAAGCCTGTGCTGTGATGTGGAATCACGGCTCGTGGGCTCAGCCGGCGCTGTGCAATGATGCTCTGCTCCCTCTGTTTGCTGCATGTGTCATTTGTTAAATCCAGTCATTACTCTTGCTGCCCTTGATGTTATGATTAAAGAACTACACCGATTCCTGTTGGGCTCCCTGTGGTTCATTGCCTGGGCAAAGGGAACGAAGCAGGAGGCAGGAGAATCCTGGTCAATGGGTTTGATCCTGGCTTTCCATCATCCTGGAGAGCTGCAGCGCGGTGCTGTGCTTCCCAGCATCCCAGAGCCCTTCTGCCTGGCACAGGGGCTGTTCTCACTGGGATGGGACACAGCCTCCTCACTTCCAAGGGCAGGGGAACCCCTCATTCACACATTCACCCCCTTTAACAGAGCGTAACAACGCCTACAAGTAGCTCAGCACCTTGCCTTATAGTCACGCTTGCTCGTAGTCCTTTCTGTGCTTGACTCCCACTAACTCATCATATGGTTGGAGCATCTTATTCTACAAGGGAGATTAACAGAGCACGGAGAAGTTCAGCCTCAACACCCTGCCCTTTCCCAGCAGAGCATGCAAGGCTGTCGGCTCCCTTGGGAAGCAGGAGCCAGCCTTTCCTCAGCACATCAGCTCCAGGCTCAGCCTAGGTTCTGCTTGATGTTGGATTGAAACCAGGCTTGTATCGCGTAGGGAAGCCACAGGACTCAGCAGGGCCTGCTCGGATAAAAGGTGCTCTTTAAATGGAGACACTCAAAGCAAATCACAGCTGCTTTAAACTTCCTGCAATGCAAACGCACCAAGCCCTGATGGTAGCTCTGGATCCTTCAGGGCACACAGAATCCATCACTACCTTATGGAAAACACCTGAGAAAGCCCCTCTAGTGAGACCCTGCCCTTCAACCAGCTGCTGGCCCTGCACCTCTTGGCTCCATGAGCCTGTTCCCAGCAATGGGGTTTGGGGGGTTTAATAGTCCAGCTCCAAAGGTCGGATCCTGAAGTCGTTCTCCTTCTATTCCTGCCTGGGCAGGGATGCGGATGCTTGGTCCAGGCTGTTCCCTGCCTGCCTGAGGTCATCGGGGGAAAGTGGTGAAAAGGATTTATTGCAAAGGACAATAAGGATTGAGGTGTTGTAGGGAAGGGTTTGGAGACAAACGACTTGTTTGGGAGAGGATGGTGGCTGGTGAAGCTATTACCTGTGTCTTACTACTGATATTACTTGCATCTTACTTATAGTACCTGTATCTTACTACTGATATTACTTGTATCTTACTTATAGTACCTGTATCTTACTACTGATATTACTTGTATCTTACTTACAGTACCTGTATCTTACTACTGATATTACTGATATTACTTGTATCTTACTTATAGTACCTGTATCTTACTACTGATATTACTTGTATCTTACTTATAGTACCTGTATCTTACTACTGATATTACTGATATTACTTGCATCTTACTTATAGTACCTGTATCTTACTACTGATATTACTGATATTACTTGCATCTTACTTATAGTACCTGTATCTTACTACTGATATTACTGATATTACTTGCATCTTACTTATATTACCTGTATCTTACTACTCGTATTACTGATATTACTTGTATGAACAGACAGCAAACCATTGGTTTCTTCCTTCCCTCTGTGCAAATCAGTCCATACATGTGCCCACAGTGACAGAAACCACTTATACCCAGTGAGTGGTGATGGTTTCCCATCACCAGCAGCAATCTGTGTGACTCACACTGATGAGAGCATCCCTGAGCTTGGGAAAAGCCAGATTTGGAGGCTATAAGGAGGCAGCAGGGTTGTTGCTTTAGAAATGAACCTGGAGCTCAGGTGACTGAATACCAGGTTACAATGAAAGCTTCCTCTTGTTAATAGTCAAAACCCATCCGTTTGCTGCCTCATGAGGTGTTTGCCCACATTCCCATGGGATTTATGGATCCGGACTCATGGTGTTGCCCTTACACAGGGTTTGTGCTCTGCTCCCAGCTCCGGTGTCCCTCAGGGTGCCCTTTGTGCCAATCACCCTCCTAGGGAAGAACTCCTGCCTCATGGCACAAGTGTCTGCATCGCATGAGCTGAGAGGAGAAGGGATTTGGGTCTGTGCCGGAGCATCCCGGCCCTCGCTGATCCATAGGGATTTTCGCCTGGATGAGGGCTGTGGGGTTTGCCCTTTGCTTTGTACCTCTTCAGGGGGATTTCTTACTGAATCCATCTGGCTGCCCCAGGCACCAGTGAGGCCAAGGGCTGGACCCCCCAGGCCACCGGCCTCATCCACAGGGGCACATTTCTACATTCCCACAACACAGCATCAAGTAAATAAGAAACAGCCCAGAAAGTGAGGAGCAGGAAGGAAGGCACAAACTGCCCGGGAATCCATGGATTCGGTAGCACAAACAGGGATCGTGAGCAGAGCAGGAGGCAGGGATGCCCTTGGCTGCATCACTCTGGGCTTAGCGAAAGTCAGGAGAACAGAAGGACTTGGGGGGGTTGGTCCATGAGAAGCTCCCCATGACCCAGCTTGAGCCCAGAGCCCCCCTGTGCTGGGCTGCACCCCCAGAGTGTGAGGGAGGGGATCCTGCCCCTCTGCTGCGGGAAGAGGAGACCTGAGAGCAGCTCCAGTGCCTAAAGGGGCTACAGGAAACCTGGAGAGGGGCTTGGGACAAGGGCCTGTAGGGACAGGCCAAGGGGAATGGCTTGAACCTGCCAGAGGGGAGACTGAGCTGAGCTCTTAGGCAGAAGCTCTTCCCTGTGAGGGTGCTGAGGCGCTGGCACAGGGTGCCCAGAGAAGCTGTGGCTGCCCCATCCCTGGCAGTGTTCAAGGCCAGGTTGGACACAGGGGCTTGGAGCAAGCTGCTCCAGTGGAAGGGGTCCCTGCCCGTGGCAGGGGTTGGAGCTGGAGGAGCTTTAAGGTCCCTTCCAACCCAAACTGTGTCAGATACAGGCTGGGGATTTCACCCAAAGCAACACAGGTTTAAGCCCTCAAAACCATCATTGAACAGGAGCAGAAGGCGATGGGGAGGAATCATGAACTTGGCGTTGTTTCCTGGGCTGCAGAAGCCAACAAAGGAAGGATCCACCCAAGCAAATCCAATCTCTGGAGCAGGATGCTCCGGGTTTGGCGCTCGCTTTAAAACTCCAGACCTCTTTGGAGACTTTTATTGTTCAAAACCTAAAACCGAAGCAAGAAGCGCAGTGCAAAACGCAACCAGCAACTGGAGTGACCTGGGGCTGTCTCTTGGGGGGGGGGTCTATGCCTTATTCAGTGCAAAACACAGGACCTGAGTGATGCTCAGCGCTGCCCTGGGTGCGGGCACAGGAGGTGGCACCCTTGGGTGCTGCAGCTCACCCTCTCCTTCCCCCGGAGGCTCTGGCAGTGCTCGGCAGTGGCTCGGGCAGAGGTGATGCTCAGTCTCGGGAGGCAGCGATGCGGTCCACCTGCAAGAAGGACAGGCCATAAAGAGAACAGAACAGCCCTGGGAGCAGGAGCTGCGGCCGCGATTCCACACCGGAATGGGAGCCGGCATCCGGGAATGGCCACGGGCAGCCGGAGGGTCCATGCTGTCAGCCACAGGGGTGAACAGCCCTGGAATAAGGGGTACCTGCTGTCGGTGCTGTTAGTGCTGGGCTTAAGCAAAAAAGGACTTCGTGTGTCCAGACTTGATGGGATCGCTCCCTGTAACTGGGATACTACAGGGATACTCAGCAGGATGGGGTCAATCCTTGCTCCCAAGGGGGGTGAGAGGCAGCAGCTCTGATTCTCTTGTCCTGCACCTCTGGGATGCGGTGGAGGTTTGCACATCCCTGTGCACCCAGGGGGGAGTCGGATGTGGGTGAATCATGGAAGGGACCTTAAAGCTCCTCCAGCTCCAACCCCTGCCATGGGCAGGGACCCCTTCCACTGGAGCAGCTTGCTCCAAGCCCCTGTGTCCAACCTGGCCTTGAGCACTGCCAGGGATGGGGCAGCCACAGCTTCTCTGGGCACCCTGTGCCAGCGCCTCAGCACCCTCACAGGGAAGAGCTTCTGCCTTATCTCCAACCTGAACTCCCCCTGTTTCAGTTTGAACCCATCACCCCTTGTCCTATCCCTACAGTCCCTGATGAAGAGCCCCTCCCCAGCATCCTTGTAGCCCCCTTCAGACACTGGAAGCTGCTCTGAGGTCTCCACGCAGCTTCTCTTCTCCAGCCCCAGTGTTCTCAGCCTGGCTCCATCCGGGAGCTGCTCCTGTATCTGTGCTTTGGGAATGCCGGGATACAGTCAGAACACGCTGGAGATGGGGCGGTCGCTTCAAGCACTGGAGCTGGTGTGATCTCGGCTGCAGCTTTGCTCTGGGGCTCTGCTGGGCCATGAGCCTGGGCTGTGACCTCCCAAACTCCATGGGGGAAGGCAGGAACCAGGACTGACCATGTCAGCATCAGCCACAGCCCCTGTGAGGGCGGGAGCTGCTGTGGGTCCCACAGGACCTGTCTCTTTAGGCTTTTCCACCCTGGAAGCAGCATCCTCTCGGCTCCATGGGCTGAGCAGCAGCTGTAGCTCTTCATCTGCTCATCCAGCCATAGCGTAACAGCAGCTATTTCCCTTTGGAACAGGGCTTCAGGTCGTGCTTTCCACAGCCACTGAAACAAGCAACGCAAAGACCGCAGCATTCCCAGGCGGGTGAGTCCTGTCCCAGCTCATTTCCCTGCTTCTTCCTCCTGATGGGAGAAGTGCTCCTGAGCTGTTTCCAGTGTTCAAGCCCAGGTTCTTTGCTGAGGTTCTTGTTAACCCCTGTGCTAACAGCAAGCATCTGCTCAGGAACACCTCTTCTCGGAGCTGTGTATGTCCGGTTGTTCTGCTGCAACTGGTGCTGGTGCATCAACTGGTCCTTCATTGCTTTTCCATGCAGGCATTGACCACAGGACCACATAGACACGAACAGGAGGGTGAAGTGATGAGGTACAGGATGCTCCTCGGGCAGACCTGATGGATTTTAAGCTGTTCCAGGGTTAGGAGCGGGTTTGAGCCTTCCCTTGGCCTCGGCTGCTCACCAGCAGCCGTGGTCCTCATTGCAGTGGCACCTCACACTGAGCAAAGTGGCATCAAGGGACTGACTCCTTCCCTGGATGCAGCAGCGCCTGGGGGAGAGACAACTGCCCCTGGGCTCTGCCTCCTTCCCCTTTGTATCATAGAATCATAGAATAATCAGGGTTGGAAAGAACTTTAAGATCATCCAGTTCCAACCCCCCGCCATGGGCAGGGACACCAACATCACAAACACACTGAGCGATGCTCGATCCCGTGCGCTCGCTCCCACATCCCAGCTGCATCCCATGCAGCAGGAGCCGCAGCATCACCTCAGCACAGCCCAGGTTTGAGCTTTGTGCAGGGCCGTTTCCTGCTTGACAAGGTCTTTGGTCACCCTCCACTTCCACCCATCCCGGCCCTGGTCCTGGGGTGCCTCGGGATGCTCGGGAGCGCCCGGGAGCCTCCTTGTCCCTGTGCTTGGAGCCGCGCTGGGGTGTGAGTGCCTCCAGCGTGTCTGGGCTCACGGCCGCGGTCGGGATCCAGTGCTGGACTGAAGCTGCTCCCCCTGCCCAGCAGCGTGTTTGTTGGGACTCGTTTCCATAGGGATTTGTAAGGACCATGGGAACAGATTGGAGCTGACCTAAACAATAAGGAATGAAGCTGAGGAGGGGGGAAGGAGCCCGGCGCGTCTGCTTTGTGGGTCGGATTCTCTTAGGCTGGGTAACCTCTGCAGGACCATCCTGGCAAGTCCATGGGCTTCCTTCTCCTCCTCTAGTTATTAAACACCCGCAGTTCATTCCAACCATGATAAATGCATGGGAATGAGTCAGAATCCGACTCTTCTTAAGCACACGGGGCAGCTTTTGGGTCAGGCTCGACGTAGCTCAGCAACCCTTTTGTGTCTGAGCAAGCAGAAGAGCACAGCTTGCGCCTGACACCCGCGTAGGCACCGATTCTGCTGTGGTACCAAAGGTGCGTGCATCGGTTCAAGGCCATGAGCCTTAAAGAGGAGCCTCGGGGCCTTTTAGTTGTATAGGAAAGGTGAAGGTGAGAAGAGCGAGTCCGCTTCATCCAGGCAAACCGATGATGGTGTTTGGTATCAATCCCGGAGGCGGACGGAATCTCAAACACGGTTTTGTCACTGCCGTTATCCAGAGTTATCCAGGCATGGCTTAGACACGAGCCATCCCGCAGCTGCTGCCTCGCAATGGGCACTACAGGCTACCCATGGGCTCATCCTCCTCTGCTGGCTCAGCACCCAAAGCCCTTCTCCAAACCCGGACCTCCAACACTTGTGGAATACAGGGAATATTCTCATGGCTGTGCTGTGGTTTTGCATTGCCCGGTGTTAGGAAGTGGGAGTTAAATGAGAGTGAAGGTGCAGAAGGCAACACCAACTGCTCTGCCTCAGGGGCATCTTAGGGGCTTTCTTCTTGGCTAGTGGATAATCACGGGTGGGAATCAGAGGCTGTATCAGACAGGACAAAGAGCCTGGGTTTGCTCTTTGAAACGGGGGTTTCCTACTCTTAAGCGGGTTCAACTGAAGACCAGCAGTTCTGTTTGTTTCATGTAGGGCACTTGATTTTATTCAAAGGGTGAGATACAAAAAAGGAAGCAAAAAAGACAAAACCCAACTCATAAAACACTACAGACAAAGGAAAAGACATCTTCTGCATACAGCACACGACAGGAAACAAGGTACAGACTGGTCCCCACTAACCAAGCCAGCTGGGTTACGTACAAGCAGAGGCAGAGAGAGCTAGAAGGGAAGAGATGGGGGGTATCTGCCACTTCAAATGGCTGTTTACACGAACTGAATGGAAGGCAAAGAGGTTTCTTTCCTTTTATTCAAGCCAAACACTTCCTTGTTGCTTCTTCTTCCCGTTCCTGATGCAGAGGAGGGACTCCACGCTTTGAGGCAAGTTTGGTACATCCAGGTAGGATCTAAACCCAGCCACAGCTAAACATGGATGTGCTGCTTCGAGAGCTCAATCCAATCCCTCCCTTCATCCACACACTGAGTACCTGCTCATGGATGGGGGCAAAGGCTGCCGGTGGCAGCTCCAGAGGGGAAAAGCCCAACTTCACCCTCATGTGTTGGGCTTCTTTATGCCTTTAGAGGCCTCAATCTGCAGCTTAACCAAACCTGGGGTGTTTAGGCTAGGTTTAAGGCTCCAAACTGAGCACCATTACCTGTTGTGCCCATGAGCTCCCTCCCACTTGACTGGGAAATGGTCTGTGTGAAGCTCTTTCATAGAGAGGGGTTGAGACTTGCCCATTGGGGGTGTCCAGCTCTGGGGCTGGAAGAGCATCCCCGTGTTAGTGGTACCTAAATCCCCTTCAAGTCAGACCCTGCCAAAAGGAGACGGCATTTGCTGTGTCACTGCTGCACCTTCCAGGGACACAGCTGCCCGAGGGCTGGTTTGGGCTCTCGGTAGGAACATGCATACAGGCAGTACTCACTCATCCGACAGATTGAGGATAGAACTATCTATAGCCCTTCCTCAGGAGGGAAAAACCTCCCTGACAGGGGCTATGCCCTGTACAACTTAATCTGTTGGTGTGGAATAGCCTTAGAGCAGGGTGGACTTGGTTTGAGATCTGTTGGGCGGAAAGAGCACGTGCAGAGCCGAAGGTTCTCTGGTCTCTGGCGATTAGAACCCCTTAAGACCTGCAGGCACGTGCTTCTCTTTAAGGTTCTGTTGATGCAGATGAGGAGAAGGGCTCCTTAAATAGAGATCAATTGCCAAAAGCCCTCAGTAAGAGGCAGCTGCTGTTTCAAATGCAAAGGTCTTTCTCTGTGTTTACCTGCGGCTCCATTTTAGGGACAGGGCTATTGAACTGCCAACCACCTCAGGTAGGAAGGAGGGAATTTTACTGGCTCAGTAAGCAAAACATTCATTCTGGAGAGCAGAAGACTGCCTAGCTGTTAATAAATAGCACGAGACACCTTAACAGTTGCCTAAGGAAAAGAGAAACATCATCTGTTCATCACAATGCATCACACCGAGACGAAATGAGGTAAAGGGAAGCCAAAGGGAGTCCTCTATCCACTCGCACCTCCCGGCCATGGCAACGACGAGCAGTGAGATGCTGAACCATGCCCTAAAACACTCAGCAGAGGAATTCTTCATGGCAAGTGTGCTCCGTGACATCCTTTGCTATTAAACCTTACACCAAGTAGTGACTAAACCTCTGTCCTGGCAGGCGGGTTCATGAGCTTCAGGCCTTGTGGTGGTGACCTGGAGGATGCAGGGGGTGAATGCTACTTTCCTGCTGACAGTGAGGAACCTGGCATGAGTTTTAATGCCTGAAGTTACAAAGAAGGAGGGTTTGTCTATCCCAGCAGAAAGCCAAATAGCTCAGCACTACCTGTACAGTTACACTGAAGGGAGGTCGGACATGTCTAACTCACAGTCCTGCTCTTTGGTCCTCTTTGTGTACAACTTACTCATAGAACAGCCTGAATTATCCAACTACTGACCAGCAACTTGCATGGGAACAGGGATATCAAGCATCCTGGTTGAGAGACTTGGGAAACTAGCGGACAGTCACCTGTACAAGGCTTGGGAAAAGCAAAGCTGGCTGCTTCTGTTCTGAGTGGAACAGGAGAAAAAGGGCTTAAATAATCCCTTTGCAGGGTTCTTTTGCATGAGACCCCCCAGAACAGAGATGTGACACTGCAAGTCCTTGTGCTGGGGGGGAAGCTGCCTGTTCCAGCCCTTTGCCCAACACATCTCACACAAGCTGAATGAGAGAAACTGTCTTCACTTTGTTAGCACTGGACACGTGCTGGCTTTTCCTTAAGGATAAGCATCCTCTCCAGCTGAAGCAGGGAAGCCACTGGTCATGTTTAAGCAGAGGCATGTAACTGGTGTAGTCAGTGTACAAATCAACCGCAGTATCTACTACTTTGCTCTTAAACAGACACCGGCAGCACAGTGTGTTTGGAGATGAACAGCCTGAATCTGGTGTATTCATAAACACACACAGAACGGTTGAGAAGCTGCTTCCAGCATCTCACACTCAGAATAAAACTAAGCCTTGAGCTGACACCGAACTGAAGCTCAACAGTTGCTGTGGTTCCTACATAAACCACAACTGCTACAGACACAGGGGTCCCCTGTGCAGGCAGAACCAGGTTTTAAGGGTCAGTGGCAGTGTTAGAGCCATTCCTCAGGGGCAGGGAGTGACATGGAACCCTCACCAGCACGGGGCAAGTGTCACTTCACACCTTGTACAGGGCTTTGCTTTCTATCGGGTGTTGTAAAGCTAATTCAGGACCCATCGAGCTGGTAGGAAAGTCGCCTTTTTGCATTAGGGGACTACGTGGCTGACTGCCATTAAATGGCTTTGGAAAAGTCAGTGTTAAGTCCTGAAGGTGGATTTTGTGTGTCGTTGTTGGTTCTCTGCAAGCTTCTGATAAAACTATAATCAAGGTATGTATTTGTGCTGTGTCTGTAGAGCCTTTCCTAGCCATTCCAATTTAAACCAGCTAAATTTGACACAAGTCACATAAAACCTGCTCCGGATAACCCAGAACCTGTGTTTCCATTACAGGACTGTGGTTAAGGCAGTGAGCCTCAGGAGGGGCACTCCAGTGCCCTCTCTGCTGCAGATACAAGGCAGAAACTCTCTTCTACACATTCTGACTAGTCAGTGACCTACAGCAGCACAAGGCTGGGTCCTCAGGACGTGTTACAGAGCCACAGTGCTCAGTTCAAGGCAGGGAATCCTCAACCACAGGCAGACTTGTACTTCAGAAAGCCCAAACCAGGAGCAATGAGACGCCAGCACAGACTGAGCACGGCTGGTTTTCCTTCTTCTCCCACTTGGAGCCTCCACACCAACAGCTTCCATTTCTAGTCAAAGGCGTGAGTTCCACTGTCTTCGCAGGCACAACTACAGGTCTGCGCCGGTGTTACACCATGTTGCGGCCCACTGACTCCACACGATTGTCACTGGCAAAGTATTTGGCACACACAAAATCCTGTTGAAGCCACATCTGCTTTCTCAGCACATGAACTTAGGAAGCTGTGACAGGTCAGTTGAATTCCCTTTTGCACATGAGGCAGAAATTACCCCCCATGCTATCGGTTAAACTACCTGCACAAGCATGACCAGTAGCAGCTCTTGTTCCCGTTGGATACTCCGGTACCCTGGTTCACTGCCTGACAGCACGACAGGTAACACGTTCCATGGCGTCTCATCAACAACTGGAGTGAGCCACAGTGGATAAGAAACAATGACATTGTTGTAAAGTGGAGGCCCCTTCCCTAGAAGGCTCAGTCATCTTTAAAGAAGACCACTGAACATCGTTCATGGAAGTCTATTGTTCAAAAAACCCCAAAGCTATCGACATAGCACGTGGAATCAATCTGACAATCACTAATGTAATGGAATTATGGTGATCTTATACACAAACAACGATTTACCAAAATAAGATTTACCTAGGGGACTTTAAAATCAAGTTATTTTGGTACCAAAAAGAAGTCTTTCATTTAATCCCCCTTTTGCCCCTATGGGTCAGATGATCTTTCACTCTACAGTTACGGACTTGGCCAGATTTCTTGGAAAATCAACCTGCAGAGAGGGAGGAGAAAGAACACGCTCGTGAGTATTCACACACTTCCTGTTTGGGTATAACTGTAACGTGTGGAACGCTTGTTCTCTGCTTAAACAGAAGACTTGAACACATTTGCATGTTTAGGACAATCCGTGCAGAAGAAGTCCATAAACCTCATGGTCACGACTCCTCTGTTGAGAGCTAAGGAGTGAGTCCCTTTACTCGGCATTGCTACAGTGCTCACGTGATAAAAGGTCACTGTGATACAAGGTAGAGGCCAGTGCCTGCATAAAGACCAAACCCCTGACACAAGCAGACTCTGTCACACATCCTCCTGTGTGCTGTCACCTTCCTGCAACCCTCCAGACACTGTGCTCACACCAGAGAACAGCCACGGGTCCAAACCCCAAGTGCACAAACTCAGCCCAGGGCACTAGAGAACCTTCCAGTTCTGTTTGCAACGCCAGCTCCATGGAACCTGCCCTCCCCACAGCCCCAGCAGTTATACAGACATCCCCCCCCAGACTTCCAACATCTCCCAGCACATCTCCTCCAGACCTGCACACAGCAAACACGAGCACAGAAGGGAAGGAATGCTGTACTTACATCATATCCTCTGAGAACTGCAAGGTGGAAAGCCAGGAGCTGAAGGGGGATAACGCTCAGGATCCCCTGCAGACAGTCCACTGAATGGGGAACTTTGATTGTTCTTTTATTGTTCTTAATGGTCTCGATGTCTTCCTTATCACAAATCACAACAGGTCGCCCCTGCAGCAAAGGGAAACGTTGAAGAAAAACAGGTCTGGAAGGTTTTTACTTCTGTTCAGAGCACCAGTAGCAAGAACTCAGTTTAGAACAAAACAGCTTAGCATCCCATGGGCATCCCTGTAGCGTGTTTTAAGGGGCAAACAAACTACATGAGGCTTCTGCCCAGCGTATCTACTGAGCTCCCGTTTCACTTGGTGGTACCAAGGTAAATAGCTTGGGTGCTCTGTAAACTGCTTCTATATTAAAAGCACCGTTTGTGGTGCACTGTGAACTTGTGCAGGTACTCACTTGCCGTGCAATGACCTGCTGCAGAGCGTTCTGGCACTTGGCATACGTGTGGTCTCTCATGATGATCATGATAACGGGCATGAGTTTGTCCACCAGCGCGAGAGGGCCGTGCTTCAGCTCCCCTGCCAGGATCCCTTCCGAGTGCATGTAGGTGATTTCTTTGATTTTCTAAAGGGGGAATAAATAATTCATGAACCTTTGGACAAAACCTTGCAATTTTGGTTTAACTATCTCCATGCTTTCTTCCACTTTCTTTGTACTACGGTAAAAACATATTCTGGCTCTCCCCAGATCCAGCACGTCAACAAGGGAGCCTGAAAGCCCAGATCAGAGCAGTGCATCTGGGCTGAGCTGCTCTCAGGCCATCCACACTTCAGTTCTAGCACCGAGCCCACCACAGGCCTTATGATTTGACAACATACTGATCATCACAGTCTTGAACTGGGCAGGCAAAGACAAAGAGGATGTGTTTGCATGTCAGTGGGTGACAGCACAACAGCAATCTCTTCCAAAAGTCAAACTGCAATAGCAATAACTGGGTACAGAAAGTATGTGCTCGGTTTTGGATACTGAGCATGGCTGGAAATGCCACCCCAGCAGTTCATAGGGTGGTTTTATTCTGCTCCAGTGAAGCATTCTCAGTGTGAATGTGGAAAATACACCTTTCAACCCCTTGTAGCCTATGGCTGTTCCCTGACTAGGGTCTCAGCAGTGCTATGCTGTGATTTAGCTGTTTGGCTCCCTGGGTCAGCCAACATGCAGTAGCTGTTGGCTGCTTTAAAACAACTTGTAGCCACGTGTAGTTTCCTGCCTTTCCATGGAAATCTGAAGTCGCCAGCTAAGTGTGTTTGAATCAGCTTTAAAGCAAGAAATCTCTTACCAAAGCTCCCTCAAGACATGTAGCATAATGGTAGCCACGTCCCATGATGAGAACTGACTTCTGATGGTACAGCTCCGTGGCCAGCTTCTGGATCTCATCATCCATGCTCAGCACTTCTTTAATTAAGTCTAGAAGGAAAGAGAGGAATTAGTTGTGCATGTTTACGTGCCTGTGCCTCTCATGCTACACATACTCTTCATATACAGAGAGCAGTGACTTGCATAAAGACTGGACTCAGTGTTTTAATAGTCCAATGTAGTGGTCTGAAGACATCAGGGAGAACACAGGAGCCAAAGGTATTGCTAATGGTCACCTTGCACTCATCTAATCCCCTTGGTCTATCAAAACAAGGTTCAGGCCTTGCTGAAGTTCACCTGTGCTACTGAGTTTCACTTGGTGAGACACAATCAGTGCAGCAGTTTCCTACCTGGCAGTACCTTTAGCCCACGCATGATTTCCTTGCGCCTCTCCTGCATTGAGATTCTGTCATCACACATCATCAGAGCAAACATCACCAAGGAGACAAACTGGCTGGTGTAGGCCTAGAAAGGGGAGGAGAGAGAGAAAACACATCACTACAACAAGTAACCCAATGGTTGCCACCTGCTGTGTGAAATCCTTAGGCTAGCTTTTGGCTTTATCCTTAGCATGGTACCAAAAAGCAGCTTTCAGTCCAATTTAGCCAAGATGAGCATGAAATTCAAAGGAAATCTCACTGGAGCAAATCTTAAATGGAGGCATGAAATGGCACTGTCTCCTTATGCTCCAAGAGATGAAGATACAATGAGCAAAATGGCATATTTCTAAGATTCCTATCAAATCCTATTTTGTGACCTGACCTGTGTCCTTCTTTACTGCGAGTAAATGCTGACAGCACTGAAGCTGGGCAGAGCCATGGACTGGAGATGTACAGCGAAGCCCAGTGCTAACATCCAGCCAGCACAACAGCACTGGAAGGTTTCTGGACCCCATCTGAGGAACACAAAGGCACTGACATGGTCATTTCCCACCCCTCTTCTTTAGTGAGTGGTGCCATTGACTTTGGGGGATAAGCAGCTGCACAGGCAAGTGAAATCAGTGCTCAAGTTGAGGCAACTGCGTTCACCAAACCAGAGGCACAGCATCACACAGCTCCTGCAAAGGCCTTATAAGACAAATGTGCTGACAATGATCAAACATTCATGGTGCTATACCGGGGGAGATTTAAATAGCTCTGAAGGAATCTAGAAGAGCTTCGGTTGTGCTGACTACAGCAGAGTCTGACAGGGAACATGAGCTATTTTGTTCAGGTGCAGGTGATGGTTACAGAAGTAAATGGCACCACACATTCCCTAACAACGCTTGGCTCGTTTATAATGTGCTCTCAAAGTGAAGTTCTGGAGAACCTGAGGGCAGAGTCTTTTCTAGTTCACGTTTCACATATGCACAACGATGGTAACTCCCCACATCACCAGAGAGAAAATGCCATTTCCCCTTATCTCCAAACTGCAATGTTGGCTGCATGAGACAAGCCAGGGACAAACAACTCGTTCAGGAGTTTCTTGTAAGAGACTCATGAAGTTTCCATGATCAAATTCCCCAATGCACTCTTAAACTCAAATGTGGCTTTTGGCTGCATTTATGTAACAGATTGACATCATCTCGCCTCTAAATATAACTAAATCAAAGCAGATTTCACCATGCAGCAGCACTTCATCAAAATGAAATGCAGCAAAGCAAGTTTATACTGTATCATGTGTAGCAGATGCATCAACCACATGATAATTCCATTGGGTGGACATACATACGGGTAAAACACCATTCCCCCAGTACAAAAAGTATAGGTTTAGTATCACGCTTCCTTTAGTAAAGCAGTGCCATTAACGGCACTTAAATGAGGTCAGAGTTTCCATAACCTTTTAATATCCTTTTTCATCTTTAGACCTTAAACTGAGTCAGTACCTTAAGACAAATGATGGCAAAGAGGAGAGAAGTGCTCAAGGCCAGGTTGGACAGGGCTTGGAGCAAGTTGCTCTAGTGGAAGGTGCCCCTGCCCATGGCAGGGGGTTGGAACCGGGTGAGCTTTAAGGTCTCTTCAACCCAAACCCATCAATTTGTGGTCAGCACTTTGGGGAGGAGCTTTACTGATCAGTGGGGTCTGTAAGCTTGTGACTTACCTTGGTACTGGCAACGCCGATCTCTGGTCCTGCATTGATGTGGACACCACAGTCTGTCTCCCGTGATATGGAGCTGCCAACCGTGTTGGTTATTCCTACAGTCAAGGCTCCTCTTTCTTTGCAGTACCGAAGACCCATCAGAGTATCTGCTGTCTCACCTGGAAAGACAAGTATTGACAATGCTGTGGGTCAGTACCAGTTACTGCTCTCACTGCAGCTGTAAACCACAGTCATTTCCCAGCTTGAATCTTAGAGGTTTGTATCTGCCTGCAAGTCGGAGGAGCCAGTAGTTATTTCAGCCCTCACACACCGTGTTTTACCCTAAACAGATGACACTGAAATCTAGAAAATACAAAACCCAGTCGTGTTTGGTGTAAGTAAAAGTCAGGATTCTGCAATGATTAAAAAAACAACAATAAAATGCAGTCTCCAAGTGCTGTTTCTTTCACAAAATCAACTTTCTTCCTATTCCTGGTTAATAAAGATCCACCTGGGGCAAGGTGGTGTGGGGGGAAACGTGTGCTGGGGATACCCAGACATCATCCAGCTGAAGTGGCTGCAGTGGCACTAAGTTACAGCCACCTCCTCATCCTCCCACCATCCTATTGCCACTGGAACTCATGGAACTTTGGCTGCCACAGCGCACCAGCACCACGTGAGCTTGTGGAGTCTGTTATCAAAGAGGTTACGTCTGAAACTCATCATTCCTGTTCCAAATGGCACTATGCAAACACAGGCTGAGGTCAGGCCTCACTTAATGCGTTGATTCAAAAACTAGATATAAAGGCAGCAGAAAAAGTTGGTTTAAAGGAACGTGATGGGGGGACAGGGCAAAAAGCCTTGGGCTGAGGATGCAGCAGCGCTGGTTGTGAGCTGAGCTCCAGAGATGGGACTAGAAACAGAACCCACTGTGAATTCCATCTGGTGTTACCAGTTTGCTTTTGTCCTAAAAGGACGCACCTCTCCTGAGTACTCCTGCATGCCTGAGGTGACAACAGAGAACAAGACCCCCAAGGTTAGCTTGGTACACATCCCCTTCAGTACACCCCTGCGTAAGACCTGCTCGCTGTGCTGCACCACCGAGAGCAAGTCATGCAGGGTGGGAATCTAAGGCAAGAGAAACAGATCTATGGGTGGGGGCGACTGGAGTGATTTGAACCCAGTATTTACTTTGGGTTTGTGTTGCGCGATGACCAAGCTCAGGTTCCTGCAATATCTTTGTGAGCTGCCACATCCAGCACCTCGGGGGAAAGCTACATCCCTGCTGGGTCTCAAAAGGGAAGCAGAAGCATCCCCATGTGTATTCAGAAACCCAGGGGGGGAAGCTTTACCCCACAAAGAGGGGATATTCTGAATTACTGGAATACCAAGAATGCAAAATTGCTACCAAAACAGAATCCTAACCTATGGAGAATAAGGAACGACTAGTTTTGGTATCAAAGGTGAAGAACAGTTATGAAAACCCATAATGGTAAATGCAACTAAGAGGAAAAACAATACTGTAGTTTTGTATTGCAATTGTCCGTGAAAGTATTCTGAATAGGATACACATTGCTTTTTTCTTTAGTGCTTAAGTGTGCCTTTATCTCATATTCCATTCCAAGGTCGTATTTTTGGATGCTTGGGGTTATTTCATGCCTTTCATGGCTCCAATCGACAACAGGGCTCAGTATTTGGTACCACTTTAACCAGAGAACTACAGCTATTGAAAAGACACCATCGAGCAGCCTTTACCACAGCTCAATAGAACGATGATTGATGGAATATCTCCTCCCAGAGAAAGGGAACAAAACTACTGTTACCATACGTAGGACCCAACTGAACAAAACCCTGCTCCAGCATGCAGAGGGACAGGAGAACCACTCTGTTTCTTCCCTGTCTCTAGTGCATGCGTGCCAATCTCTTCTCCCACACGTACCACGTGCAACCCCCCAGGCAGGCACAAGAATTTGGCCCTAAAAGCTTTTCCCTCTCAAGTTCACCTTTACAGGGAAGAGGGGAGGCAATGGGGGGGGGGGGGGGTCAAGTGAGACCCTACCTGACTGGCTGAGGAAAAAGCAAACATCGTCTCTGAAGACAGGAGTGTTTCTATCCAAGAAGTCGCTGGCCAGTTCCACCATAACAGGTAATTCAGTCAGTTCTTCCAGAACCTGGCGGGTCTGGTAAAAGGAGATGTAAGCAAGTGACATATTACATCATGTGTAAAAAACACCAAGTGTTTGGAGCACCAAAAAAAGCCTTCTGGTTGCCACACGCTGGAAAATATGACTATCAAAATAGCCTGTGAAAACAAGTGCTGAGCTGTACTTTAATTACCCAGGATACCCACAGTCAAGTCGCACAACCACCCCTGTGCAAAGTGACCCTGCTCCTGGCACCACACAGAGCCTGTGAGGCCAATTCCTCCCTCACATATAGACTGGTCTTAAATAAGTCTCACTTACCTACTGCTATATATATTATAACATAGAGGGTGTTCTTCTATCAGACTATGACAGGTACTGCTGAAGAACTCTGCAGCCACCAGCTGTACCCAGGCCAAGCCAGACACGTGTTGATGGATCACTGTTAACACTGTCTTACAGGGCTGGCCAAGCTGAACAAAAGCGTCCTTTTCGGGTCCTTGTAAACTCATGAACACCACTGTGCTTTGCAGCACTTCCGAGAGAAGCTCAAGGATTCCTCTGTGAAGCTGCAGAGCACTTTTAATTGCAATATCATGGGCTGCCAAGCTACAGTCTGGAAAGGCTCCATCTACAGCCATCGCGTTTTAACCAACCATGAGGTCAATCCCACACTGGTGGTAGACACAGTCAGAATTGCTTCTGCTGGTGCAAAGTGAAACCTCTGAGCTGGGCAAGCACAGAGATGCCTCTGAGCAGGCGCCATGGCTGTCTCTGCAAATAGCAGAGGAGGAAATCCTCCCCTGCTGCAGCATTTGCAGCCTGCTCGTTTGTCTCCTCCCTTGCCAACTGTCTCCTACGATAGAGCAGGTTTGGGATTTTAAAGCCTTTCATAGCAATAAAGTCCTAGGCAGCATTTTCGTAAGTGCTTCAGCTTTTCTTTTCTACTGCTGTCGCTGGGGAACTGAAAGCCTGGTGTATGCAGCTTTCAGCAGGGTCTCCACTCATCAGGGTGGGCTTGCTCAATCTTAACCTGAATCCTAGAATGGTTTGGGTTGGAAAGGACCTTAAAGCTCCTCCAGTTCCAACCCCTTGCCATGGGCAGGGACACCTCACATTAGACCACATCACCCAAGCCCCATCCAACCTGGCCTTGAACACTGCCAGGGATGGAGCATTCACCACCTCTTTGGGCACCCTGTGCCAGAGCCTCAGCACCCTCACAGTAAAGAACTTCTTCCTGATCTCCAACCTGATCTTCCCCTGCTTCAGTTTAAACCCATCACCCCTTGTCCTACCGCTACAGTCCCTGATGAATTGATCCTTAACCTGCTTGACACACACAACACTGTGCCCGCAGCTCAGGACTGGCCACTCACCGCAACCCCAGCGTGGTAACTCGTGCCACAGGCAATGAGGATTAAACGACGACACCTCTGAATCTCCTTGATGTGATCCTTCAACCCACCAAGGTTTACTGCAAGCAAGATTCAGACAGTCAGGGTGGCCAGGTAGCACCAGTGCTGACACACAGCACGTCACCATCCCCATCAACCACTTGGCAAAAAACCATCCCCAAAAGCGATATTGCCACCAGTAATTCTGGAAGCAGTCCCTGGGAGACAGGCACATCATCTTGCACCAGCATGTTTGAATCTCCCACATCATCACCCGCTTCCTCCTCTGTAACTACTGTGAGTAACTGCTGGATTCTGAGCCCTAAGTCTCAATTACCAGTGTAGTCATCAAAGTTGACCCTTCCTCTCATCGTATTAACGACAGATTCTGGCTGTTCAAATATTTCCTTCTGCATAAACGAGCTGAAGTTACCTATAAAAGAAAGAAAGAAAGAAAATCTCCTCGTAATTTACATTTTTCCTGTGTACATAGGGAAAAGCTTGAATCAGAGTCACTATCGGGCCAGTGACCAGTCGGGAATTATTTAAGCTGATGCTTCTTGTTGTGCCAAAGCATCTGCTTACTGGGGAAGCTAGACTGAAGTTACTAGGATGTGTCAGTCAAGGCTCAGATCTGGAATAGCAAGCCTGCTAAGGATCCATATTGGAAACATGGATGCCTCCAAGCAGGAGGCAAAGCTCTCTGCCCCACGATTCTCTTCTTTATGGTGTTAGCAGCTAGAATCACAGAATGGTTTAAGTTGGAAGCGACCTTAAAGATCATCTCGTTCCAACCCCCTGCCATGGCACAGCCTGCTGATTCATAATGAACTCAAAGAAATGTACTGGTTTCCCCTTACTTTGGTATATGAAATAAGCACAGCAATCTGTGCTTCCGTTTTCATCTGTTCTACATAAGGTGAGCCCTAAATCTCCATTACCGGTGTAGTCATCAAAGCTGACCCTTCCTCTCATTGTATTAACAACAGATTCTGGCTGCAAGAACTACCTTACCATTGGAAGCGTTCAAGGCCAGATCCCCGCAGATGCAACAGAGGGAAGTCCCAGATGAATGAACTTTGTTCACCAAGAGGGCAATAAAACACTGGAACAGGGGCTCAGCAGGATGGGGGGTTTCTGTCCTTGGCAATACCCCAAACCCGACCTGAACAAGCACCATTAACACCCTGACCTACTTGGCCCTGCTTTTAAACCACGGACTCGCGCAGGGGACCTCCAGAGGCCTTTTCCAACCTGATTCATTCTGTGACTCCAGGGAGGACCCGTGCATCTCCACAGGTGACAGCCAAAGGACTTTACCCTTCATAATCTGCTGAAGCTCCATCTGCAGGGTCTGGACAGCCCGCCCAGGGTGGTCGCCTGCTGTACGCTTAATGCGATGGATGGAAAGCCGCCCGTCGACCACAGCAGCTACATCATCATCCTCCAGGAAAATCACTCTGTTGGTATGCTCAATGACAGCACTAGGAAAGCACACACCATTTGCCATAAGACACCGTTTCTCACAGACAGATGAGGGCTACAGCCCCATTTCTAATCCAACCTACAGCTTTGGAGGCAAGAAAAGTCGTTCACGTCAATGGAATTTCTGTTAGGAGAAGGCGGGTTCTGTAAAGTACATTTCCACACTGCCAATATAACTGGATTTTTTCCACCTAACTCATTATTCTGCTTTAGGAAGAAACCAGGAACTCCTCGGACAAAGCTGCATGTGCAGCACTGGGATCTGACTTTTAGGAGGCAGCAAGCAGGCAGAAACTTGCTCTAGCACACAGGGATGCTCGACTGCAGATGGAGGTTCCTCTCTTTTTGCAGTGAGAAGCCACTGTTCCTGCCTCCACCTCACTGTCCCAGTCTGTAAAACAGCTCAGCCACCTCTTAAAGTCCTCAGAGATCAGTGTAGAAGCACCCCAAGGATGAAGTACTATCAAACACCTGTCCCTGCCTGCAGTTTACTTGGGGAATGTCAATGTTGGAACCAATCTTCAGGCAGGTTTTAGGGTGTACTCTCACGGCTGATGAAGGCAAGCTCCCTGGTTTAGTAACTTCTGCTCTGACCTTGGGCAAGTCACTGAGAAGCTGTTTAAAATGAGAACCCATCAGTGTGTCCTGAGACCCTCCAAAGTGCTCTGAGAAGAGCTGCAGAAGTCACGCAGGGCAGTGCTTTCACGTTCCTGAACAAACACTCATGTCCCCAGTATAGAGAAAGCCAAAAGCTCGGGTAAGGGCTGCCCAATTAGGCTTCACTCTCTCCACTGGGATTAAAATCAACTACCTTTGATGCTAAAGGAATTGCACACGTGAAGAGATCCCTGGGAATCAGCACAGTTTGGATCTGGGCTGTTAATGCAGTCAGTGCTCTCTCAGGTTTCCTATCATTCACCTCAGAAATGTTATCAACAGATGGGCCTGAAGAAGGGTAATGCTACTGTGGGGTGAGCGTTCATGCCTTTAACAGAAACCCTCACCTAATCCCCCTCTGTCTCTCTCAGGGCTGTGGTAACTGGTTCATGCTTGTGAAGTAACAGCCCCGTACACAGAGGTTACATTATCCAGAACAAAACTGCAGCCGCCCCATCTCCTGGTCAAAGCCTTAGCTTTAAACAGGGTATTTTCATACACGCTAAAAGGTTCTGCAGCACGTTACCTAGCATCAGAAGCAAAGTAGTACTCCACAGCTTTCTCCTCCACAGGGAAAAGGCAGGTGGTGCTGTCCACACGAGACAGGTTGCAGCTTCCCTTCTTGTCCTTCCCTAGAAGACACAAGGGTCAGGGACCGCGCGTGCCAACATCCCGGAACGCGGCTGCAGCATCACTGTCACCACAGGCCCCACGAGTACCAACATGAAGCAGTCTTTAACTGAGCAGCCATGGTGGGAGAGGGCAGCAGAGCAGCACCCACCTCAGTGGGCCCCTTCCCCGTTGGCTTGCAAAGGCTCTGGATGTGCTTTTGAATTCAGCCTCCAATGTAACGTTAGCAGGGAGTTTGAGAGGTAAATATGAGTAAAAGCTCAAATGAAAGCTCACGTGTAGCTCTGCTGGGAGAGGATTCAAGCTGCTTTAGAAGCAGTCGCATTTACTGAGCGTTTCGTGATCGAATCTGCCCTGTTTCATCATTTTCAGTTTCTCCTGTGCTCCTGTTGCACTCACTTTCCGGAGGCTGTGGCAAATGGAGCAGGGTTGCTCTTTCGTTGTCAGTTATCTCTCAGAGCTGCTGCTGGAGCCATCACCCGGGGCCAGTGAGCACATGGAACCCAAACTGGGTTTTGTCTGGTGGAACTAATGCTTCCCAGCTCAGGAAATCCGTTATTAAGTACCTGCTGTTGTGCCTGAGCTACCAAACACAACCACTGCATCCTGATCCAAAAAGCTGGCAAACCACTGTGAGTCCCACACTGTTGCCAGGGATGGAGATAGGTGGACACAGAACTGAGGGTCAGCTTAGGAGAAACCTGTACTAAGCCTTTAAAGAAGGGCAGTGTTTGAGCAGGGATCCTTTCTGAGGTATTCCAGCAATTCCCTCTAATCCTCCGTATACTTTTTGGTGGCAAAGCCCATCAGGAATGCAGAGGAGGACCAGAGCACTCACTGCTCTGCACTCACCTTGGACAGAATGAGGTAGTTGTTGTGCAGGGCATGCTATAAGGTGAGAGGGATTGTGCAAAACGTGACCATTGCCAAAGAATAACACCACTAAAGTGACTGTTACATTTATTCCTGAAGCTCCCGTGTTGTGTTTCACCCACTGGACACCAATCTGATTCAGGGATGTAAGCAGAGCTCATGAGGTTTGGATTTATCCTTCCGTAAAGGAAAACTACTGCATTCATGTTGATACTCCTTAAGGAAGAAGGTTCCACTCAACCAAGAATTTAGAGCCCTCCAGTTCAGTACATGAGGAAAACAGCTCCTTTGCAGTTGAGTTGAGGCAGGAAAGGCTGATTCGGTGGTGAGAAAGGACAGAGCAAAGGTGTTAGTGGCTGTTCCCCCCCCCCAGCAGCACCCCGACTTGATCAGAACATGCAGATTTGGTTCTCAGATCAGCACATTTCCCTGCATTGTCTTTATTATGTTGCATTGCTTTCCTGTATTGTGGATTCTACCTGGAACGTGTGGTTATTGTGCACATGCACTGCAGATCTATCTGACCAGGGAGGGGTTGAGAAGTTCCAGTGAGTATTATCAGCCAATTACAGTTATGTCACCCATGGCTTTGGCAACAGATTGTCCATTTCTCTATAGGTAACCTGCATCTTTGTCCTGCAGCACCTAACTCCTATTTACTACAATTTAGAAGCAACACAGACTTCATCTTTAATTCTTTCCCTGTCAAATTAAAGGCTGGAGGAGATGTCATGGAGAATTCACACAGGTAGGGTAAAAAAGGGATGAGGGAGTCTCAGTTGTCCAGGAAAGCCTCTGAAAGCTGAGGGACTTTGGTTCTTAAAGCCCCCAGGACCTTGGGTCAACCTGCCTTAATGCTTTACACTGACTGAAGAGGGCAAGAAGAAACAAAGCCTCACCTAATGGATGCTGGAGAGGGGCTCTTCATCAGGGACTGTAGGGATAGGACAAGGGGTGAGGGGTTCAAGCTGAAACAGGGGAAGTTCAGGTTGGAGATAAGGCAGAAGTTGCTCCCTGTGAGGGTGCTGAGGCGCTGGCACAGGGTGCCCAGAGAAGCTGTGGCTGCCCCATCCCTGGCAGTGTTCAAAGCCAGGTTGGACACAGGGGCTTGGAGCAACCTGCTCCAGTGGAAGGTGTCCCTGCCTCTGGCAGGGGTTGGAGCTGGAGGAGCTTTAAGGTCCCTTTCCAATCCAAACCATTCTGTGATTCTAATGTTTGGGTTCAGGTGAAGCAGCTCCCAATGGAGCAAACACACTGTTCCCTTTGAACAACCTGAGGTTTGTTTCTCCTCCAGCAACAGTGCACAGATTTCACCCCCAAGGCCATGGACTGCTGAAGGGGCATCACAATTACTTATTAAACTAAGAACCAGCTCTTTTCCTCTTACAGAAGAGCACTCTCCTGCTTCAGATGTGAACTGAGTTCATCGCATCACACTTGATGGGTTTAGCCTTTAAAGCAATTGAAGTAGTTAATGTGCATTAAAAGTGGCTCACACTAATAAAGGAGCAAAGGGAAGAAGTCCCAGCCTCAGGTCAATCTTAGTGCTTCTACCAGGAGCTGCAACTCACACTCCTGCTACAACCAGGAGGGAGGACGCAGCTCTTTGACAATCTAACCCAAACTACCCTATGATTCTATGATCATTAGCAGCCTCCTAACAGGGTTTCACTCTCTTAAGGGGAGAGGGTTTAAGGCAATTGACTGTTGCCTTCTGTAATCAGAGCAGCAGGGAGCACACAGCACCAGCTGCACCAAGGCATCAATTGTGCACATATGCTGAGAGTTGTGTCAGAAGATTTGAAATGGGATGCGTGGACTCATGGGTGGGTTGGTTTCATCAATCCAGAAGAAAGTCCCACTCGTTTCACTGCATGGAAAGCAACAACCACATAGTAAAGACACAATGCGTATTTGTCTCATTCGTGATTGCTTTCCTAAGGAACTGGAGGGTTTGTCTGAACTTTGGGAGTATTAAATTGTCTCTCGTAGGCACCTTCCTCCATTTTTATGGATATTCCATCAAAAGAATGATCCATAGATTGCACAGCTGAAAGTGTAATTGGGGGAAGAGAAACCGTAAAACACCAAACTTGAGATCGTCAGTGAAAAAATACATACATACATTGAGGATTACTGCTCAATATCCAACCCAGAGCAACCACAGCACAGCTTACGGGTGCCCAGAGAACCAGGCCAGTGACTGCATGGGTTCAGCCTTCTCTGACAACAGGAAATTATGCGATCATTTAAAAGAGGAGGAAAAGGACAAATAATTCTTAAGGCACTTTTCATTCTCAAGGGGGCACCCACATGTCTGCGGTGGTAACAGACACATGTGGAAGATGGAGGGACAATGAGCTGTGGGTACCACACATGGGTACCAGCGTTCTGCTTGTTGAAAGTCACACTGGGGATAGGGGGAAGGTTTGTGACAGTGGAAACCTGGCATAGCACAGACATTTCTGGTCTTGAAAGCAGCCAGGCCTGTGAATGCCAACATGCCACACACAAAACATGAACCTTGGCAGTGTTCAAGGCCAGGCTGGAGGGAGCCTTGGGCAACATGGTCTAGAGTGAGGTGTCTCTGCCCACGGTAGGGGGTTGGAGCTGGATGATCTTCAGGTCCTTTCCAACCCAAATCATGCTATGATCTAAGTTTAACGAAACTGTTAACTTTACTATCCTATTTTACTCTATTCTACCACGTTAAGATGTGTTTTCTTTGCAACCACTGGACATTAAAGCTTTGATTACACAACAGAGACTAACTTCAGGTACACGGTGGTTAAAACTGACTTAAAAACACCCAAAATCTCATTTTCGTAATGGTTTCATTTACAGATGAAAGTCTGAAAGTGTTAATATGTATTCCAATGCCTGTGAAACCCTGTGCTGTCTGTGACTGGAGCCCGCTTCCAGGGATGCTCCCACTTACCCGTCCGGTAGAGGATGGGGATGTGGTCAGTGGAGAGCTTGTGCTCGCTGCGCACCCCGATAAGCAGGGGGCTGCCTCGCCTGCAGGAAGACAAGGAGTTAGAGCCCAAGGTGCCCCAAGATTCATCCGACCCAAAGGAGCCACTGTTCTCCAGCACAGCACTGAACTGGGCTGAAGAAGAGCAAGCTCCTTCCATAAGAGCACTCTTTTATGCCAAAAAAGTGATATATAGGGGTGCAACGCGGATGTTCTTTCCCAAAGCAATACCTACCTGGTCCCAACTGCTTGACCAGGATAATGAACACTTTTGAACACAAGGGCGAAAGCACCTTCCTGGAACAAGAGAAACACAAACTGTTCATCCTATCCTTACACAGGCAAAGAGAGGGTAAAAGCAGCACCAGAGCTTTGGGGTGTCTGCGCAGGTGTCGTGCCAATGGGCGAGCCACCACGATCTGCCAGCACAATACATCCCTGGTCTTGGCTACTACAGCTCCTGTGTGAGACCCCACCTGCAGTACTTGTGTACAGTTCCAGTGTCCTCAACGTGAGAAGGACGTGGAGCTGCTGGAGCAAGCCCTGAGGAAGCCACGAGAATGCTTGGGCATAGAGCAGCTCCCGTATGGAGTCAGGCTGAGAACATTGGGGCTGTTCAGCCTGGAGAAGAGAAGCTGCGTGGAGACCTCAGAGCAGCTTCCAGTGTCTGAAGGGGGCTACAAGGATGCTGGAGAGGGACTCTTCATCAGGGACTGTAGTGATAGGACAAGGGGTGGTGGGTTCAGACTGAAACAGGGGGAGTTCAGGTTGGAGATAAGGAAGAAGCTCTTCCCTGTGAGGGTGCTGAGGCGCTGGCACAGGGTGCCCAGGGAGGTTGTGAATGCCCCATCCCTGGCAGTGTTCAAGGCCAGGTTGGACACAGGGGCTTGGAGCAAGCTGCTCCAGTGGAAGGTGTCCCTGCCCGTGGCAGGGGTTGGAGCTGGAGGAGCTTTAAGGTCCCTTCCAACCCAAACCAGGCTGGGATTCTGATTCTGAAAACTTCCCGAGCTCTGGGGCAAGGGGATGGATCCTTGCAGATGGGTCCTGTTCCTGCACACCACACAGCAACAAGTGGAACCACACGCTAGGCAGTGCAGCTCCCACAAGGGGTCAGCATCTCTTCCAGATGGAGGTTCCAGGGAAGATTTGAGACCCAGACTTCTTTTCACTGCACTTATTCCCACTCCATCTCACGTCAGCTCCCACCCCCTGCACGCTCACCACGCAACCCACCAGGGACCCGCTGCCTCGAGATACTTCTATCCCCCCAAACGTGGCCATTTCTCTCCCAAGGAATGAATCATGTTAAAGAAAACCCAACATACACCATGGATGAACTGTTGGAGGTAGGAAAGACAAAACCACACCGTAACATGCACCGCAGCGTGACCTATGTGCAGCCTGACAGGGCCACGTTGGCCACCTCACCCTGGGCAACACAGGAGGGGTTGTTTTCTGTGTGTGCTCCCCTGCTCCCAGCATTACCAGCTGCTGGATGACCCTCTCCACCAGGGTGGTGAAGCTGATGTCGTCGCTGTCGCGGTTGTCGTACATGTACTTGACCAGCTTGGCGATGCTCTCCGTGTCCGTCTCCGACTCGAAGTCGTAGCCCTTGCTCTCCTGCAGTGACAGCACACGCTGGTCACAGCCCAGTGCCCCCTCCCCACCTGCTCCTCCTTGCCTGCCTTTGCTCATTTGCTTTTCCTTCCCTTTCCCTCAGCCCTTTTGCCTCACATTGTTCCTGATGTTCCTTTCTACTACTTTTTCCTTCTTTCCTCTTATTTCTCCCTTCCTCCCCACCCTTCAGCTTTTCTTCCCTCACTTTCTCATGTCTCTCCTTTCCGTAGCTCCTGCCTCCCTACCTTTCCTTTTCCTTCTGCCTTTCCCTTTTTTCCTTTATCCTTCCATACCGCATTTCTTCCTTCCTTTTATTCCCTTTTTCCATCCTTCCCTCCTGCTTTTCTCTTTCTTCTTTCCTATTTTCCTCTTCCTTTTTCTTCTCTTCCTTCTCTCCTTCTTGCCTTTCCTTGTCTTCCCCCCTCCATTTCTTCTTTCTTCCTTTTCCCTCCTGACTTTTCCTGTTATTTCCTGCCTTTCCTCTTCTGCCTTCTCCTTTCCTGCTTTTCCCTTTCTCTTTTAATTCCTTCCCTCTCTCCCTTTCCCCTGGACTCCTTTTCCTGCCTCCCATTCCTGCCTTCTTCCTTACCCTTTCCTTTCTCATTTTCCTTCCTTCTTCCCCTCACCTCTTTGCTCTCCTTTCCACTTCCCTTCCCTTTCATCCCTTCCCCTCTGTATTTACCTCCTTTCCCTTCTCCCGCCCTCCCACTCCACAAGTGCGAGTACAGGAGTGAGCATGACGATCAGAGTGCGAGTAGAAGAGTAAGTGCAAGTGGAGGAGTGAGTGCGCAAAGGGGGTCTGAGTGCACACACGACAGTGCAAAAGGGAGGAGAGTACAGGAGTAAGTGTACGAGGAAGGGAGCTCAAGTGGACAAGTGCAAGTGGGGGACGTGAGTGGGGAGTGTGAATGGGGGTGTGAGGGATGAAGGGGGAGTGCGAGTTGGGGACCGTGAGTAGGGCAGTGAGTGTGAATGAGAGTATGAGCGGGGGAATGCGGTGAGAGGGGAGGAATGTGAGTGGGAGTGACTGGAGAAGCGTGAGTGAGGCAGGGAAGGAATGGGAAGGATGCAAGCGTGAGAATGTACTCAGAGTAGGAGAAAGCATGAGAGCGTAGTGGAGGAGTGTGAGTGCAAAAGCATGAGGGGGCAACACGAATGGAAGAGCGAACGTGAGTGGGGGAGCGAGTGGAGGAGTGGGACGAGTGAGTGTGAGAATACAAGGGGTGGAATGAGTGGGTAGGGGTGGGAGCCCAAGGGAGTGAGGGGGGGAGCATCACACACGCAGTGCCACTCACCAGGAACTTGCGCAGGTCCTTGTAGTTGGTGATGATGCCGTTGTGGATGACAATGAACTCTGGGAATGGAGGAAAGGCCCTGCTCAGCCCCGGCACCAGTCCCCACCAGGCAGAGCAGAAGAGTTTCAACCCCTGGTGCCATCCCCTTCGCTGCCCCATTTGGCCAGGCTGGCAAGGGCAGGAGGCAGCAATGACCCAGGCAGGACAAGGGCTACTGAGGTCCTGCCCTGGTGCTGGAGCCACTCGAGTGCTCAGCAGCTGCCACACAACCTCTGGGCACTGATCCTGGCCCTCCCTGGGACTGGTCATGGCTGCAAAGATCCCATGGCCAGGAACCGAGTCCAAACCCTCCAGCTTCACAGTAGCTGGCAGCACAGCCTGAATAAACCCACTGCCCTGTGACACACTGCACATCAGAAGCTCTTCCAGATGAGGGCCTTTGGACAAGGACCTGTAGGGACAGGACAAGGGGGAAGCTGTGGCTGCCCCATCCCTGGCAGTGTTCAAGGCCAGGTTGGACACAGGGGCTTGGAGCAAGCTGCTCTAGTGGAAGGGGTCCCTGCCCGTGGCAGGGGTTGGAACTGGAGGAGCTTTAAGGTCCCTTCCAACACAAACCATTCCATGATTCTATGATGTTCCAAGACCTGCCAGTGCCTCAAGCACCCACTCACCATTGTTTTTATCCGAGCGCTGTGGGTGGCTGTTGATGGGACTGGGCTCGCCATGGGTGGCCCAGCGGGTATGGGCGATGCCAAGGTGCACGTCAAACTCGATATCAAGGTCCATGTCCTGTTGCTCTGTGGCACAAGTAGAGGGGTTTAGTACCAAGGGGGTGTCCCCATGCCAAAGTCAAGGTGGGAGTTACACCAGAACAGCGATGCTGATAGGGAAACAGCCTCCTTACACTAAGATCAGAGCTACCCACCTTCCCTTCGGATAAGAGCCCGCTGCACCCAGAAGGACACTAGCACACGATAAGGAAAGGGAGGTTATAACACAGCAGCTGTCAAATGCAAACTAGAGGCTGTGATTCCTCTGAAGAGCATCTTCCCATGCCCTTCCCAGCACTCACACGAACTCCCCATCCAACAACCTTCATGTTGTGCAGAGAATTAACAGACTTCTAAGCTCACTCCCCATTTTCTCCCCAAGCTCCAGGTCTCTCATAACTATCTCCCAGTAATTCCCTTTCCCTAGCTTAAGGGGTCTTTTGTTTGGGCTTTTTTTAGGTGTTTCCTTAAACAAACTCCAGGTCTACTTGACTTTAACAGGATGTGATTCATTTGTCTGGTGAAATCAGGATTTATCCCTGACTTCGTGCCAATGTCCCCAGGATCACTGGGTTCTTCACAGCACATGCACTTTATACACAAGGTACGTGGAAACACAGAGTTTCCTGGGCAAAGCAGGCAATCTTCAAACCACAAAGGAGACAAGAGGGCAAAGAATGGAAGGGAGATACATACTGTGAACCTCTTCGTCCAGAGCCTTCACTTTCCCCTTCTGTTTGATAATTTGGATTTTGCAGGCATTCGCTTCCCAGTCTTTGTCGTTTCCGCCATCGATTCCCACACCTAAACATCACCACAGGATAGGAAGAGAAAACGTGAATTACAGAAAGTGTATTTTACATAAATACTGCCCATATTTTTCTCTACGTTGCCCTTTCCCCCCGGAGCTGACCCTCCAAAGAAAGGCAAAAAATCCCTTTGATGAGCCCTGAGCTTTCCCTTTGTCATCTCGTGGGTACTTTTAAAGCACTAGATTCTGGGCATCAAGGCTACTCCTAGAAACGTGTATACTGCAAGTGAATCCAAACCTCTGCCACACCATCAGAGGCACTTCCAATGTGTGCTGAGGCAGAAACCGTTCACAAACACACCATGAAAATCACTGTTTACAAGCCAAGCTTCAAACCAGGATGAGTGCTGCTCGCAGAGCGCTACCTGCAGAATCATAGCCTCTGTACTCCAGCCGCTGGAGCCCTTTGATAAGGGTCTCCAGGATCTCCCGTCTTGTCCGGGGAACATGGTAGTTCAGGTAAGCAAAGATTCCTGTATGGGGGAAAAGAGCACAGGCTTACAAGAGAGTCACAGCTGAGAGAACGCTGTATGTGCTGTCTGCTGAGGAGGAGCACTGTGGTATAGCTCTGACAGGCCTCGGCACTGAGAACCCCTACCTGAAGGTACCACCACGCTCACAGCATTTCCTGACCCCAAGTGGAGGATGTTAGTGACATCCCCAACCCTGCAGAGACCAGAGAATGGTTTGGGTTGCAAAGGAGCTTAAGACCATCCGGTTCCAACCCCTGCCACGGGCAGGGACCCCTTCCACTAGAGCAGCTTGCTCCAAGCCCCTGTGTCCAACCTGGCCTTGAACACTGCCAGGGATGGGGCAGCCACAGCTTCTCTGGGCACCCTGGGCCAGCGCCTCAGCACCCTCACAGGGAAGAGCTTCTGCCTCATCTCCAACCTGAACCTCCCCTGTTTCAGTCTGAACCCACCACCCCTTGTCCTATCCCTACAGTCCCTGATGAAGAGCCCCTCTCCAGCATCCTTGTAGCCCCTTCAGACACTGGAAGATCATCCAGTCCAACCCCCCTTTGACTACCAACTCCTGATGAAAAAGCCAAGGTTCACCAGCCCTTTGCATGCTGAAGAACTGTTTCCAAAAGGAATTCTTCCTCAAATAACTTTCCCCAACTTCCTCCCACAGACTCACTAAGAAAAACCCCCATTTCCCTCATGCAAACTAACACTCTCAAACTAATGGAGCTATTTTGCCTGTAAGTTGCAAAGGAAGCTAAGTTGTTGCTTCTATTTTTAAGCAGTGATGGGACACACAAATTCCTAGAATCCTAATGCCAACTACAGCTCTATTTCAGAAAGATTTCCTTTGGTGCCATCATAAAGCAGCAGCATGAGAAGACATTTAGGAGATGCTGGACATAATACTGGAAATCTACCCTTTCAGCCTGATATTTTAAAGGGGAAAAGTATCTGCATGGAATAAAAGCAGAAGAGGTTTCACACAAACATCTGTGCGTGGAAGTTGAGGGGAAGAGAGCTCAGTCACACACACAAAGTCCTTTTAAAGGCATCCTGAACCTCTGATTTGTGCCTGGTGGTGCTGCCATGCTCTTACATTTTGTGGTTTGGAATGAAACTAAATAATTCTAAGCTTTTGATGCCTTAATTTATGGTGTAAGTGGAAATATGGGCCACTCAGAGTAGCATCAAATACCACACAGCAAAGCCTCTCCAGTTCTTCTGCACTTATCTTCTTCCATGCTGCTAGAAAAATTCGATGCCCTTTCTATTGTTCCTCTTTCTTAAACCACGCAGTCAGGTGAAGGGAAAAGAACCCCAAAACTGAGCTTTTCACTGGGCTTCTTTAGCTTCTACCTTCATTTCCCCCAAAGCCTTTTCTCATCACCGCTTGCAAGACTACCAGGACCGAGCTTATGAACATCTGCACCACTTCCATCCCTCCTGACATCCCAGCCACGCACAGAGCTTGGCTGCTGCCATCTCCCATGGCCCTCGTTCAACCTCAACGTTGGTTCCAGGACCTCCCCAGCAGGGTGAGGTCCTTCTCCACAAACCTCTCAATTCACAGCTCCCACTCGGCCGCTGGCCGCGGTTACCAACCTCTGCCGCATGGCACAAACCTCCTTTGGAGGATACTTCCAATGAGCAAACCCTCCTCTCCCCACCCTTCTGGCACAAAGAAGGTTTCCAATTTGAGCTACTTAGTTCAGTCTGCCCCTAAAAACTGCATTCTTCAGGCAAGCAGCAGCCTCCCTGTTTACAAGTGAGCTGACTCCAAATAGGTGTCATCCAGGCCAAGGGATGCGCATCTCACCTACATCCCGGATGCCTAAAGTCCTTTAAATGACTTCCAGGTCTTACAGCAGGAGTACCAAGCAGACTGCTTTGGTAGCAGGCAGCTGGAAAAGTCTTTCTCCCTCTATGCACCAGACACCTCCCAGACACCCAATGCAGCTCATCACACATATAAATAACAAGTGAGTACGGCCAAGCAGGGAAAACAAGCACAGGAGAGGTCTTTAAAAAGGCAGGCTGGGTTCCAGCAGTCCTGCACATGTCCCTTCACATCACCTACCATGGCATCCAAGGTACAGCTACTTCAGAAGGCACAAGTATAACCAGCAGGAGTAACTATGAACCACGAATGTTGCTTGTATTTAGCTAAATAATTCCACAGTTGGAACCTCTCCCTGCGTTTGTTTTATACACTAAGGGTCCCATTCCCACTCTTTTTGACAGTGCTGGGTCCATCAAAGAGCTCTCCAAAGGCACCAAGAGTCTCTGTAGCTCCCTCAGGGGATTTCAGCTACCCCACTGTGGCAAAACCCATCCTGCTCAGGCACATGGATACCTAGTAAGTTATTCCACTACCAGGACACAACACTAAAGACCATGCAAGTGGGAAATGCTCCTTGGAGCAAATGGGGACCGATGACCAGCATGAAGATGCTCTGGAGGTTGAACATCAGGCTGGCCACTGGAAAAGAGCTCCTGGAAACCCTTCACAGTGAACAGCAGCAGCACTACTCATGTAGACTGGGTACTAGGAACAATTCCTGCCCCAAAGGGTGCTCAGGCATTGGAACAGGCTGCCCAGGGCAGGGCTGGAGTCACCGTCCCTGCAAGTGCTCACACACCGTGTAGAGGAGGCCTCAGTGCCATGGGTTAGTGGTGGCCTTGGGAGTGCTGGGAACGGTTGGACTTGATGATGTTAAAGGTCTTTTCCAACCTGGTTGATTCTATGGGAGCACAGAGGCACACGAAAATGCCATGGACTGAGCAGGAGCAAAGTGGAAACCAATGTCCTCCAAGAAGGGATGGCCCAGCTGGAATGAGCCCCAACAACAGTGCTGTTAAACTCTACTTGTGCTCTAAACACACTGCAAACATGTAGCTAGAAAGGAGCCAACTTGGCATTTGTCTCAGTTATTAACAATTATTACCGTTATTAATTTGAACAAATTATTCATTACAGCACAATTATATTAAGATTATTCATCAGAATACAAAACTAAGACTGACAGAAACACTACCCCCCCAACCCAAGGAATTCATTGCTTCGGGAAAGAGAGACTACCTTAGGAAGCCAACTAAATAACATGTAAATACAGGATTAACACTTCAAATTAACACACACTTAACAAAGATGACCAAGCAAACACTGCGAGGTTCAGGTCTGAGTCAGTTCAGGGGCTAGATGTTGAGAGGAAAATAGCTGGAATGATAATGGAGACGACACAGGGAAAAATCAAAGCCTACGAACCCGTTTCACAAACAGGAAGGCAAGTGAGACAAGAGGGTTTAGAACTCACCTTAGAGAAAACAAGTCAAAAATAAATAGAATAATAGGGAAAAAGTAAAAAAATAGAGTAATGGGGAAAAATAATACATACTGAAAGTAAAAAATGGGACAAAAGGCTGCTGAAAACGAGCAGGACTTTTCCTAAACGCACACCTTCCTAACCCACAAGCTAAAACCAACTACTTGAAGGCTTCTCAGCCATCTATGGCACTTGCTGATGATGAATTACATGTAAATAACAGTTTCATTTGCTGGAAAGATTTTCAAATGCATTTCATCTTCCCCTTTTCAAGCAAGCCACAACGATGTGACTCTCCATAGCCAGAGAAAGCTTCAAGGCACATTTAGCAACCACCATTTCTACTGGGTTGTTCACGAACTTATGAGCAGTCGCATTTGTCGTCACTCCCATTTTTAAGTACAATTCCATTGCCCTCAACAGAAACTGAGCAAAAAGAAAGACCCAAAGCATCAAACACTTGTTGTGCTTCACTGACCTAAGTGGTAGTTTGGAAAACCACTTAGTTCTCCCAACAGCCACCAACAGGGGCTCTATAGGTAAAATACTCCTCTGGAGTTAGACCTAAAGCCCTTGGTCTCACCTGGGTACATGTGCAGCAAGGAAGGTGGCTGTGCTGAGTCAAAGGGCTCTCAGGTGATCCAGCCCTGCATGATGCAAAACCAGCTCAAGAATCATAGAATCATAGAATAGTTTGGGTTGGAAAGGACCTTAAGATCATCCAGTTCCAACCCCCCTGCCATGGGCAGGGACACCTCACACTAAACCATGCCACCCAAGGCCTCATCCAACCTGGCCTTGAACACCACCAAGGATGGAGCATTCACAGCCTCCCTGGGCAACCCATTCCAGTGCCTCACCACCCTCACAGTAAAGAATTTCTTCCTTAGATCCAATCTAAACTTCCCCTCTTTCAGGCTGAACCTGTTACCCCTTGTCCTGTCACTACAGTCCCTGATGAAGAGTCCATCCCCAGCATCCTTGTAGCCCCCTTCAGACACTGGAAGCTGCTCTGAGGTCTCCACGCAGCTTCTCTTCTCCAGGCTGAACAGCCCCAACTTTCTCAGCCTGTCTCCATACAGGAGGTGCTCCAGCCCCTGAGCATCCTCGTGGCCTCCTCTGGACTTGTTCCAACAGTTCCATGTCCTTTTGATGTTGAGGACACCAGAACTGCACACAATGCTCCAAGTGAGGGCTCACGAGAGCAGAGTAGAGGGGCAGGATCACCTCCTTCGACCTGCTGGTCACGCTGCTCTTGATGCAGCCCAGGATACGGTTGCTTTCTGGGCTGTGAGCGCACACTGCAGCCGGCTCATGTTCATTTTCTCATCGACCAACACCCCCAAGTCCTTCTCTGCAAGAACCTATTTCTACCCCAAAGCTGACCAAACGGTTGTTCCCTGCCCATGGCAGGGGGGTTGGAACTAGATGATGTTAAGGTCCTTTCCAACCCTAACTATTCTATGATTCTTCATCCATCTACAAAGCGCAGCCCTCTCCGAGGTGTAACGTGGCACACAGCAGCTCTCCCTTGCAGTTTAAACTATGCCAGACCTTTCCTCCACACACCAGAGACGCGTTGTGTGTGTAACTCACAATGTTAAAGCCCTGTTTGCTCCATCCCTGCGCTTAAATTCATCTCAATCTACAACATTCCAAAGATGAAGAGGTACCGACCAGGAGAGCTGCCTGAAGGCTTCCATTGGGAGCACTCTTGACACAAAAGTGCCAATTTTGCTGTCAAAGTGACAAGTCATTTAAATCACAACAGTCAATGGAAACATGTTGCTTTGGACGACATTCCAATGCAAATCTAGCAGGTTTCCATCAGGGTCCCCATCTGGTGCAGCACCAAGCAGAACACTCCTGAAACCGTGAACTTCAGGTCCGAAAAGCAGACGTGAAAAGAGGAGTTTCAGTTTCAGCTCAACTTACACATTTCAGACACCCACCAGCAGGTCCATCACAGCCCTGGGAAGCCTTCACAAGCCTCCACTAAAACCGGCTCTTCTACAACACCAAATGTCCAACAAATGGTATTCAGCTAAAATTAAGGATAAACCCTTCTATGGCCCTCAGTGCCATGGGTTAGTGGTGGACTTGGCAGTCCTAGGGGAATGGTTGCACTCGATCTTAAAGGTCTTTCCCAACCTGGTTGATTCCATGACTCAACGACGAGTGGTTTACAGTAGTAACACTACACCTGCCCTCTGGAAGAAGCCAGAAAGAGGAAGTATCACAGAAAACCAGGATGCGTGAATGACATTTAATGACACTTCCTTGCCAAGCCTTGAGCTGGCAGTGTTTGAGGTGAAATACATGCCTTGTGGAACAAAATCCCAACCTTTGAGCTTCATTCTGGTCCAGCACTGTTTGTCATTGTGAATTCCCAAGCTGGAGCAAGCAGCAAGCATACTATAGGAATTTCTAGGCTCAGAAAACACAATAACTCTGTCTGGAATACACTCATATACTTCAGGACTTGACTCTCATATCTATTCAGGACACTCATACACTTCAGGATTGGAACAGCAGTCACGCTTTACAAGATAATAAAACATCTCAACCAGTAACTTGACACAGAACTTTGCCCATAAGGACTCAGAACTCTTATTCAAAGCATGTCAGCTTATCATTCAATTCTTGATTAATACAGCCCACCGTGGCAAGAAGTTCTATATAGATTTCTCTTAAGTGCAATACCTTGAACGGTATACTATGGGACATAAAACCTTTCCTTTCTTGGGGGTTTGTCTTCAAAACCCAGTGAACCACCAGCAGAACAGGCACTGAGCTGCTTGTGAAGCTCAACTCTGCCTTAGAGACCAGTCTTCATGTCCAAGCACAAAACCTAGGCCTCCTTAATGACAGCCACAGGAAGAATTCCCTACCAAGAGGTGACACACTGGAGCAAACAGCATTTTTACCAAGGGGACATTCATAGTTTCTACTGTTGGCAGTCACCAAAAATACTTTTTCTGAGAACTTCATTTTCCTGCGAGCTTTTTGGTGCTCATGCTCCTTTATTCCACGGTAAGATTACAGGCAAATGACATTAATCACCACTTCCAGGTAAGAAGAAATGATCTCCTCCAGTGCCTTGAAGATGCAGAGTTAGGAACAGCTTCACCTAATCCTTTCCCTATAGAAGCAGAAGAGCCTTGGGGCTAGGCTTCGAGATGGATTTACAGATACCTTTATACCACACCATATACTGCTCAAAACATCACAACAGACGATGTTATCAGTGCATCCACTTGGCAATTCCAAAGAATCCTTTATCCTCGTGATCATTATTAGGCCTCAAGTCTGCAACAAATTAGATGCAGGTTACTAAATACCACATAGGTAATACATGTTCCAGACTGGGGGAAGCAATAAACACATTTTCCTTCAAGCTACAGCAGGGGAGACACCAGCAAACAGCAAGTTCTCACAGCTACTCCTCATAGCTCAGAGCAAAGTCCTAGATTGATGCTTAAAACCTGCTGGAGCAGGCTCCTCTTCTTTGGTGCCCTGCACTTCGGAGGGGTGGACACTGTGTAATGAAATAACCCTAACTCCACATGGTTTGAAGGAGCACGAGGTCGAAAGCAAGCAGATGTCATTGTTGTGTCTGCTAGCTGTGTATGGGAGAGTCGATGTTCAATTCATCAAGTCTGCACTGGTGAAAAGCGGAGCAGGAAAACATCCCCTCCATGGAGAGCCACATCTGGCCCCTGGATGCTGCTTTCACTGCCCAGGTACACACCTCTCTGCCCAGCTAAAAAGGGCAGAATTGCTCCTGCCTGGAGTAAGCAATCAGTGCATCAGTCCTAAGGACTCATTCTGGGCAAGAGTCGCTACTCTGCTTCACAGAGGAGTATACACCGAGGTGTAGACATGGTCTTCTGGCAGTCCCCACTGCTGTGCTGGAAACCCGAGTCTTTCTTGAGCCCATTTTTATCTTCAGCAACCACTGGTAACACAAGACCTGAATTCTACAATCACTTTTTGTCCTTAAGAATGGTCAGGGCAGGTTTACTTATTTACAGAACAGTCTGGCTACCTTGAAAAACCTGTTTTCCAAACTATTTCATGGATGCCATTGAACTGGTTTGGGGCATCCAGCCTAAAGCACACCCAATTTATACCTCGCTAGGTCTTCAAACTGCAAGACATATCAAGAGCAAAACCTATTTTCCACTCATGTTATTAAAACCAAACCCCCCAGGTTGCTCCAGGCATCAAGGAACCAAACTCCGAGGCTACTTTCCTTTACCTGTCGAGCAGGAAGAGCACATCAGATCACAGGACTTCGTTAGGCCACGCATGCATAAACCTGAACATCAGATTACCTTACATTGAAAACGCTGTGTTGGTAATTCCAGTCTTGAAGCTGTCACAGGGAGAACTCGGATAACAGTAACAGCATTGTCAGCTTTTCTTAATAAAGCAAAACACTCGTTTAGTAACTGACTTTCTACCCAAAATGGACAAAAATCTGAATGTGGATGGTGCACCCATCAGACTGCACAGCAAGATAAAGCAACGTATATCCTGACTTACAATGAAGGGAGAGAAATGTTGTCTGAGGGCTCTTACAAGCAACCAGGCCTGCACAGCTAACACTACACTGCCCACAGCATGAGACATCAGGGCCCTCTACTCTAAGATACAGACTGCTGTCACTTCAGTGAGGAGCAACATGAAGTCCAGCTAGTGCAAGTACTCCGAGTACCTACAAGCCAGCTCTGCCTGGTTATGATGCTTGCAGGATGAGCTGAAAGGGCAACATCTCTGTTTGTTCACCTTGTTCCATCGCTGGAGCCTTCTGCTGCTGGATGGAAGGAGCCCAAATTGCCACTGCAGTCGATGCTTCCAAAGAGGAGCCGAGACCACCGGTGATCGTCGTGTGCTCCCGGATGGAGCGCGAAGGCAGCAGCAGAGCTCACTGTGTTCCCGTGCTTCTGCCAACTGCTCTTAACCACAAGTCACAAGAGTTCATGTGGTAGCACCCTCTGACTCCAAACAGCTCTCCTCCTGTTCCCTGCAGAACCTGAACTGTCTCCAGCCACGCACTTCCTGCGCTCCCAAGCTCCTCAGTTTCCAAGGCTCATTTTTCTGCATGAAGGTGCTTGGTTAATGCTCCCCTCGTCTTGTTTTTCACCACACGATGTATTTCTGGCTCCCAGAACAAAACTCAATGATCCTTAATGCCTCTCCTACTGCTTCATAAAACATTCCGATACCCAAAGAGAACTTTGCTTGTATCAAAAAGGGAAGAAACACGTTTAATCTTGAACACAACCAGTAACTACCCACAGCATCGCCAGGGCTTATCGTGGCTAAAGACAAAGAGAATACTATTAATATTGCACATTTCAAAGGCCAGACTTCAACTAAGGCAAGCACAAGGCACCAAAACCATCCCTATCCTTGCAGCAAGCTATTTATAACAATAATTACCCCTTCCAGTCTGAGCTTTGCTCCACTTTGTACCTTTAACACAAATGAACATAGTGTTAAACGCAAGTAGGAATTCCTGACTGCCCCTTCATAGCACTCCATAGACTTGAGAGGTTGAAGGTGATACTGGTTCCATTTCCCCAAAACAACGAAAGGAACAGCAACTCGCTCAGTGTAAACCCCACAACCTTACTTAGAGCAGCATTTTACTCTCACACATAACAAGACAGGGGAAAGAAAGAGAAGGAAATGGGGAAAAACAACGAAGAAGAGTCAACAGGTCAAAGCTGCATGAATTTCTATGGAAAGACATAAAACCAACGTGCTAGAAGGGAGAGAAAGGATAAATCACATCCCTGTGTCCAAAAGATGAGGCAGAGCCATTGTGCTAACACAGCAAACAGGAGAGGAAAGTACCAAAGTGACTCTTAAGGCATCTGCTCAACCGAGGGAAGCCCTGTTGGGGTTCAAGCAGGCTGGTGTGAGCTGGGGCAGAACCCCACAGCGGACATTTCCACACCGTGTTTACCTGCCTGCCTCACAACCTACCCCGAGTAAACCCGAACTGATGCACGAGCGTCCACAGCACAAGTTTTAACGCCTAAAAACCATCACCAGGCACAACCCTTTCCACCTAGAAGCGGCCGTTACAATACAACCAGATTCGGAAGGGCTACCGGTGAAACCCACGTCCCTTTTCCATGCCGTGCATATCAGTGACGTTCACCGGGGCTCGGGCTCCTGTGTCACTTGGCTGCTTTGAGAACCAGAAGCCATCCCCAGCACGGCCGAACCAGACCCACAGCCACCACCGAGCAAGGCTCCCGCAACCGAGGGAACAGCGTGTTTCCAGCGCTGCCTTTTGTATGCCCCGGCCTCAACCGCACACGATTTGGGGACAATTGGCCCTTTTTGAGTTATTCTCCCGCTGCAAGACGCCTCCCCCGGGGGAAACGTACGCGGCCGGTGCACAACACGATGACATTCCCAGATAACGGCGCCGCGGGCCCTTATCGCTATAACCGAGGCAACGCAGACGCGGCCGGCGTCCTCCTTCCGCCGGGGCTGCCCCCGGAGCCGCGGCTCGCTGCGGCTGCGGCCACGGCCCCGCAGGGACAGGCACCGGGAGCCGCCCCCCTCCAGGCCGCGCCGCCCGGCCCTTACCGCACATGGTGCGCTCCGTTCCGCGGCCGCGCCGGCTCTGCGCGCCGGGCCCCCACCGCCCTCCGCGGAGGGGTCCAGGGCGCAGGCCCGCAGCCCGGCCCGCCATTGGGCATCGCTGCCCGCCCCGCCCCGGCCCCGGCCCGGCCCCCGGGACGTGGCAGCCGGACCTGCGGCCCCGTACGGGCGGAGGGAGGCAGCGCTGGACGGGCGCTGTCCCCCGTTAACACCGCCCAGGAGCGGTACCGACCGCGGTTACCCCCAACCCTTTCCCCAGCGCCAAAGGGCTCGGCTGGGCAGCAGCCATTGGGCTCCTGTACCCCAAACCCCCGTGGGCTGTCGAATCAGTTTCTACTCCAACCGTGCTATAGCAGCAGGGACCCGGAAAATGAACCATGAAGATGAGTCTGCAAAGCAAACGGGGATGGGCGTGATTGACAAAGGAGAGGCTCACCGGCTTGGTTGTGCTATGTGCAATTGCTACGGTCAAATAGTGCTGGGAAAACTAGCTGAAAGCCTAAGGCTACAAAAGAGGGCAATCCCTTCAGAAAAATGCTGTTTGCTCAAATTTGACTTAAGAAAAACGTTGTTGACTTTGTCTTAAGAAAAAAGCCATTCACTTATCTTGATGCTATAAAAGTCAATAGATAACTAAGGGCAGGAACTGAGAGCCTTGTGGCAGAGGAAACTGGTTTCCCAGATGAGAGGGAAACTACTAATCCACAGAAAGGGGATCACCAGAAATACACACAACATTGTCTGGCACAGAAATACCTCTCCCTCTGCACTGGCTGCTGTTCCAGTTCTCTTTGTTACCCATCTACCAGGCACACCCAAGGCTCCTGCTGGTTCATTCCTGTATGAGGGTTTCTTTGCAGCAGTCCCTGTTCATCGCTTCTTACCACGACGAGAACATCTACCTAAAATAAACTGCAGCATTATCATAAGGCAAATGGAAAGGTTCTGACCCTACTTCTAAACAAGGGGCGCCCAGACCTGAGGGAGCACGGACAGACTCCCAAATCACACAGTTCACATCAGCAAACACCAAACCTCAAGGGTTAAACCTATGCCATACTTGATGCTATAGAAAGGATCGCCTCAAACTGAGCCTCACCCATCCACACGCACTGATCTGGTGCGGATGCCATAGCTAGAAGCTCACACACACAGATATTTAGCTCCTTGTGTTTACTCTGGAAGTGTCCATTGCGTATTTTTTCCCCTATAAAAAGCCAGTATTTATCCCCTACATAATGTGCTACTTCATTCTGAAGGTCTGCTGCACACACAATACATGGTTTTACTACTGCATGTAGTTCACGCAGATGTAGATGTGACACTTGCTACCCGATGGAGAATGGTGAAAACAATTCTCTCTCACATGTCAGCCTTTTAAAATGAACAAAAGGGGAAAAGGAGTCATGGTTGGGGAAGAAAAATAAACACCCATTTCCTTCAATATAACTCATATAAATAGAATTTCTGGCTGAACTCCTGCATTTTAGACAGATTGTAAACGATCACCTCAGACAAGTATGTTTTGTGACCCCTGATACACCACACTGTGCAGATTAACATCAAGGAACATGAGCAATTCCCAGGTTGGAAGTACCTGTTCCAAAGCTGCTGTCAGCGAAAGCTGGGGGGCTGTGAGTGCTTCACGCCATGTCCTGTAGCATCACCACAAGTCTGCCTTACAGACACACAGGCTAAATCCTCCCTCCTGAGAGCACGGAATGAGTCACTTCCTGACAAAAAGCACATGTCCACCTGCAAACAGTTTCAAGATGATGAGTTTAGACAGCTGTCATCATCTCTTCCTGTAAGAGAGAGTGCTAGAACATCGCTCCGGAGACAGGAGTGGATCTGGTCTGTCCCACGAGTGAAAAACAAACAGGCTGAATGGCTGACTGTAGTCTTGCACTTATCTAAGCCACAGCAAAAATACCAACGTACTTTTTCTTCCCCCCTTTAAAACCCACCAGAGTAATTCCAGGCAGTCATTACTATTTTAAATGTTCTGACTAACTGCATTTTATAGAACTTCCCCCTGCTGACCTGAGTGTTAAAGCACAGCTAAAAAGCCCTTTCTGTCTTAGGGCTGCAAGAACATCATGTTATATGCCCGTCCGCAGACACCTAAGCTAAACCACTGCACAGTCGTTCCAATGTTCCCCTGTTTGCCTTGGTGTCTGTGAATGGGGAAGGCTTTTTGGGTGAGCAGAGGCATGACACCTCTCCCTAGCAGGGATTGTTTCCATGACTAAGCTATTCCAGAGCTGAGGAGGTTGACACAGAAACTCCTCTTGATTCAGGATGATTCATACTGTGCTACTGCAGTATGAGAGTTCATGGTTTGCAGCATTAGAGCATGGTTAACATGCTGTAAATACAGTTGGGTTTTGGTTTGTTCCCCAGGTGAGAATTGGGACTTAAGCCCCCCCCCCCCCCCCGCTTTCATTTACCCAGACTTAGAGCATTTCCCCATTGCTTTATGCTGCAGAAATACAACTGCTGCCCTGAAGAGCTCACTTTAGATGACAGAACAAAGAGGATGAGATGTGAGCATTACGTGCTTTTCTCTCCACAACAGAGCTTGAGAGCACACAGCATACATGCTGGACATGGAAGCTCTTCAGTCTCAAGATCACAAGATGCTTAATCTGCAGCCTCATTACACACAGGCTTAATCTGGTCCTTTCTGTACAACTCAAAACCCCATTAAAAACAAGACTGGAAATACGACGACAGTGGCAGAACTGGATCCTTACTGTACCTGGAGGAGATTAGTACTGCTTAATTACAGAATACAGACCACATCTTTAAGAGAAACATTTTATTTAACACACAAACCAGCTACTTTGCTGTTAAGTTTTGGCTTTGATAATGCATTAAATCGACAAATTAGGCCTCAAAAGCTCTATTTTTGAGAAACCAGAAACATTACTCGCTTTTCTATGATTTGCTGACAAAGAAGAACATGGCAATAACGTTTGCACAAGCTCTCTTTTGAGTAGTCTGAGCCTGCCTAGAGGGGAATTGTGTCATCTATATGCTTGCAGGATGAGGCACTGTGTTACTTCGTAACAGGGTAAAGAAAACACAGTGATTTCAAACCCCTTTTTAAATCATGAGTGGGTCATTTCAACGACAGTAGGTTATCACTCCCCATGAAAACTGCAGAAATATTTTGCTGAAGTATTTATTTTCAAGTTTTGAACCAGTAATATGAAGTTTATGGTTAGATACAAGGAAGAAGTTCTTCCCTGTGAGGGTGGTGAGGCCCTGGCACAGGGCACCCAGAGAAGCTGTGGCTGCCCCATCCCTGGCAGTGTTCAAGGCCAGGTTGGACAGGGCTTGGAGCAACCTGCTCTAGTGGAAGGTGTCCCTGCCTGTCGCAGAGGGTTGGGACCAGATGATCTTTAGGTTCCTTCCAACCTGAACCATTCCATGGTTCTATGAAGTTTATGGCTAGCATAAGCTGATCTGCACACTACAGAGAAGTTTCTTCACCGACAAACCAACCCCGATTAGGGACTCAGTGGAATTAGACTGGCAAGGAGTGAAAGAGGGGGACATCCTGGGAGCTTGCACACAAGGAATATGACTGTAACCAGAAGCCATATAACAAATGCAAACTCAGCTCGACTGCAGCAGCAGAGAGAAGAAGTAGTACTTCCATAGCAAAGCCAGCTGGTAAAGCCAGGCACCAGGAAGAAATTAAGTCCTACACATTCAAGTAAACAGAGGTATTTGCAAAGCCCGATTTACGTATTTTCCATTGCAGAACAATAAATACTTCCTATCCCATAGTCTCCAAAAGCAGAACGTGTTTTGCTGTGCCACGTCTTCGCTTGCTCAGGCAGGGCAGCCAAGTTACACACATGCTGCACTCTCTGGCACTGCAAAAGGAGCAAACAGGATATGGCATAGGTAAACACATTCATTTTCTTTGCTAGCCTACAAATGTAATTTGTGCCCTTAAGCACCACGCATTCATCTTGATGTTGGAGCATTATGTTAAGAAGCCATCTTTTGCAAGCCTAAACAGACCACTAATGGTGGCTGAACAGTTTTACTGCTAAATAAGCTAATTAGTCTCTCCACTTACTAAACCTGATAAGGATCTCAATCTTCTAACATTTACTTTAAAAGATACAATTTTTATAACAAAACACTCACATTTTGTCTGCCTGTTGCTATTTGCACAGGGGTAGCAAGTGAGTAGGTAACTTTCCACAAGTGATGGCAACATCACATCCTCTAGAACAAACAGTTGACGTTTTGGGTTATTTTTCACACACACAAAAATCCTATGAAAAGCTTTTTAACAAGACTGGTTCAAACGAACATTCCTGAATTCCCCAGTTACAGCGCAAGGGCAGACAGCCCTGGTGAGCCCCATAAGGAGGTCTGGGGGAATAAATATGTAATATTCCTATTGCACAAAAAAAGAAGAACAGGCAAGAAACTTTACTTTGGCCTCTCTTTCAGTCTTGATTTTTACATGAAAGAACATAGGAAAGACACATCATTTTTAAAGCCCATCATTTCTTGCTTAAGACATAGTACAAAGTAGAGCAAATGGTTTCTTTTTTGAACGCAGGTCATTTAATAACTTAGTGGACAAATTGCTTAAACTGATGATACGTTTTCACAGATGTAAGAGTGAAACAGAAGGCAAATTTGGCTGTTCCTCAGCACAAGGATAGTTTACGTACACCAAGAGGTAACTACTTATTTGGCCACAGAGAATGCCAGGTCAAGTAGAATTTGCTTCTTTCTCCACGTCATCATCGTCGTCAACAACCTGAAATCAGATCCAGAAGTAGTTTAGGTAAACAGCTTAAACTCTCAGTCCTGTCAGATTGCATAGAGAATTTATTACACTAAATCCTTGATGGACGCAAGGGGAACAGCAATTATTCTACCCCACTGAATGACAATGGTCACGTGAAGAGGGTAAGAAACACTTGCAATCAATAACATCAGAAGGAAACGTGGCTAAAGATTAATTCCAGAAGGAATGACGTAATAGGAGCTGGTGAAGTTATTCCAGAGGCCACCAGAACAATCATTACAGGGTATCAGATTTTTAATGAGAAAGCAAAAGACTCTGAGTCTTCCCTTATATGAAAGTACTTGTTCCTTACATCTAACCTGAACTCCCCCTGTTTCAGTTTGAACCCATCACCCCTTGTCCTATTAAGAGTCCCTCTCCAACATCCTTGTAGCCCCCTTCAGACACTGGAAGCTGCTCTGAGGTCTCCACGCAGCTTCTCTTCTCCAGGCTGAACAGCCCCAATGTTATCAGCCTGTCTTCCTATGGGAGGTGCTCCAGCCCCTGATCATCCTCATGGCCTCCTCTGGACTTGCTTCAGCAAGTCTCCAACACATGTTGGTGCTTGGAGCTGCACAGGACACTGCAGAGTTCTGTATCTTTAGCTAAGATACAGCTTCTGATGGGGAAAAACTGCATCTACAAATCCCCTACTTTTGCTTAAACGCTGGAAAGGGGCAAAGACCTTTTCCATTTGAAAGCACACAGCTATTACCTCTGACCAACCCACCTGTTCCACGCCTTCTACTTCAGGGATGTAGAACTGGAGCATGTTCTGTATCCCGTTCTTGAGGGTGATGATGGAACTGGGACAGCTGGTACACGAACCCTGCAACTTCAGCTGCACAATCCCATCCTCAAAGCCTTTATAAATAACATCACCACCATCTTCTTGCACTGTCGGCCTGGTGGAACACGATACTCAATTTAAAGCAAGCATAGATGAAGTATGTTTCCTTCCAGAAATCTTTAGTAAAGCTAAATTTAATACATACAAAGAACTACCAAGACATAGTAACTATAGCCCTTTTTCTCTAAAATCACCTGATTCAATGTCCAACAACTCATACTTTGCTGGACCCTCACTGCTGTTTTACCACAAGACATTAAGCAAAACATATTGGCAGCAACATACAAAGGAACCACTGAAATTCTAAGGGTGAGGGCAAGCACCTCAAAGCTGAGCTTGATTCAGGCTGCAAAGACATATGGGTTTGCCTTAAGGCCCTCCCCACACATAATGCTGATTGCCTCATTTATGTGCCAAATACAACAGGGGTGTGTCCTACCACACCATGTATGTGCATCTGTTACCTGAGCAGGGACAGTGATAAGAAGTCCTTAAGTGCTTCCATAAATAAATCCACCACTCCCTAGAGTTTACCCAGGACAGGAAAAAGCTCCAACTAGGAAAGCTTAATCCTGCTAGTAGGTGAAGAAACCAGCATCTGAGAATACATCCCAGTACCATTAGCATTCTGCAGCAAGGGCTCCTTTTGCAAGCCACAAATGCCCAGCACTGTAACTGTATCCCCACAGGAACATTTCTCCAGACCGAGCTAAAACCATCAGGTTACTCTAACAGAAGCTCTTTATGCTGCTTTTCAAAGTCACTCCTTGACAGCTACACTCCTAAGAGAATAATCTACACATCTACACATTTATTAACAACTCACCATAGAAATTATCTCAGTTCCAGAAAGCCAAAGACTAAAAATTCCATTTTTCTTACTTGAAATTAGGTTTTTTAAACACACCATAGGACCTTTCAGAGCTATATTCCCTCCATCCTGCACTTTCTGACAACTTCTTTGCACATATTATTGATCAACTAAATAATAAATGCTTTGTGTGTACCACTGGTGTACACATAGCTTCTGTAAACTATCCTGCTCTCGAATGAAGTAAGAGACATTACTGCTAATGCTCTTATCAACAGCTTCTTGGTCCATTGAGGGGACAGGGGGAAGGAAGTGAAAGAAAAAGGTGGGGAAAAACAGAAATTTGGGCACAAATTCTGTGACCATTATGAAAGAGGAAATCAAGGCCTAACATAGAATCATAGGATAGTTAGGGTTGGAAAGGACATACCTAAGGGAGCTTAACCAATCACATACCCAGCAGGAGCAGGGCCTCCTGAACGAGGCTTTATACAACAGTGTGAAGTATATATACGACAAAGCTTTATGTGATCGTATACTTGGGATACATGTTTCAACACTTAGTAAATACGTTTGGGAAAAGTGCTGCAGCTTATTCCTGCTTTTCTCCTCTCTCCTTGCAGGAGCATTAACCAATACCAGGTGTCAGCTGTGAGACAACCACGTTTTGACATCCACACCACTTTAAAATGCAGCAGAGTTAAACAAAAAGCCCAAGTTTGTCATAACTTCTGGAAAAATTAAACTGAATTCCACGATTTTGACCCACATACAACTTCCTGCCTCCTGTAATTTGCGAGCTGGGGAAGAAGTCACCAACAAGTATCAACATCAGAAACATCAGACATTTTCCGCTGCATCTAAAATGTCAAGTTGCTTATTCTTTTCAGTTCACTTTGGAAGGCAACTAATGAGCATAAAAACACCCTTCAGGTACACATCACGATCCACAGTTCCCCCTGAGACTTCATTAGTTACCACCAGTCTCTAAATTCAAGCCATGTTAAAACATCAACAAAACTGCAACAGAATGCAAGGACAAAAATCCATTGAAGCCCAGACAGTAATGGAAAACCACTTGTAAATTCTCCTTTAGAGTACTATACAAGAATATAAACTAGTTTGGAATACTCGGAAGGCAAGGACAAGTACAATTAAGACAGAGACTAATATAACAGTATACCCATAAAATACCCTAATAGCAAAGACTGTGTTTTTTCACTGTTTAAAACTAGCCAGGTTAACCCAATGGACCTGCCCAAATGCATTATGGAGGGTAAGGCTATACACTGTTCTAAAGTCACTGAGCAATAAGGACTCTGTTCTACACAGAGTCTGCTTAAACAGGGAAACTAGACAGAAAGCTTTCAACTAGAGGAAACATCACTCTCAGCTCTGGCCCGTTTTGCACTTTAACTGGATACTGGACCATGAAATCACACATACTCAGAGAAAAACACACTGTTCCCAAATAAATCCAATCCCCAAGACTAACTCACTCCATCTCGCAGTAATGTTCCCAGTTTACCTTATTCTTGTATCCAGCAGTTCTTTAATCATCAGTACAACTTCATCATCATCTTCTGATGCACCTTGGGAAAGGCAAAAAGTGCAAATCAGAACTTGGAGAGAATTCTGATGATTACTAACACTGTATATCCATAATGGCAGAATGGGAGAGCATAAAACCCATTACTGAGGTGACTGGAAGCAAAAGGTGTAAGTCTCAATTTAGAGCAGCTTCTTCTGCATTGTCCTTATTTACATCCCAGGCTTCCACCAACAAAAATCAGTATCAGTTCAGAGTTCTCAGCAGGTAAAGGCCTTAACAGACAACAGCAGTCCCACCTTTTAAAGGAAGTAACAACTAACATTCAGTAAGGATTAATGGATCAAGGCAGGGTCCTCAAAAGGTTTTAGCATCAAAAAAACAAAGCAGGAGAAGAATTATGACCATGTCTGGCTTTAGGAGTTCTGGATGCAACTTTGAGCTCAGTGTTAGTCTCACAGAAGCATTCTTAAGACAACTTTTCCAAATAAAATAAAGCCTATGTCAATACTGAAATTCAATCCAGACATAAGAGAGGAACTCAATAGCCATTAACCTTCCTTAAAACACTGGGAAAATTGTTTAAGCTGTTGAGTTGCAAATGAGAAAATAAATAGCAAAATACTGCCCCTGAGCTAAATATTAAGTTAGTTTCAGTTCCTCTCATTACGGTTTGGAAAAGACTTCTTACAATTTCTTGTTCATTTGAGATCATAAACCTACCATTAAGCTTGGGCACTCTTTTTGATTTAAGGAGGGAAATAAAACCCTTTGCAGGTGCCCATACAAGAAAGGTCTGCCACAAAACCCCACAGCTTTCTAAAGCCTCAAAAGTATTTCACACACAGGAAGTGTATGAGGAACAAGCAGGGGCTCTTCTGGATGTCACATAAACTAAACCCAATGCCAGATACTGCCCTCTTCCTGAGGAGTTTGATTTACCTGTATCTGCCCTAGGTGCCTCGTCAGTGACTACAGGTAAGCCAGAGGCAAAGAAATCCATTATAGTTGCATAAATATCTGGTTTGAGTAAGTTCCAGTCCAGGTCTTCGCTATCCTGTGAGAATCAGGTGAAGAAAGAAAGAAAGAGTAAAACCAGCCTCCTAATACTAAATTAGGCAGAGATTCTTCTTATGTTAAAGATATCATAATGGGCTCTCACATTCAATGCATGGATTTGATTTCATAGTTTTGTCAGGTCCAGGTACAGCTTTGCCAACAAAGTTCAGTAAGACTCAACTTATAATGGTCAATAGAAAGGTTTCCCTGTTTGCAAGCCAAGTGCTATTAAAGCATTAGCTAAAGAGGTGAAAGTCGCCTAAATACATTATTTAACACATATTTTTACCCAACCATTTCAGAGACTTGAGATTGTTCGGTCCCATTTCGAGCCAAATTATCATTCCCTGACTTAGCCTGTGCCCTTCACACAGTGACAGGGTACCTGCAGGGTTACTACCACCACCTTCTCTCTGTTGCCATGAGCTCCACACCTTGGGTAAACACAGTGAGCACTGAATCCATCCCCCTCACACAGCCATTCACTTGGAAGCCTTCTGGAGGTCATCCAGTCCCAATTCCGGTCTGACACAGAGCCAGCTTCCAAGCTACCATGTTGCACAGAGCCTCGTGCTGACCATTTCCAAGATCAAGGAAACCTAATCCAGTGCTCATACACACCTTATCATGTTTATTGCTTTTATACTAAAGGCAATTCCCTTTATGCTGCTTGTGAACATTGCCTCTGATGCTTTCATGACACACACCCAAGAGTCTGACTGGATCTTCCCTATGGCCATTTATTAAGACAGCTGGATCTCAGCTCATCTTTCAGCACATTTGAATCTCTGCTCTGCTTACCTTGGTGATTGTGATGAAGTCTGGTCCGAAGAAAACACTTTTAACTCCTTCAATTTTGAATAACTGTCTGTTAAGAAAACAAAAACCCAAACCAACACACATTTCAGGCATACTCCTGAAGATTTATTTAATCTGTCAGACAAAAAAACATTCTAGAATATACCTCTAGACAAAAATAAGCACTAAAACCAGAGCCATTAGGAGAAACAGTTACTTCACCTACAGCTTAGTAAAAGCCAGTGAATCCTGCTGTGAACCAGTGTATGGAGTAAGACTGAACACATCTCTTACAGGATCTGTGTTACAGATGTGTTACACGATCTCTCTACAGTTCTTTGAAGGCAAAATCATATTCTGTATAAAAAGCTGTTTGTTCAGCATCAAACCCTGTAGGTACCTATTGTTTCAGAGAGGACTAGTGCAAACATAAGGAATGGTCCTGAGATTAACGTTATTCAAAGTAACTGAGCTCAAAAAAAGCTCCCTTCAATTCTGTTGCCAATTAAGTAAAAGGATTAGTGCCAAGCAGTCCGCAAGGCTTTAACACCCAACTCACTTTGTGAGCAATCTTCAACAGTTTTAGTCATTCAGTTAGTAAAGGCTTAAGATTCATATTCAATTGCTTGAGAGGGCCCCATACAACATCCAACAACCAGGTGGTAAATTAGCACACAGCCAAAGCAACACAACAGCTTAGATGGGAGGCAAGACCAGATGTTTGACAATGAAGTGCAAAAAGCAGAATGAGAATGCAAGAGCCAATTTCCACAAATGGTTAAATAAACCCCAACAAATTCATCCACAAAATAAAGAAATCATGCTACTCCTGAAAAGGCTTTTTTGTAATTGTGTGTGTGTGAAATCTCCTGTGAAACATCAAAAATGCAATGAAGGAACTGGAAGTCTCATCACAAAGGTATGTGCAACGAAAAGAGATTTCACAATAGCCATCTGAAAGCATTTCTACACACGAAACAGTTATCCGTGTTCTGGGCTTTTACATCACTAAATCAACTGCATTTTAAAGTTACTCAAACAATGACATTATGCAAGTGCACCAAATCACCCTGGATCAACCAAAATGATACTCCCCCCTTCATCCCCTTCAGGAAGCTTTTAATACTTCTTTGGAAAATGAATATTCCCTATTAAAATAAATTAGTATTCCATTTACAAAAACACATAATCTGGGGTTTAAGGCTATAGACAGTTTTTTCTCCATTAACCTGTATGATACACATAACCAAGCTGGTTTGCCAGGGTACACATTGTACCACATACATCCTCTTTAATGAAAATGTCTATTTGCAGGTGTATGACAACAAAAAGCTCCTTTCTGACAGTTGATTGCACTCTGCAGCCTGATGCACTTTGGCATTATCACACCCTACAGCTTCAGCATCCCATCAACACGTTGTGATGTCCTCACAACCCTTTCAACGTTGTATTTCTTTAATTAGCAGAGCTTCGCTCATAAAAATCCTGTTTGCACAAACAACTCTACAAGAGTTGGAAACATCAGAGCTGCACGTTTGATAACTCTACAGTGTCTGGAGAGTATCATGTGAAACAGCTTCTACTTTTGCATGTAATTCTTCCAGCGTATAAAGATGACTTAAACTGGGATCTCCAGAGGTAACCTAAGGCAGCATCTCTGGGTTTCGGGCTCAAACTGAAGCCCTTCCACCCATATAACAGATAAAGGCTCTTTTCAGAGGCAAATGTGAAAGCAATGATGCAAAAGGGATGATTCCAAGTATTTCCAGAGAGACTTGTGAGAGTCTGTTTCCCAACTGTGAGAAGTTGTGTGATTTCCAAGTAACTACTTGAATTAAGAGTGTTCTGATGGGAATGATTTTGTGAACTCAGGGCCAGAGGTCTCACTGTTCAAGAATGCTGCTTTATGATACCACTCAATCCAGTTACATGAACTAGAGCATGATGATACAGAAATGGGGAGTACAGACACGGAGAAGGGCTCCTTTAGTAACAATAATCCTCACAGCTTTAATTTTACGCACAAGCAAGGCAGCATTAAAAACTGAAATCCAACCAACAAGCTGCTCCTGAGTATAAGGAGCAGAATGTGCTTAAAAACATCAGTTGTCACCATGCAGCCCATGGTGATCCCCACCCCCATTTAATAATACCTTGCTAAAGGTGAGCAAAATGCTGCAGCTGGATTGGAAAACTCCATAGTCCTCGACTCCAGCACTTCCTTCCCAGGAATGAACTTCAAACTGTTTGGATTCGGTGTGTCCTGAGTTTGAATAAACATCCCTCTTACTGGAAATTAAAGCAAACAAACAAAACAAAAAACAGAAAGAAGAAAAACAGTGTAATCAAACCTAAGCAGCTTAAATGAAGTCAAGGATCCTGATTCTTCAGCAAGCCAAGCTGAGGGCAACAGCCTTGCTGTAGCAAACAGCAGCAGTGATAGTTTAAAGCACGATGCAGTGGGTTCCACACAAGCTTTCAGACACAAAGACTGACTAACACAGGAACTGTCTCATGGCAAACTAGATGATAAATTGAAGCTTGTCTTTGCTCCTTTTGCTAGCTTTTTGTTTACTAAAAGCCATCCTACTGCAACAGCAGGAGGCCAGTCCCATCCTCCCTTTCTGCTGAAGGCCAAGACACGCAACCTTCACATCTGTTGTGTTCAGGTTTCTTAATTTTATGATGCTCAAATGCTGATCAGTCCCTCTTCCAGCATTATCATTTCCTCTTGAAAGCACAGGCAGTTTTATAAACCCTCTCTTGAATATACACATGATGTATGGGGTTTGGGCTTCATCTCATTTTTCAGCGCTATATAGAAGAAAACCAAGTGCAGCAACAGTTACAGCGAACCACCTCTGCCTATACTTTCCACAGTGAAAAACTACTCTAAGCGATCACTTATCCTCCAGAAACTGAACTGACTAAACAACTCAACATAAAATTACTTACAATTCACTGGCAAAGATGTTTAAAAGATACATTTTCACTGACGTTCCTTTTGTGGAGGGGGTCTGCCTTTCAACAGCAGAATGTAAATAACCTGGTCTTGACTGAAAGTTAATACTCTGCATTTAATGGTCTACATTTAATAGTGTATTTTCCTGCAGACATGTCCACTCAGCATATTCCTAATGTCCCACTGAAGCTGAACACCAGTTAGGGACAGTCTCTTCTAATTCTTTCTAGCTCTCCTCCTTCCTAACTCTCCCTGCACATCAAAGAACACAATGATACACAAACATTCAGGGAATAAAAATGCATTTTAAGCCAAAAAATCTCTAGGAACTAATATTTATAAACAAACACTAGTTGAGAAACAAACTCACAGAACTCAAAAACCATGCAACAGGGATTTAGAGCAGCAAAGAGAGCTGACATTTTCATTTCTGCAAGTGCCATTTTGCTCATGACTCTTTAGTATTAGATGACAAATGACACTACTTATAGATTGCCAAATTGTTACTATATGTGTCTGTGATGGTAACAACCCATTTGACTTCAACATGAACAATGGCAAAGCACACACACACATTTTCTAGCACAGATGTTCTTAGTTTTAACATGGAAAGAATAATCCCAATGGAGCAAGCAACCAGTCAGCTCTATCCCCAGGGATGGAAGAACTACTTATCTTCCAAACCCAGCTGGCATCCAAAATCACATCCAGGGTAACAGTATAGTTTACAAATGATCAACGATGGGGGGATGTGGATGGTGTAAACTGAGTACAGTGCTCAGTTTTTGAAAGCAATGGGTCACATTATTCATCTACCATCTCTAACACCCTGAAACACAAATGGCTGCTAAAAGCTATCTGGGGGGGACACCTCTGTATTTAGAATTGACTTCTGCAGTTGAGGATCTGCCTTCCTAAGACCAGGTTTTTCAATCATGAATCAACCTGGAATCAACCTCTTTGCACAGCTGTGAAAATAACTCATTTGGAATTTATTATTGCATACTTGAGTAACTGTCTGCATTTACATCAAACATCTACAGTGCTTCTTTCAACCCTCTGTGGAACACTTAGTATATGCCCATGCATACACCTAGGGCATCAGCCTAGCATCAGCTCTAGGTAAGAGGAAGATACCAAACAGAGGCCACTGCTAGGATACTTGCAGAAGCAGGTAAAATACTACATCTACTTGTCAGAGTCTGCCTCTTGAGTAAAACTGCAAGAGGAAAAATGGTGCTGGAGCTGATAAGACAGGAGTGGTCTGCAATCAAAATTAAAGAGAACCTTCTGCCTGAGCAGACTCATTTAAATTAGATTTCCACTTGTGACTAATGCCATGCAACAGCACCTGCAGAACGTGTTTCACACTCTACTGCAGCATTAGAGATCGGTTGCTAAATCCCTCAGGCAGGTGCAAACCCAGTGTTATTCTGCACTGCAAATTTCAGACTATTGTTAATTTTTCTGAGCATCAGAGCCTATCCCCAAAACAGCAGGAACAGCAAAGTCAATCTGAAACACTGCTTTTTCAGGGTAATACCAGGATGCAGACAATTTCAGTGAAGCATGCCTAGACAGGGGGAAATTAAAACAAGAAAGTATTGCAGGTTTAGGAATGGAAAGCTTTGCCCCCATCCTTGCCAGGTTCTAGCTGGACAGCTAGCAGTTTTATCTGGCAGAGCTCAGGAGCTGGACAGAAGGCAACACAAAGTCTTTCGCAACAGATACATTTACACTCAGAAATTAAATTAAGAAGGGCAGCAAAGCCCAAATAATATTTTGCACTAACAAAGCCCCTCGTAAGCCTTGGCAGCTGAATGACATAGAACAAACATGCACAATCCAGCACAAAGCAAGACATCCAAACCTCTCCAAGATCCAAATGCACTAAAACTGCATTAAAAACCACGTAGGGAATGTGACACCACTCGGCTTTCAGAAGGAATAACAAACTGTCATTACTGCCACAAGACACAAAGCCACAGTACATTCATCTCTTCATTTTTAACTAGTATTTACCTGCATTATGCCACACTGCAGGTGGAAGAAATGGTTTCTTTTGCACAAGCTGGTGGAAACACTGCTGAGGTGTCAAATTATGATCTTTCACCATCATCCGACAGAACCTAGAGAAAAGGAAGTTTACTAACAATTCCCAAATTGCACTACCCCACAGACAGAGCGTTTCGCATGCTTCTGCAGCCCCAGAAGTGAGCAGGATGCTCACCAGCCTTAAACCTCTTGGGTAACGTAGCAGGTTGGATCACAGACACACAGCTCCCAAGTTTTAGCCACCTAAAACATTAATCTAGACTCCTTCAATCACTAAAGGCAGGCAAATCACCTTACTTACTTGTGACAGAAGAGGATAAATCACCCTAAAGAAACCTTTGGTTCTTCTTGACAGTAGCCAGTGCCTAGAAACCTAGTTTGGACTAAATACCTGATTTTCAGAAGATTATAGACAGCTGAGATGAATCCAGCCTCAAGCACCTGAGGCTAAATCAAGGCCAGAATTTAATCCTATACTCTGTGGGTTTAGCTCATCAAAGATAAGGGTCTCCTATGGGACTCTCGGAAGCTACAAGACAAGCTAAAAAGTTAATGCAATCGTTACCCTTACACTAACACTTGCCATACGAAAAACACAGGACACTTGGATAAGAGATAAAACCCCTCTTAGCGACTCATACCAAGGCATACCTCACCCCTGTCCACCTCTATGTACTTCCTCCCTTGGAGGAATAAAGAAATTCAGTACATTCCTGTACAAGTATTGCTCTAGAATTAAACCAGACCAGTTAAAAAGAAGCCCTGCTCCACGCTGGCCATTAGCAGCCAAAACAGGAGTGGCGTCATCTGCTCAGATGGGGTTAAAAGGGGGAAGAGCAGGGAGGAAAAAAACTGTAAAAGGAAGGTGGAGTGATGGAGTAACAGGCCTGACTTTCAGAGTTAAGGTATTTCATAGCTAAGTGACAATCAGAAAATGGAACAAAATCCACCTTGTTTCACAGATACCACATACTGGAGACTCATCACTTCTGGTTTCTCTCCTCCTTTTGGGATACAGGGGAGGGAAAGCAGGTAAACTAAATACATTACAGTAACGGGGGCTGGCAAGAGAGGCAGCGATTCTCTCAGGGGGTCATAAATTGGAGCACAAGCACAATGCCAGGCCCAGATTCCTCAAACATGGGAACAGGAGGAAAACTCTCTGCCAGGAATGCACCTCCTTACTGTGAGTGAAGGAACATGAACCCGGAAGGGGTCTGAATCATGTTATTTGCTTACTTTTGTGGTCCTGACAGCAGGTAGAGAGGCCACAATGGGATGGGAGGAAGGGCCTCCACGTTCTCCTTTCTCCCTTAGGTTTGGAGAATAAAGATGAGGCCATTTTACACCAGATGTGCCCACAACCACACTGCCCTTTGATTTTCCCCTTATTACAGTCTCTAGCACTTGTGGTGGGGGAATTTCCCTTTACTGCTTGGCCCTAAGGACACATACGTGGAGGGGGAGTCCACTGCCCCTCACTGCATGATCCTATGCACATATCGGGGCGAATCACTCCTTGTAGCACGGTCCTGAGCCCTGTGTGAGGAATTCCGCTTCATTACTCATACCTTTGTGCGTAGGAGACCAGCAGTCCCGCAGGGGAAGGCCCGCAGCACCTGCGTGGCGGGGGGGAATTAACCCCTCGCTGTTAAAATGGTATAGAGAGAAGAAACAGACTCTCACGCCCCGTCTGTAACGAGGGCAAGGGAGAAATAACTTCACCCTCGTCCGCCCTGCTGCGGCGCGGAAGGAACGCGGAAGAGCGAACGCGGCCTGCGAGGTCGCGGTGCCGCCCTCTGCGACGCGGCCGCCTCCAGCCGCGTGGGGAAAGGAGCGAGAGGAGACCCCTCGGGGGAATAAACCCGGGTTCCCTCCTCCGGGCCGGGGCAGCGCGGAGCCCCGCGGTCACCTACCGGGAGCCCAGCCCCGCAGCCGCCCCGAGCCACCGCGCGGCCGCCATCTTGGCTCTCCTCAGCGCCGTTCCCGCCCGGGCTGAGGCGCGGCGGCGGCCCCTGGCGGCGGCGGGCGGGAATGGGGCCTTGTCGTGCCCCTCTCCGGCTTCATGATCCAACAGAAATAAACAGGTTTTAGCCCTCAAACCACCACTTTTTCCTTCTTTTTCAATACTTTATATCCCTGCGGCGCATTCCAGAGCGATGAGGCCCCACTGTCCGCATTCCAGCTGCTGGCATCGCTTTAGCACCCTCTGGAAGCGGCAGGGTTACCACACACAGCGCTGAGCTGGGCTCACCGTGGTAACATACAAAAAGACCCTTTTTTCCCCTCCCCAAATCTCACAAACCGTCCAAAAACTGCGATTTCAGCCCAATAACCTCCCAGACACGGGGGTTTTGGGAAAACTAAAGGTGTGTTTGCTTTGATTAGGAGATATTTGAGGGAGAAGCTCTTGCAGTGCAGCCGCTGCCAGCGCTCAGGGCTGTTGCCCAAGAGGATGAAGGAGAACCAAGCAAGATGAAGAGACTCCCCCCTTACTATGATTAGTTTTGCCAATTTTGGACCAAAAAGTCCCTTAAATTAGGCCAGTCACAGCTTATTCTATTAAAATTAACTAATTTCATCCAAAAATGCAGCCGAGCTCTTTAAGCAACCTTCCAGTTGCAGTCATTCCTCGCTGGATTCGCTGTTCCTTGGCACGCCGCTGCGCTCACATCCAACACGTTTTTCCCTTGGCTTTGCCAAAACCTGTTCTTGGATCCCCCCTGTGTTCCCCCACAGCTCGGCACGGATCCCCTTTGGAATGAGCTCCGGCTGCACCTCCTCTGGGTGTGCAGGGAGGGCTCCATAGCTCGGGATTGAGCTCCATAGCACTGAGGCGGATGTGAAGGTTTCTCTGTGGTAAAGCGGGATATCCACTCCTAAAAGATCTTACGGCATTAGGATCAGTTTGACTTCCCAGCGGGTGGATAAAACACATTAAGTTTAATACCTTGGTGGGAAGAATTCCTTGTATCCAGGATAACTATCGTGCATGGGGAGGGGAGAAGGAACGCACAGAGGAGATGCACTGCAACCAGATACAGCTTTAATAGAACGCAATAGGTTTACAACTCCAACAGTTCTCCATAAGGACGACCAGGAACGCAGAGGATCACACCCGGAATGTGAACGTGACTCCATGGAATCCGCGAGCCACATCCGGGCACTTCCGAGGATTGCCTCGATAACAGCGCAGTGTGAACAGGACACGATGGCTTCTCACAGCGGGGACCATGGATGCTCCCAGCTCCATGAGGAAGCAAGGGGGTTTCTTGCACTGTAGCATGGAGTAGCTGCATCCTACATCAGAGCAAGCCCCTGCCCTCCTCCCCTCTGCGGTTAATCCTCTCTTTGGAGAGGAGGGATTGGGAATGGTGGAGCATCAATACCCCTCTAAAAGGGGAGTATTTATAGGGGTGGTTGAGGGTATTTACCCTCCCTACAATGGAAGCTATAGGCCATGGCTTGTCTTAGAAACACAGCTGGCCAGGTTTCAGGAATGTGTTTCGGAACTGGAACAAGATTTCATTGTCAAGATATAACTGCTGTAAATACGCTTTGGAGTCTTCGGGTGCATTGAAAGGCCTTGATTTAACAGCATGGGAATAAAAGAACCCAGCAAAAACCCCACAAGAATTCAATTCCCCAACGCAAGTCTTTGGTGGAAGCTGAGATCAAGGTAACCGGTTACCGCTTTGGAGTGATTGAGGGTTCAGCCATCAAACACATCTCGCTCAGCCTTGCTTTAAGCGCCGCTGAAGAGACGGCTGGCCCGGGTTTGCTGTTCCAAGCTCCGGGTCACCCGTGTGCTCCATGCATTACAGATTGAGCGTGCGCCGGCTCCAAAAGGCCTTCAGGTTGTGAACTTCACACCATGTGTGACCCGTGCGGAGCTGAACGGGAGGCAGAGACGTGGGGCAAGCCCCACCAATACTGCAGCAGGGTAACAGCAGGGTCCCCTTGTGTGCTGTCTGACCCCCATGGCAGTGAGGCACACAGAGCCGAGCCAGCCAGAGGTTTAGAACCACAGAACCATAGAATCATAGTTCATTTTTCCTAGGCAGAAACTCTGATTAAGCATTCGGAAGAGAGGCTCCAGACAGGTAAGAACCAGTGCCTTTGCCAGCATGACTGTAAGATTGTCCCAGGGCTGTGGCCCTCTGACTGTGCCTGAGGAGCAGGGCAGTTAACGGAACGTACTCCAGCTTTAAAACCAAGAATGACACCAATGGTTTGTTCAGCAAAGTAGCTTCAAAGCGCTGCAGGGAGGCTGCACCAGTCTGGGTTCAGCAGTAGCAGTCATTTTGCTCCTTCTCAGTAGCTGGTGCAGCCTGAGAACAACGCTACCACCACTGTAAGTGATGCTTACTCTAACCAAGGCCTTTGTGAGTCTCATGCTTTGCAGGGAGGAGGGGAAGCCGAGACAGGACACCTGACCCAAACTAGCCAAAGAGGTATTCCATACCACAGCACGTCATGCCCACTATATAAACTGGGGGCAGTTACCCAGAAGGGCTCTATCACTGCTCGGGTCTGGCTGGGTATCGGTCGGTGAGTGGTGAGCGGTTGTATTCTCTCCCCTTTTATTCCCCTTATCATCATTATTATAGGTTGTAGTATTGTGTTAGACCTTAGTTACTGGACTGTTTGTATCTCAACCCATGGGATTTACATTCTTTCCCTTCTCTTCCCCATTCCTCTGGGAGTAGGGGCATGGCAGTAAGCGAGCGGCTGCGTGGTTCTGAGTTACCAGCTGGGCTTAAACCACGACACAATCTTATGAAGATCACCAGTTGTGTGGCAAAGGAAGCAATTCCCATTATTGGGAATCTTCCACATTCATTAAAACCAATAAGCTTCAGAGAGCATGGAAATCACATTTCCACTTACAACTCATCGCGCTGAAGCTGCAGCACTGGTAGTGCAAGCTGAGGAGGAAACCAGGCTGGAAATGAGAAGCAGATCAGATCAACAGGCACTGAAATTCAGTTTTCTGCCCAGAACCAAAAGTCCCATCACTTTACAGGTCACATGCAGAGATACAAACAAGCTGCCTCCACCCCCCAGAAGAGCTTTCAGACCACTTCAGCACTGGATACATGCTGGCTTTTGGGGCAGGGTTTGCTTGCTCTTTGTGTAAAGTGCTTGAAGAACATAAAAGCTGCCAAACCCGGAAATTCAGCCTGACCTGACATGAAGCAGGGCTGCAGCAAGCCCGCACACCCCGCTGGGCCTTGCTGGGTTCTCCCTTCCACCCTTGGCTGGCAAGGCAGGAGAAGAGAGGGCTGAAGAACCCACAGCTCATCTCCACCTCGCCAACAAGGGGCAAGGGATCCGAGCACGAACGGGAGCAGGATGATGCTCCTCCAGCATCAGCTAAGGGAGGCCTGGACGTGGCATCGAAGGATGTTTCACAGAATCATCCAAATGCAGGTTGCCAAGTAAAAAAGCAGGAAGGAGAACCTGAATCCAGTTTGCAGAGGCAATGCCTTGAACCCACCTCTTCTTTACACATGGGACCTGCTTAGTCCCTTGTTCCATGGGCCTGACCTCCCTTCTGGCAGCTTCCCAAGCCAATTCAACAGCTCGAGGCCAAGTTCAGCCCCATGACACGAGTTGTGTCCTCACAGTGTCCTCAGTACCCCTTGAATTCACAGTTTGCATCTCGCACGGATCCAATCCAGCAACAAGCGACTTGAGGTGTGCATCATGTGTGTATTTAGAACAGAAACAACCGCCTTCCGGGTATAGATTGAAACAGAAAGCAACAACAAAACACAATCAACAACAGCCTCAGCATTGCTGAAGGAACATCTCCGGGGAAATCCAGGGAATTCTTTACAGTACTTCTCAAGACGTGGTGACAGAGGACACAAAACCCACCAGTATGCATCAATATTACTTCACTCCCAGTGTAGCAGAGCAGAACTGGACCTGACGTGGGCTCAGCAAGTTGCTATTTCCCAGCAATCAGGCTGTGCAAGCCTCTCTGCTTCCAAGTGTTCTCCCTCCCCATCCCAGGGCTGCAAGAGCTCAGCCCAAACTGATCCCCACGCCAGGCACGTCCAGCAGAACATTTGGCTCCTCTCTTGCAACTGGAGATAGTTTGGAAGGGACTGAGTTTGGGGAGGGGAACGGAAACCTGGAGCAGTTGGTAACTCCTATTTGCACACGCTTTGCTAGTCAGCTCCTGGCATTCAGGGTTTTTCCATCCCTCCTCCCCTTACACTGCTGGGTTAGGAGTCAACCCTGGCCTGGGCAGTGCTCTGCTTTGTTCAAGCAGCCTTCACTTGTATCTTCTATGTGCCCATTGCATTCCTCTAGGGCTTATTATTTGGACAAAGCCATGTACTAGAGCTGGTATCAGGGGTCTTTTCCCTGCCAACCTACACTGAAGTCTATTTGTGAGCTGCAGAAGCTCTCCCGAGTGGGCCTCCAGTGAGTTAGGAGCAGCTGTACCTGATCCTTCCATCTCTGACAGGGACAGTACTCCCAGTACAAGCCCATCAGCGAGTGGGCAGGGCAGGGATCTGCTCTGCATCCTGATCTCAGCAAGCCACCCATTGCTTGTGGGAGACCCCCAAAGGCAAGATACGTCCTTTACCTTCAGTGCAAGGCTCAGCTCACACCGTAAGGGACAAACTCCCTTGGGAAATGGCCACCATGAGGCTTTTAAGAGGCTTGGCCAGATACCATTGGAATCAAGGGGGATTTTTTTTTTCCATAGAAGTCAAGTCCTTAAGATTAAACCCACCAAAATCTTCTCTTGGGAGGCATTCTGCAGCACCAGCACCTCTCAGGGGAAGGATGACTGCACTGCAAAGACCCATCAGCGACTGGGAGCCCACAGAGTCCCTACACCTGGATCTTTGGGAGCCACTCCGCACTTAAATAGCCTCTGAGGGCCAGAGATTGCAGATCTGAGACAACTGCAACCAGGCATTTTGCAGAATCGAGCTGAGAGGTTTCACTCTCATCCCTGTCCTACATCAGTGGAAGGAGAGGGGCACGCAGTCTGCTTGCTTTCTGCCCATCAGGGCTGGTTTTCCTCCAAACACTGTACTGGGATTCCCTATATCAATGACTGAACAACCAATGAGAAGTTGCCTTTCTCCTTGGGAACAGGGTAGAACACACAGCATTTCGGCAGCAGAGGAAACATTCCCAAAGGAGCGTGGATGGATTTTGTTTAGGTTCATCCTTTATCACCAGGAAAACAAAAGGCAGAGCTCACAAACAGAGGGGAGGTTCCCTATAGCTCAGTCTAACCAGATTGCAGCCAGCGCTGAACCACATGAGGTATGGAGCTCAGGACAGCCAGGGAGGCGTTTGCACACTCAGCTTCTCGGTAAGGCTTATGTTTAATACTGTAAAACTGCTGCCCAGCTCCCTCCTGCAACACCACCATCAGCAGATCCCTGGGTGGGCATAAACCAGACAGGGAATATGCACATGAACTGAAAGAAATGGCTCTAACATAGACCTGGTGCCACCATCTCCTGCATGGCATCACCTATGGATGCACACGACAGACCCCGGAGCACGACTGCCAGGTTTGCCATCGCTGCCACGCAGCAGGAATATACAACATTGCTGTCTTGCACTGATAGGGAAGAGGGAAGAAGCCACAAGAACCCTTTAACCTGTGAAATCACTTCCTTTCCAGAGCAGTAGCAAGTCCCGCTTGACTTGCTCTGTAATCCATAAACCTTTTCATTCATCTTGTAATGGATTTTCCCAGCCAGGACCAGAAAAGATGGAATATTACTGGTCTGGGAAAGCATCTAAACAATAAATGGAGGGGAAGACAGTGAGAGGAGGAAGGTAAGAAGCAACTGAAAAGGATATGAAGATCCTGAGAGCCAGGTTTGAGGCTAACATAACTTAAAATGGTTCAGCTATATAGCACTGCAAATAGAGTTCTGACCCCAAAATAACAATTATTTATATATATATATTGCTATATCATTCATTTCAACTAAGAGGTTCAAGGTCCTGTGGGAGGTGGCCCTAGGGAAGCACACCTCCCAGCTCACAGCAGATTAAGGCTTTTGCTTTCCTGCTTTGGAAGGAAAGGGTGCTGCAGCAAAGGGATCCCCGCCGGGCAGCTCTGTAGTCCTGGAAGACAGAGGGCCAACAGAGACAGATCCTGCTATTGCCTGTCTGTTGGTCTGGGAAACCACTCTGTAAGCAGCGATGGGCTTCACGTCAAGCCCCTGCCCATCTTCCGGGCTGTAGTGACGGGAGTACTTGGACAGGGCTTGTGGACGGAAAGGCTTGGTAGCCACGGAGCCCAGCACGGCCTCCTGCGGCAGCGCGGCTCCTCCCGGGCTCCTCTCGCCGGCAGTGCCCCCCTGCTCCTGCGGCACACAGCCTTTAGCAGGGATGTGCTCCTGGGGCTCGGGGGCTCTCATGGAAGAGGGATGAAGGTTTCCTGGCTGATTAAAGCCTGCAGAGGGATACTGAGCTCTTGCCAAGGCTGTGGAGCCAGACACTGCAGAGTCCAGGCTTGGGATCACGGGGTTAGCTTGGCGCTGGCCATCGCCGGCCTGACTCAGGAGGACGGGAGGTGTGAATGACTCTTTAGATGTACTATGGGAAGTCAGCTCTTCCACGCTTTTCTTTTTAGTGAAAGGGGCTCTCAGAAACACGTCTGCTTCTTCGGGATGCCTCAGAGCCATGTTCCCCTTGGAGATAAAAGGAGCTTTGGTAAAGACATCCACCTCATCGGGCACTTTCCTCATGCTTCGGAAAGGAGCCGTGGCAAAGACATCCGGCTCATTAAAAACCTCCCCGGTGTGCGACTGGAAGGCAGGGAACAGCGGCTCCCCTGCTCTAGGCTGGGAGTGGGGATCTTCTTTGGAGGCCTCATGCCTTTCCCTGGGCACAGACTGCAGGAACCCTGGGCGCAACTTGCAGGTTTCCTCCTCCTCTTCCGAATCCATCAGCAAAGGCCTGGACCCGCTGCAATCCAGAACGTCCCCTTCGTGGTCTGTGCCCTCTCCTTCACTGCTGTAGAAGGAGCTGTTGCTTGAAGGACCATCTCTTGCCAAGTAGTCTGACTCTGAGTTGTGCTGCGTTTTCACCTCCCGCATCTCACACCGGCCCTTGTACAGAGCAAGTCCATCACTGCCAGCAGGTCCTTTACAGAGTTCAAGAGCTACCACTGGGAATAGGGCTGGATCCCTCTGCAGACCTAAAAACGCAAGAGAAGAGCGTTACTCAACAAGCCCCATCTCCTCAGTCGCACATAACAAGGGTACTGGTTACACAAGAAACATCATGCTGTTTAGATTTAAACCACCATCACGCATGGAAAATGGGAAGGAGAAGGAGGGCAAATAAAAGAACACACAAATGCCAGTGAAGGGATTGAAGACACACAAAGCGACACAGCTCAGCACCACCTCACAACTCAGGGACATCGCTTCCCGGAAAGAGATGGATGATGCCTGACACACGAATGGGCAACCCCAGCACCCTCTTAGCACCCACAAGGTTTTTCTCTGCCACCCACGACAACAACCACCACAGGAGAGGTTTTCACTTTATAACGTGCTGCTGGAGTGGAGCTGCAGCAAACAGCCAAGTTCTGTCACCTCATTCTGCACTGGTGCTTGCTGACAGCCCTACAAGCAGAGGTACTGCTTGGCATGGCCTCTGTTGCTGTCAGCCATCCCCTGGGGTACACGGAATTACACTCAGGTAGGTAAAATACACAGGGATGGATCCCTACAACCTGCTCAAATAACATGCACAGCTCAAAGGATGAAGGCCAGCCTGTGGCCTTTAATAAACCCTGCTAACTACAGCAGCATTATTTATGATTTAAATCACTGCAAGGCAAATGATCTTCAACACTTCACACCATGGCTTCGAATCAAGCATCTAACATAACCCTAATGAGCTGGCTGGCTTCTGTGTTAGCATACCAAGACAGTGTGGGGAGAGGCTCACTGTTCTGGGCTCCTCCAGGTAGAAGAGCCCAAGATGGGGTTGGCTTTGCTTTACGACTCACACAGACAGAACACAAGATAGCTTACCTTCAGAGAACTACTGGCACGTTAGGAGTGTGGCATTGGGCTCATGTTAGCAAGGGGATAGGAAAGAGGCACGTGAAAATGAAGCAGAGTGAATCGCAGGAAGAATGAGGAGGGTAATGACGGTATCTGATGAATAAGTGAGGTACTAACCAATACACCCTGCTACGACAAGAGAGCATCACCCGGTGAACCATTCCCATGTACAGCTTCTCCATCACCTCCAGAGCAAGTCAACCCCTTCTCACAAGTAAAGACACAGCAGTCATTCATTAGGCATCCAAACCAGTATTTATTGGGAAACTATTCACTTGGATACATTACACTGCTACGGAAAGACAGTGTAGAGATAGGAACATTCCATAAGTTACTCTACAAAAATACTATCGCTCTTTCCTGAAGCCAACGGTGCCAGCAGCACTTTAAGCCCAGATGCTAATCTCAGCCCGCAGGAACAGTACGTGTGAGTGGTGGGGTTTCCTCCCAGGAGGCTGGTTATGTATTTACCAGGTGTTACGGGGAGGGTTGGAGAGCACAGGTTGAAGCAGAGCAAAACCAGTCACTGCATCACGCAACCGCCTCGGAATGACCCGGTGCTCACGGCAACACAGCGCGCAGGAACACAAGGGAAGGAAAAAGGCATTCGTCACGGGGAACCTCGACGCAAAGCAGTGCCCCTCGGTGCACAAAACCAGTACAAAGCAGTCATCTGAGCTGAATTCTGTTTAAAGAGCTCCTTGCGTTAGTAGGTGCCTACATTTGTGTAAGCGATGACACTTAGGGCAAGAGGAGGGTTGGCACGGCATGAGCCTGTTTGCGTAGGACAGAGCAGCATGTGTCTGACCTTGGGTAACAGGCAGAACACTGGGTTTGGAAAAGTGACTTTTCCCAATGCTTTCTTTGCCCATCCCGAGTGAGGAGGGAAGCCGCTTTCCTCCTCAGTAAGGCCAGAACCGGTGCCTGAATTACTCTGGGAGGAGAAAATGAAGTGATGCTTCAGTGGGAGCTCCTTCTGGCCTCCGGTGCTGAGCTGGTTTCAGAGCTGCCAGGCAACGCAGCAGCAAGGGAAATGGCCACAGGAATAGCAACATGCACTGGGAACCGTGGGGATTTACTGACAAGAGAGGAGGAGCACCAGCTATAATCCATGTTCTATTTTTCTGATGCTGAAGGAGGAAGACCTGGCTTCCAGGTACCATCCCACAGCATCTGACCTCAGGCACCTTTTCCTTCCCACGTTCTTGGGGTCCCATCTGCTTCCTTTGGCAGAAAGCAAAGGAACAGTCCCAGAAGGAGCTGCAGCAGCAGCACCGCTACAAAGAAGACATCCCCATGCCAGCATTTTCCTTTGGCTAACATCTGGGAGCATGCCTAGGCAGTGGCTTAGACATCTCCTCTTATAAGTTAGATAAAGGTCTGAGCTATGCTTAAGACACCAAAATATGCAATCACACCATGAAAACCCCAAATCCCTTTGTGTAAAGGTCAGGTTAGAGCTAATGAGACACAATCAGCGCACTCCCATAGGCAGCCACATCTACAGGCTTTGCAGAGGAGGCTTCAGAGGACAGGGAATCGCAGTCAGCCAGCGCTGAGGGATGCTTCCGAGGTCTGAGCTCAGAACGCCTGGGACGGTTCCACATGAGAAGGGTAGGTTTGCACTGTACAGCACAGAAAGGGTCACTGCAGGGGCTGCTAAAGGACAAGGCCGGTGAGACAGTGCCTGTCTGTGCGCAGCCCTGCCCCTCCCCTGCCTGACTGCGCTCCCATTCACACCATGCAAGAGGCCTGAAAAGAGCCAGGCAGATGGTTTGCCTGAACCGACACACAAAGAGATGCCTCTTCTGCAGAGGCAGCACTTCCTAACATCTGCCTAGGCCAAGATGGACACAGGCAACAGGCAGCTGCCTCTTTTGTGTCGTCCCCCTCCTCCTCTGGGCTCCAGGATCTGTGCGTGACTTCATGGGGAAGCATCCCTTAGGTTCTGAATGAACCCAGGTTTTAACACACACGCTCCTGCCGCTCCTTTACAGCATCCAATCTTCATAGAGCTTGAGCTTACAGCTCGGGTTCTGCCCTACCCCTGTGCCTATCAGTCTGCATTCCAGGCAGAAACCCCACTCCAGCTCCCTCTCTGCAGGGAGAACCTGACTATTAAAACCCTTTATCACCTGGTAACCTGGGAATGCCCCATCAGACAGTATTTACAAGACCATTTACCCCTGAGTCACAGCACTGCCACATGGAGTTCCTCCATCTTCTAAGGAAAACCATGCCCTGAAGAGGCCAAGTACTGGAATAAGTGACAGGAATGCTGTAAAACGTTCACTCTTCCTATGACGGGGCTGCAGGAGGCAGAGCAGCCACCAGGATGATGAGCTCATTGCTGGAGCAGAGCCCAGAACAGGAAAGGGGAGATGGAGGCATTCCTAGAGCCTAAAGCTACTCTTCCACCTGATTTCAGCCGGCCAGAGTCCGGGAGGTCTCAACACGCAGGACCAGGTATCTAAACCTCAGCACCATTACCAGCACGCAGGATCACGAGGGTCAAAGGACTCCTCGTGCCTTTGTTCTTGAAACGCTGGCGTTTCTCCTTGCATTCCCATTCCTGGAAGCAACAAACCTCAAGACAGAGCAGCCCCGTACAGCGTTCCGAGAACACCAAAGCTCAGCATCACCATGACTGTGACATCCGAGGAGCAGAAGGAAGCGTTTGTACCCCCATTTGTACTGTGCACAAGCCCCGTGTTCCATCCACAAGAACACAAGGTGAGTTTCTAGGGGTTAAACCCTGAGAAAGGGCAGGAGCACAAGTCTCAGGTTAGTACCATCCTTCCAACAACCCACCCCTCCTCCCGAGGCACAACGAGATGCGATGCTGTGCAGAGAGCCCGTGCTTCGGTGCATTGGTACGGCTGTCCCAGAGCACAGCTTCTGCCAGGGCAAGAAATGAACACAAAGAAAACCCCTTCCCACCCCATCCCATGTTTCCTGCTGGCTGCTGCAGTTCCGATGGGCAGTGCCCAGCACCTCAGTGAAGTCAAGTCACAGGGACCTGTCTCACCCATAAACCTCATTCATCTGAGCACTCACTCCATCCCAGCACATTCACACTGACCATCCCCAACGCTGATCCCTGCGAGCTCCTGAACTAGGAAACGTAATGGCTAAAAAGGGAATACCATGCTCCTTGCAGACACACACACACACTGCAGCATGCCACATCCCCGATGACCTGCAGCCAGAGGCCCACATGCTCCACACGTTGATGTTTGCTTGGACACCCCAAAACTTGCTGAACTCTGGCCTGAATCGCATCTAAACCTTCATTGTAACAAGTGGTCCTCTCTTTTTCAATCCACTTTGAAGGCAGGCGGTTTGGAAAGTCTCTGGAGGCAATATCCTGCAAGCTTTCAGGCTAAGGATGCCATCCTCATTCATTCGCCATCATTCATTCACAAGAAGCCCCCTCTAAAAAGAACTTTGCTCTGCCCAGATTCACTCCAGCTGACGTTCACTTGTGTAAGTGGCCTGTTAGAGGCTGAAGCTCCAGCTACTCCATGTAGTACAGTAGTCGTAGCATCTACAGCTCCTATGAGGAGGATCCACCTGAATAGGTAATGCCAAGAACAAGCTCCAGCCCGTTAGGGCAGGAAGGAGAAGCTGCTGTGATTCTGCTGCCTGTCCACCTGTGTTACGGTCCTTAACAGCACCAACCCTGCGACCCTCACAAGGGGACACAAACATCTCCCATAGCTTCAAAGAAGGCTCCAACCATCGCTATGAGGCTTATTCTGGCACCACTTTGGGACCGCACCAAATGTCTCCCAGGCAGACAAGTTCTCTTTGTCCCTTCACAGCAGCAGCTTTCACATCCAGCAGCCCACCAGCACCTATAGGGCAGCCACAGGGTTTGGAGAGCTTAAAACGAATCCCAAACCTCCGCTCATTCCACCTCTCATTTTCCATTCATTCCACAAGTCCTTTCGGATGAAGGAGGTCAAGACAACAGACACCTCTCAAATGCAAGCTTCCACTGTACCATTTCCCACCCAGCTCCATGCACAGCTACTGGAAAAAGCAATAAAATAACCATTCACATCTGCTTATTTAATAGCATTATTCACAACCCAGTGCATTTCGAGTTCGTTCCAGAACAACGCCCTTGAACAAGTGCCATCAGATTTAAAACCTTAAACATTCTTTAAAAGTACTTTAATTCACAGAAATCTTTGTTTCTAATATACAGTAGGTGGTTACTTTGTAAAATCCATTCTCTTTTCATATAATCTCAGTATCTGACTATACAATAACTTTCTATCTATAACATCTTCATGGGTTCCAGTCCAGCTCGCCTGTGCTTTAGGAATATAAACCCAAAAAAATAATGAAGTTTCTATCCACAATTGGACTAAGGTCATTTCCAACAGTTCTCATGTAAAGCTTCTCTTGGGAAGTGCAGTATACACAGGGAATGATACAACACACTTCAGCAATACTTTTATTAGTAAGTGTAAGGTTGGAAAAGAAGAGGAATGGAGAGCGGACACCATCCACGGTGGTTCTATTTACAGGAGTTGTTCAACTAAGTGGCAGGGTGGGGAATAGCAGAGAGGCTGGAGAGAGGAAAGGAGTCACGAGCTTGGATTGCTTTCCTTCTTAGCAAGAGGTCAGTACACACAGGTTTCAGTCGTTCCTACTTTCGCACATGGGAAACTGCACTTAGTACTAATACAGCTACATACACATACACAAGGTTAGCAGGAAGCTAGGAAGTATTCCACTAGAGAGGAAGAGTCCTTCTGTTCAGAAAGAGCTTTCAAATACAAGAGAGGAATTCCAGACTTCAGGACCAGAAGCCAATGAAACCCAGGTTAGTGTATCCAGCTGATGGACCAACTAAGCACGGGAAGGGAAGAGGAAAGGTAAAACCCCATCGAGTTGTAGCAGCACTGAGCTTCAAACCATCCGAACCAAGTGCATGCTTGTTCCACACAGACTGAGGAGTGAAGTCCACAGTAATCTTTGTCTACTGAAACAAATGCGTTCCATACTCAACTGGTTCGCACTATACGCAGGTACAAGAGAAAACGGGGAACCCAGAACAGATACCAGATGCTTGACTAAAACCAGGATTAAAAATAGACAAACGACTGGAGGACAATTTCATTCGTACACAATTTACAGGTGGTGGTGGGGGGATTTGCTTTTCCTTCCAGTCTAACACAGGGAGGAAGTCACAGAGAATACATCTGCTGCTGCCACAATGCCCTTTCCATCCAAATGAAGGTCAGCGAAACGCAAGTCACAGCCATACTCACATGGATTCGGTTCAAAAACCTTCCGAGATCTCCCTTAGGGTCATTCCTGCAGCTTTAACAACCAGGTTTGGCTGCGTTTTTCCCCTCCCCAAGGAAGAGCAGTTCATTCACAAGCAGGGTTGTTAACCAGCTGGGGACAGTCGGGAAAGCTCTCTTCAATGCACCATCACCAGAGGTACAAGGACAACTTCGGAGGAAGTAATTGTACCTCCTCCATTGGTAACTGAGAAACCTCAGCGCTCCTAACCCGTGTTGTGCAGGAGAAGGACATCCCCCCTGCCTTCCCCTGTCCCTTTCCTCGTGCCCATTCAGCAGGAAACAGGAACAAACCAAAAACCAAACCCCAAACCAAGGTTGAAACACAGTTGTTCACACACTGCTCTAAGGAGAAAGGAGTCTGTGGATCATACATCAGCTCCAGTTCTCTAATTTCATGTAGTTAGGCTTTCCATGGTGCTATGTGGACATCTCAGCAGGGTGGCTAAGGATGGTGTTCCCTTTACACACAGGCTATAGATACACGTGCAGAAGGAACCGTAACAGGCTTTGACCAGCTTTAGAGAGCATGGGCTACCTGGAGACCTGAGACAGACTCTGTCCCAGGGCCCGGGGGGGAACAGGGGGAAAGGTGGGTGAGTGGCTCCTGTTGGCAGATTTGGTTTCCTTTGAATGGAGGAGAAAAAGAAAGCAACAAAAGAAGCAAAACCCAAAAGAACCACGCGCGAAGGGAACTCTTCTGGAACTGAAAACGGAGGGTTAGGTACGTTACAGAAACTGCGTCTGCTACTGTGTCACTGCTACAGGTCTATGAGCTGATCCACCAGCAGCAAAGACCTGGCTATGTTGGGAAGACTGGACTCAGAGCTTCCACTGTTGTTTCTAGAATGCCCACCTGAAAGTGTGAGAGATAGGAATTCAGTAGTGAACAGGACACGCGCACACGACAGTTTCAGATGTTCAAGAGCAAGCAAGCAAGACAAAAGTCAAAGCAAACCAGCAAATTTGCTCAAGCTCTTCTCATTGCTTGTATCACACATGAACATATCAGCATTCCCCTGCTCGCTCTTCCACCCGCTTCCCACCACCCAATCCTAACTGGCTTGCATGGCAAAACATCACAGCAGCAATCATTTCCTCTTCCCAAGCTGCAGAACTCTATCCTTACTAAAGGATCTATCAAGTAAATACAAGTCCCAGAGTCTATAGAAAGGACTATTAAAGGTTTCATCTCTATAGAAAGTACTATTCAAGGTTTTAAATCTACAGAAAGGACTATTAAAGGTTTTAAATCTATAGAAAGGACTATTAAAGGTTTTAAATCTATAGAAAGGACTATTAAAGGTTTTAAACCTTGGCATTTAGTTGCCGTTTGAAGAGCATCTTTGAGTTGGCAACCACTGCAAGGAGAGTGAAGCTATCACGTGGCTTTCTCTAACTGGTACTTTGATACTGAAAGGGAGATGCTCCTCTTTATTCAAGGCATATATGTATATATGCCTTGTACATATACCAAGGTATATACGGCCCAGCTTTGGCAGAAATCTCTGTCTTTCAGCAGGAGCAGGGTTTCTACCTAATGAGTGTCAGTCTTTGCAAGCTAGCAGTGGAAGCAGAGCAGGGGTATAGCACATTCCTGCTGCAAACAAAAAGGGGCCTTAGGGAAGTCAATGAGCTTCTACAATCCAACTTAAAAACCCAACCAAACCAAAGACAGAATCAAAACAGGACCAAAAGGGAGCCCTGGAGTTTGGCTTTAAACCTGCATTAGCATAATCCAAAGCTTTCAACTGCAGAGGCCTATTTGACTGATGGGACAGCAAAACGCTACCTGCATCTATCCCTGCAAGAGCCATGAGATGCAGCACTGTTATGTGTTGTAAGGGAACAGCGCTGCTTATATTAACCCTAAGTAAGGCTGGAACTGGCTGCAAAGATCACATGAGTGTGATCCAGGTCACAGGAATGCTGTGAAATGAGAAACTTCCCAGTCTGTGGCCTAAGGACTCTGTTTAAAGCTCTTCAAAGGAGGGGGGTGGCATCTACCAAACCTCTTGCACCCAGCTCCCACAAATGCCTTTGAAAGGCATCAGCCTTCACTATCAGCAGGAGTCTGAGTGTTATAAAGGGTTATCACCATCTCCCTTCCCTGTGCCTCATGCCAACTTAGCTTAAAAGTCAAAGGGCCTCCTTCCACTGGCTTCAACAGCAGGTAAGGCATAGGAGAATGCAGTTCCCTGCTGTGCTTTAGCCACAGAGGTATCTGTGCCCTGCCTGGCTTCATGGGCTCTAAAGATGCTCCCATGTCCATTGTCTTTTTGGGCATGCAGTCTTCTCACAGAGTCTGGGCAAGTTTCAAGGCCAATGTAAATCAGAGGAAGGCTAGCTCACTGAACGCTGCAGTGCTGGTCTCTTACAGTTTCTGATTTGAACTAGTTCATACGTGCTGCAGCACCACTGCCCCACAACTGGTTTACAGTCATTGCTTTCCATTTTCCTACCCTTTTCACCCCTACGGCATGGCTTACCTTGTGAATTTTTGGATATCAGCACTGGAATTGGGTCAAACTCATCTTCTGTCACCTTTTCAGAGCCCTCAGGAGCATCAAAGCCTGATATCAGGTTAGTATCTTCTGCAGCGTAAAGGAGAAACAGAGGTAAAGAAGCAAAGACAGCAGAGAAGGCTGGTTAGAATGGCTAAAAAGTGTTAGAGCATCTTTTACGTTCTCAGAGGCAGGGTTTAGAAGCAGGAGTTTCATTGAGAAGGCGAATGAAGCTGGTAAGCCTCTGGTAAACAAGGTAAAGAGTAAGAGAGACAATACACAAGTGGAAGGAAGGCAAACCCAAAGCAAGCCAAGTCATGAGAACCACAATAAAATGGGGCTAATGTGAAGGTTTAGCCATTGCCATAGTTCAAAGCTGTGGTAAAAGCCCAGGGCTTAAGCTCCTTAGGACCGAAGGGGCTCTCCATCATCATCCAGTGGCTGTCAGGTATTAGGACAGCTTGAGAGCAGTCTGGCTACCAGCCCTCATAGAATCATTGAATAGGTAGGGTTGGAAGGGACCTTAAGAGCATCCGGTTCCAACCCCCATGCACAAGGAGAAGGAAAGGGCTGGAAGGGGGGGAAGAACCAAAGAAGAGAACCACCACAGAAGGAACTCCAGTCATCTACAGGAGACAAAAGCCCTGAGCTTTCACCTGGGGTGACAGAACAAGCAGTGCAACGTGCAGTCAGATTTGCAAGGGGTTTCAAGTGCCTGAAGACATCACCAGGGAGGGTTTAAAGGCCCCAGGAGCAGCCCTGACACATCAGTCCCATTGATCTCAAACCACGTCAGCTGCAGTGAGACACTTGGTGGGAGGCACTTTCAACCAGCTCCACAGTAGCTGAGACATTTATCTGCCTTATCAGGCAATTACACACCTTCAGAGGCTCTCGCTGTGCATCACTGCTTATTACACCTTAGACACCTAAAATACCTGCCAAAATCTGGTCCTCAATCGCTACATGAAAGCCAAGCTGATGGTTTCCAAGGAACGAGCAGATTGCTGTTTGACTCCCATCAAGAATAAAAGCTCTTCACCTAAAGCTGACAAATCTGATAACAGGTTTTAGGTGAGATGAAGGAAGAAACCACTTGTGGAAATACCCTGTCCTCTGACAGATGAGACCCAGAGAAACACCCCACATATCTGAGAGGAGACTGGCCTGGGAGGTGTCGAAACCACAAAGATGCTTCATCTTAACACAAAGCCTCATCTTGCCATCACTCTGGCTCTTCTCAACCTACCCGGGAGCCTTTGCAAGCCTCCTACTTCCATTTCCCTCCTGTTATCCACACAATAGCTCACAGCCCTGCAGTTTGCTGTACCAGGGGCACTGCTCAGCTGTGGGCTATAAGGAAAGAAAAGGCTGATGAGTGGCTCTGTTTGGGTAAAACTCCTCCAAAAGCCTTTGAGCTCTCCTCAGGGACTGAACCTCCCCAGAAGGAGAATTCTCCCTTCTCCCATACCTACAGCCTGTGCTGCACTCAGGAGATGCGAAGAGAAGGAGCCTAGTGAAGGACAAAGCACACTGTGGCTGCTCTTTCAAGTCCTCCTGGTCCCACTATAACTTGCAGCATTGCAGTGCCACAGGCTGGCTATCCTCAAAGCCAGGACTGCATAGACAAAGCAAACAGAAAGAGATGGAGAGGGATGTGCAGTGAATGATGACACCCAGAGCTGGGCTGGAAAACAAGCCAGAAATGAGATTTGGGAAGGTTTTAAAGTCTCAGTTTTCCTCAGGGAACAGCAGAGCAGCCCAGGAGGTCCGTTCATTCCTTGTCTCATTAAGTCCCACCAATGGTGTTTGGGCTTTGCTGTGCTCCACACAGGGAGGAATAACTGCTCCATGTACATTTCAAGCCATTTACTCACAGTGTATTACAGCCAGGAGCAATTAGAACAACTGCTTGTTTAAACCCAAAAGCTCTATGAAGAAAGCACGAGCTCATTTTGAAGTGCCATCAAGTGTACGAATAGATTCCAGGCTGGTTTTCCAGCGAGTCCTCCCAGCACAGATCATTTTCTGTTGCTATAGGGATACTCATCAAGTGAGCTAAGCAACACCCAGCATCAAGGGGCACTCAGCAGTCAACATCCATGCTGTGGGCCTCTGTTGAAGGCAGTAAATAGCACAGAAGTCCTGGTCTTCCCTCCTACCCAGGTGGACGTGTAGCACCCCACAGTCACTACAAGCCTGGCTTTATGTCAGTCACTCCCTAACATCTGGCATTGTCCCCACTGCTCCCAACTGCTTTAGCCCATGGTAGGCAGGTGCCACTTGGAGTTAGGATCCAGCTTCTCAGGGCCCTCTACTCTTACTTGTTAGTGGAAAGAGAACTCCGGTCACTGCACAGTGTTGCCACAGCTCCCCTCAAGCTCCGACACTGCAACAAGAGCTGATCTGCAGCTCTTGGGATGTGCCACACAGGGGTTGCTTCTCTTCTCCAGCTCCGCTTTCTTGGGTTACTACAAAGCTGTTCCACTCTTCAGCTGGGTATTGCACTTACAGGCCTGCTTTCACCATTGCTGTGAGGCTGAAGTGTGCCTCAAGAGCCTTCTCCTGCTAATCTCTGGAAGGGAAAACAGCTTCGAGATCTGGAAGAGCTCAGTCCCAGGCCTCACGTGCTAACAAATCCCTTCTGTTTCACCAACCTGTGTCACTGGTATAGCTGGGTACCAGGTTCCCTTCCAGAATGAATAATGCAGCCCAAAATCAGGTCTTAAACACCATGTACAAAGAGCAAAACCAGAGTGCATTCACTTATGAACCTGAAGGAGGGCTGCATACAAAAGCCTACCCTTTAAGCCTACTGTATCCCTTCTGCTGCATCGTTGCTTCACGGAAACCTTGTCTTTACAGCCAAGCTGAATGCTTTCATTTATCCTTTTCCCTCAGTACTTCAATGTGCATTCCAAGTTTAACCAGCTTGGGAAGGAAACAAAGCAATGGCTTGGGGAAAAAGAAAAATCACCACCATGGAGGAGAGCATCTGATTGTGTGAACTGGGAGCAACTACAGAGCACGTCCCAGGACCAGGAGGTGTCAAGAGACAAAGGGACAGTTTTACCTTTGTGAGGTTGAGCTGCGAAAGCTACAGGAGCAAACTCATCCACAAGGTCAGCAGCAGGGTTAGAAAGCAGAGAACAGTCAAGCAGAGAGTCTTCCCCAGTGAGAGAGTCTGAATCCACGTTAGCATCCACGAGGTAGCATTAAACAGGACACAAACACTGGTAAGCTCATGTTCCCACATCCCTTTTCCCAGTACCATTTGTTGTGATGGAAACACTCCCTGCTGCTCTGCAGCCAGGGCAGGGGGAGTCCCAACACCTTTAGCAATAAGTAACATCCTCTGGGTCTCACTGCTCTCTAAAGCCCAGGACACAACCACAAGATCCCACACAAGTGACAGGTTAAAGTAGGGGCAGTGAAGGGGAGTTTGGGAAGGGAAGGGAAAAGAGACACAGGGCAAAACTCTGGCAAGAAACTGAATGTGCTGCCTACTTCATAGGAGACCTCTGAAAAGATGGACCTCAAGTCCACCTGCAGCCAAAGTGGTCAGATCCCAGCATGGTTTGGGTTGGAAGGGACCTTAAAGCTCATCCAGCTCCAACCCCTGCCACGGGCAGTGACCCCTTCCACTGGAGCAGCTTGCTCCAAGCCCCTGTGTCCAACCTGGCCTTGAACACTGCCAGGGATGGGGCAGCCACAGCTTCTCTGGGCACCCTGGGCCAGCGCCTCAGCACCCTCACAGGGAAGAGCTTCTGCCTTATCTCCAACCTGAACTTCCCCTGTTTCAGTTTGAACCCATCACCCCTTGTCCTATCCCTACAGTCCCTGATGAAGAGCCCCTCTCCAGCATCCTTGTAGCCCCCTTCAGACACTGGAAGCTGCTCTGAGGTCTCCACGCATCTCGTCTCCAGGCTGAACAGCCCCAATGTTCTCAGCCTGGCTCCCTATGGGAGCTGCTCCAGCCCCTATGGGGGTGACTGCTCCAGATTTCTAAAGCACTTCATTGGAGCAATACTCCAAGACCTACAGCTCTGTAGTGGTGGGCTGAAGGAGTCCAGTACTCTTGTACAGGGAGACAAGTAACCCCGACCTCCAAGGAACCATGTAGCATCTGCTTACAAGACACAGAAGCAAGCCCAGTTTCCACTGGTGGGCAAAGCAGCAGGAGAAGGGGTGCTCATGTGATTCCCACAGCGGTACAACAGAACCCTGTGCCCCCAGGACCCTCCTGCCTCACCAACCTGTTCTGTTGGAGGCCACCGACTCAGTCTGTGAGACGAGGCGCTGGGGCAGCGGAGCCTCCAGGCCCGGAATGAGACTCTCCACGGCTACGTCAGGTTTTCCTTTCCACACGCGCGGAGCAGCAGGGCAGAGGAGAAGCCAGAGGTCAGTTTGCAAGAGGCAGCAGAAGGAAGGATGAAGGCAGCAGTTGTCTGAATCCTTTAGTGACCCTTTAACACATGGCAGCTACGCTGGCAGCAACACGAGGCTGAAGTTAGACCAATGCTAATGTGACCCTGAAGGAGGACTTGGACACATCAGTGTTTGAAGGCCTGTGGCTGGGTAAATAACTAGATCTTTATCCAGCACAAGGGAAACATTGACCTTTAAGGTGTCCCCTTGCATTACAAGTAACAGATCATTCAACTTCCTACTGTAGAACCCTTAATGTATTCCCAGTTAAGCTTGGCAAAAGCCAAGATGTGGCATCTTTCTGTTGTAGGGTGCTCCACTCAAAATGCAGAGAGGTGGTGAAGACTTGGAACTCAGTATCTGAGGGAGAACACCAGTCCCCAAGCATCACCTAATATTGGTGTCCATTCTGTGGATCCAAACTGAGACATTCACAAAGGCTGGACAGAAAGATTTGTTTTGATAGGCACCATAAAGGGAAGGGGTAACTGCCACAGTCCTACCTGGCTGGGTCTCCTCCTCGAGGACCAACATCAAGGTAATGACCAAGAAGTTAAAGAACAAGGATGCCCTCAAATGCTAGGACCAGAAATGGTCTGATTGCTCAGCCTAGGAGAGATGCATGACCATTTCTGCTTGCATAGCAGTGTGTGTGATTTGCAGGGTCATTATCTAAGGGTATTCAGACAACTGCCAAAGACTGCAGAAGAGAGAAGAGGAAAGAACAGGACCCATTTCCCACCTTCCTATTCAGAGCTACAAAGGTTGCAACCAGCTAACCAGGGGACATGGCTGGGACCCAAACCCACAACAGCAGCTGATTGCAGCTGACTGCAGCTTGCAATTGTCAGCCTTTAATACATCTGGCAAGTAGACAAAAACATGATTCTGAAACACACATAAAGCCTGTTGTGTCTGGGCGCACTGATTCTCAGCATAGGCCCCAGGCCAAAGGCAATGCTCCCTCCTCACCCTGCCAAGGGTCGATGGACATGGACCACGGTTCCACACTGAGCCTTTAGCAGAAACAGAGGAGTTTTTGTATCTCCTTCAGTCAGCTTTTAACTTTCTTCTACCGTGAGCAGGCAAACACCGCAGGCACAACCATGGTTACTGTGCCACATCAGTAAGCTTAGGTATTAAATGTAAACACCAAGTCTTTGCTGTTCTCATGGAAAACAGGCACATCTGTCCTTGAATCATGGAATGGTTGGGGTTGGAAGGGACCTGAAAGCTCATCCAGCTCCAACCCCTGCCACGGGCAGGGACCCCTTCCACTGGAGCAGCTTGCTCCAAGCCCCTGTGTCCAACCTGGCCTTGAGCACTGCCAGAGATGGGGCAGCCACAGCTTCTCTGGGCACCCTGTGCCAGCGCCTCAGCACCCTCACATCATCCATAGCTTCCCATCACATTGAGTTTCCCCAACAGCAGCGGCTCTTTTGGGAGCCCAGTGGGGTGAACTCGCAGAGGCAGCATGCAGGACACGACGTGCTGTGTAAGACAGAGGGGAGGGGGCACCCTGGGTTTATCTTTACCATTCACAGCATCTGAGGTGCTACCGAAGGGGTCAGCGAGAGGCAGGATATCAGGGAGCAGAAGCGCAGTCTCAGGAGATTTGAGTCCCTCAATCAGTTTTTCTGGGTTAAAGCAGGAAAAGGAGGAAAGCAACAGAGAAAGAAAAGCAAACAGAAGAGACAACGTTAATCAGGTGCTCAGAGTCCAGTGTGGCAGCCTCAAAGAGGATCTGCACAGTGCTGTGGGTAAATACACCATCACTGAGAGATAGCAGAGGGCAGCTCCTCACTGGCCGTGGTCATCTAAGACAACTGAGGATATCCTCATCCACTGTGCACTGCTCTCCCTAAGGAGCCCATTCGTTTGCTCAAGAATGGAATACTTACAGCTTAAGCAAAGGCAGGAATCAGGGAGACACTGAAGTGCCAGACACTGGAACCTGCCCTTGGGTTAAACAGCTCTTTAGGTACCAATTCATTATGTCAATTATCAGGTTTCAAATCAGACGCATCATTCTCAGCAGCACAACTCCTGTGGTTCCCATTATCGCTCACACAAAGAAATGCAGATAGCCCAGGCAAAAAGCTAATCTCAGTCATTAATCTGGGGGATGAGCGATTTCACCATCAAACCAAGCAGGTTTCCAAGACCGAGAGGAATGATTCTGCTTTCCCAAGGGATTCTTCACAAAGGAAGGACATAAAGAACGCTCTGAGGGCTTGCTAGAAGGAATCTCCTTCAGCAGAACACCTCATAAACTGTGCTCCACATGGACACACTCAACTTGTGGAAATGAGGCATCTGCAATCCAACATTAGAAGGAGCTGTGGCCCTGGCCCTCCTTTACAAAGCTTTTACATCCATGGTTTGTGTCCCAAGTTCAAATGCTGGTGGTGTTATTTATTACCCATGTGGCCCTTAACAGTTCAGGCTCTGGAATCCTGCTGTATAAAAGGCAATGCTGAGAAAGCCAAAGAGCTTAAGCTGCACTGTTGCATACACGGCAATGTCATCCATCTTTTTTATTGCCCTATACAAGTAATAACATAGCCTTGTGGCTTTGGAGCTACTTAGTCAAAGCAGGACACCTTCTACTCCCCATGGAATACTTCACAAGCCACTAAAGCAACCAGGAGGGGAAGGAAATCTAACAAGCCACCCAAGAGTAGCTGTTGTATCATTAAGGGCCTGAAGAAGGTTAACTGAAAGGCAAAACCTGATGTACTTGGATGCAGTTGCACCCTTCCCACCTCAATGAGGAATACACAGTATTAAAGGATGCACTTGCCAAAGAAAATGCACCCTAACTGCATCCCATTGGATGAACAGAGAGGCTGGGAGCAGGGGCTTGGCAACAAAAAGTGGTCTTAATGCTATCAAAAGGGGACTAAGAGGCTAGAATTGATTACAGGGTGTTGGGAAAGCACAACACAACACAGGAGAGAGGCTTGGAGACAACATGGAGCATGCTCAATTCCTTTGCCCATAAGTGAAGCAGTAGGTTAACAGGCATCCAGCCAGGCATCAGTTAATCCAGAGAGCCAGGCACAGGACACAACTGTGGGAGAACCTATGGATTGCCTCAGAGTTGAGCAGTTTCAGACTAGGTTTGGCTCCTACTTCGAGATGAAGCTTGTCAGCAACGAAGTGACACATGGGACATGGTGAATGCACTCCCATTTCAGGCCTATGATAACCCTTCCAGAGCAGCATGCAGTCAGAGCACACGTACAGTAACCATCCCTTTTACAATCCCATTGCCAAGTGTCTTGTTCCTCCAAGTCCCCCTCCTTCCACCTTACCTTTCCAAACAGCTTCCTCCTTTCCCATTACTGCAGAGTCTCCATTTAACACAGTGGATCTGCCTCTTGGTCAGGGACTGGACTGTTGCCTATTGAGCTTAGCCACATTATGAACGTGCGGAAACCGAGACCAAACAGGGTGTTACTTCTCCCTACATGTTCGTTTTAAACCCTGGCCCCTGGGCTCTATTGGTTTTAAGGCAAAGCTTTAGTCTGTCAGTGGTTCTTTGTGTCATCTTGTCTCATCAGACCTCCTTGCTTGTTTCTTCCATTGTAGGTGCTGTTACTGGCAGTCACCTCAACACTCAGTGCATGATTCAAGGAACTTTATCCCTTCAGAGTGAGGCTGGGAAGTCCAACAAGAGCAAGGTGTCAGGATCAATGGGAAAGGAGATACCAAAAGCAGCAGAAAATCAGAGGCCTCGAGTCTGTTTTGAGGCTTAGCAATTCATTCCCCTGCTTTGCTTTGTGCTGCATCTTGTATTAACCTGAGGATGAAGAGATAAAGGAGCAGCAGTTCCTTTAAGTAGCGGGGAAACTCGCGTTCAACTAAGAGCAAAGGAGAAGCTAACGAAGGCCCTGTGAAATCCTTGGTTCCACATTAGTCAGCAGGAACACCTCTATAAGAGCAAGGTTTGGTCTCTTTGGCATGACAGTTATTAACACACACGTGTCTTCCGAAGCCACATCAGACACTCAGGTCCAAGAACCCAACGTGCCTCTGCAGTGGCAAATAAACCCAGCTCTTGAGCCCCTGCTTCACCATTGCTCCAGTGACCAAAGCAGTGACTCCAGGAGGGCATCTTCTGCACACTGGGCATGAATATCAGCTGCAGTTCAGCTAACATGGAGCCCCAGAAAGGAAAACCTTCTCCTTCATGCAACTGAGCTGCATTTTGGCTTCTGCCACCAAGGGAAGTCTCCAGCAGAAGTTTAACTTGTCATTTCCAAGGGAAAAGCTGCTTCACCTGCAAGTGAAGTCATGGCTGGGATGGTGAGCAGGCAGCAATGCTAAGTAATCTGAATGGGTAAGGAATACAGCAGTGCAAGGTGAGGAAAAACTGGGATAAGTAGTCTCATTTCTGGTATCTGTACTAACCCTACAGTTCCAAGTCACATACAGGTGAAGTGATCATCAACTGCAGAGCAGGCTCCACCAGCAACCTGAGGAATTTCCACTATCAGAGTCCTTCTGCCTCAAACCCAACGGACAGATCCTGATTATTCCTATGGAGACAAATGAACAAGCCCAAGGACAAACAAGGCCAAGAAAATGTAACCCAATACAAAGGAGCCATATTGCTCCTGAAGGGCTTTTCACAAACTCCAGGTGCTTTAACCGATACCTGTGCTCCCACATGAGGCTGCCTCTTGGAGACATCCTCTCCCCCAGGCTTTGGGGGTCATAAGGGAACAAAGCTTGGTCCTGGTTCAGGACTGAGCTGACCATTGGGGTTTCTACTTTGCCTATTCTCAGGCCTGACAGGATAGCAGCAAGCTTTCTATGGCTTTGCACCAGCTAGTAAGGACAAGGGCTGAGTAAGCTAGAGTCATCAGCAAGCCTTAAGAAGGTGTCTGAGCTTACAAGTGTGCAGGGGGGATTAAAAAGTGCCCCATCAGCCCTTCCCAGAGCCTAAGCCCAGGCACATACTGCAGCCTTTAGACAAGTGTTTCGCGTTCTTCTGGCGTTCCAGTTCCTCACAGTAAGAAATGAGTGATTATTGCCTCTCAGAGTCACAGTAAGCAAAACCCACTGCAGAGAAAGCAACGCGAGAGCCTACAGCTAACAGCTCTCACAGGCATCCCCAAATGAGAGATGCTGGTAGCTTTGGAGACTGCAAAACCAAATCACTTCCTCCTGGACTGAAAGCAAGAGCCTTTCCTCTGATTGGCACCAGCATAAGAAGGAGGTAATGCCACTTCCCATCAGCAGAATTAAGTGTGATTTATACCACGGGACCAGCAAGCAGGTTCAAACCCCATGCGTAGGCTGGGAAGCACAGCTTTGGACAATCCAGGGAGGAAATCCTGACCTTTTCCTTCAGATCCCTTCTTTTCTAACACATGCAACAATGTGATTTTGGGGATTTTAGTCAATTTGCACAGACTTTGCCTCTGCAAAGCCTCAGCTGGCATGCTGCATTTATACTTGGCGATAGTGACTTGTCAAGCAGCAAAGTATATGCAGGAAGCATTTTAAGAAGGACTAGAGTTATGAAAACCTATAAACCAAGAGACAAGGGTGGCAAATGGGGTTTTAGTCAGAGCAGGACATTAGAAAGAAGAAAGACTCCTGAAACACTTGATGTTGGAAAGGGAACAGAGGGCAAACCTCTGCCCTCAGCTGTAACACAGCCAACAGCCAAGATGCAACATCTCAAAGCCAAAGGAGATGCCACCAGCCAGGCACAGCACACAGCAAGAACGTTACTCACTCGTGTACTGGGGAGGAAGAGCAAAAAGAAAGACAGGTCAATAGAGCACACAGCAGAGTTCTTTTCTTCGGATGCCAACTGAGGAAGAAAGACAAGGGTGTGAAACTCCTGCCAAGTCAAGTGTGCTGCAAGGGGGAGGGCAAATCACCAAGGTGGGCAGGGATTAGTCACATTCTGCCCATTGATTAGCCAAGGACCAAAGAGTAAAGGAGGCCCTGCATGTTATGCAGCAGCAGAGCACTTGGACTCATCAAGGGAAGGCACTGGACTTTCATTTTCCTGATGGAGTTCTTGTGAAATGGGATTGTTTCTTACACAGCACTAATAGGAAGAGAAGGATAACAAATAGTAGGAGTTGGCATGCTTTAAATGCACATCACTTTGTAGCACTGCAGAGAGTAACAGGACAGCATTTAACAGCGGCTCCCTAAGAGACGAGAATCAATCTTAAGTTATCTCTCCAGATCTCAATATCCCTTTGGATCAAAGTGAAACCCTAAACAGAAACAACACGAGATACTATGGGCACTTCTTTAGCTGGGATTCCTGTAGCCCATTGACTTTGTTGCTCCAAATCATCCACCTACCATACTGCACTCTCAGTTAATAATATGGCAAGTTCAAGTTGCTATATGAGTAGTTCCCCTTTCGCCTCTTCCCAACTCAAGATGTAAACTCAAATCCTTACACATCCATAAGTGCTTGCGTATATCTGCAATTACTTCATCTCAACGTGTCATAGAATCCCAGACTGGTTTGGGCTGAAGGGACCTTAAACTGTCCCTTTTCAAACCCCTGCCCATGGCAGGGGGTTGGAGCTGGATGATCTTGGTTTGAATCTGCACTGCAAGATACCTACTCCCTTAGCCCTCTGATGAGCATCCTCTCAGACTAAACCAAAACCACATCAGATCGTGAACATCTGAAGCAAAGGAAAAGGCAAGAATCATCCTTAAGAGCTATTTAAAAGCTTTGGAGAACTCCAACATGACAATGACTCTATAATAAGCAACACTGTTTGCTTTCCCATCAGAAATGAGAACCAGCGTGGGCCCAGATGGCACAGGGTTGCTTTCTTGGCCTGCGTTTCCTTCCCCAGCTCTATCTGTGTGTTTACTTAGCAGTGCCAGACGTGGAACGTCTCTTACCTCACTTTCTGTTATGGTCAAGACAATGCCACAGAGGGCTCTTGGTGGTGCTGTTCCTCAGACAAACAACTCCACCAAAGACACGTTTGCCCCTCCAGCTGCAGTTAAGCTGCTGAATTACTGCAGGGAGTAAATGGTCGTGTCAATGCACAAAGAAGGATCCATTCTCCTTTGAGAAGGGGTATAAAAGATGGGCTCATTGTGCAAAGACGGCACCGTAGTCAGTTCTGATGCAGAGAGGCCCCCAGTACAACCACAGGGACTCAGCCTGTGCAATGCACAGCACGAGGGAGTTTGTCCTCCAGCCAGAGCCAGGGAGGAGCAGAGCTGCTGTTTCTCAGCTCTCACATCTCAGTGCTGCTGCTCCACAGCTTAACTGTGCTTGCCCTGCTGCCAAGGACCCACTCCCACCACCTCACCTCTGCCTCTTCTGCAGAGAGGAGAGAATGAGCTGGGAATGCTGACAGCACAGGGCACAAGGGGAAGAACACGTATCTGGAACTAGAGTGAGGAGGAGACATGTCCCTCCCCCATCCCAACCAACCCTCAAGCCACTGGAAAGGAGTGGGTTTGGCAGTATCTCAGAGGGCATTTCACTTACCTTGGTTATCTCAACACATTTCTAGACTAAGAGGATCTAAACCCTTTCTTGACACTAATGGGTGACTGAAGAGTGTGGGTAACTACACCAGGACAGCACTGCAGCATTCCAATTTCAGTGGTTAACAGGGGACATAGGCTAAAGCACAAGTACTCACACACTGGATCATGCCTCCCATTAAACCCTCCTGCAAAGCAGGTTTAAAACCCCAGATTTGGGACTATTCACAGAGTGAAACGTCAATGACAAAGGGAAAGAGCAGTCTTGAAGCTTCATAACTCAGTTTAGTGTCTGCTAAATACCTTGTGCAGGGTTTAGGGTTAAATTCGCCTGAATTCATAGCAATAGACATGAAGTAGCCACACATAGCAGGAAAATCACCGCTCCCCATTCTGATTTATCAGCAGTGGAGCCTGCAATAAGCTTCTTAAGAAGAACTTGGCTCCCTTTCCTGCACATGCACAAGGAAAAATGTCTGCAGCAGGAATATTTCATTCTCCCTTATTTGAACAGATGTTTTGCCATATTTTTACATCCCTCTTGCCAGCTCCTCTTCCTGGTTACAATTCCATTAAGACTTGCAGCCATTATATACAGGAGAAGGAGGAATATATTGAAAACCATTCTACTTCCACATGATTACTGGCTAGAGCTGGTATTTCTGCCTTCTATAGGTGCTGTTACCTCTTCTCCAGAAGCACTTGATGAGAAACCTGGTACCCACAACAAATGAAAACCCATCTCCCCTAGGACACTGAGCATCTCCAGTGCTGTGACTCACACAACCAGTCTGATAGAGCCAGCACTCCAGTTTGTCTTTACTGACTACACAGACCCCAAACTGTGATCTCACTAAAGCAAGCAGCCCTACTTGGAATCATGGAATGGTTTGGGTTGGAAAGGAGCTTAAAGCTCCTCCAGCTCCAACCCCTGCCACGGGCAGGGACCCCTTCCACTGGAGCAGCTTGCTCCAAGCCCCTGTGTCCAACCTGGCCTTGAACACTGCCAGGGATGGGGCAGCCACAGCTTCTCTGGGCACCCTGTGCCAGCACCTCAGCACCCTCACAGGGAAGAGCTTCTGCCTAAGAGCTCATCTCAGTCTCCCCTCGGGCAGGTTAAAGCCATTCCCCTTGGCCTGTCCCTACAGGCCCTTGTCCCAAGCCCCTCTCCAGGTTTCCTGCAGCCCCTTTAGGCACTGGAGCTGCTCTAAGGTCTCCCCTTCAGGAGCCTTCTCTTGTCCAGGCTGACCCAGCCCAGCTCTCTCAGCCTGGCTCCAGAGCAGAGCTGCTCCAGCCCTCGCAGCATCTCCGTGGTCCCCTCTTAAGAGCCACATCCGTTGGCTGCAGCTCCACAGCTCCTCCATTCTGCAGGGGGGCTGCCTGTGTACGCACCCTATGGGTGTTTGCTGTGTTTCAGGCATCATTCGCTTTGTGTCCTTCCGAGCATCCTGAGGAAAGGTGGGAAAGCCCAAGGAGGTCCCTGGCCACCATTCAGGCAATGCCACCTGCACCCTTAGGTGCCAGCAAAGGGAACAAGTTTGTAGCATAAGCAGAAAGGGAAGCTGAGCTCCCAGCAGCCCCTCAGCTGCTGCAGGTTTAGAGCTGACAACAAGGGCTCTGTATGACAAATAGGGAAAATACCAGATGAAAGCCTTCCTTATGCCTGCACTGAAAGCCTTCCCGAACAACACTTCTCTTGTGAGCACGGGGTGAAGGCTCACACTTGCTCCTCAAAGGGCTCCGCGTGCTCCCAGTCTACAAACCAGACGTGCAATGGTTTCAAAGCAATGAGATTCACTGTCAAGGCTTGAAAAGCAATGAAAATATTCCAAACAGAAAGCAAGTATTCAGGCAGAAGCTCTTCCCTGTGAGGGTGCTGAGGCGCTGGCACAGGGTGCCCGGAGAAGCTGTGGCTGCCCCATCCCTGGCAGTGTTCAAGGCCAGGTTGGACACAGGGGCTTGGAGCAAGCTGCTCCAGTGGAAGGGGTCCCTGCCTGTGGCATGGGGTTGGAACTGGATGAGCTTTAAGGTCCCTTCATCCCAAACCAGGCTGGAATTCTGGGATTTAGAACTTGCAAAGAAATTGAGCTGCTTCTGCCCACGATGAAGGCGTCCTGGAACCGTGCAACCGGAGATGCTGCTGTACCAAGAGACTGAAGTCAATCCCAGCTCTACTAAAAGAATGCCTTTCACAAGCAAGTCAGTACACCCTTCTCCTCCAAGACCTCTCTGCTTGCTGTGGGGACGTTTCTGCACAGGTAAAGTAGACACAGATGAACAAAGACGGCTCTGTTCTGTGTGACAGACACATAGACTGAAAGCCCACATCCATTCTGTTGGATTCACAAGCACAGACAACTCCCTCCCAAGCTAAGAAGAAATCTGCATCTCTGGTCCTTGAAAACATTTAGGAGTATCCGGCCTCAAGTTTTATATACAGAAACCAGAGATGTCTTTGTAGAAAGCCACCAAAGCCACATCTACACACACCACAAAACCTGCAGAGTGGTTACTGGCACCCAAGGGCAGGGTTGAAAGAAGCCACCGCAGAGGAACTGCCCCTGCTATGAAGAGCTCCAGAGCTCCTGCAGCCAAGGGTCCAGCTGCTGCTTCGTATGGCTGTGCTGTCTCAAATGCAATAGGCAATAAGGAAAGCAACCACCTCAGCGTGCATCTGTCTGCACTGAGCATACCGGCAGAGAATTAGAAGTCTGAGCTGACAGACTTCATGTCAGGAAACCCAATGCTTCCAATGGCATCTGGGGGGAAGAAGAGCATGCAGGCACCTATCTGCCTTCTGTAGGCTCGTTTCACATAGGAGATGGGCTGGTTAAGTGCTGTAAGTTCTGTTTCTTGTCTCAACCTGCAGCATTTATAAGTAAAATCCCTTTGGAAGCAAACCACGTTTCTCGTGCTCTTTGAGCACCCACCAGAAGGAAGCAAGCTCCGCAGTTATGGAAAGAAACAGATATCTCTTTTTTTTAACCCCGAATTACTTAACATTTCATGGAGAGATGGCACCTTTGCAAGCACAGCTAAAAGCTGGTGTCCTCCACCATCAAACCACCAGGGAGCCCCAGCTTGAGCGAAGGACGAGGGCAAGAGCTGTAACCAGCACTTGTCCTCCAGGGCTAGCGGCCAAGAAGAGACCTGAGACATACATTCCCAGGAGAAACTCCAAGGAAAAAACCAACATTCCCATATTCCAATCCCCGCTGAGTCGCAAACAAGCTCCAAGGCACTTACATAATCTTGTGCTAAAAAGTGTTGGCAGAGATGCGCACATAGGAAAGGCTCTGAAGCAGCACCACGAAGCAAATGGAAATAGCTACCAACTGCACCAGAGGCTTTTGCCAAATGAGGAAATGTTCCATGTTAAACTCGTGCATCTGCAAGAGACCCTGGAGGCCGAAGAAACACTGACTCTAATGGCAAAGAAAGAGGAGCAATAATAAAAACTACCCTTTCAAACCTGGTGCCTGATCTGAGCACAGCTTAGGTCAGAACAGGCAAATACCCAGGCATCATTTTTGCCTTTGAATACTGAACCTTTCAAGACACCAACACTGTTGGCATTAGAAACAACGTGATAACCCTACAATCTGCCATGAAAACGAAGGGCTCTGCACTGCTCCCACTGATGAAAGCCATACAGCTTGTCAATGCCCAGCACTCCTGGCTGAGGCCCAGGGTTTCAAATGTGCCTAGAAATAGAAGCAGATTAAGCATACAAAACAAAGACCACGAATGTGCCCCCCCCTCTATAAAGTCAGTTCCAGTTACCTGGCGTGTCGGATAATGGGAGAGGAATGAAAGGATCAGGCACAGTCAGAAGAGAAGGGCTAGTGTCCAAGCTCAGAATGTCTTTCGTTTTCTCAGCTGGTACCCAGGAAGAGAAAAGGCAGAGTGAAACAGAGCAGAGAAACAAGCCGAAAGCATCGAGTAAAATCTCAGTGTTAGAGTCCAGGCCGTGGCCTGACAAGAACACACACACTCAGAACCAGTTTGTGTTGCCAGGGAAAGGAAAGAAAGAGGGGAAACCCAACAACCCCCAACAGCTATTACCATGTAGCTCTCCAACACAGCTGAACTCACAGACCTCTAAGCACTCCTTGAAAGGGAAGTACTATTCCCTCACTTTATAGCAGGACAAAAGGTGAAACGCCTTCACAAAGGCCACACAGCAGCCCCACGCTGGGCCTCTTTGTCAGCAATATACAGCATCTTGCATCAGACAAGCTGTATCTATCAGCAAAGAGGAAGAAAAGGGCTAGAAGTGCCTAGTGCCAAAAATATCTCCCAGACACCTTCCTATGAGAGAACTACTAAAAGAATCGAACATGCTACGGCATCCAGAAAGCCCAGAACATGCAGATGCTTCTCAGGTGCATTACAGCTGAATCTGGAGCTGCTGCAACGTAACATCACTCCACAAAGGCTGTTGGAACATCATAAACTGACCACAGGGCGCTGAAGAGCAGCACTCCTGCATCATGGACTTCCAACTCCTTCATTATTAGGTTAAGAGCCAACAATACCAAGCTCAGTTATAAGCTCCTCTAAATCTCTTTTTATATATAGAAATAAGCACAAATGGATTTGTCACTTCTTTAGGGCTCCTGGAAGCAGGTTTCCAATAGTGAGAAGTGATGCTGAAGATGTAGAAACAAGCAGCAGCACTCACTCAGCTTCTCAGCATAGAAGGGGCTGCTCATGGCAAAACCTTGGCACTGAAGGAGACACCAGATGAGGTCACACATGCAGAAGCCTCTGCATAAAAGCCTCTTAGACCAGCCAAGGACTTGTGGCCTCTGGACCCAGACAGCAGAGCCAGGGCAAAACTTGCCTTCATCATCTAACATTATGAGACCCCCTGCTCACTCCTGGCTCTGCAATTCCTGCAGCAGAGACATTATCATCCCTGCTCCTCTTCTCCTTCATACAGCCAAAGAGCTGCAGGCAAGGAATACCTTCCAGCATGTCTGTCCTATGGCTCTGAGTCCAATTCCCTTATTGCACACTCCATATTTCACTTTTAATTAATGACTTACTTTTAATTAATACTTTTAATTATGAGCTGCATGGAGCTGCAACACATTAAGACGTTTTCTTGTGAACTTAAGGGGCTCACTTGGTTTCTTCCCTCACCAAAAGCCTCACCTCTGCCTGTAGGCAGTGCCTCCTCTCTCTGCTACCCAACTGTGAGAAGCACACATCATTCCTACCTTCCCTTCTCCACTGAAGCACCAACCCTATCCTACAGCTCTCAAAGGCAAGGCCCAGCTCTATTTCGATCAGTTTTACCATCCTTTCAAAGAGGCTATGGCAAAAAGCTGCTGTTTTCCTGCAGTGCTTCTGCAGGGCATCGTCCTCTAGGACACATTCACACACTCACCTGGTCCAGCAGTGAAGGAAGAGCCACCAAATGCATCCGGCTGGGCCGCAGATGAAGCCGGCTGGAAACCTGGAATCAAGTTCTCTGTGGAACTGCCCATCTTTTCTGGAGCTTTCCCTGAAATGCCAGATGCACATTGAGGGATAAAACTTCCATTCTGAAGGTTGGGTCCTTCCCTAGACTTTTCATGATGCTATTGCAGGAGGTGGCTTTAAGCCCCTTCCTGCAAATCCCAACTCACAGATTAAGCAGAGTTTAAAGTGTAGCTCCTACATCAACTGATGAAGGCTGCTTTGGAAGGGGTCAGTACCTTTCCCTTTGAGGATCATGCTCATTTAATTGCAATGGCTCAAAGAGGACAAGGACTGAGAAGGGAAACTGGAAGGATTTAGCTCTTACAGGCACAGAGGACCATGATAATATGGGAAAGCCCCAGCAGCATCTGCCCAACAGCATCATCATTCCACGCCATCTTCTGTTCTGAGAGCAGGTGGGTATAAAAGCATCTCCATGAACCTACCATCACCCAGCTTTGCAAAGTCCTTGTTCAGCAGCTCCTCAGCTGTGAGTTTGGAGAAGTTATCATCATCAAATGGATTCCACGTGGAGACATCGGGCGGGTTATAGACATTCTGCTGTGAGGTCCTTGGGGAACCCGAGGGTGTGGTGGAAGCAGATCTGGATGTGATCATCCCCACCAAACAACAGTCATTAATAACCCATCCGAAACCCTCTGGCCAGCACTAGGTGCTGGTCCAAGCTCCTGCATTACAATTACTTCCAAATTAAAACACAAGTCATTGTACTTGCATGCTCAGGAACCTGGGACCTGCTACCCTTGCCTACTCTTAACGTGGTTGTGCATCCTGAAGTTGAGGATTAAAACAAGGATCAGCAGCACCTCATGTAAAACAATTCCCTGCAATGCCCTCATGGAGACTTCCTGCCTGTAGACACTGTGAGAGGGAACTAGGGAGCATCCCAGGGGAGTGCTGATGCTAAGCAGCAAGCGTGAAGCATGCACCAGGGCTACTGGTGGAAGAGCTGAAACAACCTTAGCTTCTGCAACCCAGAGAAAGGCCCTGCCTGCTTAGCTTTTAGGAAGCATGGAAGCACTCAGGACTTCTGCCCTTGGGGAAGCTTTTCAGCTGCCTTCTGCCCAGCCCTAAACTTCTGGTCTTCAGAAGGCAAAGCCTCATTTAGACCCCAGAGTTTGCTGCCTACCTTCATCTTTATGCCTAAGTTGCCTCAAGAACCTCCTCTCCCCCTTCCCTCCATCCCCTTTGACACCAAGTGACCAAGCACCTACTTGGACTTGTTGAGACTGGCCTCAGCAGCAGCTGCCTGCAGGAGCTGGGTGGACTTGCTGGCTGGAACCCCAAACACCGCGCTGTGGGTCACATCGCTCAGAATCCTCCTGTGTCCTGCACGCTGGGTCTTGGGGGAGGATGGAGGGGTGAGAGACCCCAGCTTCTGACCCTGCACGGCTGGAGGGGGGGTCGTCTGAGGCTTTTGCTGTGGCCTCATTTGTGCCTGCATCTAGGAGAGAAAGGAAAGTAGGATGTCCCTGTTCATGAAGAGCAGGCGTGATGAAAACACAGCTCTGTGCTCAAGGACCTGAGCTTCAGGTCACGGACTGGGAATAGTCAGGAGGGGAACAAACACACAAAGATCTGGGGACAAAGAGGAATTCACTGATCCACAGAATTCCAGTATTACTACAACTGCACAAGCAGAGGCTTTCTCCTCTTTCTATGGAACAACTTCCAGAGGCAAAGCCTCTGTTAGTGCGTGGTGTTAAAGACCGCCTGGTCTCAGGAGCTTGAACATGGATGAAGAGGTTGAGATCCAGGGCAGAGGTGACAAAACATCAGTTCAGAGCATGCAGGACTCTTGTTGTAGGGACACAAGAAGGAAGAGCAGCACTTCTTCCAGTGAATAATGTGTGACTGGAGTCAAATCCCTAAAGGGGATACAGGTTTTGTGCAGAAATCTTGTGCAAGAAGCTTTCTTTTAGGGGAAAAACCCCCCAAGGGCCACAGGAGCATTGTTTGTCATTAAAACCATGGAGGAGAAACCCAGGCGCGTTTGGTTTGGGTGTTTTTTAAGTCAAGATAGCCAGCAACAAACCCTTGGGAAACTCCTCACACTGATCTTCTTCCATTCCCTCAGTCTTGTGTTAAACTCACATCCCTTTAAGTACTTGAAGTACCATTTGGTAGTGATAAATAAGAGCATCCCTTACAGCTATGTGAGTTTCCAGGCTCTGCAGTGAGACATCATGGCTGGATTTAGAGCAGGAGAACTGGAATGCAAAGAGCTGTGGACAACCCCTCCACTGCCTGGGCACTTCCTGTATCCTCCCTGACCATAGCCAACCAGGGAAGACAGAGGAAATACTTGGGAATACCTAAGAGGGCAATGAGAAAAGAGTTATACCCCCAGCGTGGTGCTTAACCACAGTGGGGCAAGGCAAACAAGTGGTTAGCTGCCTTGCTTTCCATGTGGCATCCTGTCCAATTCACTGAGGAGCAAGATGACCTGCCTGTTCCTGATGCACCCACCTTGCATCTCGCTATATAGGTCACTGCAGAACAGTACATTTGGTGCTGAGGAATAAAAGGGCAGTGTCAAAAGTCACCACAGAAATGAACACACAGCTGATTAAGCTGAAGTCTCACAACGTGAAAAGGTCCTGATGGGTCCTGGCTTGATATCTTCTGCTCAAAGGCTCTGCAGAGGCCATGTTTCACGATCACTTTTGAAATGAGCCCATCACTGTTTTTCCCCTCCTGACTGCTGCAGGAGTGGAAAAGAGTACAGATGCATCCACGCAGAGCAGCCTTCCAGGGGAATAAGGCTAACTTTCCACCTAGCTGATGCAATGAACCAAGGCCGTTTTTTGTGCTACTGAATCACAGCAAAGCCCTTCAGAGATGCTCTTCATTATCATGTGTCCTGGGTTCAGCATTTCTCCTCTAAAAGGACCAGGATCATAATGGGCCTCATGCAAAACCTGCCTGCATGCACTGAAAATCCACCACCTTTAATAAACTGACTTCCCCAAAGTCATTCAGAACAGCAACAAGCCCAGGAACACAACAGTTCCAAGGCTGTCACCTCCCCTAAGTACCACTGAGAATTACTATAAAACAAAGGGGTGAATGTGACAGAGCCTTGAGACACATCAGAGAGTAAAATGATGCTTCTCCACCACTGCACAGGTCACTGGCTTATGGAGTTTATCGGCCAGATTAATCCCTGATGTTACTTCAAAGGAAACATACTTGAGATTCATCAGGTCTTGAATACCTGGCAAGTCACGCACAAGCAATGACCCCTTAGTTTGGACTCAAGCTCTGTGCTCCTGAAGTGGTTCCTTATCAATTACTGCTTGCTTTGGTACAGCACTGTAACAGGCAGCTTCTTGTTGCTGCTGCCTGCACATGCTTTCTGCCCAGCACACAGCTAGAGTTAGGGACATCCCTCTGCACGTCCAAAACCTGGGATTATGCAGGCATGAAAGAAAAATACCCAGCTTCCTCCCATTTGTACTGCAGAGACACTTTGGCAGCGCGGATCCTGCCCTCTGGCGCAGCTCCCTGCCTTTGCCACTGCGGGCAGCTACTTCCCTGGAGCAGACAGACAGATTTGCCATTAAGTAAAGAGCATTTATTTTGGATGCACGTTCAGATGATTGAAATGGAGGATTTGTTTCTTTATTCTTAGATTTTGAGAGAGGTGTTCTGAAAAGGCTCCTTTCCACAGCATTCATTTTAGAACAAAGGTATCCCAGTGCCAGAAACAGCCAGGAAAGGCTGTTGCACCTTCCTCTGCATCAGAGCCCTGAATACGGGATGGAAGATTTTCAAACAAGCAGCAACATAGAATCCCAGACTGGTTTGGGTTGGAAAGGGCCTTAAATCACTCAGTTCCAACCCCTGCCATGGGCAGGGACCCCTTCCACTAGAGCAGCTTGCTCCAAGCCCCTGTGTCCAACCTGGCCTTGAACACTGCCAGGGATGGGGCAGCCACAGCTTCTCTGGGCACCTTGTGCCAGTGCCTCAGCACCCTCACAGGGAAGAGCTTCTGCCTTATCTCCAACTTGAACTTCCCCTGTTTCAGTTTGAACCCATCACCCCTTGTCCTATTGCTCCAGCCCCTGATGAAGAGCCCCTCTCCAGCATCCTTGTAGCCCCCTTCAGACACTGGAAGCTGCTCTGAGGTCTCCATGCAGCTTCTCTTCTCCAGCCTGAACAGCCCCAGTGTTCTCATTCTGTCTCCATACAGGAGCTGCTCCAGCCCCTGAGTGTCCTCATGGCCTCCTCTGGACTTGCGCCAACAGCTCCATGCCCTTCTTATGTTGGGGACATAAACAACGTTCTGTTGTCTAATGCCCATCGTGATGCATTAAGTACAAATAAGTTCTAGAAGTTTACTGCATGCCTTCTAAGGCAGCATGACAGAGGACAGGTAGGGGAAAGCTGCATTAAGCAGCTACTTCTATATCTCATCTGCTTTCTACTCATCATCTACTTATCTTCTTCCTATGGACCCAGAGCACAACTCCCATGTCCAGCATCCTGTTGTAAAGAGTAGTGCAACCAACTGCACAGGTGTCTGAGGCAGCAAGGTTAATGCTGACATCTGCCACCCAGACACTATGGACACCACACCAGGGACCAGCAGGCCCCAGAGCACCCATTACCTGGGCTCTGTGGGTCAGAAAAGCCTTGCTAGGCTGCTCCTGGGCTGTAGGACCTGGCAGGAGAACACTCACCAGCAACTCCAAATGCCTTCCCACAAGGCTCTTACCACTTGCTCCTGCGGCTGTGCTGGCTGGGCCGCACTCTGCTGGGGCTGGGGCTGCGGTGGGGCTGGGGCTTGCTGCTTCTGCTGACCTGCTGCTCCTGCTGCCTTCTGCTGCATTGCTGCCTGCTGGGCCATCATCTGCTGCTGCTGCTGTTGTTGCTGGTAATAGTTCTGCATGAGCTGCTGCTGTGCTGGCGCTCCTTGCTGCATCACTGGGAACTGGGAAACAAGCAGTTGTTGAGCTGCTTGGTGAGCAGCTGGGGACTGGGGTACCAGCACCCCAACTTGGGGCCAGCCACAGGAATGGTTACAGGCACTGCGAGTGGCGAAGCAGTCACAGGCTGGGATGGCTTGGAGACTAAAGGTGTGGTGGGAAGTGACCTTTTGATCTAAGGATAAATGCTGAGTTACACCCATAAGGGGCTCCCTCAGCACAGACTCTCCTGTGGTCCCAAACTCCTTTCTCCACTTTTATCAATTCTAAACCTTTCCCCAGGATAGGAAAATTTACCATCCCTTTGCTTCCACTGTTAAATATGCTTTAGCAGGGATCTCTGCTGCTATAAACACCTATAAACAGCATGCAAGTCTGTCATCTACACCCACCCCATCTAACACATCATGCGTCCACAGGTCTCCTTATCACTGCTGGCTACCACAAACCCAGACCTGAATCTTACAATTCAGAAGACATGCCAGGCTCCTTGTATCACAAGAGCAAAAGAGAAATTGCACCCTTCTGTTCATCAGCTGAACACTGACCCCAAGACTCTGAAACAGTTGGAGCTGTAAAATCTTAACTGCTTATTTCATGTTTGGATGTGACTAAACTATCTCGAGGCCTTTTAACATTAACAGTTGAAAATACCAGCCTTGTGTAGCAAAAGAAATCTCCCTAGAGAACTGCAGACACATTGGAAAGCATCCGAAAACCTGCCCTTTCTCCCCCCAAAAACCAGAGGGCTTGCCCTAAATGCAAAGATGCAACCTCACAGGTCTCTAGCACAGTAAGCATGCAACAAACACAGCTGTGCACATTTACCTGCTGCGCCTGCATCATCTGCTGCTGCTGGTAATAGGCAGCCTGTTGTTGCTGCTGCTGCTGTTGCTGCAGGAGCTGCTGCTTCAAGAAAAGCTGCTGCTGATGCTGAGGTGTGGCTTGTGGCTGAGTAGAGGGAACCTGGGGCTGTGCCTGCGGGGCTTGCTGCGGAGCCGCCGCTTGCTTGGCTTGTGGCTGTGCTGGAGCCTGTTGAGGTGCTGCTTTTTGCTGGGGAACACTTGCAGGGAGCGAGGGCTGACCACTGCCCAGGGCAGCAGGGCCTGCAACTGGTGGGGAAGGAGAAACAAGACAGCTCCGTTAGGTCAAGGTGCACCACAGCCCCGTGGGACTGCACAGGGAACATCATCTCACCTTGCGGCTGAATGGCTGCTTGAACCGTGGGTCTCTTCCTAGGTGTCAGGGCTGGCTGAATGGGCAGAATTCCAGGGTTGGGTTGTGTCTGTCCTGCTTTAGGTCTCTGGCGGGGTGCTATGGAAGTTTCTGTTGTAGGGATGGGATCTGTCAGCCTGTAAGGTAAGGAATAAAAGAAGAGTGGGAAAAGCACAGTCTTTGTCAGCCTGATAGCTGGTGCATGCAGCACACACTAGAGGTTAGAAATATGTGACTGATGATGGTGACATCCAGACACACACACTGACTCTTTCCAGAAAGCTGCAAGCACAATAAAACTGAACAGATGTATCTCCAATAATTGATCTAACACCGTCCTTTTGACTTCTTTGCCAACTGTGGCATTCTCTCCTGTTGGACAGCTAGAAGCTGTTAAAACCACTCATTCAAATACCTGATACAACATATCATTTAAATCCACTTCAGGATGAGCAAAGGAAGGGCATCACAAATCAGATTATGAGCAGCTGGTACCTTTGGGCAGAATTATCTAAATTGGCATCTTTAGAAGTGCCTTAACTTTAGTACATCTGCCCCAGAATAGGTCACTGCGCCTCTTCTGATCTCTGCTCAGCATTCACTAAGCTCCAACAAGGCACACAACAGAGCCAAGCAGCCAGACACCCCCCTGCCCTTCTGTGCATTGCTCATCAGGTATCACGTTGTTCTACTAATGTGGGAGTAACTGCACTCAGTTACAAAACCAATCAAAGCAGACTCCTGGGACTGACAGGCAGGAGGAGAGATTCCCTGCTCCAGAGTGAAGAAAGCTGCTGGGTTTGCAGAGCCCCTTGCTGCACTGCTCACTTTGCAGGAAAACAAGAGGCAAGTTTTGTCCAAGAGAATTTCCAAGTCTCCATCACAGTATCATAAGCAGAGCAGCAGGAGAGGATTAAAATCACAGCAGTACAGTGGTTTCCCCACTAACTGGGTTCTTCAGATGGATGGAGCCTCCTTGGGCTTTCGTGTGCGTGTCTCAGAAGAAATTGTAGGGCTCTTGCAGAAATCACAGCAATTTCATCCAGTAAGTACTGGGTTTTATTATCTACCAAGGGTCAAGCTCTAACAGCAACAGTCTCTGATGCAGTTTCTCAGCAGACTCCTGTTCTCTGGGCCAACTCCAAGCCCAGTGCAGGCCAGCTGCAGTCTGCCTCCTGACTTTGCTCTCAGGTACTCCGGATGGATGACACACTAGATTCATCTAAGTGCATGAACCCCAAGTGCTGTTGTCAAGCAGTGTCTCCAGTACAAAAAGCTAAGCTGTTGAGTCATGCTGAGTATCACCCAAGTCCTCTCCATGCAGAAAGATTTCCCCTAATACCTGCATTTTCTGCCTTTCAGGTCAATGAGATCAATAGTTATTTATGTCACTGAAGCAGAACCCTCAGGACTGCAGTGTAGATGTAAGCCCCCATGGAAGCAGCTAAATATACCAGGCATCTTTCCTAAAAGCAGAAGGACAACAGGCACTAAAAAGGGCTGAGCATAATGCAGATGTGGTTACCTGGCCTTGGGTTGACTTTTCTTTGCAGCAGCTTCACTTGCTTTAACCGGGTCTGGCAGTTTAGTGGGGATTGGCGAGTTCTGCAGATCCCAAAAGCACCACATTTAGAGTGAAAATAGAATCAGAAACCATTTGCACAATGAAACAGGCAGACTGGGGGATCCCCAAAGCAACTATTCCTCATGCTGGACAAAGGACAAAACCCCTCAATGTTAATGTCATGAGGAAACAGGAGTATGGGAGAGCCTTTACAAGGGAAAAATACAGTTCAGCTTTTTGACCATTTCCTCCATGTGGACACAAAGCTTCATAGCACAACCTGGGGACAGGAGCAACAATACTTACTAATACTACTGTAAAAAATACAGGTAGAACAGTGCCGTAGCACCATAAGAAAATACTTGTCAATGCAGCTTTTCAACTGAAGTCTATAAAGATACACTAAGATGGTTGTGGGGGTCTGGTGTAGTTCAAATGGAAGCAGACACAACCTGCTATGTCTAAACCCAACTGCAGCACAAATTACACACGCTATGATGAATGTGCCTGGAAATCCAATCAGCTGCACAAGCATGGCCTAATTTTCCATGCTCACATGCACAGGATCTCTTGCTTGACCTCACGCTGGTAACTGGGTGAGGAGGTAAATCAGGGACAGAAATACACAACATAGGAAAAAAAATCCTGATTCCTGCCCTTATTCCTCCCCAGAAATATGCCAAAATCCCAAATAGCTTTGCTAATTGAAAAAGAAAGACCCTCCTAATGTCAGAGCTTGGCAGAATCCAGCAGAAGACTCAATATTCAGCAAATGCCATCCCCAGTCTCCTCCCACAAAGCCCTGCATCAACCCACTCCTTTGCACTCACCTGGACGTTCTGGACTGGGCATTCCTTCTTTGCCAGTTTGAATGCAAAGTAGGAGACCTGATAAATATCAGGTCTCTTATCAGGGTCTGGCTCAAGCATATACCCTTTAAGAGACAGAGATGCTAAGATCAGAGCAACAGAACAGACAGGTTCACAAGCCATTTGTGGCAGCCTATCAAGACTAGAGATAAGGAAGAGAGAGGTGGAGTACGCCCCATCCCTGAAAACATTCAAGGTCGTATGGGACAGGCCTCTATCGGACAGGGCTCTGAGCAACCTGATCTAGTTGAAGATGGCTCTGTCCATGGCAAGGGGGTTGGACCAGATGACCTTGAAAGGTCCCTTCCAACCCAACCCATTCTATGATTCTACATTTGGCACGACTGATGCTAACAGGGTGTTCTGCCTCTTACAAAGGGCACCTCAGCAGGGCTCAGCTGGTCACCAAGGGCAGCTCAAAGAGGGGCAAGACAGAGTCAGAATAGACTGGGCCACATCTTCCAATACAGCTATGAACAACCTGTAGCTGCTATTGAAGGTTCTAGGGCAAAGAGGGGAAAAGCAGCCAGCCTAATCAGGGAATAGCACTGGTTTTGACTTCTGCATTTCCAAGTGACCTTGCAGGAAAAGAGCTTGATGCAAGGCTGGTGTGCGAGCAGGGCAGGAAGACAGGCCAGCCACACACACCACTGCATAGCCACCACACCACAGAAGCAAAGAAAATACCAGGCTGCTCTGCAAACACATCCAAGTCTCTATTAGTCAAGATTGTGGCTAGGCAAAGAGAAATAAACTCAAATGCTGCGCTGGAAACAAGAGAGCTGCTCCAGCTTTGCCAAGAGCGGCGCATTGTCCCCTTCATTCCACATTCACTCCAGTCAGGGGGTTATTTATAAATCATTTCAGTTCTCTTTCTCAGTTCACAGAAGATGAATTCTTATCGCTCGTCTCAAGTCACTGTGGGTCCTTTCAGTTCCTTATCCAAATAGATTTATTACTGGAGAAATACGTTTCGACATCAATAGGGTTATTGTGCAAGTTCCTGTGGGACTCCTAAACCAAGTGGTTGTCTGTTTTCCTGCCTCTCCAGAGCTCACGACAGCCTGGCCAAACAGCAACCTCTGTCATAACCGTCTGTCAAAGAGTGATCCCTAAGCTACTAAAAGATCACTTTAACCACCCTTGTGTGCAGGAAAGTGTCTTAAAAGAAGAGAAACGCCACGAGTTTCACTGTAGGGGCAGGAGATACAAGAACAAGAGACCTGAGTTGTGCAGAAGGGGATAAGAACTCACGGATGAGGCAGTGCATGTCTTGCGAGTGCCGTGAATTATCTGGAATGGTGAAGTTGCCATCACAGATTGCCACCTGACTCTCTCCAAAGGGCAAGGTGAAGTAACACAGCTTGTACAGCAAACAGCCAAGGGCCTGGAGGGACAGAACAGAGCAAAGGGTTTAAACTGGGAACGGTACAATTCAAATACCTTCGTGGATAAGAGGGGAAGTCTCCAGCTCATTCTGCTGCGTGGGTCCCCACGTGGCATCGAGCTACATTTTACCATCCCTGCGATGCACTTGGAAACAAGCAGAGTTACACAGGTAGTTAAATACATGAAGAGCTCTCCATCTCCAGGCTGAGACACCGTAACCTGGGGGACTGTGTGAGCAGCATCACACAGAGAGCTTCAAATACCACTATACAGCGTGACCATTCACATCACGAAACAGGCAAAGCCTGTTTCTGCTGCATGCTGGGAGGAAAAGACAAAGCAATAGCAAAAATAAATGGTACCCATCATCCTTAATACGTTTTTTCTGACACAGAAAGATCCAAACTGTGCTCAAGCTGAAGTTCAACCTTTCAACCATTATAAATGTATGCCAGGGAGAGCCACACACGTACGGCTGCAGGCTGCTAGCTTCTATCACCCTGCCATCTATTCCTGTGCTGCTTCTGACAGCAAGAACCACCACCCATTGCAAAAGAAAAGCCACGTTTTGCACAAAAGGCTAATTATAAAACCCTCCCACCGCCTCAGAGAGGAGAGAGGGAAGCATTTCCCCATCCTAAGCAACTCAGCAGCAGCTTCTATCTTTTGTCATAGGATTTCACAATCCAGCTGCACTTGGGTTTAAAATAACCTCGATCAGATTTAAGGAGGGGGAGGTTTCCAGCAGGACAAGCACTGCAACAGCCTTAAAGTTGAGGCCCCACTGTGCAGAGCACCACATGCTGGTTTGGGAACACCCAGTGGGTTACTGGAACAAAATTCCTTCCATGCCAGGAAGAGCAGAGCCTTTGGGTCTCCTCCCTTCCTTGTCATCACAGGAAGGAGGGCGAATCCTTGTACCTTTGAGACCCTGGCAAGCTTTCCATGCTGTTCTAGCTGTGAGTCCCTCTCCAGCCCTCTAAGCTCCAAGAGGAGTAACCCATCACTGGTACAGAGCCTGGCCCTACAAACCTCCTGCTGAACCCAGCAGAGCAAGAGCCCCACAGGAGCTGCTGCTTTCCTGCCTCCAAGCTCAGCTCAAGAGAGGACAGAGGACTCTTCCCAGCAAGTTTCCCTCTTGTATATGCAGATGCCTCCTATTGAGGAGACATTAAACCTCTGTTTATACTGCTCCTGCCTTGTTACTCCCTAGCTCAAGGCTTCCTTAACCCTACAAACATGCTCTGAATCACCACTACACTACAAACAGCACAAACTTCTTTTCATCTCCAACCCAACTAAAGGGAAGCTTTCCATCCTTCACCAGCTTAGCCAGGAATGGATTACACCCCAGCTGCATTTTGCTCTCAATATGAAAAGCACAGCAAGAGTGCACTGATCATTAGGAACAGCAGTGCAAAAGCTTGGTCTTTGGCCAGGTTTGACAAAGTAACTGTGTGACACTAGCCAGGATAAGCATACCATTGCTCCAGGGGGAAAGGTCTGTTTCTCTGCTTTCTGCTCAATTCTGACCAGTAACTTTGCTTTCACATACTTGCAAAGCAACTCAGGCACAAGTAGTCACAGTCCTCTGAATTTCCTGCTTCAACTCCTGCTATGGAATCAGGTTTGCACTGCTCAGCCTTTGGATTTCATCCACCTACAAATCAAAGCCACACTGCAAGTAGCATGCAAAGAAGCATGCATGTTTTATCCACAAGGCATCCTGCTCAGCAGTAACTGATGGGAAACATCAAGCAGAGAAACTCTGTACTCAGAAACTGCCCAGTCTCTTAAGGAAACTGGGTTAGCCCCAGCCAGAAAGTTACCCCGTCATTATGGTAATGGAAACAAGCTGCAGTCTGGTTGTATGATGGTAAGTGGGTTTGATACGTACCCATATGTCTGCTTTTGTAGTAATAAGTTTGCCACTGTACAGGTTGACCATTTCTGGTGCTCTGTAGGACAACGTAGTGTACCTGTAGGTAGGAGAAAGGTCTATCAGTGAGCTGGAAATGGCTGGAAGATACATTTGCACTGTGTCACATTACCAAGTGATTCAAAATTCACTCTCTCTCTATTCATTATAAGGAAAGGGATAGTAAAGATGATCATCTGTTGGAGAAATCATTTAACAACAGCATCTGCTGCATCCCTCTAACAATAAAATACCAAGCACTGCAAACTGTCCTGTGGAACCAAAGCAGAGACCAAGATCCTGCCTAAAGCAAGCAATGCACTCCTAAATCTGTGCAGTCATTTTAAGAACTAGAACAGAAATATCCAAGGATTCAGAGTATTAACAAGGTCAGCAGCCAAATGTCCTTTGCAATGTCCTCACTGCTGGGGCTTTGGCCAAGTGAATTACAAAGATTGTAACTGGATATGTGGCTCCTAATAAATAGGCTTCCATACCCAAAGTCCTGCTCAGAGTCATTGTATACAAGGGAAAGGTTATTCTGCATCACAAATATAGCTAGAATCTGCTTCTTTTTAACAAACAGAAAAGCTGGAAACTGCACCACAGTTGAAGAGAAAGCATTGCTAAAGGCAAAGTTCCTATAGGCTTGTTAGTAAGTGTACAAGCCTATAGAAAAGGGCTCCAAAGGGGCTGCAAAGCCAGACTAGCAGCTTCAGCCAAAGAAGTCTAGGAAACCCATGGAACTGAATCCTAACAAAAAGGAGGCATTTGCTCTTTTCTAACCAGAACATTGTATTAACAGAACTGGAATGCCTGCAGCAGTGATATAACAACTAAAGCAAGGCCAAGGACCCAGACAGTGCCCCATTCCTCGCCTAGGTCCTACTGAACTGCCACCTAAGGTCTCTTTTAAAGAGCATCAGGGTGCACCTAGTTGCTACCATAGAGCTGGTTGTACATGGGGCAAGAGAAAGAGCCAGATGAAACACCTCAAGGATCTTAGGAGCTGAGGAGTCAGGCCATGAATTCCCTTAGTCACTGCAAGGATTTATGCTTGTGGAGGACAGGGATTTTGTCAGCTGCTGTATCACAGTTCAAAGAAGCCAAGAAAGAGGAAGGACAGAGACAGACCCCATACATAACAGAACAGGTCACTACCTCCTCAACGAGGGCAACTTCTCTGCATTAATGCCTCAGTCTTTCAGATCCAAAGCAATTACATCAAGCTCAGGTTATTGTTTCACTTTCCCCCAGGCACTTACCTGCAACAGATACTTCAAATAGAAACTGTGTCTGAGTTGCACAGGAAAAGCACACTTACTTTTTGATCTCTTCCTCTACTGCATTCACTCCTTCTGTTTGAGGGTTCTGGAACTTGTTAGTAGCACTTCCAAAGTCACACAGGACATAGTGGCCACGGTCATGCAGCAGGATGTTTTCAACCTACAAGCATCACAAATAGAGAAACAGACAAAACCTCATTCACGTTCTTCAGATGAGCTTTCAGTGCCTGAAGACATAGCAGCTATGTCTGACATAAAAGCGTAACATGACAGCAAAGGAAACAGGCATCAAAACTCTGTCACATCTCCTGAAATAGAAGTCAAATCATGGAAGCATAGTTGTAACTAGGAACTGTCTTCCCTCTGCCACCTCTCCCTTCTCCTTTTGCAAGCACATTACCTTGCCTCTGCTAAGACCACCACGTGCTGCTGAAGAGATGAGCCCTTTCTTTTAAGTATTGTTTGGAATCAGACAACTGAAACATATGCTGAAAGCAACACCTGCAAGAGCTGAAAGTCAGGAAATCAAGCCAGCAGTCACTGCCTTTCCCCTAAATACTCACACTTAACCACGCAGGAACAAAGGTCCAGCTTGCATCCACCTAGGAAAGCTGTCTGAATGGTTCAACACTGACCTAAGATGTGGAAAAACCTGGGTTCAGGCTTTGCTTTGGCAGAGCAATCCTGTATTCCAGCTCCTCATCTGCACAGTGGCATTACCAAGATGCTCTCTCAAGGGAATACACCCAGGTTTGAAGGTATTTCTCTTCAATCAATGTCAAATGCTCAGATGCAGCCATGAGATAAAACACACTGCTCAGCTATCTCCCAAAACCCACCGCAGAACTGTGGGCTAACAAAAGCCTTTGGAAGCAGAGCTCCCCAGCAAGGCTGATCTTTACAAGAAGGAAAGAAAAAGAAGGAGTCAGCATTTTAAGCACCAGAAAATGCAGCCAAAGCAGAACAGCTGAGGGGGGAAAGGCTGGCTTGAAACCAAGGGTTAAACAAAACCCCTTCCCCCTCCAGCATCCATCTGCTTTGGATAAAGCACCATGCACAGATGTTCTCCCGAGATCAACACTGACAGTGTTATTCCCTATTCCCTGCAAACATTCCCTATTCCCTGCAAACACTTCCAGAAGAGCCTTTCCACTTTATCTGGCTGAGAAATCCGAGGTGACTTCTCAGTCACTTGCCAGCACTTCTCAATGCTTGCAACTCCAGCTGCAGTCTTTGACGTGCCCAATGTCAGATTTTCATGCCTCCAAAAAACACCTTTAAGGGAAACTACGAGTGTGCAGCTTCTGCCTTTACTCTCTGAAACAAACTATTTCCCTTGCTGAAACCTGAAGTCGTAAGAAAACTCTTGGGGCTGCTCAGCCAGGAGAAGAGAAGATGGGCAAAGAACTCAGAGCAGCTTCCAGTGTCTGAAGGGGCTACAAGGATGCTGGAGAGGGGCTCTTCATCAGGGACTGTAGTAATAGGACAAGGGGTGATGGGTTCAAACTGAAACAGGGGAGGTTCAGGTTGGAGATAAGGAAGAAGCTCTTCCCTGTGAGGGTGCTGAGGCGCTGGCCCAGGGTGCCCAGAGAAGCTGTGGCTGCCCCATCCCTGGCAGTGTTCAAGGCCAGGTTGGACACAGGGGCTTGGAGCAAGCTGCTCCAGTGGAAGGGGTCCCTGCCCGTGGCAGGGGTTGGAACTGGATCAGCTTTAAGCTCCTTCCAACCCAAACCAGGCTGGGATTCTATAGGACTGTACAGACACACACTGGTGAGGGATAAAGAATAAAGCTGTCTTTAACTAGCAAAATCAACACTTATCTTCTCCTGAGAGCAATGGCTTCTAAGGCCAGTGCTTCTAAGCTCACATGGTGATTTGGGTGGGATGCACGACCCAGATACACTCTCAGTTTGAATTCCTGCACCTTCCAGTCTCTGAAGAGACATTTCAACATCCCTTTGTCCTGTGGCACCATTCACTATTTGCTTCTGAAAGCTTATTTACTATTTCATAGCCAAGAAACGAATGCAATGTGACATCTAAGAGCGCTAACTGATGTTGGCACAGCCATATGCTTAACATGGTCAATACAAGGGTTTACCAATAGAGGACTCAAGAATTTTACATATCACACTCTGCACACAGATCCAGGCAAACGAGTTCCAGGCAGAAGCTTGTTGGTGGCATCAGGGCAAGACTTGGCATTACAAAGCAGGGTGATGGAAGGTAGCAAGACGAGCAGCACAGCGTCACTCTTATCACACCACAGAGAAGAGCGACACTGGGAAATGCTGCTGCAATGAAAGCAGAAGAAACGAAATCCTTAACAGGAGAGCACAAGTTTCTTACTTCAGAAAGCAGGGAAAGGGAAGGAAAAAGCTGTTTTGATCAACAGCATCCTCTGGGTTGACTGATAGGAGTATTTTGGTGTATCCTGCTGGGTGTCTACTGCAAGACAAATCAGCCACTCATCCACAAGCCACTCCTGGAGCAAGATGGGACCAGACTTGAAGCAGCACAGGTAAAATGGGAGATGTCTCACTGTGGAAAGCTCTGAGCTGTAGAAATCAAAGCTGGCTCGAAGCTGGTGCTTTTAACAATGTGAGGTATAGGATGTGAGACTGGAAAGGTTAAATATAAACCAAGGTATGCAAACAACTGCCACCAGGTAGAGAGGAGCTGTGTAAATAGTTATCAGCACGGATAGATAGATTTGGTGCTCCCTCCATCTCACTAACTGCCCTTCTCTGGGGCCTGACAGTTATAGTTTCTCTTAATAGATTCCAACTTCAAAGCAGCGATTTCACAGCCAGGGTAATATGAACACACAGCCAGAAGAAGATTTGGCCATTTGTTCTCCACTATTAAAAGGCCTAATGTAAAGAAATGGGAATTCTTACTCCAGGAAAGGCTCTGCAGCAGCAACAGCCTATGAACCCTGAGGGCAAGGAAAATACCTGCAAGAACAAGCAAAGGCAACCACACAAGGCAAGCCTGTAGGCTTACAGGGCCTCTATAGGGGTCCTAACTAGGGCAGGAGCAGCATGTGAGGGGCTTCCTAATTTCTAGGGAAAAAGCAACATCAGTATACACCTGGTTCTGTGGCAGCCAAAGCATATGGAAACAAGCATCACCCCCTGTAGTACACATCATGCAGCTCTAAGCACACAGGGACAGGCTGACACAGCTCCTCAGGGGTAACCATCATCACTGTCTTCTGACAAGGGCCTGTAGGGACAGGCCAAGGGGAATGGCTTTAACCTGCCAGAGGGGAGACTGAGATGAGCTCTTAGGCAGAAGCTCTTCCCTGTGAGGGTGCTGAGGTGCTGGCACAGGGTGCCCAGAGAAGCTGTGGCTGCCCCATCCCTGGCAGTGTTCAAGGCCAGGTTGGACACAGGGGCTTGGAGCAAGCTGCTCTAGTGGAAGGTGTCCCTGCCCGTGGCAGGGGTTGGAACTGGATGATCTTAAGGTCCTTTCCAACCCAAACCATTCCATGATTCTATGATCAGGAAAGAAAACCTTAACAACACCCTAGGGATCACACACTCTATTTTTCATGGCCTTTATTTGCAGTGAGTTGTCCACTTTTGCTTATAGGCAAGCTTCTCAAAGGTGGTGTCCCCAGCTGCTGGTTACACACCGCCAGCTGGAGACTGTGCCAACAAGAGGTTGTTCTGCTTCAAGCAAAGCCTGTTGGGTTAATTCAGAATCACAGCTACAGGCCACTGAAGCTAATCCAGCTGCACTGAAAGGGCTTAGAGATTATTCACACCATCCCTTCTGCTGGCAGAGCTTTCTGGGCAGGAACCTCCAGCATTAGAGCAACATCAAAGAGCTGGAAGGCAAAAAAAGCCTCCAATCCCCAAAGTCAACATCTTCACTCTTCAACAGGGCTGCGTTCACCCAACAAAACACCTACTTGAGGATGCTTTTCCTTACACTCAGAACTTATACAAAGCTTTGCTGGCCCTAATGTCTCTCTTGGCATTACAGCTCCCTCTTGGCATTTGAGTTTGAACTCAAAGTGAACACATATCTAAATCATTCATTTTGTGTTAGCACTTGGATTCCCAATTGTGGCAGGAGCTGCAGAGGCCATCCCAACAGAAATAACGCAACAGTCAAGTGGGAAATGTGCCACAAAGCAGAGAAGAGCCAATTCTCTTTCCTTGGGCACAGCTTACCAAGAGCCAGGCCTTGCAGAAGCTTTACTGATCTAAGCACACAGCAGCAGGCATTAGACCATAAGAGCCCATTTCAATTGCAGCTCAGTGGAGAAAGCAGCACTCAAGGTCAACTCATTAATTCATCACAGATGTCCCAGAATTCACCCACATGCCACACAATGAGTTTGTTCCTTATAGATAGCAAAAGGTAACAGCAGGGTTAATATCATCTGAAGAGGTCCCTGTTCCCAAGCCTCATGAAACATGTTAAATCACACCAATCCCTGAGGATTTCCCCCCTTCCTGCACTACCTGGCTCTCACTGGCACACGGAGGGTCTTTGGCTCCTATAACCAACAGCACAAACCAAACATCTGTTGAGGGCTCGGAAAGCAGAGCCTGACCTACAAAGCACATCTGAATTTCAAATGCACACAGGAGCCTCCTTCGTGGCTGAATGTGTTATTCAGGCATTTGATGAGCCGCTCGAGAAGAAAGGGAACATCCTCCTGTTTGTTTGATGATAGGCATGGGATTTTTCCAAAGCAATCCCCTCTGTTCCCAGCTAAGCACACAAGAGCTTTACAATGCACTTTCATGGTCAACAGAGAGCTAGAGGCCAGTTTCATAAGCTTCTAATGCCTCCTGCCCCAAGGCCAGCATCTCTGGAGGGATTCTTTTAATGTGGGTTCAGGGAACAAATTTACAGCCTGCTTTTTGCTCCCTACCTTCTAACATCATTTCTGTTTCAGGTGGTAGAAAGTCCCCCTGAATAATTCATCTGCTACTTTCATCTGTGCAAACCAGAACTATTCACCAATGTTTGTGTGCTTTAAGGAGATCTCTAGATGGCAAACATATGGTAAGGAGCAATGAGAGGCTCATCTCTGTTTTTATCTTCCAATAGAGAGAGATATTTATGCCCACTTCTCCTCACTGCTAACAACAGAAGCACAGCACCAGCATTCCAAGCCTGTCTGCCGTGGCGTAGGCAGCAGACAGACACGTTGAGGAGGATGCCCACCCCCTGCTGTACCAGTGGAATCCACAACTCACCTTCAAATCCCTGTGGATTATGGGTGTTTTACACTGGTGCAACCTGGCCACGGCTTCGCAGGTGTCGCAGAAGATCTGCAGGACCTCGGTCTCCGTGAAGCCCGTCTGCAGGCGCTGGTTCATGAGGTTCACCACCTGACCCCCTGAGCAAAACAGCACCAAGAGTCAGGGCAGGGACGGGGCTGGAACAAGGGAAACTCCAAGCAAAGCAAAGGCTGGCCTGGTCTAAGCCTCACTCCTAGCAGATCTCACTTGTCTTTGTCTGCTCCCCACACTGTGGCTGTGCAGTCGGTCCAAATGCCAAATTCACACCAAACCTTCCCCAGAGGCTTCTTATTCATCTTGTGTTGTTCTCATTTCCTCATCTAAATCCCAGGGGGTCTGCATATCTGGCAGGGGGTGTTGCATCTCATCTTGCCTTCGAACAAGAGCAGCAAGCCAGCTTCTAAGGCCCACAGTCACCTGGCTGTGCTAACACTCAGATGTGATTCTAAGCCACATCTTTCCCTTTCTTCTTCAAAAGAAGACTTCTTTTTGGCAGACTAGAGAAATAAACGGCTGAATATGGGGCATGCACAGCCCAAAGAGCAGTTTGCCACATATAAGAAAGAGAAGGGAGAAAGTGAGCAACTAAAATCCCCCGTACACGACCAAGCGGCTTGGCTAAAGTCACAGACTGACAAAGCAAACTTAAAATCCATCTGGAACAAGGGGAACTCCAGACAAACAAAAGCAAGTTTTCCTGAATGAGTCCGGAATTTGCCTCAGCTTTTAGGTTTTGTTGCTGTCAAGGCCTTTCCAAACCAGTCCAACTCTTCCCCTCTCAAAGCACCCTATATACACAGGTGAAAAATCTCCTTTCTGAACCCCTGGCAACGCAAAACTGCATCATTTCACACCACAAGCGTCAGAAAAAGTCATCTGCATGGGACAAAAGGAAAGCTCAGCCTAATAAACATCACAGCTGCGAACATTTCCCATTCCAAGCGAGCGCAGTTCTGCACACAAAGACACTGATTTGGTTTGGAAGCTGTTGGACACAAAAGGGAAAAACCAACACGTAACAGCAATTGCTGTGCTTCAGTCTGAATGCTGGAGACAGAGGCAGATGTGTGCTGAGCAGAGCATCTGGCAAAAGCAAACCATGGGAGAATCATGGAAGCAACCAGGCTGGAAAAGACCTTTCAGCTCATCCAGTCCAACCACTCTCCAGCACTGCCAAGGGCACCACTAACCCATGGCACTGAGGGCCTGGCCTACAAGAAACAACCACCTTACAGCTCTCCACCTTTCAGATGGAAGGAAACACCTTAGAAAGACACATTTTAGGTCATTGTGGCACAGAGGGGAGGCTGATGCAGCTGCAGGGAGTGCATTCTGGATTGCTATGGTTTGCACTTCCCTCCATCAAGAGCTCTGCAACCTGGAGCAGGGTAAGGATTTACTAGCACTGCCCAGGTCTGTTTTCTTACAGCTCTCCTTGTGATATTTAGGTTTAGGCCTGCAGAGAGCTTAGGTAATGATTCCTGCAGCAAAACTACACATAAGGCTCTTCCTTTTACCAGCAAACAAACTCAATGCAGTTAATCAAGACTCCTGCATCAAAATGAAGCAGCAAAGAGGTCATGGCAGAACACAAAGCTCTACCAGACACGTTTAAAGGCATTTTAGCATCCAGTTGTTCACGCTACAATACACCTGGCTTGTGCATGGTGCCATGAATTTCTATTTCCATCAGCTGCAACCATCCAAAAGCAGCCACAGACTTGTGAAGTCCCCTGGCCAAAACGTTGGTTTTGCTTAACACTATTCCTGTGAGACGCATTGGAACATGTTATTTTCCAAACACCACATCCTAGCCACAGGAGATCAAAGCTTTAGGACATCTGGAAAAGCCTGGAAGAGCCTGTCTGGCTAGAGACAGCCAAGCAAAAAGGTCAGAGGTAAGAGGAATACTTCTTGGCTTCATGTTATCCGTTTCGTGCTTCTTCCAGAACAATCCTAAGTCAGGCTGAAGTGGAAAAAAGCCTGCATTCTGATATAAAGTAAAGGAGAATTTCATTCCTTTGTAACAGCCACTCCCTGCGTGGATCAGCCTATGGAAAATAGCAATATATATACTTAAGGGTTGTCCTTCACAACAGAAAGGATTTAGGACCACCCTGGGCAGGGGCAAAGGCATGACCAATCCCATCAGCAAAGTCAACATCGCCTCTTCTCCACACCCAGTTTTAGCTTTGCTTTGCACAGCAGTTCCTTGGGAGCCAAGGAAGGGCCAGGCTTAGGAAGAGGTTTGGTTTTGTTACAGGAAGATGCTGTGCAAGTTTCCTGTAAGCACTGAAAAGGGGCAAATCCCCAAGGAACAACACTCACCTCGGCAGAAGTCCATCAGGATGAGCACTTCCCACACGTCCCCGCTGCTCACGGAGTTTATACTGGAATCAATGTATCCCACAATGTTCTTGTGGCCAGACAGATCCCGCTGTAAGACAGATAAACTCAAAGCCCAAGCCAGCCATGTAGAGTGAGCAACCTTTCTACCTGGCTCCTCTCCACTGGCCAGCTTTCCCAGCTCTTCAGGACAGGCACAACTCTGGATTAATCACCATAAGCGACTTAAACCTGAGGTCTGTCACTACCTGTTCTCCTTCCAGAAGCATTTGAGACAAACAGCAGAGAAACAGCCACAGATGGCTCAGGCCAAGCCACCTGGAGCTGCTCCTCCTTCCCACAGTGGGGAGAACAAGGAAGGTGCTTGTGGTGGTGATGTGGACATGTTGTGCTTGCTTTTCTCATTGCCTTCCACTCTTCTGCTGGTAAACAGTATCTCAGCTCTTCACATGCTCCAAAACCCCATTGGGCTAACAAACCTTAACTTTGGTTTTAGAGGAACCTTCAGTAATTCCGTGGATCAAAGCACAAGTTCTCAGACCAATGACTTATCCATGCCACATGCAGGGAAAAGCCATTTCTTTGGGATACCTCCTTCACACATCCAGCTTCACCAGTAAAAGATTCTGCTGGCCATGTTCTGCTCTAACACTGTAGAGTTAAAGTCAAGTTTAAAGGAATTCTTTATTGCACAGAAGCTAGGAAAGAAGGAAATATTCCCTTTTAGTTATGTACTGGTTTCTTCAAGACAAAGGTAAGTGCTTCTGATGGAAGCAAGCGGACCTGCCAAGTGAGAATACTCCTCACCCTCACCCTCCAGGTTAGCCACACGTTCCCCATCTCACATGAAGGAGACAGCAGCAAGCAAAACCCAAGTAAAGAAGCTTTGTGAGCACAGCTCAAAGCTTTGATGTAAGATCTAATCTCAACTTTTCCCACACAGCATTAGCCACAGTGACAACAAACCATGCCCAAAAGCTCCACTGCGCTATTGCCCAACTCCAGAAGTTCACTTTAAAGGTATTAACCCAATTTAAAGCTACTTCAAAACACAACCCCAGAACTGCTACAGGTAAGAGCTTCTGCTCTGAAGATCCTCTGCCCCAAACCTACACCTTGTGTTGTAAATGAGCAGAATCAGGATCTTAGATTTCATTCCCTGCCTCACAGCTGCTCTAAGTGTTCATCAGGATCTTTGAATACATCTTCAAAGGAGGCACTTTCCATGTCTACCAGGATACAAACAAGACTAAGCAAATCTGTGTGGATCATCTCAATTTCTTCTTTGTTTAGAGATGCTAAGTTGAAAACAACTATTAAAAATAGCTAAACTCCTTGTATCCAATAATCTAGAGACACATCTCAGTGCTTATTATAAATACCTCCCTGTTTCACATAGCCAGGCAGTAACCACCCCACAAACACTGTTTTAATCTATGAACCTCCTCAATACAGAGATAACCATCCCAACCCCAATGGCAGGAGCTATCAGGATACAAACTGATCTCAGGATGGAGGTCTCCCATGCATGCACTGATTGGAGTTCAGAGATGGTACATCAGCATCATCAGCCTTTTCGGATGAAGTCTAGAAGGGTGCACACTTTAGCCCTGACCTGAAGATTGTTAGACTGAAGTTTAACACCCCCTCTCAGCTCACCTCTTCAGCTCTTCCTTTTCCCAGGAAGTCATGGGGTTGACACAGGAGGTTTTTCCTCCCCTCATTTTCCTGAAATTCCCTCTGCTTTTTCACCTTCCATGTTATTCTTGTCCACTGAAACCATGTCCATTTTAAATAGGCCAATAAGAGATTTCCACAAAGCTGCTAACTCCAGGCGTTAGGTCTTTCCAAAAGCAAGCCAATTTTGCTATGACAACACACCTTTTGGGACAAGCTGCTACACAGATCACGGGCAGAACGTGACCAGGCTCTCACACCATCCCACACCCAGTCTGGGTGATGACTTACCATGATCTGGATCTCCCTTTTGCAGACCTGCAGGTCGTACTCGTTGTTGACGTACATGCGTTTGAGGGCACATTTCATCCCGTTGTTAGTCCTCACCAGAAACACTATTGCAAATCCACCTGGGGAAGACACAAATCAGCCTGTCCATTAGCAAAGAAACCTCATGGTCCTTGCCTCCAACCCTGCCTCCCGAAGAGGGAGGACACTCAGCAGCTACCAACCGAACACCCTCACATGTCCTTAGCTCCCACTCTTCCTAACTGATTATTTCTGGGAACTGAGAGGAATCCAAGGGGGAAAATCTTGAACTAATGGAAGCAAAGCTCACATTTAACATGACCCTAAACCCAAGCAATTACACTGGTTACTTGTCCTGCCAGACACTGCTCCATTAATTCCCATTATGAAGAAGAAAGCTGAACTATAAACAGCAGCGTTGCCTTGGACAGAAACCAGAGCTGCAGATCATCCACTGAATCACCTGTACTTAAAAGGCTCCCCATCTTTGGAAGCAAAGTCACATTCCAAAGCTGAGTTGAACAAGAAGCATTAGAAATCATTTCGCACCCATGGTTTGATGGCAGGGCTTTTAAGAAAGGCCAGAAGAACAAATCTCAAACCCCAACCAACCACAATTCATTCTGTGGGCATGGCTGGTGGCAATGTCAGGACTCCCGGGATGCTGCACTTGTTCAGGATGAAAGCTTTTTGTCTGATAGCAATGCATCAAAATCTCAGGGTTTTAGGCCTGGATAGACAGAGGAAAAGCTGATGCAGGTATTTAGGCATCAAAGTTTCCCACCTGGCTCCAGAGACTCAAATACATCCAAAGAGTCTCATGCATCCAAGAAGCGCTGCACAACAACACTGTCGATGCCGCAACCTAAGAGCGCTTCATCTGCTCTCTGTTACCTTATATTACAGCACGTATTTCTTTGATGCTTAAGGACTTCTAAAGTCCCGCTACACCAAAAGCTGCAGCTACAGACTGTAAAAAGCCAGTCACACCCCAAAGAATTCTCACTTTAAAAGTCTGAGCCCTTTGGAGAATCCCATTCTGCTGCCAGACACCATCAGGTAACAACACATACAGGGTTGTATTGGACATGGTTGTACATAATTATTACAAAGGGTTATTTAGCACTTTAACAGTATCTGAAGGGGGTCTATAGGGATGCTGGGGAGGGGCTCTTCATCAGGGACTGTAGTGACAGGACAAGGGGTAACGGGTTCAAACTGAAACAGGGGAAGTTTAGATTGGATCTAAGGAAGAAATTCTTTACTGTGAGGGTGGTGAGGCACTGGAATGGGTTGCCCAGGGAGGTTGTGAATGCTCCATCCCTGGTGGTGTTCGAGGCCAGGTTGGATGAGGCCTTGGGTGGCATGGTTTAGTGTGGGGTGTCCCTGCCCATGGCAGGGGGGCTGGAACTGGATGATCTTAAGGTCCTGTCCACCCCTGACTATTCTATGATTCTATAAATCATGTAAAATGGAACAAGTGAGAAAGCCGCGTTTGGGTAAAATTGAGGGTTAAAATAGGTTTAATTTGACAACTCCAGTCTTGCAGCAACCAATCCTTAAAGCTGTTCACAAATCAGCCACCAGAGCCTGAAGGCCCACTGAAGCTTTGACTAAAACTGGGGTTTACTTTTACCAAGAAAAGATCGGAAAAGAGCAAAGGACCAGACAACACTGCTGCGCTCAAAGGACAACCCTCCCCATCCCTTATCACACAGCTCTACAGCATCCCATTAGAGCCAAAATGATCACAGGAGTTCCAGATGCAGATCCCATGCCTGTCAGCACCAGAGCTTTAAACTAAAGTCGCTCTTAGCATACAAACCCCCTAGTTTTACACATCACAGTTGGCCATAGGAAGCAGACCAGGTTTGCCAAGGAAGCCCCACTGACTTTAAGGAGCAGAACTAACCCACAGCAGCCCCAGAGAAGTTGCAAAAGGATGCAACAGAGAGAATAAGAAGAAAGACAAACGAGGGGGTTTCTTGCAGTCTCAGTTATCATCAAAACTGGGCAATCACAACACTCTTTCCACTCTTTCTTTCATTGGAAGGCAAAACCCTCCTCTTAAGGGGTGCAGTTCCCTTCTCAGGGCTCCTCCTGCAAGGTCTGGAAGCCAGCAGGACACTGTACCTCTGTTGACACCACTCAGCAGAAGGAAACAGGAGCTGAGCAGCACAAAGAGCAATTCAATTGTCTTTAAACAGCAGATCCACTAAATTTAAGGCCCTCCTTCTTCAGCTTAAGTGGGACCAGTACCCAAGATCATCTGCTCATGTCTCATTAGCAAAGTGTTGGGCAAGGCACTTCTCCTCTAGTCTGGATGCTGGGCTGATGAACAAAGTCACTCCTGGCAGTGTTCCAGGCTGGACACAGGGGCTTGGAGCAAGCTGCTCTAGTGGAAGGTGTCCCTGCCCGTGGCAGGGGTTGGAGCTGGATGAGCTTTAAGGTCCCTTCCAACCCAAACCAGTCTGGGATTCCATGATCTTCAAAGCAGAAGCAGGAGCCAAATCCTTCAGGTGGAAGAGGATGCCTGCAACATTTGTAGAGTTGTCACAATAGGAAAGTCATAGGAAAATTACATAGGATCACAGAATAGGTAGGGTTGGAAAGGACCTTAAGATCATCCAGTTCCAACCCCCCTGCCACGGGCAGGGACACTTCACACTAAACCATGCCACCCAAGGCCTCATCCAACCTGGCCATGAACACCACCAAGGACGGAGCATTCACAACCTCCCTGGGCAACCCATTCCAGTGCCTCACCACCCTCTCAGGAAAGAATTTCTTCCTTAGACCCAATCTAAACTTCCCCTGTTTCAGTTTGAACCCGTTACCCCTTGTCCTGTCACTACAGTCCCTGATGGAGAGCCCCTCTCCAGCATTCTTGTAGCCCCCTTCAGACACTGGAAGCTGCTCTGAGGTCTCCACGCAGCTTCTCTTCTCCAGCCTGAACAGCCCCAACTTTCTCAGCCTGGCTCCATACAGGAGGTGCTCCAGTCCCCTGATCATCCTCGTGGCCTCCTCTGGACTTGTTCCAACAGTTCCATGTCCTTTTGATGTTGAGGACACCAGAACTGCACACAATGCTCCAAGTGAGGTCTCACGAGAGCAGAGTAGAGGGGCAGGATCACCTCCTTCGACCTGCTGGTCACGCTGCTCTTGATGCAGCCCAGGATACGGTTGCTTTCTGGGCTGCGAGCGCACACTGCAGCCGGCTCATGTTCAGTTTTTCATCGACCAGCACCCAAGGCTCTGTCCAACCTGGCCTTCCTTGTGCCCTTCTCTTCCTTACCTTTAACTCCTGCAAACTTCAGCTGACACCACACACGGAAGCGCTGCAAAATCATTCAACTTCTTTTGTCTGCAAATACACCTCCCCATTTGATTACTTCATTATTGAACTCCCACTGGCTGCAGATTAAAACATGACAACTTTGCTACTAGTAAAAGCAGCACGCTGCTCTGCAGAGAAAACAAGCATTGATTTCACCAGGGTGCACACAGCAGTTGTCACACAGCGATCTAGAGTAAGCCTTTGGAGAAGCAAAAACTGATGATCCACATCCACTCAAGAGAGGGTACAAAGTCTTGCTATCATGTAAAACTGCCCATGGCAGGGGGGTTGGAACTGGATGATCTTAAGGTCCTTTCCAACCTTAACTATTCTCCGATTCTATGGTTCTATGTGTCATCCGGTCTGATTGTCACAGTTAAAACAGAGCACAATATTCCTTATAAACTCCATTTACTGAGCCCAGTAAACTGTACCCAGAAAGGCACAACACAACCCCAGCCTGGTTTGGGTTGGAAGGGAGCTTAAAGCTCATCCAGTTCCAACCCCTGCCACAGGCAGGGACCCCTTCCACTGGAGCAGCTTGCTCCAAGCCCCTGTGTCCAACCTGGCCTTGAACACTGCCAGGGATGGGGCAGCCACAGCTTCTCTGGGCACCCTGTGCCAGTGCCTCAGCACCCTCACAGGGAAGAGCTTCTGCCTTATCTCCAACCTGAACTCCCCCTGTTTCAGTCTGAACCCACCACCCCTTGTCCTATCCCTACAGTCCTTGATGAAGAGCCCCTCTCCAGCATCCTTGTAGCCCCCTTCAGACACTGGAAGCTGCTCTGAGGTCTCCACGCAGCTTCTCTTCTCCAGAGTACCTCACTCCCCTCAGGTCGTCATTCCACATTTCAATCAGAGGAAGTGTGAAAAATCCCACCTTCATTTGAATTTCTCTGCATTTATTACACTTCCACTGCTAATTGGCTTCAGCACTCCCAGTTTTGCTGCAGAGAACAGGACTGCAGACAGTAAAACAGCAGGAGGATGAGGGAAAGGGATAGAGAAAGAGCACAAAGAACAGCAGCTTCTTGCCATCCTCCTCATACACAAATGGCTCTAGAAAGCTCTGGTGGCTTTTCAGTGCATCAAGCTGAAACTAAAACACTTACTTTAGCTTTTAACCCTCTTGTGAGAGCTGCTCCTCACTGGTTAACCCTTCCTCCTCGCACACCACCTAACTACAACATCACCACCTCCTCAGCCCCAAGGGCTGCTTTCAGCTTCCAGAGCCTCAGACCACAACCAATTTCTCCCTCATTATTCCAGTCCAACCCCCAACTTTGCAAAGCTGGGCAAAGTTGAAAGGAACCAGATCAAAAGCAAATTGACAACAATTACGCTGAAACACTGCCAGATGCACATTACGAGACCATTTACTTCTATTCTCAGTGAGCAGCAAGCAAGGCAACCCTTCCAACAGGCACAGGCTGCCAGCTCTAATGCTCTATGCCAGCTCCAGTACAACAGACACGCCAGGATTTGGGTAACTCCAATCCAACCAAGGTCAAGAGTTGCCTCAAGTGAAGTCAGATATAACTGTGCTACATGCAGCCAAGGAGGGGGGGTCACGCAAGGCAGAGCTTGGAAGCAAAGTGAGCTATGCACTGGGAACATCCTCTTTGCTGGTCGAACCTTGTTCCCAGCACACGTATGGAAAGCAGAAGTCAAGAGATGAGTCCAGGCTTTAGATGCAATGGAGCAAATAAATCCACAGTGGCAGGGGGTTGGAACTGGATTATTTAAGGTCCTTTCCAACCCAAACCATTCTAGGAGGCTACGATTACCATCAGGTCAGAGCCAGCAACAGCCATGGGTCTCTTGGGAAACAGCACTGCCTTCAGCACTCAGGAATGCATCTACCGCTACAACAGCGCACCACCACTTATCCTACCGCACACTTCTGCCCTGACTGCTGGTCTCGCTGACTGGCTTCAGGATAAGCTGAAATTAAACGGAGGTTCCAATGATGTCCAGTGAATGCAGATGCCAGAGCCATTTTCCACGCAGGCCCCTGGCAGCGGGCTGGCCAGCTTCCAGCACTGGGAGTTGTATTCTCAGCCCTTCTGTAATTTCAGCAGGATGCGGAACGCTCCACAGCCAGGTGAGCACTTCTAAAGGAGGTAAAAGCAGCCGCACGTGATCCCCTCTGCCACCTCTGAGCAAGGGAAGAAGATGGCACCCTGCTGCACTTGAGTGCCTGGAGTCCTCCCGCAGCCAGCACCACCCACCTGCAGACAGGCACAAGATGCTGCTTCCAAACAAGTGGCACTGATGCTGCGGTGAGGAAGTTCACAGGGAAACGGGTTGCTCCTTCCAGACCCTTTTGTGAGGAGCTCTTCCAGAGCTGCCTTTCACTGCTGAACATACAAGTTAGCCAAGGTCAGTGCGTGCTGCAGCACCAGAGCCACACACCTTTGTCCCCAATGGACGCCGCACACCTTCATCCCGCATGGACGCCGCACACGTTCATCCTTGGATGGACACAGCTGCCCTCCCACACACCCCAGGTCTTCCAGAGCAACAAATCCACCTTGTCCTGGGATGGCACCATTACTGGCAGTGGTAAGGAACCATCAGAAATCGCTTGTCCTGAGAACCCCCTTCCTGCCCACACCATTACTGTGTTTTCACCATCACTTACTCAGCTCTTTGACCTGCATTTAAGTCCTGCTCCAATGCTTCAAGCACATCCTATCAGGTAAGTATGTAAACACAGGGAAGGAAACAAGGTATTCCTGAAGGCAGGATTTGTGCCTGCCAGACAACAGGCCCCCATAAGAAGAACAGAAGCTTGTTTTGCTCATGCTGAGTCAAAATAAACCAAGTTTGAGTGGAACCAGTGCTTGAAGCACCAGCTCAACAGACCGCTTCACCCAAGTTAATCATAGTCCAGAAGAGGACGGGCTGGCCTCTGCCCTGTACACACAGAGTAAAGCAGGCTGGATTTCACAGCATCTGCAGGACCTTCTCACAGCCACCAGTGTCCCCAAAACACCCTCACTCTGTGTGTTATCCTGCTGTGCTGATCACCACCCTCTACAGGAGACAGCAGGTACGCTAACAAACCAGAACCAGCATCTCCCTTTAAAATCCACCCTGGAAGCACCTCTCAGAGACCTTAAGTGCTCTTTGCAGAGGTGGGAATGAGACATGCTGATCTTCCAGCTGCGTGCTTGAGCTCTGCAATCACAGCTACAAAAACATCTCCACCACTTGGATGCGTCTCCTCCCTGCAAACACTGTCAAGCTTTGCCTTAGATCGCATCGCTCTTTCCACCTCCCCAGGGCTATGCTGAATAACCCAGAAGCAGCCCAGGTTTGAGGAGGAGGAATTGCTCCCCTTATCAGTTAAGCTATTCAAATCATTGGGCTTGAAAGAGCCAAGCGCCAAATCATCAATTCCCACATAAAAGAAACCAGAAAAATCACTTCTTCGTTTCGGATTTGCTCCATGCCCTTCTACAAACAACCGCACGTTATCAGGAGTTCCCAGAGTTCCTGATCAACCTTCTGGATGCCACTAAAAACTCCATTCTCCAGGGGTGAAATTCCTTTCTGAGCTGGACTAACAATGCACGTGCTTTCCCACTAAACTGTTCCCAGCTTTCTGGGGTTCAGTTCTATCTCCTCCACCTTGAAGCTGAGGGCCAGCCAAGTGCTTTCCGGATGTCCGCAACAACTGCCCATGGAATACTGAGCCCCCAGGGCCAGCCAACAGGGCATTTTAAGCTCCAGCTGCACACTAGCACCAGGCACAGAGCCACTCCTCATTTGCACCACTGGAATACTTCCTGATCCTTATCCATCAAGAATGAGGTCATACTTTGCCTTATCTCCCAAGCTACAAGAACTTCCGTAGCATTTACTTTTCCTAAGTACAAGGGGCAGCCTCATTCCACTTTTTATTCCCCACCCTTCCCAAGTCAGGATGCTGTGATCCACTTACAGGCAAATCGTTATCAATTCCCTTGCACGGGGTGTCTGCAGCTCACCATTCCCAAAACAGACTTCCCAGCACTTATTTCTCCCCACAGTCATAGCCACAACCAGCCAACGCAGACACTGCACGTTACCCATCCCTGGGCACCATCTCCTGGCAACATCAGCACCATTTTCACTGTGATGCTGTGCTGAGAAAGCCACCTTGCACCTCAGACACCTCTCTCCAGCTGGCATAACATGACATTGAACAAAAAATAAGGTTTTCCCTAGCTGTATATACACCATAATCATCCCTTCCAACCCAAACCATTCTAGAATATGATTCTGGATGATAAAGCACCAAAATATCAGGACATGGTCCTTTATGCTCCATCCCTGGCAGTGTTCAAGGCCAGGTTGGACAGAGCCTTGGGTGACATGGTTTAGTGGGAAGTGTTCCTGCCCACGGCAGGGGTTGGAACTGGATTATCTTAAGGTCCTTTCCAACCCTAACCATTCTATGACTCTATGGTTTCAAAGGACAGAGATGGCTTCAGCAAACCTCAACTCTGGAGTCACCTATTCTCCATCACAAAGGAAGAAGGCCAAGGAAAGCACTTTGGGTGAGGTTAAGCAATACAATAATGTGGTATTATTCTAGCTAACAGCCAAGTGCAGCTAGTGTTAGCATTGAGCTCTGCAAACAGGAGGAAAAAGCATCCACATGTGCCAGTGCTTCTCTCCCACAGCTCTGAGCACCAGTTCTCAACAAAGGTGCAGGAATAGCCCAGTCTCAGCATTCCCAACCAAGGATGGACAAGTGACTTATCTGTAGGACAGGCAAAAACCATCCATGTGCCTTGGGACTTGCTCCTCGGACCACACTGGGGCTGTTGAGATCTTCACAACCACTCCCTGTAACAGCTAAAAGGCATCACTGTGCATCTCAGCGTGAGTCTTGCTGTTAAGAGGATCCTTGCCTGGCAGCTCTTATAAAACACACCATACTCAGCCCCAAGAACACAGCAACCTCCCTTAGTGACCATGTCTCTTGGGTTACCCTCCCCACAGGCAAATATTTGCTGGGTAACTTTTATACAGGCTTTTTCTTTGAATTATAGCTCCCTCAGTCAGCTCTGATGGGCATGAGGATTACAGGGCTATTTTGGTTGCTATTAATCTGCACTAATATATTCTTTCTGCTATCTTTTATTCCCCTCTTCCATTGCAGGATATTACTGCAGCATAACTGCTAAAAAACATAGGATTCCAAATGCCAATTTTCCCCTTTTGACGAAACTTCTCCATCACTTCTGAGCTCTGTGTTTCCAGGGCAGGATATCTCACCCCAAAGTAAGTTTTCTGTTCTAATATTACCCCTTTTATTACCAAATACACCCAGAAGCTGGGATCAATACTGTGAAGTGCTCTGCTTTGATGTCTAACAAGGAATTGGAACCATCAGGATCATTGCACGTTGGTTTTTTCTGCCTTATGAAGCACCTACAACAGCTTTAGACAAAGATGTCAGCATTAACACCTTTACAGGAAAATATAGCAACTCCCTCAAGATTTGCTTTTTCAAGTGGTTGGAGGTTTAATTAAGAAGCCAAAGTAATGAGGCAGACTTTGCATTAGGGCTGTAACACCCAAGATCACAGCTCTATCAAAGACAACGCTGGTACCATCTATTTACCGAGTCCAACCTGGAACGTTACCTCTGCTCCCACTTCCTTGAGGTGGAGCTTGTCATAAGCACAAGCAATTTGCAAGTAAATCTTCTGTTCTTTAAATCATGGTCTTCAAAAGGGTGCTGCTAGGGTAGGAAAACCTGCAGTTAACAGAAAAGGCAAAGAAGAAAGCTGCCCAAAGACCACGTGGGTCAGTGGGACAGCACACTGCTCACAGCACTATGAAGCAAAGGCCCTGCTCACGCAGCTCATGTCCCCGAGCTCTGCAGCCTGCCTCCAGAAAGCAAATCTCTGCTGCAAAGGCACCAGAAAAGACCCTTCAAACCACAGCATCTCATAGTAAAGATATAGATATCTATATATATAGAGAGATATATAAAGATATAGCAAGTCATCCTAACAGGATGGGACTACAGGTTTACCCTCTCATTACATTTGGGGTATGGCACCACACATTTCCAACAGGAAGAAACCCTTTTGGAGGTTTCCCAGGTATCACAAAGGGCCCTGACTGTTGCCAAGGATCCAGTCTTAAAGTGAACATTAGCTCTGCTCCTCACCAGCTTGCTTTGGTTTGGTGAAAGATTAACGCCTGACAGAGTCAAAGAGCATTTCCTACACACTCTGCTTTCCAGAAGGCAGTAGGAGTAGCTACTATAAAGCCTGGATGCAAAGGGCACTTCAGTTTTACCCAAGTGAAGACACCAGCCTTGCTGCAGTTAAACTGGTAACTGCAGGATCACTACCATGGTATCTGCTTCCTTTTCAATGGTCATCCCAAAAAGTGAGCGCTTTGGGCCTTCACACTTACCTCTGCCTCCCCAGTGGCTTTACAGCTTTGTGACTAACACCCCAAATCTGCACAACATAAAGAGAGGATTGCCTTCTTGACCCAGTGGAGTTGAATGGACATAGGTGAAGGATGACAAGACCAGCAGACAGAGGGAGGCTTTCTCCAGCCTCATTTCACCCTCTCCAAACAGCAAGAAGAGGCTGGTGGGCAACACAGGGTTGCCCCAGTGTAAAACCATGGCCCCACGTCACCGCCTGCCACAGGATTTCACCTGACTCAGCCCCTTGCTTACAGGCAGGACATGCAATGCCTGCTCTTTAACTATACTCACACATTCCCCACGTGCTCTTGGAGCACTTTATTCCTGGGTTGCTGTTACAGTCAGGAAGTCTCACCAAACCCTCACTGACTTGGTCTCAACCCCAGATTCTTACCCTCTGCACCAGACATCAAGGCACTGCCATCCTGCAGAGCTGGAGCTATACTATCCAGAGTGTCTTTTCCAGGTTACCTAGCACAAAAGGGCTAAAAAGACTTGAAGCCAGTGATGGTTGGAACTAATCTGCTCCTTTGTGTTTGTATTTTACTGGTTGATTACTACACGTCGAGCATTCATCATCACACTTGGGGTTTGGGATTTAACTAACGCCTATGACTCACTCTGCCACCCGATTCCATAATCCTCTGGTTACATTAGGCTATTTCCATGTTGTTTTATATTGATAGAAGCAAAGATTATTCACCCTCAAGCTGCACACACAGAAATCACACAGCTTGTCCTAGAGGCACAGGCTTGCATCACGTCTCCGGAGTACATGGACGTAACTGGTGAAGCACAGGACACAATGCACAATGCACCCACAGCAGAACACGCTGCAGAACCAGGAAGGCCTGAAAATGGATCTCCTGCTTTTAGCACACCCAAGTTGCTCTAACTCCAACCAGAGCACGTGTTCATGTGTATATAAACATGTGTGATAGAAACCACGGAGTCCAGCTCTGAGCAAGAACATAACAAAAGCCTCCATCCCCTGCCAAAAAGCTCTGCAACTGAGCAAAGCAGATAGGATAATGCTAAACTAAACAGGTCTGCTCTCAGCCCAGACTTTCTAACTCAAAGGAAATAACAAGCTTTACTTCGTTGGGTTTGGGGTTATTGTTTTAAGCTACAGCTTAAGAGTGCCAAGTTTAAGGGACTATTTCAATCTAAAAGGCCCTGACCAGCATCTCTTAGGCTAAGCTAAGCTAAACCCTACATAGTGGGAACACAAACCACTGGTCTCTGCAGGTTAGGAAGCAGGGTCTCTGTGCAGTACTGCACAGCTCAAAGGCTCTAAAACACAAAGATAAAGTCCTTATAGTCCATGCAGGCCTAATGGCTATGAAGGAAATGAGGCCACACAAAACAAAGTACCATGCACAAAGTAAAATGCACTGGGAAGCTCCCCATGCTCATTTGCAAGAGCTCTCAGTTACCATATTCACCTGTGGCTGTAGGAGCAAACCAGAGCTTCAGAAATGTGGGGAAAGTAGAGAGCACCTTGATAAAGCATAAAGTACATTCAGGATTTCAAGACAGGAAACCTGAAGCAGGCACAAATAGCAGGAGAATCAGCTGAAAGCTGCTTCTCCCCACATGAGATACTAAGCTGATGGAAAACTCAGCCAAGCAGGTATATTTGCAACAAGATCAGGAATTTAATAGTGATCCTATGCGAAAGGAGATTATAGCAGTGACACAGCTGTAAAGAGTCATCAGAGCTCTGAGTTAAACTGAACTTACAGGAAATGCAGCTTCTCATTTGCTAAGTATTTCTAGTGATACCTTAACTAAAGAAACCAGGCAAGGAACATGGGCACAGGTTGTGGGTCAAGGTGTGCAAGAACAGCATCCTCCGGGCACAGCGCAAACTCTTGAAGAACATTCAAGCTTTGGTGGGCAGCAGCTCCATCGCATCACCCACAGCCTTCCCTCCTGTAGAGCAAACACACACACAACTGCTTCCTCCCAGCAAGGGCTGCAGCTTCACGGGTTGCATCCTACTGCCAGAGGAAAGCAGTGTTAGGAAATTATGGAATCATGGAATGGTTTGGGCTGGAAGGAACCTTAAAGCTCATCCAGCCCCAACCCCTGCCACAGGCAGGGACCCCTTCCACTGGAGCAGCTTGCTCCAAGCCCCTGTGTCCAACCTGGCCTTGAACACTGCCAGGGATGGGGCAGCCACAGCTTCTCTGGGCACCCTGGGCCAGCGCCTCAGCACCCTCACAGGGAAGAGCTTCTGCCTTATCTCCAACCTGAACGTCCCCTGTTTCAGTTTGAACCCATCACCCCTTGTCCTATCACTCCAGTCACCGATGAAGAGTCCCTCTCCAGCATCCAAAGGCAGGGTCTGCATTCACCTGGTTCAAATTCACACCAACACCAGTTCAGAGCAGAACAGCTCACAAACTCGCATTAATCCTCTGCTTCACACAGCCTGTGGCAGAGAGAATGCCACATGCAGCCCTACAGTTCCAGAGGTGTTTAGGTGTCAGGCTCTGCACTCCTCCACCGATAATCATTATAAGCAACAAGAAACTCTCCACTCAGCTCACATTTGAGCTGGAAAGAATTGGGTCTTCACAAGGTAAATTTGCATGTCTGCAAGTAAATCAAATGAGCAATTTGATTGTATGGGCCATCCAGTTTCCAGGTTCTACTGGCTTAAAAGAAGCTTCATGCTGAGCAAGTTCACCAGGCATGGAGAGCCCAGCATCTCTGGCAGCTTTGTGCTGGGTACCAAATGCATCTCAAATCACAACTGATGTAGTGGGAAGGCAGGGAAGAATAAAAGGAAACAAAACCCAAACAGCTATAAAGATACCTCTGGAGTCATGGGCATCCATTGACAACACCCCCAGAGGAGTACGTCTGCATCCAATACTGCAAAACAGTGCAAGGTGTGCAGGCAAAGCCCTGCTCTTTAGGGCTCCCAGCTCCAGCACTGCTTAAGCTCTAGTCTTTAAACATCATAAAACATCCAGCATATGTGACAGAGCAAAGGAATTCTCCCCCAGGTAAAGCAAAGGCTCTCGTAGAGCTCGTGGGTCAGGTTCTCAGCACGAGTAAAGCAGGGACACAGATAGCCCTACAGCTTTACCATAGCTCAGAATCCTAATGTGATTAGCCAATATTACTGACATAACTTAGCGACACCGCTGCAATATCTAGGCCATGACAAGAGAGATTTAGATTTAGAGGCTCTACCCTCTTCAGGGTGCTTTTCCCATAGGTAGGATGGCACAGTTCACATCAGTGTGGCCTAAACTGGGCGAAAGAACACAACCAGAAACATGCCCCACCACAGAACAGGAGCACAGGCTTTACCTCTCCTAATTGGAGGAGAGCAGGACTGGTTCGCTGAGGATTACTGTGGGGTTTGGGGGTGAATATTCCATTTGTTGGCTATGATGATCACAACCACAAACAGCCACTGAATCCCAGAACCACTCCGGTTGGAAGGGCCCTCTGGAGATGACCCAGTGCAACCCCCTGCCACTGCAGGGCCACCCAGAGCAGGGCACACAGGAATGTGTCCATGGTGGGTTTGGGATGGCTCCAGAGAGGGAGACTCCACAAGCCCCTGGGCAGCCTGTGCCAGGGCTCTGACACCTTCAATGTAAAGAAGTTCTTGCTCGTGCTGAGGTGAAACTTGGTGTGGTTCAGTTTATGGCCATTGCTCCTTGTCCTGTTGCTGGGCACCACTGGGAAGAGTCTGTCGCCATCCTCCTGGCACCTGCCTTTGAGCTATTGCTCTACATTGATGGGATCCTCTCATATTTATATAGCCCCAGGCATTTTCCCTGCATTGATAACATGAAGCAAGCTTAACTGCCTCTTCCTTCCTTCTGTGGGGTTTATATAGGTCTGGTTTAAAGCTGTTAAGCTTTATCTCTTTGCATTTTCCAGGACCCTGTCTCATTACAGGTCTTTAAGAGGCACTCCTCTCCCTCAGATGATACTTCAACACCTAACAGCTTCCACGGAGAAAGTCAAAAAGGAAGCTGTAAATCATAATAGAGCAGAGAAATAAGGGGGGCAAATAAATTAATCTCTGCCATGCAACAGCATATTAGAAGCCTAAAATCAATGAGCAAGACTCATCCTGTGCATTAACACTGCATTCCCTTTTCAAAAGCTCTAGTTCAAGGGCAGCAATAGCTTGGTCACACTACCCCATCCTCCAAGCACACAGTCAGAACACAGCCTGAACACCTCCATTTAGGGGTATTAAAGTCTCACAGTACTTTTGACAGCAATATCATAGCAAACAGCAGCTCACTAAAGGCTGTGGAGCTGTACTGGCCTTCCCAGCAGGTTCAGATGTTCACGTGGGTAGGTTTGCCAGGCATGTGCTCTGCTTTACAGGCTTGTGCATCCACTCAAATTCCGCCCTGACAGGCAGGCTTGGAAACCCAAAGCTGATAAAGCAGTGCTTTATTACTATGGAGCAAGATACACTGCCTCCAAGCAGATTATTTGGCAAAGCAGAGTGAGTCCCTCTCTTCTGTGACAATTTTAGTCCTTGAACTTCCACTGTAAGACTGGAAAAAGAGAAATTACTGGGTCATGAATAACTCACAGCTTCAAAAAATACCATTTGTTTAGTTATCAGTCAGCCCTCTCCAAAGCACATCTCAGCTGCTATTATTCCAAGCAGCTGCTAATAGCATCTGAGACCTTGTTCATCTCCAAGTGAAATCAGCAGTGCCATAAACATGCTACGGAGCATGACTGTTCGGAGCGAACATGACTGGAAGTGCAACGCCAGCAAGAAGCTGCAGCTGAAAAGCTTCAGTGGAAAGGCAAGGAAGGGTGAATCACACTGACAGGAGAGGAGAGAAAACACAGGACAAGCTGAGCAGAGAGCAGGTTGTACCTGGAGGTGCAGAGAAAAGAGACAGCAAGACTAAGGTGGCCGGGCTGGGACTGGTTATAATGGGACTTGCTTGCAAGGGCAGCCAGGGTGGGTTTATTGAGACCTCAAGTGCTATGGTAACAGCAAACTCCATTTGGGAAGCAGTTATGCAAGGATCCAAAGAGAGCTCATGGCAACAGCCAAGGCAGACATGAAGGAATTTTGATTACTATGGTAGCACTCAGACATCCCTGTGAGCAAAGCAGCATGGAAAACACAAGAGAAACCCTAATACATACATATGTTGTAGTCAAAGCTCAGGCTTGCAGGTTACATGATACTGTATGAGCTTCGCTACAGCATACGTAGGCTTGTTTCAAACAAGGTTCTTCTGCTTGAAACCCAGGAAGCAGGTTTCAGCCTTTTCAGGTCTCCCAGCTACACACTTGAGCCACAGAAGTGACATCTCACTGACTAACAGGAAAACACACATTAAGGACTACATCATATTCCTCTAGAAGAGTATATATTGATTGAAGCCTGAAGACAGCCGTGAACCTTCCAGTTTCTCACAGCACAGAGACATCTATCCCACCAAGCAGCTCTCAGGGGATTCAGTAACACTGGGTACAGCCAGGAGCACGCAGCAGCCATCGCTCAGCACAGGGAAAAAGTAAAACTAAATTAATATTACAAGAAAATTAAGCCCTACATGAAACTGGCTTTGATTCTTTCCACATGTACACAGGAGAGGAAGGAGAGAGATCATAGAATGGTTTGGATTAGAAGGGACCTTAAAGCTCATCCAGTTCCAACCCCTGCCACGGGCAGGGCCACCTTCCACTAGAGCAGCCTGCTCCAAGCCCCTGTGTCCAACCTGGCCTTGAACACTGCCAGGGATGGGGCAGCCACAGCTTCTCTGGGCACCCTGGGCCAGCGCCTCAGCACCCTCACAGGGAAGAGCTTCTGCCTTATCTCCAACCTGAACGTCCCCTGTTTCAGTTTGAACCCATCACCCCTTGTCCTATCCCTACAGTCCCTAATGAAGGGTCCCTCTCCAGCATCCTTGCAGGCCCCTTTCAGCCACTGGAAGGCTGCTATGGACAGGCATATGTCTGTCTGTTCATTTGTCAGATGTCCAGAAAGGGTTGCAGGGATCCAGAACCTGCAGTCTTGTGCCCAGAACTTACAAGCCCCGTAATTATCAGGGATTTAATTCATCAGCTCAGATGAACTTCCAGAATTGCCTGAGAACCCCAACTGACATACAATATATCGATAGATGTATTTCGAGCCTGCCTGGTAGCAGAAAAAGTTTCAAAGGTACAATTTCCTGGAACTCCTGGCATTGGCTGCAACGGGACTTCCCAGCTGGAAGTCTTGGCCTGGATGATGATACAGTGGTAACTGGTGACGTATTTCTTCTTAATCTCTGTTCTCTCTATGCAGTAATGATTTGATGCATTGCTAACATTCTTTGGTACTTTACTTATATATCTATATCTCCAAATTGCTTTAATGTATTTATTCACTATATAGAGATATTTACCTACTTCACATTAGTGTGCTTGCTTAATAAACACTGCATATTACACAGCTAGCGTGTGGTCACTTTGTGGTGTACCCAGTCTGTCAGCAGAACATGAATGCTGGGTGAGGAAGGACTTTGTGTGTCTCCTGGGGCCTGTGAATAACAGTAGCTCTGTAGAAGATACTGTGTGTTAATGATCAGCTGTAAGATTACAGCTGCTTGTATCCTTCTGAATGTGTTTCCTAAGGCAGCAGCACAGGAGCGCATGTTGGTGCCAAACACAAGTGTCGAGCCTCAGCAGTCACTGGCAAGGGCAACCAGGCACCTCCCAGGAGCATGGGCATCTTTGGTCTATGTTTGCATGATGTGACACAGGGCCCTAGACCACAATAAAAGTTCCTCAATACCGCAGTGACAAGAATATTAATGACACTGTGGTTAAAACACCAGACAAGGAGCTATTTGCATTTAATACAAGGCTTCCCCACCACTTTCCTCCACAGCCCTTATCAAATCACTGCATCTTCATGGGCTTCAGTTTCTCAGTTGTGAAACATCTTGATAAGCCTTTATTCCACCATCTGTTTGTCTGCTCTGCAGAGAGGGGAAGGGAGCAGCCATGGGCAGAACCACAGGTTGCATGCAACACATAGGACACAGGGGTCTTTATGTTCACTGAGAGCAGAGGCAGCACAACAGCTCAAACTACAACCAGTAATTCAGGTCTAGAAACAGAAGGGTAAACTCATATTCACATATTTAAGTACATCTTCTAACTCCAAAGCAACAGGTAAAGGCCAAAAGAAGGGCTCTGACTTTCAGCAGAGCTTTTCTTGCCAGTCAGACCCATGTCTGCACTACCCCTTTCCTTTTCTCTCTGCCATCCCCAATCCACACATCAGTGCTCTGGGATGCATTTCACTTCCTTGCAAACATAACCAATACAAAAAGAGCATCTGAACCAGCATGATCTCACCAGTTGATAACTGGGACTGGATTCTTGTGTCATCTTACATCCACTGACTTGTGAAAGGGCTGTAGTGAATATGCAGCCACCAAAAAGCTTAAGTCAGAACACACTCAACTTTGCAAGCAGCACTTGCTGAAATCCCCAGGGACCATTCAGTCCACATCAGCTGCCCTCCAACACGGTCACGAGCATTCTGCTGACACTGCAAGGGGGAAATGAGGCATAGAGATGTTCCATGAGCGTAGCAGGCACCTCTCAAGTGTGTAAGTTGCCTAACAGGACATCTGCAGGACTCCAGTCAAAGCAACATGGATCCTAGGAAGAGGAAACCCATCCCAACCACTGGGCCATCCTTATCTCTGCTTACCTCCTACCCTTACCCCATCTCTCTCCCCACAGAGACATGGCACTGCCTCTTCCCTCCGGCCAACACTCCCTGCCTGTCAGTGCTCAGTCCCAGAGGGGTGATTATCCTTGTTACTCCCCTAATCCCTACACATCACCCATATGCTGGCCTAACAAAAGATGCTACAATACCCAAGAGGAAAGGCAGGTATGACAGCACACAGCACATGCACACACACACAGATCCTTCTCTTAAAAGGATATTATTTTCTTTAGGATTTTTACCCTGTCTTTCACCCCCCTAATCACTTACATACCCCCTGGTATCACTGACCATTACAGCAGAACCTAAGGGCCAAGAGCAGCCACAAATATCTCCTTGTGACCACACTGCAGTTGTAAGGCAGGGATTTCCTATTGATCCAGCTCACCCCTCCAAAGCCGCAACTGAACACGGGAGGGAAGGTCTTTATTTCTGCGGCACTTGCCAGTCAGAAGCAGTTAATCCTTCAGAGGCTCATGACAGGTAACTAAGGTATCACTGACTTAGCAGGTAGGTTGCACAGAGAAGGCACATAGAGCAATTGGTCTGTGCTACAGTGCTCCTCTCACATCAGCACTGGTTATTTGTGTTCATTTTAAGCATTTTAAACCACTTTGAAAGTCAGAGTTTGATATTGCCCACTCCCACAACATCCAAATAGCTTCCATCTACATCCAGAACAGCAGTGAAGTCTCAAACACAGGTGTACCCCATGAAACCAAGGGCTTCTCTTGCTTGCTACAGCATTTGGAAGAGAAAGAGCTGTTCAGGGAAAGCCCACACAAACCAGGCCACATCGCGCTTCCTCTGGAGCATTCTGTTCTTGGGAGACAAGCTCTGGGTTTATTTTACTGCTGCCATTAGAGCTGTGTAGCAAAAGCACACGTCAACCTTGCAAGCATCATTTAGGTTACAGAAGTAAAGGAGAAACATGCTATCATCTGGTGACAGATGTGCACTTAAACAGCTTCAGAAGACCACGTATTTTACTATCACACCCTTGAGAACAGCATGCCAGACTGCTTTTTAAGTTCACACAGGCACATTTTGGGGTCAGCTCCCTATTACAGCCCTACCAATATCAAACAAGTAGTAAGACCAGCATATTCCTACCAGTGAATGAAAGAAGATCAGATCTACCTGTCCTCATCGCAGCTTCCAGCACAGCTCTGGGGTAGATGTATATGCATGCAAAGTCTGGCTTGGGGAGCTCAGCTGCTAATGGCTTCTTTTATTTTTAATCTGTGAGATCACCCATCCCTGGTACATGAGTTGTTTCTGCAACATCATGAAGCAAAACAAACCACATCTTGTTCCACAAGATGCCTTTAATGCACTCCTGTGACACACAGCCCAAGGTCCTGGTGTCAACATGGGTTGTGCCACACAGCAAGTGTAAATGTATGCCCAAATCATGTGTGCCAAGAGCATCCCCATTGAAAACACAGAGGCAGAACTGGAGGGAGAACACAGACTGCAATTAAAGCACTCAAGCTGGAAGGCCAGAGATCAATTCTGCACTTGGCCACACGTACTCTTCACCTTCATATCTCAGTATATTATTTCCCAGCAGCCCTAAAAGGAACAGAAGGACATTTCCACTGACTGTGCCAGGGCTCAGATACTCTGGCAACAGGGTAGTGAGAGCTCCTCACATTAGAGGAGCTGCAGCAGCTCTCCTCTGCTTTCATTCTATGGCATCATACTGAGGCACCTACAATAACCTTCACTTCATTTAGTGGCACCTCCTACAAAAGGAGAAAACGAAAGTTTCCCTAGTGCTAAAACCCACAAATGAGACAGACTTATCCTGCAACTGTGTTTCACTAAAGCCTTTCCAAACCTTTTCCTTATAAACCTCTGTCCGTATTGCTCCTACATTCAGGAAAGTACAACAGCCAGTACCTGGTTTAAGGAGGTGTTATTCCAGTATGGTATCCAGAGGGTATCCTGTGCTTCCCTTCATCCATTCCTGGAAACAACTGAATTGGTTACCTCTTCTTACCAAAAGATAACTCCTCCATAAACTCAGTTTGCTTATGGCATGTTTTTCCTCAGAGAATTCCCATCTCCTTCCACGTGTGAAACACGAGTAAACACTTGCTTGGTGCAAAGAAAGGTAAATTGGTTGTGACTTCTCAGAGGAGAAGCAAGTTCTGTGGCCGCTGTTCCAACAGGCACAGCCTAAATCACTATTTGCACTGGGAAAAGCCACCTTCCAAGGAAGCAGCTTCCAGTTGCAATGCGAGTGTACAGCACCTAGTCAGTCCTGCCCTTATTAGCCATGATTAATGCAGGTGGGTGAACTTGGAAAGCAGCAAGTGCTAACCCCAAAGTGGATTCCAGCTTGTCTTCAGCACATTTATAACTTACCACCTGCTCTCTGCAACTGCTGACAAGCTCCTGTGCAAAGGGGAGAAGGGCCACAACACAATGAGAACATGCACTGCCATGAGGTTTTCCTTAGATCCAAAGTGTCACTGCTGGGGTTGCAACCAGAGGTAACCTGTTCACACATTACCACTAGAACACTCTGCAAGACCCATGTTGGAGAGTTAAACCCTGTCATTTCCCCAGTCAGAATCCTAAACCTAAGCCTTCTTACACTAAGGAACTGACAACTTCCTAAGGCTGTTGCAGGACTGCTTGAATCAGAAACTATTTTGTTTTAACACGCAAAGCTCTTTCCTGGGAGACTGACTACAAAAAATCTCATTTCCCCATGACTGCGGAGGGCAATCCCTGCCATTAAATATACTGATGGAGTACATTTAAGTATATCTAAAGAGAAATCAGCCACCCCCACATACAATCCCAGACCTATTTTCTGACATGTTGCATAAAGCTTAGAAGTGAGGCTAGATGATGCCAGTCTCTATACTATACAACTTCTTACACAGTTAAACCCATTAACCCCTTCCTTTCCTTTGCGGTTACATCCAGGGACATGGCACACGCTCTGCCCCAGCAAAATCTGTGCTGCTAAAGGCACCTGGGACACCTCAACCTTTACCAAGTAACTCACTGGGGATCCTTCACCAGTTTGCCTGGCTTGTGCACTCAAAAACCCAGACTACTAACACAGAGGAGTCAGTATCCTACCTAGCAGTGCAGAGCACACATGCCCTGCCTCACAAGGTACACAGGAAAAGCTACATTAAAAGAATCCCACATCCCATTCCAAGAGGAGAAACAGTTTCATTCCTAACCCACAAGGCACTGGCCAGCTGCTTAGCAGCTGGCACTTGGCAGAAGCTAGAAGTGACAAAATGAACTTCAAAGTGATGCCTTCAACCCAACCATGCTGGAACTGGGGTGAGCCCTCTGCAATTAAGCCCAACCACACATCCAGGCAGCCCAGGGGACCACCTTCCCCCTTCGGTACAGGTTGTGCATGACCAGGCCCTTGATGAAACCTTCCCACAGTGCCCATCCTTTCAGCACAGAGTAAAACATACAGCTGGCAAATTGAAGCTGATTTTACATTGGTTTCTAATGCCCACTATTGAATGCTTTGAAGTGGACATTAGCCAGCAGCACACACAAGGCATGTATCTGAAACACATTCTGACAGTTACTAAACTGAATCCCCTAACTTATATATTTTAAGGGGAAAAGACTACAAGCAGCACCTTCAGAAGGATACTACTAAGGGAAAAAGCAACTTTTCACAGAGCTGAAGAAACAGCCTGCATCTTTTGCTGGGAGTAGACCAAGACTAACAAAATCCCAGCTCAAACACACACCCCATCAATGCTTTCGTACCTTGGATCAACTCAGCACTCCCACACCACTGCAAGTACAGATGGTAACACAAAGCATAGCCCCCCAGAAACTGGATATTGGGGCAACCCCATTGGACTGAGGCATCCAATTGGATCACACTGGTTTGGTTTCTTTTCACAAATGAAACAGTAAGATAGCAAATACCTCCTGGGCATTCACCTGAGCTCCCTGAAACACCAGGCACCTTCCAAATGGGAAGTCGAGCCCCCTTAGAGTTCCAGTATGAATGATGCCACTGACTTTTAAACCTGACCTTGCAGAACTCCAAGGCCAGCAGTGCTGACTTCCCACACCACGTCATCCTCATGCAAACTTTGACGGGAATTTCTCCAGGGTTCTGCTATTATATGGATCAGAGCAAGACAACTACAAAAACTCAACTAAGAATCATTTACTGCAATGTACTTGTAAGAAAGCACTGATTCATCAGTATAACATCATCACAGACAAACAACCATTCAAGTTCCTGATGTATTATTCCCATCCACTTCCTCCCTGCCCAGGAAAGCAAGTATCCAGACAACTATTTTTAAGGGGGTGTGGAGCTGTACCTAACCGCAGCAGATATTTTGGGGGATCACGTGGAGACATTTGCCATCTGGCTCTGTGACTGCATCAAGAGCTCCCATCCTGGGCCAGAGAACGCTCATCCTCAGCAGGGTTGCTCAGCAAAAATTGAGAGGGACCAGCCACCGCTTGATCGAGACACGTAAATCCCAACACTTTAACTCCAAAAGCTCTGGTTCAAGCAGTTCCTGGGGCTTGCAACTCAAACCTCCCCCACAGTATCCATCATTTCAGTCTCTTTTACATCTCATTTCTTTTCTAGGCTCACATGATTTGGCAGTCCTGGGGTAACAGTCAGATTTGGTGATCTTAAAGCTCTTTTCCAACCTAGTTGATTCTACACTGCACGAAAACACAGGCCTCTCCTCTCCCTTCTAAAGCAACAGAGATGCTTCTTTCCCAGACAGGATATTCCTCCTCCACCAAAGCGCTTCCCAGTAAGCAGAAATAGCCAAGACTTCACAAGTTGCCTTTTTAACACTGCTGAACCACTAAAATTCACTGCAGACACAAGGAAGTTTTCCAGCCAAGGACTGGGACATCAGTAACACAGGGACCAGGTTGCCAGAGAACCCCTCAGGTCTGCAGCTGAGTCAGTGGAAAAATGCTGTTTACCAGCACTTGGGGAGCACCCACAGCTACACCCAAAGGCCAGAAGCATGCAAAGCTGCTTTTGACCCACGCTGCCTCCCCAGATGATCTACCTTTCGATAAAGGAAATGGTATTTCACCCTCTGTTCCCATCAACCTGCAAACCTACAAGCCACCTTGGTCCTGTCCCCTTGGAGACTTCACTCAGCACACAGAACGCTTTTGGACTGCTCACACCAGGAATCCAAGTGTGAGAAAAACACCTGCGTAGCACATTTCACCAGAAGAACTTCTTTTGCCTTGTAATGTGGCCAGGAAGAGAACATAGCACCCATTTTACAGGTCACTCCTTGCTTGGCTTGGGCATGCAGATCTAAGGGTTATAGCCCACCCTAGGCCATGCTTCATTCCAAAGGCTGACCAAGCAAGCAGGAATCATAGGGAAAAGCCCTCAATAAGCAGCAGCTCCTCTGGGACAGTAAAGTATAGAGGGGAAGCATGTCTCCTGTGCAACCTGTGCTTTTGTGGCTGTAGCTTAGGGCTGTGGAGCAGAGAGCCCAGTGACACACGGGCTCATTTCCCAGTGCTGTCAGCACCAGGGCAGAACCTGCCAGCACATTATTCATCAGCAAAGAAAGCCTCTGGTTTCCCATGTTACCAGGATGAGGCCAATGTGTGCTAAAGAAGACTGTGACAGCTTCTCAGGTTGAGCTCGTGTAGTTCTTAAGCTTCTAAGGCTTTGGAAATATCAGCCAAGGCAAACCTATAATGCAAATTTCAAGTCAAGAAGGAAAAGATCACTATAGTTACTAGCTGGAGGCCTGGTGTTGGTGCTCCTCTCAGCTCAGCACGCAGAACATATCAGAAACCACGTCTGAAAGATGGTCACAGCTCTATTTTCTTCCACACTGTGGTGGCTCGTTACAAACCTGAAGGCACACGGCGTACACAGAGTCCCTTTCCCATTTTAGGGCTTTTTCTCTGCAGAAGCCTACACAGGTCCTCCCACTCCGCTCTCACAAGCAGCTACCCCCTCCCTCGCACTTACACCAGCAAAACATAACACTGTTTTGACTGGGATTGCAAAGGAGATGGACCAGGAGGAGGCCAACGTCTCTCTGAAGGTCGAGGCTAAGGTTAGCAGCCAAAGCCATGCAGAAGGTTCCTTACATCCCAAGCAAATGAAATGGAAAATGATAGTTACAGCAGCAGCGCTGGCTGCAGTTTAAAAGATACCACCACTAGCTTGCTGCACTGCAAGGACTGGACATGCAGAGTTTTATAACCCCTACTGTTCATTTTTAGTTATTTAATTGCTTGATTTTGACACCTCCTCCAAAAAAAACCCCAAATACACCCCAAAAACCCCCAAACAATTGGGATTACTGCAGAACCCCACACAAATGGAATCCCTCATCCCAAATCATGGGTAGCTCTACTCAGCCTACCTACGTGCATGACATTATCTACAAGGAATTTACTCCAGTGCTTTATTCCTCTCTGCTTAAGATAGGAAAGGAGGCTGAAGAAAGTTAGAATGAAGGCCACTGCTTGCTTTATTTACAGCACCTTGCTCTGCAGCGAAACGTTTGCCATTTGATTTGGGTCTGGTTTGCTGTAGGGAAGGTGGGGAACGATTAACTTCTCAAATCCCCTCAGTTTCTAAAGCACTTTAAATAAACCCCATCAAACCAAAGCCAGCAAACCCACACTGGGTTTCCATACGGGAAGACCACAAATGTCAGCTTGCAGGTACCACTTCTGTCAAGGACAATACAATATATGAGGAGCTAGGGACAGACGGGGAGGTGGAATGCATAGGAAAGGCCAAAGCCTCCCTTTTCCAGCTTTGTGAAGGGAGAAGAAGCAAAGGCAGAGGCCCTGGGGTCTTACCTTCCGCCAGCACCTCGTCCACCGTCACCTGGTGCCGGCCGATGCTGAACACCCGCCCGATGTACCCGCTGCCCGGGCCGCCGCTGCCGCCGCCGCCGCCGCTGGTGCCCGATCCAGGGCCAGAGCCACCCTGCTCCCGACGCGAGTCGAAAAACTTCTTCATGTCTCAGGAGGCAGCAGCCGCCTGCGTGCGGGACGATGCTGCTCTGACTGTCCCAAACCCCCTTCCCTGCTCCTGCTTCCTGCAGCCCGGCAAAGACGGGGTCCGGGGCCGAGCGGAGAGGGTGGGGGGGATTCACCCCTGCAAAAGCACAGCGCGGAGAACGGGAAGGGCTTGGAGTTACCCCCACAGCGCGGCCCGGGCCGCCGCAGCCCCCTCAGAGGAGGCCCGACTGACAGGGCCCCTGACACGGCCCCCGCCCGGTATCTCTGTGCGGGCGGGGGGTGCCTCCATGCACCCCGCAGCGGCGCCCAGGGCCGGCCTAGCCGCAGCCCCAACGGCTGCCCGCGGCGGGTCACGGCGGGGGCCGCCTGCCGGCAGGGCCCGGGGCCCGCATCGCTGCCTGGCGGCCACTGAGCCCGTCAAAGACCGACCCCGCCGCCCGCCGGCCCCATCCGACCAGGAAGTGGGCTGTCACAGGAAGTCCCGGCTGCCGCCGGCAGCACCGCCCCCTCGCTTCTCGGCCGGGCCTGAGGGACCTGGCCCGGCCCCGTCGCCTCCGGTGGCCGCTCCCGCCGGCGGAGCCCCCGCTGCCCGGTAGCGCGGCTCCCGCCCCACAGCGCGGCGGTGGGGAAAGCGCCCTTTGGCAGGGGAGGGTGGCGGAGTAGGAGGAATGGCGGCAGCGGCTCGCCGCGCGGCACCATGGGAGTTGTAGTTCGCAGCCGCAAAGCTATAGTGGCAGCCGGGGGGCGGTGCCGATGTGAGGACTACAACTCCCACAGTGCAGCGCGGCCCCGCCAGGGCGGGGAAGCGGAGGGGGCGCGGGTGGGGGGGCCGTGACGGGAGACCCCGGTACCGAGACCTCCCCTCAGTGCGCCCGGCCGCGATGGGGGCTCCGGCCGCCCCAGCGGCATCAAGGGGTGCCCGGAGGCCATTTCTTCCCTTCGCCGCGACGGATGGGCATTAAAATCCTGTCAGCGGGGAGCCGCGGCCCGTGTGGACGCCTCGCCTGGTGATGGTTATTATATCTGTTTTCCTGGTAGTGTGCCTAAACTTGATGATGATGATGATGATGATGATAGAAATAATAATAGCTCCCCTGTGGTGATATTTCGGGACCTTGGTTGTCTTCACACAGGCCCTTCAAAATGCCTCGTTTGAGAGCCTCAAATCAAGTATAAACGAGATCCCCAACCCTCTAAACCCTTTGAGTGCTTTAAGCCTCGCAGGTGGGTTTGTAAAACCTTCAGTTTACCCTAAATTACATCTTTCTCCTCCCCACCTCACAGAGCTGACAGCAAGATGCTCACAAGCAGCCACACTGCTCATGCAAAGAGCCGGAAGCCTTTGGGTCAAGCCTCAGAGCAGTTTTGTTTGAATCTGATGGAATTTACTTTAAATGCACTTTGGTTTCTTTTCAGCCTCTTTTTTCCCTCAGAAGTGAGGAGATTTTTCCAGCCGAGAGCTTCCACGGCAGCTGGTTCATTCCTGCTGGGAAGGCCAGAGCTGGGATTCCAAACATTAACGTTCAAATGGGGGTAAAAATTGGTTTTCCCAGCCTGCACCCCTAATGCATAAAACCCTGAGGAGTGCTTGACTGCCACAGAAGCGCCTCCAGGACAGCACTGCTCTGTCCTCCCCTCCGACTGGGGCAGAAGAGGAAACCAAAGCACGCTTGTGCTTTCCCTATGACTATTATTTCCTGTATGATGGCAATAACTACAGCCATCCTGCTGACAAGCTCCTGTCCCAGGCAGATAGGAGAGGCAGGCCCTGCTTACTGTGGGACAGCAGAAATGTTTACCCTTTTCCCTGCATTGCTCTTGGGCACAGGCTTCCTGCAATGCCAACAAGATTGGATCATCGTGTTGGAAACTGACCTAATTGTCCCCATCTCCCTCCCCCCCCTCCCCATTTGGAGGCTTTTAAGAGGCATGTGGCTCTCTGAATAGGCAAAATAGCTGGTGGTAATAATCTTGAGGATGTTGGATGTGCAGATGTAGAACTGCATCGCTATACTGTTGCTTTTCTGCTGAGCCACTGTGCCTCTTCATCACAGTTAAAGCTACAGCTCTGATTGTCCTCCTTCTCAGCAGTTCTTGTAGGTAAAGCTCCACAAACCCACCCTGCAGACCTCAAAGTCCTCTTTGACCACCATCATTCACCCACAGTTTGTAAGGGGCTGCAGAGTGGCTTCCTTCTGCACCTCATTCCCAAGTGTCATATACATGGCACCCTGCATCCATGCAGCTACAACTGCAGTCATCTCAGCCAGCTAACACAAGGGTGAAAGCAGTCCTTTCTCATTTAGCAGGCTTTAATCTTCTTTAAAGCTTGCTCAGCTGTGGTTTGGGGCTGCATGATGAGTGGTCAATACAGAAGGTTCACTTGCCCTTCAGATTAAATATGAAGTGGGTAAAGGCTCAGTTGCTTCTATAGCCTTTCTTTTTTAATTACTCTAACCTGTGAAAGCTCCTTAGGGATCTATTAAGGCTGAGGTAAAACACCCAGTGCAAAATGAGAGTCCAGTAATCAGTGATTTCTGGGGACTCTGCAGAACTGAATGATTTCCAAGGAAATTGAGCATCTCAGTACAGTACAGGGAAATGACTCATTTCCAACTAAAGGAGATAAAGCCTACTGCTGTGCAGACAGCTTGCAGATGCATTGCTGAACATCTGAACTAGGCACTGAGAAGTGCTTCTAAATGTACCTGGGAGTGCTGAAGTGTAATGCAGATGAGTGTCAGACCCACATGCAACTAATGTTCTCACCAAAGGCACATAGTGACCATTCAGAGAAGCAAAAGCACAGCAGAAGCTGATCATCACTTGCAGATAATATTCTTTATTCCAGAAGGCTGCACTGCTGCAATCCCAGTGACCTTCATAGGGATCAGAGAACTGACCCTGAAAGCTTTAAGTGAAAAAGCTAATCAGTGACTGCAGGACAGACATGGTCTGGTACTCCTGTGTTACCCTAGAGCAACTCTGTTGTGCTCACAGATTTGTCTCACTGCAGAGAGAAACCTCACTCTGACTAATCCTGACAACCCTAAACACCAGATCTTAGCTGTTAGAATCCCATGATGCTGGGTTTAAAATAGTCAAGTCCTGATGATGTGGTCAGCAGAGGTGTTTGCATGCATATCATCTCCCTGAACCTTCTATGCTGCTAATAAAACGCATTCAAATCCCCAGGAAGCAGCACATGAATCCAGCTGCATCCCTACCCATCAAACTTTCCAGACAGCTCAGCATTTTCTAAATAAAACCAGACCTTTGGAAAGGTTTCAGGCTCTCAACCTAAAAGCGAGGGCACAGTGACCCCTCCCGAACAGTTTGGGAAGCGGCAACAAGGTAGGAACAGCCTGCACAAGCTTCCTGTTTGATTTACACAGAACTACCCACGGGCAACAAAGTAATGCTCGTGTTTTCCTGTATTCAGTGCATAAGAATAAATTCTTCTCATTCAGTTATTTTTACCTTGATAAGTATTTTCTCCTCACCACACATATTTACTGCAAACATTTCTGTCAAGCTTCTCACCAGCTAAACAGTAGTAGAGCCACTATTTTATCCCACAAATTTCTTTCAAGTGCATAGCAATGACCCACAAACACTGTTAGCATGACCAGAAAAGCCATCACTTTTCTTTGCCACCCCCAAGAAAAGGTCAACTCTCAAGCATACCACCACATGGTCAGTAACTCAGCTAGGTTCCAAGCTCTGCAGAGACAAAAAGGCTCCAAAGCATATATATGTATGTTACCTGTTTAAAAACTTCCACCTTTTACGTGCTCCTGATTACCCTTTTATGTAAGGCATACTCACTATATCCAGCAATGGCTCCACTTCCTACAGCTAGAAGCCATCCCCTTCCATCACTGGGAGTAGTGCACGGCCTATGGATAAATATAGAAGGCACACACAGAAATAATTGCCATCTGATTGTTGCAGGGTCATGCATGTTTGATGCAATGCTACACACTGCCTGGATTGAGGCTGACTGAGCATCAAGTCAACAAGAGCCATGCTTCTGGAGGAGCATGACTGTGCACTACGAAGAGATGCTCTTGTTTAAGCTATTGTTACATTAAGAGAAATTTGCAGCTTGGATTATCACTGAGGGGATTTGTCAGCTGTGTTTCAAGTGTCAGGGTCCTGAATGTACCCTCAGGCTCTCATTGCCCGAAGCAGGTTCACCTGGGCTTCTACTCACCACCCTTTACTCATCAGCCATCACCTCTATTTAAGCACAGGCACAAGATACTCGCTCTCTTTAGAGCAGTTGTAGGGGTGGTTTTGTTTTTGCTAGTAAAGCTCTGGACTTGTATGTAAGTGGTGTTGCTCATTGGTGTTTATAAGCTGGTTTCCCGAGTAGGCTGTGGACTTGTCTTGGTTTGCCTCATGGTTACTGAGTGGTTGATGAAGCTGGTTATTGCTCTTGACTATCTTTAGGCATGGTAGGACTGGATCTTATCTGCAGGTTTATCCACAATGCTGTCAGCATCCTTTGCTCCTAGCTTGTTTTCTCTTGTGCAGCAGTGCTGCTTGTTTTGCTTTTTAAACACTAGATGCCTCATGTTAAAATCATAGACTCCCAGGCTGGTTTGTGTGGGAAGGGACCTTAAAGCTCATCCAGTTCCAACCCCCTGCCACAGGCAGGGACACCTTCCACTAGAGCAGCTTGCTCCAAGCCTCATCCAACCTGACCTTGAACACTGCCAGGGATGGGGCAGTCACAGCTTCTCTGGGCACCCTTACAGGGAAGAACTTCTTCCTCATGTCTAACCTGAACTTCCCCTGTTTATGTTTAAGATACTTAATATGTCTTCTTCTCTCGAAGTTGTAGTCAGCTGTCATGAGCTTCTATTGTCTTTCCATCCAGGAATGAATACACACGTGCCTTAGAAGTCCCACTGAGCTGGGCTGTCACAGCCCTGTTTCCATCCCCTAGAGCTGTGTTAAAGCCAAATTGCAGAGCAGCCAAGAAAGATAAAGCCATATAGAAGCAGATATTAATTAAGAAGAAAAAAATGAAAGCTACTCATTTCCTCTTCAGATCTATATGTATGCTAATTAAAGCAAACATTCATTAAGTTCATTAAATGGAACTTAGGTTTGATAATGCATTTAAGGCTGCTGGAAGCAATAGTGTAGCAGTTCATGGCCTGCAGCTTTGGGGAAGGAGGGTTTAGGTTGTACCACGGGGACATTGGGAGTTTCGCTTGCTGAATGTCTCCCCATGGAACTGGCAAATATCCTAAGGCCTGGGGTTTAAATAATATTGCTTAGCCTTGATTTATTTGAGGCAAAATTAATATATTTGTACAAACTGTAATGTAAATGCAATTATAGTAGTCTAGTCTTGTCCTTAATATACATAGACTATACCACAGCAAGCAGTGTTATCTCAATTGCACTGCATCCACACTGGGTGATGCCTTCCCAGCAAGGATTGGGAATGGCTTATTAAGACCAGGGAACCTTAGATCCTGTGAAGGCTCCTATCGTAAGGCCACAGTCTGTGCCATAAGCTCTGCTATGAGTGTTGAAGCAGACCTGTTTTCCCCAGTTCAGTTTGAACAGTGGAAGGTGACCCAACACAACTAGGATCAAGTGCAAGTGGCAACTTGCATAGCTGCAAGTTGTTCTGAAGGCAAAAGTGTCACCTACAAGTGCTTAACCTTCTTCACAGGCCCACTACAGAGGTGCTCACTGACTCCAGCCCCCCTTTGAATGGCATTCATTAATACAAGCAGCTGATGGGGCTGTTAAACAACCACTGGCCAAGGACTGTTTGTGCTCCCTGTTGTTTATAGCTTTAGTTAATAAAAGAAAACAGCAGACTGGGCTCATGGCCAAGCGCAGCCTGAAGTTTCTCTGTGAGAGGAAGGCAGAGTGTGTGGGCACTTCTGAGATGGTGGCAGCACAGCATATGCTGTGGGACAGCAGTGTGGAAAGCACTGAGTGTGGTAGCACCCCAGACGCTGTTATAGCTGTCACTTATAAATGGCAATAGCACCTAGGAGCTCCTCTCCTCGCCTGCAGAACATGCAAGCAGCCCTGTCTTAAAAAGTCTTGTGATTGAAGCACACTTGAAGTGGGGAGTTTGACTTGTGGCTCTTCCATAGAGCTGCTCATCCCTGTCTCACCATACAGCTTATTTTGAGGTGTGTAGATCATTGTGTCTATGCAGTCTCTTGTTTCAATCATTTTAGGTTAAAGGGATTTTCTCAGATCAGTTCTGCTCCCCTGTTCCTTAGCCTTATGTGACATGTATGTTTATGTCCTTTCCAACCCTAACTATTCTATGATTCTATGTAATCAGCCTGGGTCTATGCAGAGAGCCCTTAACTTGCATAGCAGAACTGGCTCAGGCCTTTGTGAAGCCCTCTCTGAATTGCTACAAGGTGGAGTGCTACACATTCCCCTCATAACAACGTCTCTAATGGTCATGGTAAGTAATGAAGAGCTAAGAACGCTTTCATTTCTTACATGGATTGGACTATTTCAGTTTTCCCACCTCAAATAACAGTGCTTACCTAGTTCTGGGAGTGTGTATGTCACCTTCCTTCCTCTCTTTGTGTTAAAAGGGCTTCACTTGAGAACAAAAGCTTCAGGTTGGCTGTTCCTAGGGTCTTTGCCAAAACACCATTGTTTCTACACCAAGGCTACCTCTGACATGTGGAAATGGATGTTTCGCCTTATACAGTGCTGAACTGGAGGTAAGGAGTCAAAAGTAGCCCTAAGTCTGTGCAGTGAGTCCTAATATCTGCCGTAAACTTTGAATAACCTGATATCAATATGCAGAAGTGAGAATTCTTTACCCTCTTACAACCACATGAAAATTGGTCCTTTAGAAAAGCAAGTGCTGGTTTTCAGCCTCCACCCTAACCTTGGCTACCCTGCTATGGAAACAGCAGAGCTACAGCATCGCTGCACAGCGCCAACAACACTTGTGCAACAGTTGAACAACCCCATTTTCAGGGGCTGCTGATTGCAAGCTGCTGGTATTTGGGTATAAAAATGAACATTCTCTTATGAACTTCCTGAGAACACCTGCATGATCCCCAAAGGTCCAAATTCTGGCCCTCCTTAAACCTGTGGGAGATTGGCTGATGACTTCATTAGTGCCAGGATTTGCACCTCAGTGACTGAAGTGAGGCTGTTTCTGTAAAGCTAAAGGCAGGTATCTGCTAATCAGATATCGTCTTCCAGCACCAGGCTCCCCTGCTCTGTGAGGTGCAGATTTGAAAGGGTAGGTCCTCAGGGCAAAAACACAAATGCTACCCTTTTTCAGGAGACTCAGCTCTGTTCTCATTGTGGGACCTAGAATAAAAACCTCCTCCTTACCAGTCTGCTTGAGCTCAGTTTATTTACTCATTACACACTGCCCTGTCTTTCTGTGACCTTTAATTTCTATTATGTCATTTGTAGAGCTGGGAGAACAGGATGGAGTGGGAATACAGAGCAGGTATGCAACCACGGAAAGTCTGGAGTTTTGGAGAGCTTTATAATAAGGGGGCTTAAAATAATCGATGGGACAAACAGGAGTTATCAGTGAAATGTGCTTTGTCACTTGCTACACTGATAAGAGCTATGGGCTTGTCCATTACTGTTGATGTAAGGACAGCAAAGCTGTGTTAGTGCTTCAGGCTGGAGATATTTAAGGATAGCCGTAACCTTTTCATCCTTTAAGAGATGAAGAGACATGCTGAAAGCTGAGCAGACCTTAGATAAAGGGCTTCTGAAGAGACAAAGCTTTATCTCCTGAATCTTATATAGGAAATTTCTCCTACAGTAACAGCCCTTTGCCTTCCTGAAGGGAGCAGCTCATGGAGCAAGTTACAACAGGGTTCAGACAAACACTGCCCTACATCCCTCATCCTTCCATCCACCTTCCAGAGCAGCTCAGCAACTCTGGGCATGGTCAGAAGCTTTTGTAGTTTGGTTTGGGCTTTTTTTTCCTCTCTTCTGTCTGAATAATTGTGATGATGTGAATTGGATGGCTATGTAGGCAGCATCCATAACCAGCCAAGGTTACAGGGAACTCAGGTGTGTGTTGGGTCAGGATCTGGCTTCTGAATGGACTACATTTACATGACTAATTTCAGATGGCCAAAAGCATCCACACACTTTATCTTCAAATATTCCTCTCACTTGGAGCCTCTCCCAAGGGGAAAGCAAAGGTTGAATTATCCAAATCACAAATGGCAGGATTGGGGCAATATATAAAGGATAAATACAGAAATTATGAATAACTTCTGGTCTTAACTAATTACTGTTGCTTATAAATACTTACTGTTGCATGTATCAATGCTGCAGTGTCACAGCCATCCAGTCCTTGGGTTGAAGAGGCTGGAAAGCAGCAGAAGGAAGCTTTGAAAATACACAGGCTAAAAAAAACCCCAGGCAACATAAGATGGAGAAACAGCAGTTCTGGTGGTGGGTTAAAATGAGAGGTATGGGCTCAGAGCAGGAGACAGCTGACGTGAGAGGAAGGGCTGAGAATGGAAACTTTAACAGATGTAGGAAAGAGCAGAGCTTCTCCTTAGTGACTGTTGATAACATGCACTAATCCACACTGAATCCTGCACAGGGTGAAGTGCCAGGTTGTGCAAGGAAAAGGAATCTGCAATGGAAAAGGAGAGTGCTTGTGGCTTCAGCCTTGTTTTGTCTGTTCCCCTCTGCTCAGTGACCCCCTGCAGCAGCAGGGAGGGAGTAGATGCTCTTGGTAGCCTCTGTGGGGTTGTTTTTGGGAGCTGAGCTGCAGTGAGAGCTATAATAAGGTAGCTCACAGACATGCTCGTAGGAGCACAGCCTGCGTTCATCCCAGCTGCTAAATTTAGGTCTCTTCCAGCAAAAGAGCATGTGCAAAGAGGCACAGGGATGATTATAACTTGTATGAGTGGAAAAATGAACCTGAGAGGGCTGATTTACCCCATTATAGTAACTGTACTTTTGGCATCAGAGGAGACCAAAGTCCCTGGGGATAAACACAAGGAAGATATGTATCATTGTAATGTTGATTTCCCTCCTTCAGCCTCATGATCTGTGTCACATAAGGGTAAAACTGAAGTCCCTTTGCCTCCAGTGTTTTGACATTAGGGTGGTGCAATTTATTGAGGCAAAAGTAATAAGCTGTATGAAAATAATCATTCTTCCAGAAATCGTGGCTGTTAATCAGTTCTTAGACAAAGGGAAAAGGATGCTGAAGACCTGAGGAGGTGCTGTGGCAGGAAAGGAGGCACAATACAGGTAAGAAATCCCCACAAACCACATGTGGCAATGAGCAGAACTTCTTGCTCGGGGCTGTTTCTGCCTGTTGCTGTGTTCCGTGCTGTCGTCCCCCTCAATCTCCCCTCTGGGGTGCCCTGTTACAGGCAGCACAGTGAGACATCAGATGCTGCCTGTGCGCTGGAAGGGTTTTGTGGAAGCCATCCCAGCCTCCCAGGCCAGCTTTTACTTGCAAGGACCACTGTGTAACCCCAAAAGTGCACTTCCTAAAGGTGTGTGATGCTCCCTCACGAATCTCTCCGTGCTCTGGGTTACACGCGCCTGGGGAAGAGCAGAGGAGGGCGGCAGAGCTGGATGGCCTTCCCATCAGGAGGGAGGAGTCCCTCTCTGCTCCAGGGCGGGGACTTCGCCAGCCAGGATAAGCTTAGCACAGCTCTGCCATCCCTGCCAAGGCAGCCGCTGGGGACATCAGGTGAGTGCCAAACCAAGCGGGGGTCCCCTTTGGCATGGGGAAGGGGTTGCACGGCGAGAAGTGCCTGGGAAGGTGCCAAACTGATCCTTCTTTGCCAGGCGGCAGCTGCTCAAGTGCGGCTGTGCGGGAGCGGGACAGCCCTCGGCTGGGTGGGTGCCATCAGGGTCGTGATGCCAAGGCATTGGGGCAGCCCTAAAGGACACAAGCCTGGGGTGAGGAAGGACAAGGAAGGAAGGACTTCCTTTGGGAAGGAGGAAAATGGCTGACTCTTTCCAGGCACAGGTTTTGCTTCCTATGTCTGCCGTGCCCAAGCTGGCACGTCATCCTCACTGGAGTGTGGAGGGCATGGCAGAGGGTTGTGAAACGGCTTTGGATGGGTGCACAGGCTGAAGTGAGGAGAGCAAGGCTCTGCTGCCTCACTGTTATGTTTGTATTCCTTATGAAGGCAGTGGCCAGGCAGAGGTCACGGTGTGGGAGGTGCTGGGATATTTTGGCTGACTCGGGGCTCGCCAGCAGAAGGGAGATCCTTTCCTGAGCTGCAAACTGGGCTGGGATCAGAGCCGCTCACCCTACTATGAGCCCCAGACCTACCGCAGGGCACTCTGCTGAAGCAGAGACAGCTGTGGAGGGACGGGCTGTATCCACACACTGGAAACCACTGGTGATGGTGGAGCCATGGAAAAGCTGATCAGGCACAGGGTGTGGGGCTGTGTTCCAGTAGACGAATGAAAGAACTAGCCAAACGAGTCCAGTGTTTGCCTTGCAAGGGCATGGGTCCCAAAACGGTGGTTTTCCACTCCAGGTCCTAGGTATAGGACTGGAAACATGTCTGTGAGCTTTTAGAGGAAATCGATGTGGGCTTATAGCTGCCTGGTTAGCTGATAGAGCCTGCCAGGAAACAGTCATCCATGGGAAAGATTTGAATAATGGGAGGGAAGCCTCATACACCTGCACTCTGGCATCGGGGCGCAGTGTTCTAAGTGTGTTCTAAGCCAGGTTTACTGCATTGTGGTAGTGCATCCTTCCCCCTTTCTCCTGGACCCAAGAATTCCTGTTAGCCTTCGCAGAAATGCATGGAGTAGGTGGCTGGGAACTGCCTGACCATTGACTCTGATCACCCAGCAAAGGTGGGAAGGGCCCCACAGTAACAGTAAGGCTGGATGCTCCCTTATCGTATAACAATGAAACCCAGTTATCTCCCTTGGAGTGGGGTGCCTCTCAGGGCCCCCAAACTCTCCAAGTTTAGGAGATATGGGGATCATCTGCCTGGGCTGTTCCTGCTGCTCACCGACACCCAACCCTGCTGATGTATGTTATTAATATAGCACAAGTATTGTGCTATATTTAACATTTATATGTGTATATATGTCTATAATCTATATATCCATTTATCTCTGTCTTAGTATTTTAGTTTAGATACTTGTGAATGCGTGTACATTAGGTTCAATAAGCGAGTGTTGTTAGAAATCCTGTGATTCATTTTGACACTAGAAACTGCTGCTAAATGACATTTATTATGCTTTAAACATAAACCCTTGACCAGCTCTGGGACTAAGTCTGGGTTCACCTCTGAGAGGAGGTTTAGGAAGCAAAGTCGTCTCGTCTGAACCTCATGACTCAACAGGGGGGGTCTCCCTTATTCCTTTGTATTTTCAGTTTCTATACACATCATTTCAATTCAATTCTGTATAAATCACTTCAGTCCTGTATAAATCATTGCCAGTTCTGACACAATCTCTTTTTTGTATCTAACAGAGTGAACCTTGCCATTGAATTCTGTTGAATCACACATTTATCAACTTCTATTAAAATTACGTCTCTTAGTATCTCTGACAGTGATTCCTTGAGCAACCTTAAACCCTTTGGTTTCCTGAGGTGTATCAGCAAGCTCAGGCCTTTATTCTGGGCTGAAGCAAATAACATGAGGACAGGGATTAGGCAGGACACCTTAGCACTTGCGAGCTGCCTCTCTGCATGCCTAGTTTAACTCTTCAGAACACAGTTAAGTGTTCCTATCCTGAAGCTGGTTTTCCCTATTTGAGCTGCAGGCCAGGAACCATGTTAAGCTGCAGAGTGCTGACAAATCTGGCTTTGTGTTCTTTATGTGATGCTGAAGCTGGAAGAAGAATTGGAATCTTACAGTCAATATTCTGTTATGATTTGATATTGCAGGAGCACTTGGCCTATATCCAGCACACCCATCCTTTCCTCGTGTGTTGGTTTGAAGCAGCTCATTTGGACACAGGAATTTTCTGCTTCCCACCCCTTTTTCCTTGTTTATTGACCTTTCTTTTCCCTCTAAGCCACTAAACCAGGCTGTCAAATATTCCTGCTCCTGTGTGCAAGCCAACTGAATGGTAAAACTGCATCAGAAGCACATCTGTGAAATTCAGAGCCATTATTTCATGTCTGGCTAAAGCAAACCAAGTTGGGTTTGTACTTCCGTAAAAGATTAGAGAAGAGCAAAGATGACTTTTCCGTGGTCTAGGTCAGGTTTTGACTGCTGAAATCTGTCATCAAAGGAAAGAAACAACACTAATAACTTTCCATATGTCGTCTGATTGCACTGGGTGTAATAAAGATGACCTAGAAAGCACTTGGGAGTGCCTGTGTGTAACATTGCAAATGTCACACTGAGCTGACTTGCCTAAACTGCACCCTCCCAGTGGGTTCTGGATTTGTAAGAGTCATGTGAGCTCTTCCTCCTGCTCTTGCACAACTGTCTGGGCTCATTGATACCAGCTCTTAAGCACCACGAGCCAGATTAAGGGGAGATGACATCAGCCACTGGCATCACCCTTAATGGGAGAAGCTCAGCTCATGCAGGGCTGAATTTGAGTTGCAGGGAAGTGAACCTTGTCCTAGTACTGTTAACTGACCAGGGGTATAAGGAAGATACTCTGGGGGTGTTCATGTGTAGGCCCTGTGCATGAGAGCCAAATCCTAAGCAGAAAAGATAACCCTGGGGAGATGGTAAGAAAGGGTTTGTTTCTTTTCTGAGGGCTTTAACAGTCAGTTAAAGCTGTGGCCTACAAGGAATTACACATTGCACCAAGCTGGGCAAGGGCCGAATGCAGCAGATTTTAAGCAAGAGGGAAAATAGTTCTCCCGTCCCACTCCTCAAGTGAAAGCATCCTTTGCATACTCATCTACACCTTGATGCTGTCTCCAACTCCCAGGGGGTGTGTGTGGAGGCTGTCTGGACACCCTCACCCTAATTCACCCTTAACCTGACAAGGTCAAAGCCATGTATTTTGGAGGCCATGGGGATTGAGGCTCTTTGCTCCCAAGGCAGTGTTATCTGCTTCTCCTTGTAGCCTCAGCCAGGCTGTCACACCAGTGATAGAAATGTCTTAGATCACTACTGCTGGTCATCTGCTTGTGCACCACATCCTCCCTTCAGACAGGGCTGATGTCCTGGCACTGGTGTTGCAAGCAGCCTTTGTTCAGTGCAAAGCAGGACTGGAAACACAGGGATGCTGCTATGGGAGTTCAGGTGTTGCTGTTAGTCCCCAGAGAAATGAGCTGGTTACTGAACCAGCCCCATTAGCTGGCAAGAGAAGGTATATCCTATTAATTATTTGCTAGAAAACTAACACTCCTGCTTTTTTATTGCAGTTGTCAACTGCCTGGAGACTCAGACAGTAACAGCCTGACCCCATCTGAGAGCCATGGTGAGTGCGTGTGTTCTGTACCATGCTGTGCCAAGCAGTTGCTCTCATCAGATAAAACATGGGGAGTGCAGCTCAGATAAGCACACAACGGGAAGAACACTATCACTGTTCCTTTATGGGGGGGTGGGGTATCACTTTTCTCTGCTTCCTTATTCTAAAGGAGAATGACCCACACAATTGGGCTTTTCCTGTTTGGGAGTTAATGGAAAATCCAATCGGATATTAGTGCATAAATTTCTCCTGATAAACCTCCTGGGTATATTATTGTTTCCAGGTTCAAGCTGCAAGGTAGCCATTTATAGGGTAGTTGTCCCTGTTTCAGAAAGCCTATCCTACAGGAATATTAAGCAATGTTTTGCAGATGGTTTTCCTGGGAATATTAAGAGCTTTGGAAGAGACAGTGTAGTCCCACAGAAATGGCACTGGACAGGAGGCAGGAGAAACCTGTTTGTGAACCACTGTTTTGAGTAAAACACTGTGCTTCCTGCCACCTGATGGTACAGAATGATGTTTCTCTTGGAGAAGTCAGGAATAGGGCTTTGATGGGAACAGCTTCATCTATGATTTACATGGAAAACAGCTGGGAAGAAGCCCTAGCCAGACTGAACAGAGATGTCAGGCTGTTTGCCATTGTCTCACTGGAAATCAAATACTCTGTGGGCAGCAAATGAAGTTGTGTCCCTGCAGCTTGTTTCTTATGTGGCTGGGAGGTCCCTCTAGAACTGTCTCTTTTTAGGAACCCTGGTATAAAATCAGTCAGGTTTTGGCAGTCAACTTTAACCAGAAAAAAAGGAGTTTTTAATTCAACTCTATTATGTGTATGTCTCCCTTTGAGTCTGTTTTTCATATCTCCTCTCCTGTGGGTTTAGGCAACAATCAAGGGGGCCTCAAGTTTCAGTGCTGAGCAAGAAGCACAGGCTCTAAGGAAGGCTATGAAGGGATTTGGTAAGTTGGTCTCCATCCACTATGAAACCTCTGTTTTGCCCCAAGCATTGGGAATGTTTTGTCTGGTGGTTTGTTAGAGGGGAAGTCCAGCCATTGTCATTGCCCCATGAGGGCACTGAAAGGAATTAAGTGGCTTAAATCCAACTGGAAATCCAAGGCATGGCCACAAAACCATCCTTAGTGAGGCCCTTGTCTCTCCTGTGGTGTGGCACTGCCATGCTGCTGCCTGGGTTGAAGCACTTCTGTACACTGAAACACTTCTGTCCAGTGCTGTTGAGAAGCAGTTGTGTGAGGAACAGAAGATGTTGAAAACCAGGTTGTGTGAGGAACAGAAGATACTGAGAACCAGGTTGTGTAAGGACTGGAAGATTAGGGCTAATGGCACACTCTGGACAAGACCAGACCGTGCATCTGGTTCTTGTGCAAGCAGCTTGACTGGTTTGCCTTGCTTTCTTCCAGGCACAGATGAAGATGCCATCATTGACACCTTGACCAAACTAAACATATCCCAACGTCAGCAAGTTCTGATCACGTATAAAAGCACTATTGGCAGGGTAGGTGGTCTTCAGAGATGTGTCTGTGGCTTTACCTGGGAGATGCAGGCATTCTGGGGTTATACCACTTGGGTGAAATGAGAACAACATCCTAATTTCCACAACAGTAAGGTCAGCACGAGCTTTCCCTGGCCAAGTTTGGTTTGGCCTTGTTCTCTTCAGAGCAATTGTTCATCCAGGGAGTGTTGGAGCATGAAGAAAAGTGGTGAATGAGTTTGTCCTGTTCTCTAAAGCTGTTTCTCCCAACTTGTTTCTCCTCTCTCCATCTTCTAGGATCTGATTGATGACTTGAAGTCTGAGCTGAGTGGGAACTTCGAAAGGGTCATTGTTGGTATGATGACTCCTGCCATCATGTACGACGTGCATGAACTGAGGAGGGCTATCAAGGTTTGGGATTCTCCCTTTTCTGTCGCCTTTTCTAGTCAGTTTAGTGTGATATGCCATAATTATACATTTATCATTAATGTATTAGTAGTAACTTCTATGTAATTAGAAAAATATCCTAATGCTCGTGGATCTTGTCTTTGCAACTCCCTAGGGAGCAGGAACAGATGAAGGCTGCCTGATTGAAATCCTGGCTTCTCGCTCAAATGATGATATTCGGCGTATTAATGAGAATTACCAACTTGGTACGTGGTGCACACTGCAAACCATCACCATACTGACTGAGAGTCACTGGTGTGCATGCATGGCTGTGTGCAGAGGAAGGAGAAAGGTCTGGTAGCCTTTAGATGTGACAAATGAGCCAATATGGCTATTGCCATTTGTCCAGAGAGAATGCCTGAGTTAAACAAGTGTCAGCAGCAGGACTGCTAATGCCTCAAGGGTTAGAATTTCACCCAGAAATTGAATTGGCATAAATAAAATGGGATGGAGCAGGGCAGGGATTGTGCCCCTGCACTGGGCACTGGTGAGGCTGCACCTCAAATCCTGTGTTCAGCTCTGGGCCCCTCACTACAAGACAGACGTTGAGGTGCTGGAGCGGGGCCAGAGAAGGGCAATGGAGCTGGTGCAGGGCCTGGAGCCCAAGTGTGATGGGGAAGGGCTGAGGGACCTGGGGGGTTCAGTCTGGAGAAGAGAAGGCTCAGAGGGGACCATATTGCTCCCTATAACTGCCTGACAGGAGGATGGAGCCAGGAAGGGGGGTTTGGTTTCTTCTCCCAAGTAAGAAGGGACAGGACAAGTGCTGGGTTAATGGTTGGACTTGCTCTTAAAGCTCTTTTCCAACCTAAACAATTCTATGGTTCCGTGGTGATTAAGGCCATGAGCAGATTGATATACTTACCGAGCTTACAGCTGGCAAATGCTGTGGACAAACACTGTCCAGGTGGTGAACCTGTTCCTAACAGATGTCATCTGTGTGTGCTCTTGCTAGAGTATGGCCGTACCCTTGAGGAGGACATTGTCTCTGACACATCTTCCATGTTTCGAAGAGTCCTCGTGTCCCTCTCAACCGTAAGTCCCAGCTAAGGGAAACAGGGAATCTTCCTGTTGCTGATGAATGTGCCTCTCATTTCAGTGAGGAGGTGTTTCAGGCTGGCTTTTATTTCACTTATCTTGCTTTTCACCTCAGCTGTGTTTCACACATGGCTGTTCCCTGCAGGGCTCTCGATATGCATTAATGCCATGTGCTCTTCATGAAATGGGCCAGTTAGAGTGTATTGCTGCTCATTTCAGAAGTACAAATCACATCTGAGCCAGACTCTGCTGTATTTATAAGCCATCATTCCATTTTAAGGATGCCATTATGCATCTCCAGTAACTTGTTTTGAACAGGGAATTTGCAGGATTTGCTTCCATTAGTTGCTCTGGTGAAGTGAGTTTTTCACCCTTCTGTCTCCACAGGGCAATAGAGATGAGGGAACCTACGTGGATGATGCCCTTGCTCAACAAGATGCTCAGGTGTGTAGCAACTTGCCTCCATGCATGAACTCTCTGTTCTTGTACGTGTGATGTGTGATGAGCCCCTGCTTTTTCTAGACCTCACGTTTTTCAAGGTAGAACAGTAAACCTGAAGCATCCGCAGCATGCCCAAGGTGGAGACCTGGGCTCTGTTCTCAGTTTTGACCCTTAGAGAAGCCGCTTTGCTGTTCTGACTCAGCTGATGAAATGGGGATAATGGTTCTAACCTCCTGTGCAACTCTGCGGTGAGAGGTCTCTGCACAGGCTGGGGTTTTGGGAGGAGAGGTGACACTTCCATTGAGAGGTGCTGTACATGGTTAGTAGTTGTAGAGAAAGATCTGCACTCTGGACTAGCTTCAGGCCAGCAGTGCTCAAGCACCAAGGACCTCCTCTGGCAAGGTCATCTGCTTAGTGCATGAGGGAAAGGCAGTGGATGTTGCCTACTTTGACTTTAGTGAAGCCTTTGACACTGTTTCCCAGAGCATTCCGCTGGAGAAACTGGCTGCTCATAGCTTGGATGGGTGTGTTAGTCACTGGGTAAACTGGCCTAGGGACGTGGTTTAGTGGTGGACTTGGCAGTGTCAGGTTAATGGTCTTTCTGGTCTCCTCAATTAGCCTTACTTTGTCTATTCTTAATGTCTTCAAGTGCCTGTACGAAGCTGGGGAGCAGAGATGGGGAACAGATGAGGTACAGTTCATGGCCATCCTCTGTACACGGAACAGATACCACCTACTAAGAGGTAGGATTCTCTGCAGTGTCCTGGATGTTTTTCCTTGTTTGAGAAAGGTATTTTAGGCTTACTCATGAACTGATTGTGGACAGCAGGTATCCTAGAGCTCAGTTTCATTCAATTCTTTAAGACCATTTCATTCCCTCCTGAGACAAAAAGGGACTGGAGAGAACTATCAATACAACCTGCCTCAGCCTATGAAGTGTAGGTGTTGAAGTGGGACTTTCTTTGGGGCAGAGCATTTAAACTGCCATCACTAACTAGCAGTTCTGTAGAATGGTAGCAGCAGTGGTAGGCCAATTAGCAAGACTCGATTAATTAAAATGAGTTATTCCTGTGGGTCAAGCCCTGATTTAGCTTACGATGTTACAGTAATGGCACAGAGTGAGTATGAGGAGCTTGATCTTGCAAAGTGATCCTCAATGGTTTACACACTGTATACCCTGAAGCTCTTTTTGTCGCTCGCTCTTCCTCCTAGTTTTTGATGCCTACAGAAGAATTGCTAACAAGGACATAACAGAGAGCATTAAATCTGAGATGTCAGGAGACCTGGAAGATGCTTTGTTGGCTGTGGGTGAGTTCCCTGCTTTTAAACTTTGGCTACAAAATACTTAAGCAATCAGAGATGTTGTATCTTGCCCTGGCTGGCTGCTTACACAGCTTCACAAGGCAGATCCGTTGGGGGTTTTTTGCAATCCACAGTGTTTTAATCTTTGCAAATACAATTGGGTGAGAAAATCCTGTGCTTTATGACATTGGCTGCTTTCCCAAGTGAAGCTTTGGTAGCTGACATTTGCTGTCAGGAAGCATTAAAGCCTTGAAGAAAGTATTACTGTACACTGGGCATGGAGACATTAATTTATAACAGGTCACTATGGATGTCTGCATTGTACTTGCTGTTTGTTGGCTTTGCATTGCATCTTTGCAGAATAAACACCTGCACTGAGAAAGCATTGTAAAGGTTTGGAAGATCCTCTCCTTCTGTTTTTGTTGGTATTAATTCTCTTGTTCTCATTCCCTTACAGTAAAGTGCATACGGAATAAACCTGCATATTTTGCTGAAAGGCTGTATAAATCCATGAAGGTAAAGAGCTTTTGGTGTCAGATTATTTTCCCTTCCCTTTGGCTTTCCTTGCTCGAGTCAGTAGCATCACAACAATCATGAGCTGCTAGTGGATCACTCCATCAATGCAAAGATGCCCTAACTAGGAACAGATCCCACAGAAGACCGAGTGATAAAACCTGTGTGTCTGTCACTGATTTATCCAAAATGCTTTGTGCTTAGTTGTAAAGTTGGTTTATTTCTTTAGGGCTTGGGAACAGATGACAACACGCTGATCCGAGTGATGGTGTCCCGCTCAGAAATAGATATGCTGGATATCAGAAGGGAATTCCTGACCATGTATGGGAAATCCCTCTACTCCTTCATTAAGGTGAGCTTTCCAGTGTTGGAAGCAAAGAGCTGGATTTGCTAAACAGCTTGAAGGAGACAGGTCCCTGCCTGACATCTATTGGGTGTTTTAGATGAGGTGGAATTAAGGAGACTTTATGTACTGAAAGTGTTCCTTAATGTTCTTAAATTGCCAAAGAGGACACAAACCCTACAACAATCATATGCTGAGAAGAATCCAGCCTTGCATGGAGATGTAAAACCTAACCACGTTCCTTTTTCCTTCTCTTTCCAGGGAGACTGCTCAGGAGACTACGGGAAAGTGCTGCTCAGGCTCTGTGGTGGGGAGGATTAAAGGATGCCTGGTTACCGTCTGGGTGATGGGAAGTAACTGATCCTAAGGATTTCTTTCCTTTAATTTTTTCCCAATATCTTATTAATTGCAACGAGCATTGACTTGGGTTAATGTTCTGGTTAGATAATGGCCATTCCAGTTGACCCTTTCGATGTGCTTTTATGCTTGGAGCACTCATTTGCCTACTACTTGGGCTAGTAAAGCCCATTTTACACAGAATGCTGTAACCCTATATATGAAAGCTAAATCATTTCCTGGCAAGCTGTCCCTTTGCTGCTGCAAAACTTATCAACTGAAGCAAACTTGGATGCAGGATGTGAGCGGCAAAATGAACCTCACTAATGGAGAGTGCAGAATGCTTCGGTTCTTGCAAGATAATTAAACCACAACTCAAATCGTCTAAAAAAGCATGTTTAAGGTGTTGCCCTGTTAGTGTGGAGCATTATGCACTTAATGTATATCTTGCCTATAGATCTGTAGGAAAGGAAGATGTCACAGGTGACATCAGAGGAATCTCTTGCTGCCCTGGTTATGCAGCAGCCCCGTGTTCTTGGCCTGTCTTCCTTGACTTAGAGTGTAAATCATGAGGGTTCTACTACAGATCCTTCCTCTGCATAAAGTGATGCCATTAGAATGGTGCCTTTTAAGGACCAGCCTGTCCCCAAAAACCTCGTCAGCACTCTCTGGTGCCTTAGAAGGTGCCTTGTCCTGGCTGGAGCCCTGCGTGATGCTGTTCTTAGAGGGTCCTGGTTTGTGTCTCCAGGCCAACCTCTGGAAGAGGCTTTTCCCTCAGCCCCTCTACACCTGCCTGTTAAGCTAAGCATTGTTTTCACTACAAAAATGTGCTTCTTGCTTGGCTTAGCAATTCAGATAGCTTTTAAATAACCCTGTTTTGAAGGCATCAGACAGCAGCTGGAATTCAAAGGTACCAATACTGATACAGCCTACACCCAATTGGGACACTTGTTTTCTTCTAACCTAGGCTACTGTTGGCTTGAATAGGAGACAGTGCTGTGGCCTCAGCTAAAATCCTTTTCTTCCTTTCTGTGCTGCAACTGGAGACACATTCCTTAGTTTTGGTGGGCATGGAGGCAGAGCTTCTTCCAATGGAACTTTGTCCAGTGCCACTGAAGCTCAGTGGAAGAAGAATTGTCTTACCCAGTGCTTACCAGATGCACTCAGGCTTGGGTTTGTGTTTAAATGCCTTATGTTACGTTGCTGACTTTTTAATAATGAATAAATGATTTGTTTCCATAGCTACTGCTGGGACTGTGCACTCTGGGGAGGTGATGGGGAAGTAACCACAGTCATCCTCAACAACTTCTGTGCTCTGCAGGCACTGTCTTGACCTCAGGCTGTGCTGGGGCAGGTTTAGGTTGGATATTAGGAACAATTTCTTCACCAAAGGGGTGGTCAGGTGTTGGAAGAGGCTGGATCCGAGGGCTGTGGGCAATGGGATGAGGTTCAACAAGGCAAAGGGCCAGATCCTACACTTGGGCCACAGCAGCCCCATGCAGCGCTCCAGGCTTGGGGAATTGTGGCTGGAAACTGCTCATGGGAAAGGAGCTGGGGGTGCTTATTGATGGAGCTGAGCATGAGCAGCTTGTGCCCAGGCAGCCCCCAGCATCCTGGCCTGGATCAGCACCAGTGCGGCAGCAGGGCCAGGGCAGGGATTGTGCCCCTGCACTGGGCACTGGTGAGGCTGCACCTCGAATCCTGTGTTCAGCTCTGGGCCCCTCACTACAAGAGAGACATTGAGGGGCTGGAGCGGGGCCAGAGAAGGGCACCAGAGCTGGTGCAGGGCCTGGAGCCCAAGTGTGATGGGGAAGGGCTGAGGGACCTGGGGGGTTCAGTCTGGAGAAGAGAAGGCTCTAACAGGGGTCAGTGGTGGCCGTGGCAGTGCTGGACCCGGTGATTTCAAGGCTCGCTCCCAGCCCGCTCGGCTCCGTGGCTCTGACAGTCCTGGTGCTGCTCCACAGCCCCGGTGCTGCTCCTCAGCCCCGCCCCGCGCAGGCGCAGAGCCGCAGCGGCCGCCAACGGCCTTGGTGTAGGCTCCGGCGCTCCTCAGCGGGCCGCGGCCATGGGCTCGCTGTTGAGCCGGCGTCTGCGGCAGCTCTTCCCGCCCGGTGATGGGGAGCCCGAGGACAGCGGCGGCCGCGGCAGCAAGAGGGGCCGCCGGGACAGCGACAGCGACGACGAGCGGCTCCACAGCGGCGTCCGCAGGTCCGGGCTGGGGGAGACCGGGGGTAGCGGCCTCTGAGGGGGGCTGCGGGCCTCGGTCAGGGCCGTGGTGTCGGCGGAGCGAGCGGGAGGTGATGCCTTGAGGAGGATCAACACCGCGTTGGGTGCTTTGTGCTCGGTGTTGTTTATGGGTCTGCGTTTGCCGTTTTGTACAGGAAGAAGTTCAAAAGCACGTCCGAATACATTTACCTGACGCTGTTTTTGAACGGGGAGAACAGCGATATCCAAATCCGTGCCCTGGGAGAGCAGTGGAACTTGCACAAGATATATCTGTGCCAGGTAAGTGGCCTGCTTACCCGCAATAGAAACTGTATAAAATGATGTCTGGTAAATGTTAAGTGTGACTTGAGATAGTTTTGTTTCCTTATATTTTTTCCTCATATATTACCTGACAGGAGGTTGGAGTGAGCTGGGTCCGGCTCTGCTCGCAGGGAACAAGGGTTGGGACAAGAGGAACCGGCCTCAAGCTGCACCAGGGCAGGTTTAGATGGAGCTGAGGAACAATTCCTTGCCCAAAGGGTGCTCAGGCATTGGCACAGGCTGCCCAGGGCAGGGCTGGAGTCACCGTCCCTGCAGGTGTGCACACACCATGGAGACCAGGCCCTCAGTGCCATGGGTTAGCGGTGGCCTTGGCAGTGCTGGGAATGGTTGGACTGGATCTTAAAGCTCTTTTCCAACCTGGTTGATGCCATGATTCCATGATGTGTAGAACTTTGGAAAGGGCAGGAAAGGCATTTGTGTGCAGCCAAAGGTTGAGCAGGGGCAGCCAACTCTGGACAGAACAGTGTTTGACCAGGGGACAGCTGGCAGACACAGCTTTAGGTGTCTTTAATTGGCTTGAGTTGTGATTTTGCCTCTCCCTACCAAAGGGAAGGTGTGTGTGGGACAATTAGCCTTGCCGGCATCAAGTAAGTCAGGTTGCTATTTTCACTTGTGTCTGTCATTGGAATGATGTGAGTACAGCGGAAATGTCTTTGGAGGTTAAATAACGCTCTGTGAATTACTCTTGATGACTCCTCTTGTCTTGGTCTGAATGTTTCCGTGTCCCTCATCTCCCACCTTACTGCACTGAGTTTGCTAAATGACAGTAAGCATTTACTTGCTGCTCTGCCTGTTGATGGCAGATCAATAGGTAGAGCAGATCCTCCAGAAACGGAGGATTTCCTTATACTGATGCTCTTTAGTAAAATGATCATTCCTCATGAAACTGAGGAGTTGATCTACGTGGCAAAGCTAGTGCAGCCTCATGAGGGTTGATTGGTAGAGGTGGATAAGGCCCTGCCTTTGAGAGTAGGTTTGACTGTCATCATAGGTAGGGGATATGCTGAAGGTATAGAAGTACTTCCATCATCAGGTAAAATCAAAGTTGGAGTGCATGGGACTTGCTGCCCTGAGGTGAAATGCGGAGGTAAGAGGTCAGGGAAGGTGGTGCTGTACAAGTAGGCTTTATTGATCTCTCGGGTGAAGTTTGATGGGTGATAGCATCTCATAATGGGCACATCTGCTGCTGAGAAGTTGAATCATGACTCCTAGTAGAACAGTATGTTTCACTTCATTTGGTTGGAAACTGTCTGATTCTAGTTTTATGTGCCTTACCCTTTAGAGTAAAAGGTACATCAGTGCTGCATGTGTATGAGTCCTTGGTATGAGACTACAACCTTGTACCTTAGTTTGTATGTTTTTCTTTCTACCCCCAATACCCAAGCAGACATTCCCTAATGCCTGCAGGATTTATTGTCCACCAGTAATATTAAGGACTTAGTTGTTGGACTAATTATATCCCTAATGGTGGTGTGATTTGAAGGAAAAGAGCTTATGTGGCTTTTCTGGCCCTTTAAAGCTCTTTACTTATCGTGATTACAGACATGGAGTCCAAATCTTCTATGCACGTTTTCACATTCAGAAACAGAGCAAACAAAATTCATCCTTTCTCCAGTATGTCAGAATGTTGAAGCTTGTGGAAAGTTCCCTTAATGCATTTTTGATCTCCATAGAGTTAAATATGAACCGTTTTTCATTCCTTATGCTGCTTTTAACAGCTTTAATTGGAATGGGATCTCTTACTTGAGTTCTTCTCTTATCTTCCCTCGTAGTCCGGCTACTTTTCCAGCATGTTCAGTGGATCTTGGAAAGAATCCAGCATGAACACCATAGAACTGGAGATTCCTGACCAAAATATTGATGTAGAAGGTGAGTGGGAACCTTTTATTCAAAGAAAACTCTGAAGCTAGAGGTTAAGTTGAACCTGGCAAAAATAACTGCAAATATATGCTTCATTTTTTAAGGATAACTTTGAAACTGGTAAATAAGAGAATGGGAGAATGAGTCTTGTGCTCATTCAGGTTTGAGCTGAACTGGGGTCACCAACAGAGTTGAATTCATTTCTGTACCTCCAAGCTGAGAGGAGCAACCTCTTGTTTTGTTGTTTTGCCATCAGTGTTCTTGAGATCAACTCTTGTGGAGACCCAAGTTTGAGGGTGAATCCCATCTTCCTCTGTCTAGTCTTGAAAAGCTCAATCAGGGCAAGTTGACAGGATGTTTTGCTGTGGTTCCAATCACCATGGGGCAAAGAAGTAGTGTTTTTCAGAGGAGTAGCAGAGAAACTTGTAACATCATAGAAATATCTCAACATTCTGCTAGTGACTGGTTTCAGAGAAGGATCATGAGGTTTGACTTCTTTTTATCTGGTTTTACTGCTCCCTTCATTGCTTCGTGATGTGACTTTGTGGCTGCTTTTAGATGAGTATTTTGTTTAAGTAGTGTGTTCTGGGTTCAGCAGTAGCAGTCATTTTTTCTCCTTCTCAGTAGCTGGTGCAATGCTGTGTTTTTGACTTTCAGCCTGGGAACAGCGCTGATAACACCGATGTTTTTAGTTGCTGCTTAGTAATGTTTAGTCTGACCAAGGACTTTCTGAGTCTTATGCTCTGCCAGGGAGGGGGGGAAGCCAGGAGGAAGCAGAGACAGGACACCTGACCCAAACTAGCCAAATAGGTATTCCATACCACAGCACGTCATGCCCACTATATAAACTGGGGGCAGTTACCCGGAAGGGCTAGATCACTGCTCAGTTGGGCTGGGTATCGGTTGGCAGGTGGTGAGCGGTTGTATTCTCTCCCCTTGTTATTTCCCTTATCATTATTATTGTTGGTGGTAGCAGTAGTGGTTTGTATTATACCTTAGTTTCTGGGCTGCTCTTATCTCAGCCGTGGGAGTTATATTCTTTTGATTCTCCTCTCCATTCCTCTGGAAGCCAGGGGGACGAAGGGGGGGAGTGAGAGAGAGACACTGTGGCTGAGTTTAAACCATGACATAGTGAAAGGACAGGGCAAGGGGAACGGCTTTAACCTGACAGAGGGGATGCTGAGATGTTCTTCCCAGTGAGGGTGCTGCGGTGCTGGCCCAGGGTGCCCAGAGAAGCTGTGGCTGCCCCATCCCTGGCAGTGTTCAAGGCCAGGTTGGACACAGGGGCTTGGAGCAAGCTGCTCTAGTGGAAGGTGTCCCTGCCCCTGGCAGGGGGTTGGAACTGAATGATCTTAAGGTCCTTTCCAACCCAAACCAGGCTGGGATTCTGTATTTTATCATTTAACACCAGGTTTGTTTTCTGTTTCATGTGCGTTTGGGCTAGTAAAGACTCACTTTATATCCAGAGCAAATAAGATTGTAGAGAATGGGTGCACACAAGTGGTCTGGTTACATTTGAGGATTCTTTTAAGTTACCTCTGCTGAATGTCCTACCTTTGTTTGATGCTTGTACTCTTTTCAGCCCTACAGGTGGCTTTTGGCTCACTGTACAGAGATGAAGTGTTAATAAAACCCAGTCAAGTAGTTGCAGTTTCAGCAGCGGCCTGCATGCTGCAGCTGGTAAGTGATAAATATGCAACATTTTAATGCTTGTTTCTCAGATAAACAGTTGATAATGCACTTGGACGTGTGTACTGCTTCAGCCAGAGAAATGAATCATCTTTTCAGACCAAGTAGGGGAAAAACCCCAAATATAATGCAGTGGTTTGATTACAAATGCTGTGACAAAGATTCTGTTGTAATATTAAGTGCTGCTTTGGGAATCATATCTAGCAGTAGATTAAAACGTGTTTTAACAGCTCATTTGTTCTGCCCTGAAGGTGTTCATTAAGCTTGTCTTTGACATGATGTATTCTTGAGAAAATCTCTATTTCTGAGGAATGTTGGCTTAGTATTTTGGATACTGGTCCCTGTAGCATGTGTGACTTTGGTAATTGTTGAGGCATGGAAATCTGTATGAACTACCCAATGTTTGACACTTCCTGTTGGGAAATGTAAACTTTGCGTTGTTTTTCCTCCTTGCAGGATGGCTTAATCCAGCAATGTGGTGAAACAATGAAGGAAACCATTAATGCCAAAACTGTGTGTGGTTATCATAAGGCAGCGGAGACATACGGCTTAGACTCGGTGAAGGAAAAGTAAGACTTGATTTCTCCAAGCTGCTTTGTCCATTGCTGTTTTAAAGTGTGAATTTACAATCAGTAAGATAACACCAAGTTGATTGTTATTGGGTCAAAGCTCTCTGACTTGGGCTCTGCTTGTCCTATTTGGTTTTCCAGTTTCTGCTAGAATCAATAACCTTAAAATTGGTGTAGATGAGCATAGATGGATTGGCTTTTGCTGTGAATAAATGGATTACTGAAGTATATTAGGCTTCAGTGTAACAATGAAATAATGCTTCTGATCATTGACTGTTCTATCACAAAGCTGCTTTAACATGCAGAACCTAAGCTTAGCTTTATTTAAATAGGGTGGATAATTACACACTGGGGAGCAGAATGCTGAGGTCAGTCCCCACTGCTTCCTTCTGCTGTGAATTACTATGTTCTCAGAGCTTTTTGTGGCATTATTAGGACTTTGAATTTAGCTTTCATTCTACCCTGAGAGAAACTAAATGCAAGTTTGAGAGTTTTAGAAAAAGTTGGAAAATTTGATGGTAAACTTCATGGTTTTTACATACTTTGTTGTATTTTTATGCCCTCCTGCTTGGGGATTATGTGGTACATAACCAGGCTGCGTGAGTCTGAGCAGCTATTGCAAGAATGTTGACATATGTAATTAAAAATGCAGGTCCTAACTCCTCCTTTTTAATGTAGGTGCCTTGAATGGCTCTTAAATAACATGATGATTCACCAGAGTGTGGAACTCTTCAAAGGAATCAGGTATGGAGGCTTCAGTTAACTTCCAGTCATGAAGTACAATTCCTTCCAAAGTACACAGCTCACTACAAATAACTTCTTAGGCTGTTGGTGGTTGCTTGTCACCTTAGCTTGCTTGCTTGGTTTTGTCTGGATTGTCTCATAGAACTCTTATGATTTTATGATCTTATTTGCTTGCTTTCAGCATAAACCTCATGAAACAACTGATCAGCTCTTCAAACCTCTTTGTAATGCAGGTGGAGATGGATGTGTACACCATGCTCAAAAAGGTACTGTGCAAAGTGTCAGGATCTTTGTAGGAATGAATGCATGATGAAAATGTCCTTTTAATACCACATGTGTTCCTTGCTTGAGAACTTCAATTCACTCACTAGAGGCTGTTTCTTTTACCTAGTGGATGTTCCTTCAGCTTGTGCCTTCTTGGAATGGGTCTTTGAAGCATCTCTTAAGCGAAGCTGATGCCTGGTTTGCTGAACGTAGGAAAGGTAGGAGTAATTGCCATGGCCTTGGACTGGGGAAGATGGGGGTTAAGAGTGAAATACGTCTTCCTCCACTTGCAGGCTTTCTCTGTTTTCTCTGGGAGGGCTTGTCCCTGCCAGCACTGCCCAGCGTCAGATTCTCAACAGCAATAGCATTTTCACTGCTTTGTCCACATGTTTTCACGTGAGCAGAGATAGTCACTGGTTTTGCTTTGTTGCTCTTGCTGTTGTTCCATTAGGTTAACCTTTTGTTGCCTTCTCACTAGAAGTCACTAATGGAATTCAGAAAGGGAGAAGTTTGCTTTAACATTGCTGAGAGGATCTGGATGCAAGTGGTTTCATCATTTCAGCTGCAGAAGGTGGTTTGCCTGCCCATAACAACTTTCTCTGATCAGTGGCTTAAAACTCAAATACAAATAAGGTCTGGAAAACAGATTGTAATACAGGTGCTGTGTCTTGCAGATCTTGACAGTGACATTGCATTCCTGGAATCAGAAGAGGGGAATCAGTTCATGTCAGTGTTCACACACTTGAGATTACAGCATATCATCAGTGACTTGGCATCGGCCAGGATTCTTGAGAGAGATTCCCTCATACCCTCAGGTGAGTGAATGCTGGGCACTGGTGAGCCCGGACCTCAAATCCTGTGTTCAGCTCTGGGCCCCTCACTACAAGAGAGACATTGAGGTGCTGGAGCGGGGCCAGAGAAGGGCACCAGAGCTGGTGCAGGGCCTGGAGCCCAAGTGTGATGGGGAAGGGCTGAGGGACCTGGGGGGTTCAGTCTGGAGAAGAGAAGGCTCAGGGGGGACCTGATGGCTCCCTACAACTGCCTGAGAGGAGGATGGAGCCAGGAGGGGCTGGGCTCTGCTCCCAAGGAACAAGGGATGGGACAAGAGGAACCGGCCTCAAGCTGCACCAGGGCAGGTTTAGATGGAGCTGAGGAACAATTCCTGCCCCAAAGGGTGCTCAGGCATTGGAAGAGGCTGCCCAGGGCAGGGCTGCAGTCACCGTCCCTGCAAGTTTTCACACACCATGGAGCCAAGGCCCTCAGTGCCATGGGTTAGTGGTGGCCTTGGCAGTGCTGGGTTGATGGTTGGACTTGATCTTAAACATCTTTTCCAACTTAAAGGAGCCTATAAATGTCATTTCACTCTGTTATAGATTACTGCTATATTAACATCATATTATCACTGAACAATAAAAGGGCCCATTCTCAGCTGGCTGCTGAAGTCTGAGTTCACAAAGCAGCTTTGTTCTCTGCTCAGAAGCTGTGTAAGCGCAGCTGCTGAGAGATGAGTAAGTCTGGAAGTGAGTTATCAAGTTGGGCTCTCACTTGCAAATGTTTTCCCTCTATCATTCATATCTTTTATCATGGAAACCTGCCCTTTTTTCTCTTTCTGTTTTGGGGTTTCTGTGGGTTTGGGTTTTTTCCCCTCCCCTCCCCTGAGTTAGCTGTGCTCCTTGTAACAGGGTTTGGACTTCTCATGCTCTGCCTTTGAATATAGCTGGTGATATCTATTTCCCTCTGTTCATTGTTCCTATATCATAGTTGAATCTTAGCACCGAATTTTGCATCTTGACTCTGACAGGTTTTGTTCCTGGCTCTCATGTACTTTGGTTGACTTTAAGCACATCTGTCTGCACTATAACTGTCCATTCACCTGTGTCTCAGTGATGTCTCCTTATAGGTGCAATTCCCAAGTGTCAACTAAGACTGCTTTTATTAGTTGCTTATCATTCTTGATGTCTGTGTTCTTGTCCATACTTGTAGCCTTGGGGTGTCCCTTTGGCCATACATTAATACTTAACCTATCTTTGAGTTCCACTGCTGTTTCCCTGTAAAATGAAAATGATTTTTCTTCATCTCATACCAGCTTTTTCCTTCATGCTGCCATGGATGTCAACACAATGGTGATACAATGCCAAACCAGACTTGTCAGGGTATTTCTTGTGAAGCCTGCTCAAGTTGTTAGATGCTATTGAAACACTTTGCTTACCATAAAGATAACACAGTGAGCATCACAGATTTGCCTTTCTTGTACTGCTGTATCCTGTGTCTGCTAGAAATAATGGTTTAGTTCCTCTTTGGAGATGAATGAATAACCTGGAGCAGCTCTTTCTCACACTCTGAAGTTGAATTATAGCTCTTGATGGGGATAAGATCCTTTCCTCACCAGAAATCTGTTTCCTGAGTGAAAGGGAACAATTTCTGCTGCTTAAATGTACTGGTTTTCCTTGCTCTGGTTTAAATTAATACCTTAACGGATGGAGAAGAGACTCTTCTGCACGAGTTCTGACACAGTGAAGTACAAAGGACCTGGGTTATTCTATGCTCAAAATGTCTGTTGAAATGCGTTCTCTGAACAGTAGGTGGAGGTCGAGCATTAGACACAGCATCCAGCCTGGGTGCAGTGTGTGTGAGCAGCCTGCTCCGTTATTGCCAGTAGATGGGGCAGGTTTTGACCCAAGTGATGACATTTGAGATGATGCCTAAAAATCCCGACAGAACAGATCTGATTTTTGCTATGTGGTATTTTATATGGTTAAGTGATGTATAAACTGAATACAGTCCACATTACTTAAGATTTATGTTGGTATGGATCATAATCAAAGTGCAAATGCATCTTTATTCTGTAATAAACCAGAAGATAACTTGGTGGAAACAACTCTTAGATCCTGATTTACTGATGACACAGGAGAATTGTGGGTTATTTCCTGTTGAGGAGGAAATCATGTTGAATAGTTGAAGGAAATGGGGTAATTACTCATTTCTTTTATACCCTGCATGTACACAGGACCTGCAGGAGGCAACTGAAGGACTGTACTGAGAGTGTTCTTGTTTGAATAGGAAAGATGTAAGAGACAGAAACGTGTCTGTCTGAAAGCCAAGTGTGCCTTGTTCTGTTTTACTTGGTAACTCCTGAACATTTCCTAAGCAGTATTTTCTCTCTTAATGTTTGCAAATTAGCAGTTGAAATATGCTGCATGAAATGGACATAGAGAAGATGCTTTACCTTCATTCTCTATTCTTTACCTGTGTAGTTTTCCTTAATTCATTTTTATACTTGTGCTTTGGTTAATTCTCATTTTGGCCCTATCGCAGTCTGAATCTTAGCTCTAGAGTTAGTTGTCAAGTTTACACTCGGTCTTCTAAGACAATCTCACTTCTTCTCCCTTCTATCATATTCATCAACAACCTCTTGTTTTCATGGGAACTGTCCCTCTCATCCATTCCTCCACAGAGTTTGCTCTGGAACATGACCTTGCATACTTGCCCCCTTGCTTGACCGAGAAGAACTTGCTGTGCTTTTGGTTGCCTGTCATCCCTTTTGTGTAACTGCCTTTAAGTTATGAGGTTTTGTTCTGCTTTGTCTCTTGGTTGCAACTGTTACATTAATACAGCCAATAAAATCTGCATGGTGCTGTCAGAGGAAGATGTGATTTATCTTTATTCCTGGTAGGAGACAGTTTCTGTTTGTTTCCACCATATCCATTATAAGTCACTGTTTCCTTTTCTTTGATTCTGTTTTCTTCTTGTTTCACCATGCAGAATTCTGCTGAGGATTCAGAAAACAGCCTCTTTTCCCAAGGGCTTTTAACAAGCTCCTTGGCTTAACAGAACTTTGCTCACCAAGAAGATGTGTTGAGCTGCATCACTTCTGGCAATCGTGAATGCTTGATCAGATGAATACAGCGATGAGTTATTTAGTATTAGCTGTTTCTATGTTTTATCACAGAATCATAGGCTCAGCCAGGTTGGAAAAGAGCTTTCAGCTCATCAAGTTCAACCGTTCCCCAGCACTGCCAAGGCCACCACTAACCCATGGCACTGAGGGCCTCGTCTACACAGTTCCTTGGGAGCAGAGCCCAGCCCCTCCTGGCTCCATCCTCCTCTCAGGCAGTTGTAGGGAGCGATCAGGTCCCTGTTAGAGCCTTCTCTTCTCCAGACTGAACCCCCCAGGTCCCTCAGCCCTTCCCCATCACTCTTGGGCTCCAGGCCCCGCTCCAGCCCCTCAATGTCTCTCTTGTAGTGAGAGGCTCAGAGCTGAGCACAGGATCCGAGGTGCAGCCTCACCAGTGCCCAGTGCAGGGGCACAATCCCTGCCCTGGCCCTGCTGCCGCACTGGTGCTGATCCAGGCCAGGATGCTGGGGGCTGCCTGAGCACAAGCTGCTCATGCTCAGCTCCATCAATCAGCACCCCCAGCTCCTTTCCTATGAGCAGCTTTTCAGCTGCTCTTCCCCAGGCTTGGAGCGTTGCATGGGGCTGTTGTGACCCAAGTGCAGGATGCAGCACTTTGCCTGTTGAACCTCATACCAATAACACAAGTGTGTTACCAGGTGGTGGGTTTGCACTGATGAATAAGTGTAACCTTATTATTTCACTGTGTTTTTATTTCTCCATTTAACTGTTTATGAATGTCCCATTCCCAGCTCCAGAGACAACACCCAGCTTATTTATCCTATTATTGTTTTTAATTCTAGAATGGCTGTCCTCTGTTTACAAACAGCTGTGGTTTGCCATGCTCAGAGTAGAACAAGAGAATGATATTAGGTAGGTATATTACAGGCTTTCCTTTATTTATGTCTTTCTTAAATTAGAAACCTTCCTGTCATATCAAATCTGATGTGCTTAACTTCTGGAGATTAAGAAGAGCAGGGGAAAGGGGGCTTCAGTGGTTTTAAACTCTGTTGCTCTCTGTGGAGCTGTCTGTTCCCTTGGGCTGGCTCTTCTCCTTTCCTTTTAATAGTAGAACTCTGGAAAACTTGAGTAATGCAACCAGAGGTGAATGCTGGGAGGGATCTTCTGTATTTTCTTTAATGTTGGTTAATGCTTTTCACTGCTCCATTGCCTTGAAATACGTGTCAAGGCTGTGAAGCAGTACTTCAGCCTTCCATGTTAAGCATGACTTTAGAAGTACTGCAGACAGAGAAGCCTCTTCTGTCCTGCTTCCTTCCTCCCTGGGCTGTGTGGACAAGAGGTTGTGGTGCAATGTAACTGTACTGGTGTAGAAGGCAATGTGTCATTTTTGGTTTAGGCAGGGATAACTCCGCACTAGCCTTTGTTCTGCCTCTCCCAGGCAGCGAGCAAGGGCCCAGCACCCAGTGGGGCTTGGCACCCTCTACCTCTTTGCCTTGTTTCCTTCTAATATCACAGCCAGTGTTTAAGTTTGATACCACTCTCTACTGTCAGTGCCTCCAGCTTGTCCCAGCCACTGCATCCTTCTCCACTGCTAAGATGCTGCTCTCTCTTTAATCCTCCTATTTTATACTCCATCTTTCCTCCTTCCTAAACCACATGCTGCACCGTGGTGGCATTGCATTGCCATTGAGGAAAATTCCATGGTGGCGTTGCCATTAAGGAGTTTCCATGGCAGCTGTCAGCACACGTGTCATTTCTGTGTCTTTTCGCAGATGTGCATGGAGCTGTGCTTTGTGTAGCACCCTCACTGGTGTCTGTGTGTGTAAATGAAAGCCTGTGCCTCGCAAGAGTGGTGGTGGCTTGGGCAGCAAGGCATGGTGATTATGTTACATGTGTGCATGTGATCGCAAACTGTTTGCCTTCTTTCTGCTTCATTTCTGTGCCTTGCATTGAGCCAGGTCCCGTGATCTCTTACAAAATACCGAAACTACGGCGAGATGCAGCTGGGGGAGCGTTTCCTGCCTTTGTCTTCTCTTCCTAGTTCTTAGTGTGCTTTGTGGAGGAGGAACCTCACGTCAGGAAGCTGCAAAATGTTTGTTACCTTGCAAAAGCCAATAAACCAATGTCTTTATGTTCTGCCATGTCTTCTGTTAGCCCAGCATTTACTGCTCTGAAGATCATAGACTGGTTGGGGTTGGAAGGGAGCTTAAAGCTCATCCAATCCCAACCACCTGCCACGGGCAGGGACACCTTCCACTGGAGCAGCTTGCTCCAAGCCCCTGTGTCCAGCCTGGCCTTGAACACTGCCAGGGATGGGGCAGCCACAGCTTCTCTGGGCACCCTGTGCCAGCGCCTCAGCACCCTCACAGGGAAGAGCTTCTGCCTAAGAGCTCATCTCAGTCTCCCCTCTGGCAGGTTAAAGCCATTCCCCTTGGCCTGTCCCTACAGGCCCTTGTCCCAAGCCCCTCTCCAGGTTTCCTGCAGCCCCTTTAGGCACTGGAGCTGCTCTAAGGTCTCCCCTTCAGGAGCCTTCTCTTCTCCAGGCTGTCACTTGTCTGGCAAGTTGCCCTTCTCTGGACCTGCTCCAACACCTCAATATCTCTCTTGTAGTGAGGGGCCCAGACAAGGAGTATCATCCTTCCAGCTCCTAAAGATCCATGTCGGGTGGTCACAGCTTGTTTCTGGTACTATTGCTCTCTTGGTAGCCTTTGTTTGTAATGCTGTTGTTGATGGATTTAGCAGTAGGTGATTGGACATTGTGTGTTACTGCTAGCTCATATGGGAGCCGCAGTTAACGTGGAAGTGAGGATTAGCATAGTCATCAAAGTTACTTTTGCTTGTCCAGTTTTCTCTTTTGCAATATGGGATTTTCTTTATGTTTAAGACAGCTAAATCTGAAAATATCAGCTAGAGAAGGTTGTACTTAACAATAGACTGCGTTTGCCCAAACCTCTTATTCTGGCCTTCATTGCCAGGGGTTTTCCTCAATAGCAATGGTAACAAGTGGGAGGGATATAGTGTTTCTTCTCCATATGTCTTTGCTTCTGACTTCAGTAGTTTGCAAACTTACTGGTTCAAGGTGACATGCAGGTTACTGTTTGTTTAACAGGCGATAATGGGTTGTCTTGGGACATGGTGTTCTCTGGAGCTGCACAGGAGGTGGTGGGAGTGCAGGCACATGTGTGTGTAGCACTTCCCTGTAGCTGCAGCTCAGCTCTAATGTTGCTAGTCCATAGCATGCAGTCTGTTATTGAGGTCCTGAGATCCCTTCTCTGTATTCTGCTGGCAAATGGCAGTGCCACCCTGCAGCAGGATGCTGCTGGTTCCTCACTTGTGTCTTAAAAGGGAAGGCTTGAACTGTTCCATTGTATTAAAGCAAATACTTTGGGCATTTGACCAACCTGTGGTTGAAAGAAATGAAGTTTGATTAGACCATGCTGTTACCCAGATTTGCTGCCCTCTCTCTTGCATTTACTGCCTCTGTTGGTTATCATAACACATTTTTCCCCTTAGAAATAAGGATGCAGAGTTGGTAAGCTGAACATAACGTGAAGTCTGGCTCCCAGCAAGCTGGAGTAAGCTCTGTTCTCACATCCCACCCTGGTGCACAGCATCATTGTACCTGCTTGTTCTAGGACTGCCAGCCGGGACATCAACATTGCTTTGAAATGTATAATGTGGTTTCCTCTTTGATGACTGCAGAGAGGAAAAGCAAACGTTTCTCTCCTCCTTCATGTAGTTTGCATTTAAAAGGACTAAACATTTTATAGCTCTTCAGAATCTCAGAAGGTTTTAGTGTGACACTGGAGGCTTTGGGCTGCAGCTGCTCAAGGTTTACTTGGTGTGCTGAAGTGGATCTGTGTTTTTTCATAACTAAACATCTGTACCAGATGCCAGACAACAGATCTTTCAAGGCCGTGACTGGATTCTCTACTCCAGTAGTCATTTTGGCAGTGTTTAAGAATGGAATAGAATCACTTGCCTGTTCACTAAGCATGTGGTAGGCCAGTGGAAGTGGTTAGAGCTGGAAACCCTGCATCTTCTGAGGCTTCTCAAGGGACTGAGTGAGGGGAATACTGCTGCCTGGCTGAGCGTTATCTACTGATGTTTGTGGAAGTTGGGACTGAACAGAAATGTCACCATTGCTGCGTTTAGGCTACATAACCAGTTCAGCTAGAAGATGTGGAAGGAGCACACTGGAGGTTTTGGGATGAATTTGGTTAGCATGATTAGCTTATTTGCTTAACTTCATACAATCCTTCATCTTCCAGGATTGGTTTGTATAGAAACGGGGGGATGAAATGACTCCAGACTAAGTTTGTAAAAGCTGTAGCTACAAGGGTGGTGTGTGTACAGCAGGAAGAGAAGAGCTGCTGCTCCTTCTTGCTTCTATAGCTCAAAGTGTATTGTTTGATATTGCAGGTTTGTACTTTAATGTGGGGGGGATGTTGCCTTTCGTTGTGATTTATAATACTCAGTTTGAGTGTTCATCCTCAGTGTAACGTGAAGACTTTCTGGCAGTAGTTGCTTCTTTGATTACTGATGTTATGCTGTCTAAAGTGAAGTGAGCAACTGGAAAACTGGCGCTGATTTGACTTACACTGGCTCTGCAAGGCTTTGCTACACCTTGAAACGCCGCTGGCAACGTGGGTGAAACAAGCTCATGTTGATAGAAGATGACAGAACCAAGAGGCTTGTGGCACTTTGTGATCCTTGGGTGTAAACTTGGTTTAGACAAGTTGCATAACCAGGCACTTGAGAAATCTGGTGTCTCTGTGAGCGCTGCTTCATGCTGCTGTTCTGCCTCGGCTCCTTGGCTGCAGCACTCTTATGTCTGCACCTAGTAACTACCAAGTACAAACTGTACCTACTGCGTTTAAAAAGGACTTAGTTTAGGGCTTGGATTATGTACTTCATTGCAACAGCTATTGTTTTCTTACCTGGAAAGCCCCTGCCTCTCACAGCTGAGGGAGTTGGAGTTGTTCAGCATGGAGGAGAAGACTCCAGGGAAACCCTGTTGTGGCCTTTCAGTTCTTTAAAGGAAAAGATGGGAAAAGACTTTTTTGTTGTGACAGGGTGAGGGGTGATGGTTTTAAGCTAAAAGAGGGGGTTCAGGCTGGATGTGAGGAAGAAATTCTTTGCAACGAGGGTGGTGAAACACTGGCATAGGTTGCTCAGAGAAGTGGTGGATGCCCCATCCCTGGAGACATGTAAGACCAGGCTGGATGTGATTCTGCGCACGCTGATGTAGTTGAAGATGTCCCTGCTCATTGCAGGCAGTTGGATGAGCTTTGGGGGTCCCTTCCAACCCAGACTGTTCTGTGATTCTCCCTGAGGTGTCACAGCCTGGTTTATAGGGCAGTTTTGTAGAGCAGTTGGATGTTCATGGGACAGTTTAGCTTGGAAGGGATGCTGAAAGGTTGCCTGGTCTAACCTGTGCCCAAAGAAGGGTCAGTTGTGGGGTCAGACCAGTTTACTTGTGTCTATTCACCTTTCCCACATTGAAATCCCATCCAAAGCTGTTCAAATGTCCTTAAAGATGCCCTTTTCTTTTTGTAGGCCTCAAGAAATAAATAAAGAGGAGCTGGAAGGAAACAGCATGAGGTGTGGCCGAAAGCTTGCCGAGGATGGTGTTGTAAGTGTGGCACGTGGCTAACTGAGCACCACTGACGTGGCTTGGACATGTTGGGTATTTTCAAAACATGTTGCTCTTAATTGTCAAACTGCATCAAAAAGATGTGGTGGAGATGATACGTGCAAGCAATGAGTTTGTTCTCCGTGAAAGGATGAAAGCACTTTGCTGTCTTTGTGATGAATAAGGAATTAGTGGTTTAATTGTGCTCTTAGGCTGCAAGCAAGGCCATGTTTTGGGATAACTTTAGGGTGTGAAAGGAGGGAATGGAGCCATGACTTGTCATTTGAGACTTGTAAAATACAGAGTTAAAATATAGCTCTGATCCCTGATGAAAAAGACATTTTTAGCTGCAAAATGAAGTTTTCTATATAAAATGTGTGATAGTCACAGCCAGAAGCCCTGTGTGTTCCATTCCGTATATATGTACCTTTAGGTGATAGGGCCTGTGAAAAAACATGAATTTTTTCCCTACTGAAGTTGCTTAACCTAAGGATTTTGTACTCTAAGGAGTGCTTTAGGCACAAATAAGACCTGTAGTTAAGTGCTACTCAGAAATCATAGAATAGTAGAATGGTTTGTGTTGGAAGGGACCTTAAAGCCCATCCGGCTCCAACCCCTGCCACAGGCAGGGACACCTTCCACTGGAGCAGCTTGCTCCAAGCCCCTGTGTCCAACCTGGCCTTCAACACTGCCAGGGCTGGGGCAGCCACAGCTTCTCTGGACACCCTGTGCCAGCGCCTCAGCACCCTCACAGGGAAGAACTTCTGCCTTAGATCTGTTGGAGAAGTGGTGCTTATCATTTGTGTTATAGCCAATACTCAGACCGGTTGGTTTGGGATTTTTCCCTTCTTTTCTCCAGTACTGCTGGCGCTGGACTGGGTTCAACTTTGGCTTTGACCTGCTTGTTACTTACACAAATAGTTGCATCACCTTTAAACGGAATACACTGAGTCAGCCATGCAGTGGAGCAGTCAGTCTGCAGCCTCGGAGAAGCATAGCCTTCAGGTAAGCAGTAGCCAAGGAGCAGCCCCTGTGTGTATGCCAGAATGTCTTAACCATAATGAAGTTTTCCATCTGTGCTTGCAGTTTTGCTGCCTCCAAGTCAGTTAGGGTTGAAAATGGTATTCTGGAGAAACCCCTGGTGCTGGAAAAACTACGTTATGGGAGACTTAAGTAATTTACCTGTTGTTACATCCCCAGGTTACATCTCATCTCTTTCGACAGCACCGGAAGAGTTACTCGCAGTATAACAACAGGGTATCAGATCCTAAGCTTTGAGAAGGACCAGGTATGTTTGTACGTTTTGGAGCTGTTGAACTTGAATTGTGGAGTCCAAAGCATGACAAAAATGCTGAGAAGTCCACGAGGCCTTTGAAGAGCTGTTGTTCTTCTTGTTGCTTGTGTGGAATTTCAGGTTTCCTTTTATAGGTAGTGGATATGAAGCTGATGTGAAGTGTATGTAAAGTGATACAAGTATGTAAAGTGATGTGAAGTGTAACTAGAGTAGGATAGCATGGGTTTCATTCGTATTGCTAATAATGATAGTCCCGTGTTGCTGCTGAAGCCATCTGCTGCCAGTATAGTGTTCTGCTGCGCTATTCCTTGCTTTCCCAGACTTCCAGCACTGAGTAGTATGCCCATCAGGCTCCTGCTTACGGGTGAATTTGGAGTTTGAAGACTCTCTTGTATTGGAAGCTGAAGAGTTAAAAGAGTGGCTGCTTATTGTTCAAGGCTGGCATTAATTAATTAGTATTATAAAAATGAAATGAAAGCCTGCTGTGTCAGCATTATTCTCAGACTAAAGCCAAAACACAGCACTTTAGGAAGAAAATTAACTCTATCCCAGCCAAAAGCAGGACAAAGCCTCAGAAAAGAGTTTTCTTAAGAGAGCTTGCCCTTTTCTACCCATGGGTGACAGCAGAATTTAGCAAGGGATGTGAAAGACTTGATCACCAAGTCTCTTAAATCCTCATCAGCAGTGGTAAATAGATCATGAGTACACAGGAAACTTCTCCTTGAAGCTTTATCCTACACTAGGGATGGCACGCACAGTTTTGCTGCCCCAAACCCAGTTTCTAGGGTAAAACCCAACATTTCCTACCAGCAAGCTGTGACTTGCTTTGAAGCACACACTGCTGTGGGTTGCCTGGGTGGTTAAACCTCTGGAAACTGATAGAGGCAGAAGAGTCTCCAGTGTGCTTGAAGTGAAAGTTTGCTCAGCCATTTCGTATGCTTCTTATCTTTAGTGCAGCACTGGGTCAGAGGGTTATAAGCAGGTTGAGAGTATCTTATCAGTGTTACTATTATAAAACATCTGCCGAAGGTGGATTACTGTCTTGGGTGATTTTTTTATCTTCTTTTTAATGTGTAGTTCATTAAAATATATGGAATATTGTCATCAATCTGGTTTTCTTTTTGATGTACTTCTCTCTTAAGAGCATCGCTTACTGTGCACATTCCCCTGTGTTTGCTTTGCAGGAGGAGGTGGTGATGTATTTGGACAGTAGACTCCTGATCTTCCCACTCTATATCTGCTGTAACTTCTTGTACACATCACCAGAGAAGCCGTGAGGCACTGCCAGATCATTTGGGAGACCTCTTTGGTGGAATCCAGTAGCACTTCTCTAACTCTGCATGCCTGCTTCCCATTAAAACGCCCTGCTGACGCACAGAGCTTGGCACCAACAAAGGCCTTACACTGTGGCAAAGATACATGGCCTTAGTATCCTCCTATGCACCTCTGAAGAGCAGAAATTAGATAGGACCAAAACTAGTTCCCCCGTTCGTTTTTATTTATTTCTCTTCTGCATCTTCAAACAGGAGCCATTCCAGGTTTAAGGAATGTTACACTTCAGGCAAAAACTGAGCCAAATTGGAAATAGGGAATTTGTGTGAATGACATCTTTTAAACTGACCTATTAAATCCTGAGCTCACGTTGTAGGATGTGTAGGTTTTGTTACCATGTTATGGGGGGATTTAACACCAGATCCATGTCACTTACTTTTGTGCTCCTTTTCCATTAGGGTCGACTACATCTGTCTAAATGTTGCCTGTACTTTCTGATGTTATTTACTGTAGAGATTCTCAGACCTTGGTTTGAAGCCTTTATTGCCTCTCATCCACGTGTATTTTTCTTGTTCTTGGGCTTCTTTTTAACATTGTAGCATATTTTTAATCTTTTAGCATGTGAATTTGCTATTGAGGACGTTCATAAGTGAATTACTGGTTTTCCATGTACTGAAAACATTCTAATGTACCAAGCAGCATTTGAGCCTCAAACAGCAGCTTACTCTGCTCACACGAACCAAATACGAGTGCTTAAACGTTGCTTTTTGTGACTTGTTTTAACTGTTCTGTTGGGATTACACCCTGGTTTAGCTCAGGAACCTGTGACCTTTGAGTGCCTTGGAGTTGTGTTAACCCAAACCTCACTTCACTTGAGCATGGTCACAGCATCCAAAGGAAGAGCTGGGAACAAAGGATTCCTTCTGGGTTTTGATGAATGAGTCAAGTGTAAGAGGTACACTGTATCCTTGCTTTGCATGTGTTGAGTTTTATGTTTCTCTGTTGCCGTCTTGAATTCCTATCAACAGGATTTTTGGATTCAAAGGGAGAATTTTACCTCTTTAGTAGGCAATTTTTTTTTTAATGTCAGAAAAGCAGAAACCCATTTGTACTTTTGTAACAAGGATAAAAACATGTTAGGCAAGATGGAAAAATGAGGCAACTTGTCAATAAAGGATTTCAAGTGGAATACTCCCCCATGTCTACCCTTTTCTGCTATGAATAGCTTTTCCTATTGGATTCAGCCCTCTGTATAATCTTGCGTTGTGTCATACTGAGAATCATAGAATCAAAGAATAGTTAGGGTTGGAAAGGACCTTAAGATCATCCAGTTCCAACCCCCCTGCCATGAGCAGGGACACCTCCCACTAAACCATGGCACCCAATACTTCAGAAGCAGAAAGCAAAAGGAATTTAAGGCATTCACCTGCTGCAGCATCAAACTTGGTACTTTGACACTTTAGTAAGCAGTTTTCTTGGGTTTAACTAGAAATACCACGTCTTTAAAACCAAGTCATGGGTTGGGTGGAAAGGAGTTTGTGCTGCTGGTTAATGGCAGAACTCGTACCTAAAACCCAGGTTGGTTTTAAACAACTCCCTGGTTTTTGTGTAATATAAAGGTTGAAATTTAAGCTTTGGTGGTGGGTTGTGCTCCATAAGGCTCCTGCTTTGTGCACAGGGCTCAGCACCACCTGTTTTGGTCCAGATCCTGAGCTGCCTTTGCACTTTGCTGGCTCCCAGGGACAAGCCATTGCTGTGTGTGAGCACATCTGCCCTTGCAGCTGGGGAACCACCACCCTGCAGGGGGGTGAGGATGTGGAATGTGGAGCAAGAGCTGCCATGAAACTCATCTTGGTATTGTTTCCCAGATATGAACGAGTGTCCTGATCCTACCTTCACCCTCCCTCACCCTCCTGGTTGTGGAGGGGCTGTCAGTGCAAGGGAACAAATCCCTTCCAAGCTTCAGTCCAGCGGGCAGGATGAGGGGTTTGGGATGGGGCAGTGGTGAAGGTGCCCTTCCTCAGGGGTGGCTAAGGAGGGAGAGGAGTCCAGAAACCAAAAGACATCACAACTTACCCCAGAACATGGGTGGTTGGTTGGTTGGTTTTCTCTCTTTTATTTGTCACTGACTAGGAGCAGCAATCATGGCAAAGGGGGAGCTGAGAAGTACAACACCACACTCAGGAAAACGGTATGAAAAGTACAAAAATAAGGAAGCCTATTATATATAATATCATTGCAGTCAATTACTAAAAATAAATACTGTAAACACGACAGAACAACATCAGGTGAATCTACAGTCACTCGTTTCTGCTAGCAGCTGAACAGTCTTTGGCTTTACTTAACTCCCCTGCCCCGCACGGAGCCAACACCCACATTAAGATGCATTTTCTTTGCTTCAGGCCAGAAAGACTCCAGACTTGTCAGGAATGTGGCAATAACATGCCTCTTCCTCACTCCAAATGCCCTTGTGACCAGGAATTGCCTCTTTTGTCTTCAGTGAGCACTGTTCTACCAGAGCAAGCAAAAGAAGGTATTTCCCTTTCTGTCTGCTGGGAGGGGACTGAGGAGAGGTGGGGGACCAAGGGTCCCCCCAGGCCAGTTTAGTTTGCTGCTATCACCTCTTGCATGGGAAATCCTGGGGTTTACCACTGATTTACACCTCTCCCTGCTCCCTTCCCATGCACTTGGACCTTCACCCTCTTATATCTGATAGCCTGGCTTGCTGATAAGAGATAAGATTGCCAGGGCAGCACCCAGGCAGCAAAAGCCTTTTGGGACAGGCTACCCCAGGGCTGCTTTCAGGCCAGAGATCTCCACATCCCACATACTCCTCATCATCGTGGGTGATGGAATACGAGCTTCTACTCTGCCTTTGAGAAGGAAAGAGGCAAATTCCTCTTGCAGGGCTCAGTAATTGGCTGTTTGTGTGTGTACACACATATACATTTGTATATAACTTAAAATAAGCAGTACCAATAACATCCTGTCCAAACTACCAACAAACAGAGAGTTGCCAGGGAGGAAAGGTCAGTGTCTCCAGTGCAGCAGCTACCACAGTGGAAGACACTGTTCTCCTGCTGCTTCTGGCCAAAGAAGGTGCCAGCACAAGACCAGGAGTGCGAAGAAAATGCATCCTAATGGGAACAACCAAGCGAAACAAAAGCCATCCTAAATCCACAAAGCAGTGCTTCTTACTGGAGAGAAGAGGCAGCCTGGGCACATCCAGGTGATCAGTCTGTCCATCTCTCCCTACATATAATAATTTGATCTTCCCTTCATATCAAGAGTTAGGATTTAATCTTCCCTTCTTCATTTTAAACACATTCACAGAACATCCCACGGCAACATTTTGGTGTGAGGTTACAGTCAGACTGTACAGCAAACATCTCTGGTGCTCACCCCCTTGGAGACAAAAAGGAGCACAGACTTCTCCAAGTGTTGGATAAAACCCTTCCCTATACAGCCATGGCCAAGGGCATAGCTGTGATCACAGGTTAACATGAGTGTCTTACAGCGCTTCAAGTATTACTCTAACTTAGGAACACTTCAGACCCTGCTTTGTCTGAGCCAAAGCAAAAGGGAAGCAAAAGCTTTCAAGCTTTACAGGAGCCTCGTGGATATCCAGGTGAGCATCCATCTGCCCAAGCCCAGCCAAAAATCCCCCCTGACCTCACAGAAAGCTCTGATCCACATTGAGTTCCATGGGGGCTCCTTCCCAATGTCACCCCGCAGAGCAGATGCTGCTCCAGGTAACTCACCCTGCCTTTACTTCCTCTGTTCCGGGAGAGGAGAAAGCACTCAGCGCTTCATCACCACCCTGCAAGCTCAGGGCTAATCCTTCCTGCTGCTGTAAAGTCCCAGCCCATCCCTGCTGCAGAGAAAGGGCACGAGGTTACCCTGCTCCTCCTGTCCTTGCTAACCAGGTACTTCACTACCCACGTTTCCTTCTCACCCTTTTAGTCACCTGCTCCACCAATTCACTGAGCTGGAGCCTGAATCAGCTACCAAAGGGCTGCCCCTTGTCCCAACCCTTCCCACTTTCCCCTCAAAACTACCCTTGTATAGAATGCAGCTCGCTACCTGATGAAAACACTACCTACTTTAAAAGGGGTACAGCTGGATAAGAGTTTAAAAACAGCCACAAACAACCTCCTGCACGGTGCAGCAGGTAAAAAACCCATTTCTCCATGTTTTACAGTAGGCAAAATGCTGGTTGTCTGGGGAAAGAATCACACACGACTGCTTGGTACCACATTAGAGGGTTTCTGTGATCAGCTTTCCAGATTTATTTAACATCTGCTCAAACTTCCACTAAACTTAGTCTCTGACAGGGTTTCTATACACAGGCAGGTTCGATTGGTTAAAATTGTCTTGAGGCTTATAGAAAAATAAGCATTTAAAATGCCCAAAGAGTAATTTTGCTTTAAAATTGTGCTACTGAACTTGACCCTCGCCATAGAAGAGAGACTTTTGGTAACGAGGTTACCCCAAGCAGTAGAAAAATACCCATTAAAAATAGACAAAATCCCTATCCTCCAAACTGAAGGGCTCTTGGTGGGGTTTAGGAGTTCAATTCTTTTTGCACATCACTGGAATTCCATTCTTTTCTGCTATATATTTACAGGAACATCCCCACCCCTATCGGAGCCTCTGCTCACCCAGAGAACGGCAGCATCTCCTTCATCCATAGGCTTTTCTGTCGGCAAAAATGAATCTCTGCTTTTCCCCCTGGCACACAAAGGGATGCGACGGGAGCACAGAGGGATGCTGTGGGCACGCACGTCCCTGGGAACGCTCCCAGCCGGCCCTGAGGATGCCAAATGGAGCTGAGGTGACACCAGTTATTGCTGCTAACTGCATGGAATGAGTTGGGATCGCCTCTGCCTCGCTGCATCACGCTTGGGATGTGCGACCGGGATGGTGGCAGGAGGGACACAGGGTCCCTGCAGAGCTCTGGGGTACTTCAAAGAGCAAAACGGGCCAGGGAGGGCAGGGGGACAAAACGAAACCTCTCCTTAGGCTTAAACCCAGCCTCATCTCCCTGCAACACGGCATCCCTGGCTTTCTGGTATCCCTGGTAAATCCAGAATGGCCAAACCTCTGGTGTTCCTGCCCTCGGGAATTTGGGATCACTTTGTCCAGTCTACCCCAAGAAAGTTTTAAATTACAAAAAAAATAAGTACTCTGTACCCTTCTTAAACGACATTAAAAGGTGAAATCAAAACTAAGCAATATAACACCCCCCCCCCCCCCCAAAGACTATGTACATACAAAGACGTAAGATCTCTTGCAACATAAATACACAGTGTTTGAATCCAGGTGTCACCTAAAAGGCTGAAGACATAGAACGATTTCACAGCCAAGAAGCAAACCCAACTCGCCACACCGAGTGTCGACACAGGACCATGAGGTGAGCGTGGGCGGCTCCCTGTACCCGCACATGCCCCAGGGAAGGGTGCTAGTGGTTCCCAAGGGGGTGTAACACATCCCTAGACACATGCCACACTCCTACACTGTAGTCAGGGTACGGGAGAGAGGTTGGGAAATGGGATTAGACCCTGAGTCCCCAGTTATTTCCAGGCACGTGCTCTGCCGGAGCGGTTAAAGGGGCACCTCTAACTTGGCCCAGCAGGTTCTTTATTATTGCTCACCACCAGAGATACTTGGTACCTCTCAGTGCAGACTCACGGTGGTTGAGGTTCTGCACCCTGTGCTTTTAAAAGTTACCATGACTTTCATGGAAATAATACAGCCTTGATCAGGGTAAAAGACTAATGGAGGTCTTTAGCCCAATCTTAAAGAGGTTTGCTTTCTACAGCACGGACACGCTAGGACTCCGACATACATAAATAGGTACCAGTTAACTGTAAAGTGACAATGCAGCATCTCGATTATTCTAGCATTATCCTTTCTGCTGTTAGGGAAGATGTGAGAGTGGTTAGGAGATGTGGGGAGGAGAGCTGCGAGTGGAACAGGCCCAGCTCTAACTGGAAATGTAGGTAGACAGCCAAAAGACACTTTTAGCTTTACTTGAGAGGCGGTTTTATGGCATGCAATAAAACTCCTAAGACAACACTTTATAACAAAGCACACAGCATCTCCAGTCCCACTTGGGAGGATGTCGAGAGAACAAGTAAAGCTAAGAGTCTGCTTGCAGGGGGAGGCTGCACGTGTGTGTGTGTGTGTGTGTGTGTACGGAGGGAGGGAAGGAAGGGGAACGTCCTGCTTTGCTGACACCAAGCTCTTCGGCACCCTTCCTTGCTCCTACCGCTGGCCAGCCTCCCGGATGCGGCACGCCACGGCCGTGATGAGCGCGGCACCCTTGCCGCTGCCGTCCTCCGACTGCAGGAAGGTCACTTCGCACTTGGGGGACAACTGCTTCACTGTCTCGTGCATGACCGTGGAGAAGCTGCAGGGAAAGGGAGAGCCGGTGACTCAACCCGCCTCGGGTAAAGGCGCCTGCTCCACAAGGAGCGAAGCGCGTCACCCCCATCGTGTCGTTCAGTCTCAGAGCGACAGGGACTCTTCCGCAGGGACTGTAGGGGTAGGACAAGGGGGAATGGTTTTAAACTGAATCAGGTTGGATGTAAGGAAGTTCTTCGCTGCGAGGGTGCTGAGGCGCTGGCCCAGGGTGCCCAGAGAAGCTGTGGCTGCCCCATCCCTGGCAGTGTTCAAGGCCAGGTTGGACACAGGGGCTTGGGGCAAGCTGCTCCAGTGGAAGGTGTCCCTGCCCGTGGCAGGGGTTGGAACTGGAGGAGCTTTAAGCTCCTTTCATCCCAAACCATTCCATGATTCTACATACGCAGAGGAGGTGGATGGAGAAAGAGCTGCCAGATGTGAGGCATTATAAAGCCAATCTCCGTGCTGCAGGCCAAGCCCACAGTTAGCACGATGCAATCATGCTGTCTCTCAGGACTAAACCAGCCCCTTCTCTAGTCCCACCAAGCCCTAATAAACCTTAACAGCCCCGACCAGCCTCACCTGGGGGATCTCCAAAGCCCTCCCTCTACCCATGGGCCCCTGAGCCCTATTTTCGGATCAGTCTGTGCCCTTAATCCCTGCTAAGCATCACTGTTCTACAAGCAGCAGCTCAGGCAGCATGGTTTTAGTTCTGCTTGGCCATGAACCTTCCTGATTATAGGTTGACTTCTTGGGTTAGACCTGCTGATGATCTGCTTGAGCCTGGTCACCATCATTGGGGCAACCCAGCTTCAGGTATGGTGGGGCTGGCTCCTGCCTGGTGCTGTGTTATCTGGGTGCCCCGTCCTTTAGGCCCATCAAGCTGAGCACACAGACCAGCGTTCAACCCCCTTGGAGGACCCTATTGACCCAACTCACTGCGGGTGCAGCTTGTAGAGGGTCCCGTCCACGCCGATGGTGACCTTGAGGAAGTCGAGGCCGCGGTTCTCGCGGATCTTGTCCACCACGGCAGCCATGCCGGCGCCGCAGAGCTGCGCCGCGCGCCGCGCCACCACCGCGCACACCTCCTTCACGATGATGCTGTCGTCGCACGTGCTCTCCAGGCCAAGGTGCTGCAGGATGGAGCGGACCTGCAGCAGGGCTAAGCAGTCGCTACGGAGGATGCAAAGGGATGGGCGGCGTGAGGAGATGGAGCAACGTGGACGTGTGGCCTCACCTCCTCTTATCTACGCCTTGTGTGGCTCTACCGCTCCCCTTTAACTTGGCTTTCAGAGCTGGATGCGGAGCTGATGTCACATCCTAATCTGTGGGGCTATTCCAGGACAGAGGATAAAGAGGCCTCTGTGTTGCCAACCCCGGACACTTCCTTGTCTCTCAACACCGGCGCTGTCAGAACCACGTGGGGTTTGCTGCCGCATTGCACCCTCCTCTGTCATCCTGGCTCCGGACTGAGCGCTTGGGACTTGTGCTGCAAGCCCTGGGAGTGCTTTCCCCCCAGCTCCATCTCTGATGTGCAGCTGGATCCCCCTGCCTCTCGGTCCTCACCTTTCGATCTGCGACAGGAACTTGGTCTCAAAGATCCCTCTGGTCTTGAGCCTCTCTGAGATCCGTCCCCGGAAGAGCAGCCCTCGCTTGGTGAAATCCATCAGGATGTTCCGGACGATCTCCCCCAGGTACATCCCACTGATCATCTTCTCAAACCTGGGGAGGAGAGGGCAAGGCTGGGCACCAGGAAGATGAGGAAGGGTTGAGAGACCTGGGGGGGGGTCAGGCTGGACGAGAGAGAAGGCTCAGGGGGGACCTGATGGCTCCCTACAACTGCCTGACAGGAGGAGGAGCTGGGCTGTGCTCCCAAGGGACAAGGGATGGGACAAGAGGAACCGGCCTGGACACCCAGCCCTGCAAAGCCACCACGCACCTTTGCTTCCCCGGGTTGAGAGAGAGCTCATCCACCGCCAGGTCGAACTCGGTCCGGATGTCATCCAGGCACCCGTTGTCCCCGAACGCTCCCCACTCCATGTTGATGCACATCCTGCCCTCCTCCCCTTCCACCAGCTCCACGTTCCTCATCTCCTCCATGTAACAGGCGTTGCTGCCTGTGCCTGCAGAGAGAGCAGCAGCTTTCAATGGGGCTACTGAAGCGAGGAAAAAGCCCTCAGAGACTTCCTGCATCCAGGAGCACCCCATGGGGGCAGGTTGGGGACCACAACAAAGGAACTCCATGAGAACGTTTCATTCCTCACCGACAATCAGCCCAACTTCACAGTACGGATCTTCATATCCACAGGTCATCATGGTGCCAACTGTGTCATTCACCACCGCCACCACATCCAGGTCAAATTCCTGCAGAGGGGTGGGATTGGATGGGGTTATTCCTGAAGGACGCAGCTTATTACACCAGGAACAGCCCCCAGGGCACGCGCTTTGGGTGGTCTGCACTGAGGAAATGAGCTTTGGTGTCTCCCTGAGTCACATAGAGACGAGTCTGCTCCAGCCTTGGCCGGGAGCCATCTCTTAGCTCCGGGGTCTGGAAATCCAAGCTCTAGTGATGACTAAGGGTGTCTGTTGAAGCTCAGACACTCATTAGGCTTCTGCTCAGCCCATTAATTAGCTTTACGGGCCAATTAAAGATGCCAAAGACCTCACCGGGGTGTGGGAGCGAGCAGCAGCCTCCTGGCAGCGATGGGGATGCTCACCTCCCTCCTGTGGATCGCCTCCTTCAGCAGGTTCACCACGTCCTCTCCTTCACACCCGGTCGCCTTGAAACCCTTTGTCCACTTGAGGAGAATTCCCTGTGGTGGGAATGCCCCGTGGTAAATAAACCATCCCGGCTGATGGGAACAGCAGCCCCGTGCCCACAGCGGTCAGTGCCAGCCAGCCCTGGGTACCAGGCACGCATCCTACCCAGGTAGGTTGGGGTTACCTCATCCAGGCTGGTCTGCTGGCAAGGGAAGGAGAATGTGAATCCAAGCGGGAGCGAGACGCCCTTCATCCCCATGTATTCCAGGAAGTCGGAGATGCAGTGGACAATGTGGTCGAAGAGCTGGGAGTGCAGAGCCAAAAGGAGAAGTTACCATCACAGCAAGAAGCTCAGCAGGATCCAGCCTGCCTGACCCATTCCCAACAGGGCTTCAAACAGACCAGGATGCTGCTGAGCAAGCCCAAACCAGCTCCTTTTCATCCCCTTCCCCACCACCACGGTTGTATCCCTGTGATACCTCCCTGCAGGTCCCATCCTGCACCCAGAAGGGATGGAGGTGACCAGCTGGGAATAACAACGATTTCCAACCTATAAACCAGCCTCAGGCTCCCTAAAGCACACCTCAGACTGCAGAGCCTTGGGCAGAACTTGCTGCTCTAAAGGCAGGAGAGCACAAAGCCTTCCCCATCCAGTTTTCCACCTGGAGCTGCCCGTCCTCACCTCCTCTCCCGTCCCCTGCATGATCTCCACCGGGATGGAGTAGATCTTGTTGTGCATCTCCACGCCGCGCCTCATCCCGTTCCTCACGCGCACCAGCAGCACTCGGAAGTTGGTACCCCCCAGGTCCAGGGCAAGGAAATCTCCTTTCTCTGAAAGCCAAGGGAGAGCCATTAGGAGAGATCCCGACAGTGATCCCAATGATCCCATCCTGAGCATGGCCCAAAGCTGATCCGATTCTTCCCTATTCCCGGGAAAGGACCAGAAACCACGGCGTGGCTGGGAACGGAGAACACCGGGTGCAGGCAGGAAGGTGATGGAGAGGTTTGCTCCGGACCCAGGACGATCCCAGGGCTCCAAGCCAAGAGGCAGGAGCACACCCAAGCCACTGACGGAACAGGGAGCACAACCCAGGACAATGGTGGTGAGGAACCGGCGGTGGTGGTGAGACCACAGTGAAAGCCAGGCTTTGTGTTAAGGTAAGTGCAGAACGTCCTGGAGGCTCCGTTGCCTTTCCCAGTATCATACTGGAGGCTACAAAGCTTTGTGCCACTCCCAGCACAGAGGGAACCGGCCATGGCAAAGCTCCCAGCCCTTCCCTACATGCATCGGACGCTGGGAGCAGCGATGCCCCCTCTTTACCCTGTGCAAGGATGGGTTTATAACACGCGAGGTGTTACCTGTGCCGTCCGGGGTCGAGCACACGTAGGTGGGCAGCATCTTCACCGCCGCCTCTGCGTGCGTCTCCTTGCCCAGCCCCTTCTCCATCTCCATCCTCATCCTCTGCTTCACCTCCAGGAGCTGCTCGTGGCTCAGCTTGAGCGCCTCCAGGATCTTCTGCCGTGCCTTGTGCTGGGCAGCCAGTCTGTAGGCCACGGCCGTCACCATGGCGGCCCCTTTGCCGCTGCCATCCTCCGACCTCACGAAGCGGATCTCGCAATCCGGCAGCAGCTTCCGCACCGTCTTGTGGAGGCGCCGGGCAAAGCTATGGAGGGGCAGGGAGGATGCGAGCTACAACCGGACCCTATGGGGTTGTAACTGACCGCGGCTCCTTTGGCATCAGGGGTGTCCATGGGAATAGTTGGAGATGCTCTGCCCGTGCCAAGCTTGACCCATTGCTGGCAGGAATAGAATGGGGGGACCTGATCGCTCCCTACAAGTGCCTGAGAGGAGGATGGAGCCAGGAGGGGGCTGGGCTCTGCTCCCAAGGAACAAGGGATGGGACAAGAGGAACCAGCCTCAAGCTGCACCAGGGCAGGTTTAGATGGAGCTGAGGAACAATTCCTTGCCCAAAGGGTGCTCAGGCATTGGAACAGGCTGCCCAGGGCAGGGCTGCAGTCACCGTCCCTGCAAGTGTTCACACAGCGTGGAGCCAAGGCCTCAGTGCCATGGGTTAGTGGTGGCCTTGGCAGTGCTGGGAGCGGTTGGATCTGATGCCCTCAAAGCTCTTTCCCAACCCCATTGGTTCTATGGTGTTCTCACCCCCTCCCCATGGACTCACTGAGGATGCTTCTTGTAGACGGAGCCATCCACGCCGACCGTGGACCGCAGCCGCTCCACGCCCTTGTTGTCCTTGATGCGCCGCAGCACGGCCGCCAGCGTGGCCCCGCACAGGTTGGCCGAGCGCGTGGACACGATCTGGCAGATGCGCAGCGTGGCCACGCAGTCCTCGTGGGACGGCTCCAGGCCCAGCTTGCTCAGGATCTCGTGGGCTTTCTGCAGCCCTTCCTTCTCCCTGCGATGAGAAGGGCAGAGGAGCTGTGGCTGCCCCATCCCTGGCAGTGTTCAAGGCCAGGTTGGACACAGGGGCTTGGAGCAAGCTGCTCCAGTGGAAGGGGTCCCTGGGTTGGAGCTGGATGAGCTTTAAGGTCCCTTCATCCCAACCCAGGCTGGGATTCTACGATTCCCTCAGCACAGGTGTTGGGATATGGGCTGGGATCCCAGGAAACCCTCTGGATCCTACTTACTTCTCAATAGCAGAGATGTATCTGGTCTCAAAGTGGCCGGTAGTGAGCAGATCTGGTGTGAGCCTTCCTCCAAACAGAAGCCCTTCCTTGGCCATCTTCACCAGGATGAGCCTCACCAGCTCTCCCATGTACATCCCACTGATCATCTTCTCAAACCTGGCAATGGGGGAAGCCCAAGATGTGTTTGCTTGGCTGTGTGTGCCATGAGGTGGCCATAGTCAAAACCAGCTGCCAGCCTTCCAAACCCAAATGCTATCAGGTAATGTCTTTCCTGAGCTCTTTATCCCATCCCTGAGAAGCTAAAGCCATGTTGGCACGACCTTCATCCTGCAAGGACAACTTACAGCTACCTGAAGGGGGTCAGTTTGCAGAGATACCCCCCCAATCCCACCCATGCTGCCAGAATCCATCAGGAGAACGGGAGCTCGGTAGCGCTTGGCTATGGACATTAGGTGGTGATGTTTGCCGTGCCCGGCAGAGCCCCTCATTGGCAGGGGGAAAGGGACAGGAATGAACGCATTCAGCTCACGAGGGAAGCACGTGCCGAGTGGTTCGGTCGGGAGAACCAACCCAAGTGTGCGGCACGGCCCCCGTTTGCACCGGTGCAGCTGGCACGGGATGCGGTGACCCAGTTAGCGAGGACAGCCCCTGCGTGCTGCTGACGGCAGCGCGATGGGAGGGTGGAGGAGGGAGGATGGAAAATGAAGAATGAAGGATGGAGGATGCAGGATAGAGAGTGGAGGGTGGAGGATGAAGGATGGAGGATGGAGGATGCAGGATGGAGGATGGAGGATGGAGAATGGAGGATGAAGGAGGGAGGAGGGAGGATGGAGGAGGGAGGATGGAGGATGAAGGATGCAGGATGGAGGATGAAGGATGGAGGATGGAGAATGGAGGATGAAGGATGGAGGATGGAGAATGGAGGATGAAGGATGGAGGACGGAGGACGAAGGATGGAGGATGGAGGATGGAGGATGCAGGATGGAGGATGGAGAATGGAGGATGGAGGATGAAGGATGGAGGATGGAGGATGGAGGATGGAGGATGGAGGATGCAGGATGAAGGACGGGGGATGGAGGATGCAGGGCAGACCCCAAGCTCAGCCAAGGTGCTGCTCACAGTTGCTTGCCAGGGTTGAGCGAGCCCATGTCGATCTCGTGGTCAAACTCGGTCTGGATGTCTTTGAGGACGCCATCATCACCGAACGCTCCCCATTCCATGTTGATGCACATCCGGCCTTCGTCGCCTTCCACCAGGTCGATGTGCCTCATCTCCTCCATGTAACAGGCGTTGGTACCAGTACCTGAACCGAGCATGGGGATGCAGTGAGAGGAGGCTGCCTTTCCCTTATTCCCCATAGTGATACAACCCCAGACTGGTTTGTGTTGGAAAGGAGCTTAAAGCTCATCCAGTTCCAAGCCCTGCCACAGGCAGGGACACCTTGCATAGAGCAGGTTGCTCCTCAACACCCTCACAGGGAAGAGCTTCTGCCCAAGAGCTCATCTCAGTCTCCCCTCTGGCAGGTTAAAGCCATTCCCCTTGGCCTGGCCCTACAGGCCCTTGTCCCAAGCCCCTCTCCAGGTTTCCTGCAGCCCCTTTAGGCACTGGAGCTGCTCTCAGGTCTCCCCTTCAGGAGCCTTCTCTTCTCCAGGCTGCCCCAGCCCAGCTCTCTCAGCCTGGCTCCAGGGCAGAGCTGCTCCATCCATCCAAATGCACCCCAGAAAGCAAAGATGGAGGACAACAATCACTGGCCAATGCTGGGTTTTATCGCTCTCCCCTTCCTTCGTCCCCACAGAAGCCCCTGAAACCTGCAAGAAACATCACCTCCTCCTGCAGTTCACAGACAGATGGACCCCAATGCTCCCCCTTTGCTCACCAACAATGAGGCCAACTTCACAGTTGTGATCGTCATAGCCACAGGTCATCATGGTCCCCACAGTGTCATTCACCACGGCCACGATGTCAATGTCAAAGTCCTAAGAGAAGAGATCGTGTCACCACAGCACCTCTGCTGCCGCATGGAGCCAAGCTGCAGGGCCTCAATCCCCATCCCACCGCCCCGGAGCTCATGGAGCTGCCCAGCCTCTCACCCCTCTCTTCTTGATGGCCTTGCGCAGCATCGACACCACGTCCTTGCCCTCCACGCTGCTGCATTTGAACCCCTTTGTCCACGTAACGAGGATGCTCTGCGGAGGAACAGCAAGGAGGAAGGCTCAGAGGAGAGACCCACCGAGAGCTGCGTCTTGAGGGCTTGGATGGATGGAGACAAAGCGCCAGGGGGGGAGTCCCTCCCTGTTCCCAGCTGCGCTATCAGCAGTGATTTCCGCCTCTCTGTGCAGATAACGTTTATGGCTGTGAAACAGCCTGGGAGCAGCTCGTTGCTCCTGCCAGCGGGATGGAGCCTGATTCCCGTGACTGGGTTTTATGGAGCCCTGGAGCAAAACCTGTTCCCAAGACTACAGAATGCTCCTTGACCCATCCCTGCGGACGGCGGTCCTGGAGGCACCCACTCAGCAGAGCCCGGCCCGAGGCTGATCTGAGCGCTGGGAGAAGGGAACAGGCTCGATTGCATCTGAAATCCCGCATCCTGGAGCCTTTAGCAAGGCAAACCCCTCCCTGCTTTACAGATGGGGAAACTGAGGCACAGGGAGAAGCTGGGCAAGGTCACCGGGGACAGATGCTTCCTCTCCCAGCTTCTTCCTTTATGGTTTCACTTTTACAGCCCCACATCTACCACGAGCAAAGCTTTAACCTCCTTCCTCCTTCCTCCTCCTGCATCACTTGAGCACGACCAGCCCTGTCCCTGGTCGGAAGCGCCACCATCCCCGTGCTCCCGAGGATGCTCTGCGTTGCCAGCACTCCATGGAGCCGCTCTCCTGCCCGATCCCAGGGAGCCGGGTGGGATAAGGGCAAGGAAAGCACCAGACCCCCCCGCTGCAGCCCCCTGCCCCGAGCAGGAGCGTGGCCACGTGGGATGCTGCATCCCGGCGCGCTGAGCGGAGCTGACAGCCCCGGCTCCCTGCTGCTCCATGCGGGATGTGATGCTCGGCACGTCCTGGCTGCCTCCGGCTGCTGGAGCCGCTCTCCTTGAGCTGCTGCTCCCTATGGAGGTGTCCATGCAGAGCAGGGCAGGGAGCTCCTCCTATACCCCCGTGAGCCCCAGCTCTCATCCTTTGCTCCCATCCAAGACCTTGCGTGCTACCCAAACCCAATCAGCCGTGGGGCATCTACATCCCCCCATCCCACTGCATCCCAGGCTTAGCCACAAGAAGGTGAGACCTTCACTCACCTCATCCAGCTTGGTCTGGTGGCACGGGAAGGAGAAGGTGAAGCCAAGGGGGAGTTTCTTGTCTTTGATTTTCAGGTTATCCATGAAGTTGGCCAAGCACTCGGCAATGTGGTCAAAGAGCTGGGGATAAAAGGGCAAAGAGTGAGCCCTTGTGCAGTGACCCTGACTGAGGTGATGCGCCAGAGCAGTGCCTGCATCCTGGGACCAGTGTCTGCCACCCCCATCCTACCTCTGTGGTCCTCACTAGGAATTAATAGGTCCAAAAGGAAGGTAGGGATTTCCTGGGATGCTGCAGCAATGGGATGCTGCTGCAATGGGATGCTGCAGCAATGGGATGCTGCAGCAATAGGATGCTGCTGCAATGGGATGCTGCTGCAATGGGATGCTGCTGCAATGGGATGCTGCAGCAATAGGATGCTGCTGCAATGGGATGCTGCTGCAATGGGATGCTGCAGCAATGGGATGCACAGCTTGGGCTCTAGGGGGGAAGCCCAGGAGCGTGGGGATGGAAGGGAAGGGGTGAACCCACCTGTACCCCACTGCCTCGCATGAGCTCCTCGGGGATGGCATAGATCTGGTTCTCCATCTCCACCTTCTGCAGGCCATTGTCCGACACCTTCACCCTCAGCACACGGAAATTGGTGCCTCCGAGATCCAGGGCCAGGAAGTCCCCATCCTCTGCAGGACAAGAGGAACCATTCAACATGATGGATCTGCTGTAGGACAGACCCCGTCAGCCCCATCTGGGTGAGCCTGTGCCCAAATCCAAGGAAGAAGAGCTCCAACCTCAAGCTTCACAAGGAAGGAGGCAGCACAGACTGTTCCTGACCCTAGGGATGCTTGTGGAAACTCCCACATCTCCCAAGCGGTTAGAATGGTCCTCAACGTAAGGACATGGAGCTGTTGGAGCGAGTGCAGAGGAGGCCATGAGGATGCTCAGGGGCTGGAGCCAGGCTGAGAACATTGGGGCTGTTCAGCCTGGAGAAGAGAAGCTGCGTGGAGACCTCAGAGCAGCTTCCAGTGTCTGAAGGGGGCTACAAGGATGCTGGAGAGGGGCTCTTCATCAGGGACTGTAGTGACAGGACAAGGGGTAACGGGTTCAAACTGAAACAGGGGAAGTTCAGGTTGGAGATAAGGAAGAAGCTCTTCCCTGTGAGGGTGCTGAGGCGCTGGCCCAGGGTGCCCAGAGAAGCTGTGGCTGCCCCATCCCTGGCAGTGTTCAAGGCCAGGTTGGACACAGGGGCTTTAAGGTTCCTTCATAGAATCACAGAATAGGTAGGGTTGGAAAGGACCTTAAGATCATCCAGTTCCAACCCCCCTGCCATGGGCAGGGACACCCCACACTAAACCATGGCACCCAAGGCCTCATCCAACCTGGCCTTGAACACCACCAAGGATGGAGCATTCACAACCTCCCTGGGCAACCCATTCCAGTGCCTCACCACCCTCTCAGTAAAGAATTTCTTCCTTAGATCCAATCTAAACTTCCCCTGTTTCAGTTTGAACCCGTTACCCCTTGTCCTGTCACTGCAGTCCCTGATGAAGAGTCCATCCCCAGCATCCTTGTAGCCCCCTTCAGACACTGGAAGCTGCTCTGAGGTCTCCACGCAGCTTCTCTTCTCCAGCCTGAACAGCCCCAACTTTCTCAGCCTGTCTCCATACAGGAGGTGCTCCAGCCCCTGATCATCCTCGTGGCCTCCTCTGGACTTGTTCCAACAGTTCCATGTCCTTTTGATGTTGAGGACACCAGAACTGCACACAATGCTCCAAGTGAGGTCTCACGAGAGCAGAGCAGAGGGGCAGGATCACCTCATCCCAACCCATTCCATGATCCAACGCCGGGACTCCGCTGCTGATCCCTGGCTCTGGTTGAACGTTCGGTCTAAGGAGAAGCCCTCGTGTTGAGGCTTGGGAGAACCTCCCTGCCCTGCCCCAGGAACCCCGGGCGCTGCTCGCACGCGGCTGCTGGCGCAGGGCAAGGCTGAGGGGTGCGAGCAGGAGCCCAGGGAGGGGAAAGCAGAGCTCTGGGGGCTCATTGCTGCCTTCTCCTTGGTGCTGGCCGAGAGGAGCCCCAGGTCCTGCCCCTGCCTCCAAGACCCAAGGGCCGGGCCCGTCTCCTGTTTGCTGCTGTTTCACCAGGCAAGGCCGGGTTCCAAAGCCAGGATGTGGGAGCAGAGCCAAGCCGGCCGCTCTGAACAGGGCGCAGCGTGGGGCGAGGGCCGGGGGAAAGCCCTCTATCAGCACTGTTGGATGCCTGAATGCACTGAATGTGCTGTGCTGGCACCCCCGGGCCGATCACAGCCCCCGGGGGCCGCTTTGTGCCCGCCGATGCTTGCACAAAGGGGCTCCGGTTGGAACAAAACCGGTGGTTTATTGGTATTCCAATGGCACCAGAGCAGCATCCCCAGGGATTGAGCCGGCACGGCCCCACGGGTGCCCGGCTGTCCCGGGGCGAGGGAACTGGGACAGGGACAGACCCGGAGCCATCCCTCTGCAGCTGAAAAGCTCCATTAGAAGCAGTTCTGGTGCTCCAAGGGAAGGAGAAGATGAGGGACAAGAGGGGCTCGAGGCAGTGTTAACAGCCCTAATGCTTGGATGAAGGGCTGCGGGGTCAGCGCATCACCCCAGGGGTGATGCAGGGCAGGATGGGCGCCAGCTCCCCGTGGTACCAGTCCCCTCCATGCTCTGGCTTCAGTTCCATGGTTAGGGTTACACCATGAGACCAACCAGCCCCATGTCTCCACACCGCTCTGGCTGACCCTCAGTTCATCTCTGGCCATGGGTTAGTGATGGGCTTGGCAGTGCTGGGGGTAACAGTTGGACTTGGTGAGCTTAAAGGTCTTTCCCAGCCCCATTGAATCTATGTGTAACACACACCTCCATCACCCAGAACCACGGATCACTCCAAACCCGGCCCCCATCGAGGCTTCGCAGCTCGCCCCTCCTCAATAACACCCTCAGCATCGCTCCAAGCAAGGCAGCAGGGCCAAGAGATGTGCAAATCAGTGCTTGCAGGGCTGGAGAGCAGCATGGACGCCCCACGCATGAGAGCTCCAGCATTGGGGCAGCCAAACCCTGCCCATTCACTTCTCCTCCTCGCTTCAAGCCCACGTTGACCCTTTGCAGGGATGAGGTTTAAACCCGTTTGGCAGCTCGCTGTGTCTGCCAGCCACAGGGCATGCCCTGGCCACGTCTCTGCACATAGAGGCTGAAAACATCTCAGGGAAGCTCCTGCTGTCCTCATGTCCCTGCTATGCCCACAACAGGGATTTAACCTCGGCCACGGGTGGGCAGAGCTGATGGGATGCTCGGCTGGGTACCACCAGCATCATGCTCTGCCCCTAACACGGGGCAAGCCATGCTCCTGCTTCCCTTCGCTGCTGGCCCCGATGCTGTTCTGCTCGCTAGCAGAGCATGAAGAACACCACGGAGCGCTGATAAATACACTAGGGCTGGAGCCAAGAGCCTCAGGGGCTGGTCGGCTCCTTGGGGGTAACTCAGGGAATCCAGCGATAACCACCCAAAAAGGCCAAGGAGCCGTGGATGGGGACCCTTGCCACAGGACCCAGAATAACACCCAAACCGCCCCTTGGAAGCGGCTCAACAGCCACAGGGGAGGTACAAGCGGTTTGAGTGGCACCTCCTGAAGCCAAGGTGTGGATTCCCGGATTCGCAGGAGGAAAAAGGCAGCAAAATCTCCCTTGGAAAATCCCCAGGTGGAAGGGATGTGGTTGTGATGGGCTCCATTGGCTGGGCTCTGATTTGAGCTCCCTCGTTATGTGATAACACCGAGGCGGCGATGCTGAGCTCCCAAACCAAACAGCGAGGGTAAACACGGAGCTCGGATTCAAGGTGTGTTTGCTCTCAGGAAACCACCCAGGGGGTGTGTTTGGTGCCTTCAGAAGTGGGAGAAGGCACGGGAATAGAACAGAATAACCCATGGGTTGTGTTGGAAGGGGCCTTAAATCCCACCCGGTTCCAACCCCTGCCTAAGATCTGAACACAAGCAGGGCCAGGGGACCAGAGCATCATGCTCCAGCACCTTAGAGGTTGGTCAGCCCAGACCAACCACCCCAAACCTCATGCTCCCAACTGGCTGCAGTCTTGGTTTGGAAGGATCCTCACTCAAATTGGCTTAATAACTAATAAGAGGATAAGGAAAAGCAGGACCAGCTCTGAGGGATGCAGGGGATGGAGGCAGAGACCCCCGTGTTTCCCACTGCCTCCTTGCAGCAAGTTGAGCAGAAGGACCATAAGAGCCCTGATGCATCAGCACCTCCACTAAATCAGTGCAGCAAAGGGGGTTATGATGGATTGGGTGTGAAATTATGGGATTGCAGCAACAAAAGAGTCAGGATTAACCTGGCGGCTTGGTTTGGATAGAATCGGGTCCCGCAAAGAGCAGCTCACACTGACCTCAGCAAGAGTCACCCAGTAGTGATTCCCAATGTGACTCCTTGCTGGGGAATGTGATAAATCACCAGGAGAGGGGCTCTGGGCATGAAAATGGTGTTTTCGTTAAGGCTTTAAGGACCATGGGTGATGTTTTCTTACAGAAGCAGCTGGTTATGGGCAGGAACGGAGCCCATAGCCCAAGGGAAGGGTGTTCCAAAGAACCATCCTTGGAATTCCCAGGGATCTGACCACCAAAGTGCTGCAGCAGCATCCTGAAAGCTGCAGCCATGGATATCAGCTGCTGGGGCTCAACAGAGGATGCACCAGAAGATCCTTGTGTCAGCTTCAGCATGGAGGAGGAACCGCGGTGCTTGGGAAAACCAGGAGGGAAGCAAGGAGAGCCCTTGCTCAGGATCACCGGCATTCCAAGGAAAAGCTTATCTGGGGCCTGTTTTCCCCCACCAGGAACAGTGAAGCCACCAAGAGCCAAACCCAAGGAGGATCCAAGGAGGGGAAGAGCACTCGGGAGCCGGGGCTGTGTTTTGACTCCAGATGTGACCTTGGGTCTCCATAAGCTCCCCTCATCCGCCTGGATCCCAAGGGAGCTGCCGGCTCCGTATTAGATGAGGCATAATCCCAAAGCAGAGACAACTCCTGCTATGGCAATGAGGGGAGGAAGGGCAAGGATGCTCTGCAGGAGCCCCTGCAGCTGGTGTAGCATCATGTTGGAGCGTGGCCACGAGCAGGAGCAGAGGAATAACCCATCTTTTGGGTGGGAATGATGCCCGTCCGAATGGAATGATGCCCATCCAAATGGAATGATGCCCAAAGCAGCCAAGGGCAGCTTCATAAAAGAAGCAGAAGGAGGAAGGAACCACCCCTGGACATGGAGCTCTTCCCATGCTGTTGTCACAAAGCAATGAGCCTCCAAGTGCCTCCTTCCAGCCCCTTCCTCTCCAAACCCAACAGCAGAGATGCTGATGCTGCGCGCATCCTGGATCCAGCTGGAGCCCATCGGGAATCCCAGGTCTTTTATCCCCGGGACTTGCTTGGAAACCTCCTGCTTCCCAGCCCCGTGACTGCCCCAGCATCCCCTTTGCTTCAGGCTTTCCATGCTCGATTCCGGTGGGAAATGCCAGCCGGGACACTGGAGAAGCTGCAAACACGGTCAGGGAAGCCAAGGATTGTCTTGGGAAGGCAAGGAGAGCGCTTGCACCTTCTCCCTACCACCTCCTGCCTGCGGAGAGCTGTGACACACGCTCCAGCACCTTTGGCTGCCATAGTTCCCATGCCCAGGGGCCGCATCCCGGCTATCCCTGTAATTACAAATATTCTCCACCATTTAAATAGATGGAAATCTCCATCCCGGGGCAGGGAGCCGGGGCCAGCTTTTGGGAGTCCGTGCAGCAGAGGGGCTGAGCACGAGGGCTACAGCAGCAGAATGGCGCTGGATGAAGGGATGCTCCGATACTCATAAGAAAGATGGGGATGGAGGATTTAGAAGGGCCTGTAGCTATAGGACAAGGGGTGATGGGTTTAAACTAACAGAGGGGAGATGCAGACTTCCTATAGGACATAAAGGAAGGCATGAGGGTGGTGAGGCACTGGATGAGGTTGATGAGAGGTGGTGGCTGCCCCATCCCTGGCAGTGTTCAAGGCCAGGTTGGACACAGGGGCTTGGAGCAAGCTGCTCCAGTGGAAGGTGGCCCTGATCACTGCATGGGGGTTGGAATAGGTGAGCTTTAAAGGTCCCTTCCAACCCAAACCATTCTCTGGTGCCTGTGTCCCCCGAGGGACTCAAGAAACGCCACCTCTGTCCCTGCTGCTCATCTCGTGAAGCCAGGTATGAACACACAGCAGTGGGAAAAGAGCTGGGGATGGGGAGGGCAAGAGGGGTCTTTCCATCAGCTCCCTTCCTCTTTTCCCACTTTTCCGCTGCCATCAGCACCGAGGCTCAGCAAGGAACCCCTTGAAGGTGCCAGCACCAGAGCAACTGCAGCCACTTGGACCTGGGGGCTTTCCAGGGGCTGCTGCCAGCCCAGCATGGAGCCAGGGGCTCAGGGTGCTGTGTCCCTGACTCAGCAGGTCCTGGGTGCATCCACGTCCCATTCCCTGCCAGCGGGCAAGAGGCGATGCTGCAGAGCCCCCCCCAAAGCTCCTTCCCAAAGCACCGAGAGGCAGGCACCGGATTCCCCATAGAGATGCATGGGATTTGGTGCTGAGAGGAGCCTGGAGCAGGGATGTGCCCGCAGGGAGCGTGCTGCAGGCAGGGGAAGCGGGCAGAAAGGCTGCATTGTGCGGAGCCGGGCGTGCAGAGCCCCTTCTCCTCCCGTGGCCCTGGTGCCATTCAGGCAGCAGCTGGCACCGCTCCCCCCTTCACTGCCAATGCAATCGGATGAGCTGGACCCGTGACTGTCGCTGTCCTGCCAGGGAGGGCACGCCAGGATCTCCCTCCCACCATCGGGAACTGGGAGCTGGGAGCCTCCCCATTCCCAGCACACAGGGGCTGTCCCTGCGCTGAGCACAGGCAGGGTGAAGCCCTGAGGATGAGGAGTGAAGGCAGCGCTGGTGCCAGCCCTGCTTGGGCAGTGCCGTGAGGATGGGTGGCTCCTGGCACGTGCTGGTACCAACCAAGGCCTCTCTCTGCTGTGCCAGGAGGGAGCATCTCCCATCCTGTTGGAGCAAGGCCACGAGGATGCTCAGAGGCTGCAGCAGCTCCCGGATGGAGCCAGGCTGAGAACATTGGGGCTGTTCAGCCTGGAGAAGAGAAGCTGCGTGGAGACCTCAGAGCAGCTTCCAGTGTCTGAAGGGGGCTCCAAGGATGCTGGAGGGGGGCTCTTCATCAGGAACTGTAGCGATAGGACAAGGGGTGATGGGTTCAGACTGAAACAGGGGAGGTTCAGGTTGGAGATAAGGCAGAAGCTCTTCCCTGTGAGGGTGCTGAGGCGCTGGCCCAGGGTGCCCAGAGAAGCTGTGGCTGCCCCATCCCTGGCAGTGTTCAAGGCCAGGTTGGACACAGGGGCTTGCAGCAAGCTGCTCCAGTGGAAGGTGTCCCTGCCCGTGGCAGGGGTTGGGGCTGGATGAGCTTTAAGGTCCCTTCCAACCCAACCCATTCCATGACCTCTCGGTACCTGTCCCATCCGGGATGGATCTCACGAAGGTTGGCAGCATCTTCACCGAGGCGGTGGGGTTGGTGTCTGCTCCCAGCCCCTTCTCCATCTCCTTCCCGAAGCGCTGGGACACCTCCTGCAGGGTCTCCTCGGAGAGCCGCATGTGGTACAGGTACTTGTCAATCTGCAAGGAGGGGATAAAGCCGGGAAAGTCACCTGGAGGGCTGGAGACAGGGGCACGGCCCCTGTGACACATCCAGCACCCCTCACGTCTGCTGGGGGTGATGCAAGGAGCAGGTCATGACCCATCCCAAAGGGCGACAGCTTATCTGCAGGCACATCAGGGACACCCGCTGCTGCACCTCCTCCTGAGCACCCAGAGAGCTCACCGAGTGCCACCCTGCATCCCCCTCACCAGCATCCCCTTGGGTACCAGCTTGGGAACACTGAACCCCGAGGAGCTCCGGGTGCTCTTCCCCTCTCATTCACCTACGGGCACCCAACCAGGTTGTGACAGAAGGACCCAAACTGAACCCAGCCCAGGCTGTGAGTCAGGAGGTTGGTGGTGGAGCTTTTCCAACTTCGGAGCTCTTCCTACGCCACGGCGGCCACGCGCCTCGGCCTTGACCCCCGGGGCCTCTTCCTACGTGAAGGATGCTGGGCAGCAATCCACTGCCCATTCGTGTCTTTGCTGCTGAGATCACCCCTACAAAGGGTTACGGTGCCACTCAACCCCCTTGAGCAAACAACGCCGGGGTGACACAAGTGGGTGCTGTGGCCGGAAAGGGAGGAAATCTACCTCCTGCTCCTGGCCATCGCTTACACCCCGATGCTGAGGCTATGAGGATGGCCATCCCCTTCTATAAACGGCACCGAAGCATCCTGTCCTCCAAGGAAAGGCATGGAAAAACCCCATCTCTTAGCGCCGTGCGTGGCCGGAGCAGGGAAGGGGAGCGGAGATGCGCGCAGGACAGGCACCAGCTCCCAACTATGCCCCTGTTTCCATTAACTTCACTCCGCATTAATTAAAGGGCAGCTGCAAAGTGGAGAGGAAAACTCCACCCAGGCAAGCTCACCTGTCTGCAGGCACGTAAGAGCGGGTCATCAGAAATCCAGCATGATTGGGGCTCTTTTATAGGGCTACGCTATAGGAAATGGGCATTTTGTGGGCGAGTAATAGCGTGACCTCGCTCACGGATGCAGCCGCTCGGACCCAGCTCTGCCGTGGGTCAGGCTTGGGATGCTCCTGGTACCCTTTTAACCCCCACCTTATCCCCAGCTCTATTGGAAGCCAAGTCCCTCATTGCCCCATGTGCTGCAGCGAGCTCAAAGGATGGGGTTGCTTTATCCCCTGGGGAGCTGCATCCCGGTCAGTGCGATGGGTACAGCCTCCTCCCTCCCATTAGTTGGGGATGGAAAGCAAGCAACTGGGAGACCAGGAAGGCGAGAGGGAACGGATCAGAACCAGGAACGCTGGATGGTTCCCGGTGCAGGCTGTTTACCAGCCTCTCCTTATCCACGGCAGCAGCAGGAAGTCAAACACTCCCCTCCTTCTCCTTCTATTTGCTTTCGCCTGCTGAAAATTGCCACCCGTGTTCCAAGGTTCTGGCTATCAGTGCGGGAAAGGCGGCTGCTGCCGCAGCTCCCCAGCTCCATCCCAGCCCCAAGGTTAGGAAATCTCCCATTGAGCTGCCCCGACAGTTACCAGTCAATGGCATCGACCCAGGACAGACGGCCCAGCCCCATGGCCAAGCTGTGAGACAGAGATAACACTCATCTTTCACAACCTCTCCTCAAGTCGCCAACGTGCCCCTTTGGCACAGAGAGGATCTCAACCAGGCTCCCTCTGCCCTCCAGCAGCACCTGAGCTGGGTGTTGGTGACAGACAAACCCATTGGCACCGGGTGCTTTGCCTCCCCGCAGCATCTTGCCCCTATGAGATCTTCCTCCTTTGGCAGCCTGTGGTGATGAGGGGGTCCTGGTAGGACCATCGCAAGTGGGGATGGGGTCCCAGTGAGGTGTTCCCCTTCCCATGCCCAGGGTACCGCAGCAGCAGGGCTCAGCAGAGCCTCCCCTCGCACCAAACACGCGCTGGTGCTGTTCCTCTCCTGCCTGCCACCCTTTGCTTGCTTTTCCTGCCGGGCTCACAAGGTGCTGCCCCATTCCATGAGGATCTCATCCCAGAAGCTCAGAGGCACACGGAACCGTTGCTGTTTGCTCCTCCATTCCTGCCCGAGGCAAAGGGCAGGGAGGATGCTGCTGAAATCACAGCACAGGGGAGCAGCGCAGAGGTTTCACCTCCTTTCTCCAGCACAGGCCCTGCTCAGCACGTTCCCCATGCCAGGGATAACCAGCGGCATAAGAAACAGGGTGACCTTCTTCTAATCCCCAAAGCCCCTTTAAAACCTGGATCATCTCTTACAAACACGGACGTCGTCCCGCTCGGCAGCTAAGGCAGGTCAGGGCATCCTATCCTGCAGGAGCAGCTCAGCTCCTTCCCATGCGAGACCACCTTGACCCTCACCAAGGAAGAGCCGTGGCCACCTCCATGCCCAAGGCTTCCCAACCCCATGGGTTCGTTACTCCAGGTCCCCCCACTGCACCCAAGCGCACCTCAACCTGTAGCAAAGGTTGAGTAAGACAAGGGGATTCAGTCTGCATCACCGGAGCACGAGCATCTCTCACCCTTCTCCGTTGTTTGACCTCTATTTGAGATCATTGACAGTCCCGAACAAACACGCCGGGTTAAGAGCTGGAACTGGGATTTCTGGAAGGCTTCCATCCTAACTAATAGCGTTTCCCTGAGGAAATCTACATAAACCGAATGCAGGAGGCACGGATTTGAGTCTGGGCGCGCTCAGAGCCGAGGCCAGCGCACACAGGGCACCACGGTTCGTTAAAGAGCTGGACCATTGGAGCGTGCTCGTAGGTGCAATGAGTTTGAAGGGATTTTTGGAACTCGACCCAAGCAATTCCTGGCTCAGGGCTGTCTCCAAAGGCCCGGCTAATTCCTATGGCCAGCATCCGCTGCTGGAGAAGTGCCTGGTATTGCCCTTCCCAGCTGCAAGGCCACTGTTGGGCAAGCTCCATCCGCCCCAAGGCTGAAGAAACCTCAAGTTGCCCAATTTTTGCCACCAGCTGGAAGAGGCAAGAGCTGAGTAACCCAAAAAGAGCTTAAAGGAACCCAAAAGCCAGGTTTGCTTTTGCATTGACGGTAACTTCCAGCTCCAGCACCAGCACTGCAGTTGGAGGATGCTCTTCTGCCTGAAGCCTCCCCTTAATCAGGATTAGACCTTAAGGGGCTGGTGCTGCAAACATATTAAGCTGGGAATAACTTCATTCCAACTCACTGCCACTCTCTATGGAGAAAAGAGTTAATTCCTCATCACATGTTTGCAGATGGTCCCATCAACGCAGCTGATAAACTGGGATAAACCCACCCCAACAGACCTATCCTGTGTTGCTGCTCCCCGCATCACACACAGGCAGAGGAATGGCTTGAGAACTCCGAAGCAGGGAGGATGAAGGATGCTCTTCCCCTTGCAGGGGCAGTGGGGACCCTTTGCCCCATCACTCAGTGGGGATATGGGGCAGGGTTGCTCTTAGTGATGGAAACGAGAGCGTGACAGCGGCTTCCTGCAAAGCACAACCATTTCCTGCCCAGCAAATGGCAGTGGGGCAGGGGGAAGGACTCAGGGTGGTTCAGCCTCATGCAGTGAGGTTTTGGCTGCGTCTTCCCCATTGATGATCCCAGGCTCTGGAAACGGGAAGGGGCTCATCTTTGGGTTTAGTTTTGCTTTGGATCTCCCCAAACCCACGTGTCTGCTGGGAAACAGACCCGGAGCAAACGTTTCCGGTCCCCCCTTACCTCCCCACTGCAGTTTTGGGCTGAATGTGCCTGATTTCAGCAGCATCTGGGGGAAAAGCGTAACTCTGGGAGGGTTTGGCTGTGTCCTGGGCCGGATTCTTTTCCTTTCTGGGAACAAAGTCAAGTATTTGTTGTGTATAAGAACAACAGGGAGATGTTCAAGTGCGGGGAGGGCTCAAACGCTCCTAAACCCACCACGTGCACAATGAAACCCTTCTCCGGGGCAATCTCTGCCTGAAATCATTTTCCCTTTAAATTCCTTCCCTCCCTATCCCACTTTTTCACTTAAACCAAGCTGCTTTCCTAAAAATCACTTCATTTTCCCAGAAAACCAACTCTCTCCCTGCTTCTTCCATAGGGGGCTGCTTTGTGAGCACCATCAGTTAGCAGCCGCGCTCCCATCCTGCCCGGGATACGACGGACTCAGGGACGCCGAGGTGAACCCGGGAACGCATCCAGCACACGGAGCGTTTTATTTCCTGGCTCGGGACTGTAATCCAGCACCCTGCAGCTTTATTGTCGGAGCGGGGCCGGGCAGCACGGGATGGAACCTGTGCCACGTCCTCAGCCCCTGCGCTCCCCGCGTCGCCGTTACCCAGCCCGGGCTGACTCAGTGCCGGGAACCGGCTCGTCCCCTTCCCCACCTCCGGTGACACAGGACTGATGCTGGGCTGCATCCCTGACCCCACGGCAGCTCCCACCCCACGTCCTTGGCTGCTCTTGAGGGCTCTGCAAGGGAATTAAGCCCCACGTGCCCTCCCCGCCGCAGCCAAGCCTCGGATGACACACGCCCGGAGTCATCTTGAACCCAAGTGAGTCAGATGGTTTCCTGCTCAGCCGGTTCCTCCCCGTCCTCGCAGCACATGAACCCCACGCTGGAGGTGGAGCCCAGCACCCATAGTGGAGAAGTCACCCAGGAACCCATCCCGGGCTGAACCCGGAGCCCCCTGATAATCCCGGGTTAACCAGGAAAAGGTTCCAGTGTCCAGCTCAGGAGATGGAGACATCAAACTGCTCCCAACAGCCCTGAGCAGGCTTTGGGACACTTCTAAACCCAGGTCTCTGAGCAGACGCGAGGCAGCATCTCCCCTTCGGATGCTGTTTGATCACCAAGACCTCAACACCAGGAGCATCCCACCGTGCTTGGGGAAACGGTCCCTGCTCAGCTGTGTGAGGAGATGGGAATGTGGGAATGCTCCCCATAGGTGCTAAGGACGGGAAAGGCCGTCCTGCCACTGACCTTGGCAGGCCCTAGAGAAGCTGTTAAGTTGGTTTCCAGGAATTAGCAGTCAGGCGTCACTCCCACAGCCGCAGAGGAGCCGGGGAGCAATCAGCGAGACAAAACCAACCCCCCCAGCAAAGGAATGGGATAAAAAAAGAGAGGAAAACCTGCCTGGGAACGGCCACAAACGCAGGAAAATCAACTCCATCGCCCGTTCCTCCTCCGTTTGAAGGAGGAATTGCTGCCAGCCCGGTTATTGAGCTCGCCGGCCTCGCATGGCGAGGCTGAGATTTGAGGACCGGGAAAGCCAGCGTGAGCCGGCACATCCGAACGGAGCGGGGTTCATCCGCGGCAAACTTCCAAGCCGGGAGCTCAGGAGGACGCTGCTGAGGTCAACTGAAGCTGGCACAATCCCATGGGGGTAGAGAAGGGAGGCCTGCAGCCCACTGGGCAAAGCGAGGTTGGGGATGTGGGTGACATCCCCCAGCGCGGGCAGCGGAGCAGGTAAAGCTGCTCCGTGTTAATAGGGAAAGAAATCCCGTTTTGGGGCTATTTTTAATGGACACAAATCACAGCTCTTAGAAAGCGCCAAGCTCCCATGGCCGAGCTCCTTTTCTGCCCGATCTACAGCAAAAAGATAAACGATTTATGCACACATCGCCCCAAAATCTCTTCCCAAGTGGCCCCAAAGTGTGGGTAAAACCTTTGGGGTCGATACAACCCAAAATCACTGCTTTCCAGGGATTCCACCCCTGCATCTCCCTGTGCTGGGGCCTTGGAGGATTTATAAGCCAGGAATCATTTAAGGAAGCATCCAGCTCGGAAACCCATCTGCTTCCCCCCTTCTCCTCAGTTCCTGGGAGCGAAGCCGAGCTCTCGCTGGAGGCCAACCCCAGCTTTGCCTTAGCAGGAGGATTCAGAGGCATCTGGTTATAAATAACCCAGTGAAATCCAGCGGTGGAAGCCGGGAGGGCAGAGCCGTCTCCCACAGCTTTTCCCTCCCCACACGCACAATCTCAGCAACCCTTTCGGTTTGGGAGCAAAACGAAGCCGGTTCCCGAGGCTCCGCGCGCCCTTATCCCAATGGATAACGAAGGCGAACATCCTAAACCAAAGCCTTCCCTCTCCCTTATTTCCAGCTCCCGATAAGGAACTCGGCAGCTGCCCCGAGCCCGAGCCGAGCCGCTGGCCTATTTCTGCCACCAGGTTACACAACCCCTTCCCGAGGCTCTGGCTGTTGCACAATCCCGGGACACTTGCGAGCGGAGGGAGAAGCCGAGCCCGTATTTCCTTACGGATTGCTTTGCATTGGGAAGTTATTTCTATGCACTTTGTTTGGGGGGGTTTCTCTATGTTCTCTCTTGGTTTACTTCCTATTTAATGCAGGCGAAGGGCCAACACGGGGACTTGTGTTTCTCCATTGGCCTGATCCGATGGAGCAAGCCGGGGCTCTCCATGCATTTTGGCTTTGGGTTCGGGGCAGTTTTAAAGGATGTATTCACAAATCCCAACCATCTCACACCCGGACACTGCAACCGCGGGAACAGGAATCACTGCACAGCCTCTGACATATCCTTAGATGCCCCAAACGCTGCCGGGAGGAGCCTGAGCTTCCACACGGTCTTCCAGGAATGCTCCTGGTCGAACGCAGCCCAGCCACATCCCACCAGCCATAGGACAGCACAAACTTGCCTTTTCCAAGTGCCTGAACACTGGAATTATTGCCGATGGAGGCTCCGCGCATCCCAATGGGACGCTCGGACTTGCGTTTGCGGTCCCAGAACAGGCTCTGGGCGCTCAGGACCCGTACATCGAGGGCAGGGGATGTTTTCCATCTCCATCAGTGCACGGGATGGGGGGGACCCACACGCACAGAGCCTGCGGGGACCCACAGGGGACATGGGACGGGGGGGGTCCCGGTTCCGGGGTGGCTCCGCACCGCGCCGGCAGCACGTGCTGCGCGGGGGTCCCGAATCCCGCGGGAATGGGACACACACACACACACGGACACGGACACTTCCCCCCCCCATCCTCTTCCTCCTTCTCCTCCTCCTCCTCCTCCTCCCCTGCTCGGCACCGCCGGCCCGCGGGGGGCGCCCGGCCACGCGGGGTCCCTCCGCCGCCCGCCCCGGCACGTACCGCACGGCGGCCCCGGCGGGGCTGCACCCGGGCCCGGGGAGCCACAGCGGCGCCTCCCGCCTGCCCCTTCCCCTGCCCGCTGCTTCCCCCCCCGCCAACCTCATTTTCCCTCTTTTCCTGGTTTTTAAACTCCTTTCCCGTTCTTTCTTAGTTTTCCTTTTTTTTTTTTTTTTGGGGGGGGGAGGGTTACCTTTTTCCTTTCTTTTTTTCCTTTTTTCACTTTTTCCTTTTTTTTCCCTTTCTCCTTTTTTTTTTTCTTTTTTCCCTTTTTCTTTTTTCTTTTTTCCCCTCTTTCCTTTTTTAATCCATTTTTTCTCCTTTTTCCTTTTCTTTTTTCCCTCTTTCCTTTTTTTTCCTTTTTTTCCCTTTTATTTCTTTTTTCCCTTTTCCCCTTTTTTCTCCTTTTTCCCTTTTTCCCTTTTCCTCCTCTTTCCTTTCCCCCTTTTTCCCCCTTCTCCCCTTTCCCCCCATTCTCCCCTTCCTTTTTCTCCTTTCACCTCTCCCCTCTCTCCATCTTTTCCCTTCTTTTTCCCCATTTCCCCCCTTCTTTCCCCCTTTCCCCCCCCTTCGCCCCGCTCCCCCCTCACCTTCTGCGCCTGGTCATGGTTGAGCTCGGTGAAGAAGTACGCGAGGAGGTGGGAGGCGATCATGGTGCGGGTGCGGGTGCGGGTGCGGGTGCGGAGCCGTGCGGGGCAGCGCGCGCCGCGGGGCTCCCGCGACAATGTGGCTCATTGAGGAGGTTCCCCCCGGCCCACGAGTGACGCGGCGCCGCCGCGGCTCCTGATTGGCTGAGCCGCGAGGGTGTGTGGAAGTGTGTGAGAGAGGCGGGGGGGGGGGGAGACCGGGGGGTGCGCGCCGCTAGGGGGCGCCATAGGGCGAGGGGGAGTTGCTTTGGGGGTGAATGAGAGCGTGGGAGGGTTCCCGAGGGGGGGGCATTGGGGTGAACGGGGGGGTATTTGGGGGTGTAGTTGGGGGGTACCCACTGGGGGGCTGTAGGGACCCTGGGGGTGCGTTGGGGGTGCATTGGGTGCACTGGGGGGGTATATTGGGGTGCACTGGGGGGTGCATTGGGGGGCTGCAGGTACACTGGGGTGCATTGGGTGCACTGGGGGGGTGCATTGGGGGGCTGTAGGTACACTGGGGGTGCACTGGGGGGTGCATTGGGGGTGCATTGGGTGCATTGGGGGGCTGTAGGTACACTGGGGGTGCACTGGGGGGTGCATTGGGGGTGCATTGGGTGCATTGGGGGGCTGTAGGTACACTGGGTGGCACATTGGGGTTGCATTGGATGCACTGGGAGGGCACCGGGGTGCTATAGGTACAGTGGGAACACATTGGGGTTGCATTGAGTGCACAGGGGTGCTATAGGTACACTGGGGGGCACATTGGGGTTGCATTCGGTGCACTGAAGGGGTGCATTGGGATGCACAAGGAGTGTCTGCATTGGGGGTACACTGTGGGTGCATTGGGGTGCACGAGGAGGCTGAAGGTGCTTTGGGGGTGCATTGTGGGGCTGTAAGGGTGTGTGCAGAGGGGGTGCACTGAAGGTGTGCTCTGGGGGGTGCATTAGAGTGCTCTGGGAGGGTGCGTGTGCATTGGGATGCACTAGAGGGTCATTTGAGGGTGCACTGGGGGGGCTATAGGTGCACTGGGGGAACTGGGAGTGCACCAGGGACTGCATTGGGTTGCATGGGGGGGGCTGTGCATTGGGGGTGCACTGGGGGGGCCGGTCGTGCAATGGGAGTGCATTGGGGTGCAGGGAGGTGACGCATTGGGGGGTGCACAGGGGTGGTTGCATGGCCTGGGGGTGGGGGACGTACACCGTGAAGTGGGGGGGGCACACAGCATCACGCATGTTACCGTGTGTCAATAGCATGTACCCGCCATTGTCGCGGTGGCCTGCGTGTGCTGCGTGCGCGGGGGGCCCGTCACATGCGCGTTAACGTGCGCACCCGTGTGCACCCGTCAGCGCGCATCCATCAGCGCACAGCCCGTGGCGGTCCCTGCGCCTGCACGCGTGGCCTCTGCATCCTGGCACCCTGAAGCTTTGGGAAGCGTCTCCCTGCGTTACCCCAGGGAAAAGCCGGGATGGGAAGGTTGGATCCTTCCTTCCTTCATCCCGGCTCCATGCGGGAATGGAAGGGTCAAAGCGGAGGAGCCCTACGAGGGCCGTGGCACGTCCGAATCCCGCCTGGTCCTCCCGAAGAGCTCCTGCTGCCCGGATCCTGGCTCCCAGAAGAGCCGGTCCCAGCAGCCCTGGGGCAGGACTTACCCAACCCGTCCGTCTGCTCCCTGCCCCGCTTTCCCAACCAGTTCTGAGCAGCTCCAGCTCTTCACCTCGCAATGCTCCTATTCTAAGCGGTCATTTACATCATTCCCTTTCCAAGGAATTAAAACTCCATTTCAAAGAGAAAGAAGGGGGGGAAACAACCAAAAAGAGAGGAAGAGAAGCAGAGACGAGACAACCCCATTCCCAGGCTCCTTTTCCCTTGGGTGATCCAGTCCTGCTGGACCCGGCCCATCCAGCCCCGGTTTGTCCCACGTTTTGGTGTGAGCCCTGTATCGGATGCTCTTTAATTCACCTCCTGCCTTTTTTTCCTTGCTAAATACCCAAATTCCCATAGGTTAAGATGAAATTAAAGCAGGATTTAGCCCAAAAATAGCCGGGCACATCTGTCCACCTTCACCGTCTGCTTGGATGAAGGAAGGGATTATATGTGCAGAATGAGGGGTCTGTCTCGTCCTCCTGTCCCGTTTGGGAGCTCAGTTCACATCAGGTTATTTAAGGAGGGATATTCCTTAAGACTCAGTGTATTCGCTGGGTAACGCCTTAGTCAAGGAGCAGGTCTCTGCATTGAAACAGCTTGGGTTTGAGGTGCTTTTTAATTGCAAAATGAGCTTTTATAACCTGTTTCCTAAGGCCTTTCGAGCAAGAAACCTCAACATCTGAATGTTTCCAGGCCATCCCTCCCAGCTGCTTCCTGCCTTTTGTATGGACTTGTCCGAATCTATCGGCATTTCGCGCCGCGTTCCTTAACAGAAGGAAATGGGCTGATTGCAGGCATTGAACCCGGCTCTCGTTTCTCTAATGGCATCCTTTCAAGGCGAATGACTGCGGTAATGACAACGTCGGAGCTTGAAAGGAAGGGCCGTGCCCAGCGGCCGGAGCAGGGTCGGAGCATCCCGGAGCCCCGGGACCGGCTGCGGATGCCATCACACACAGGCAGCACCGACTTGACCCATAGGCAAAGCGCCATGACGGGGGCACAAGGGGTTAATATCCCTCCTTTTATATGGGGAACCCACGGGATGGGGATGGAGGGACGGGGAAGCAGCCCCGATGCAGGGATCTTTGGAGCTGGAGCTGCTCCAGGAGCGGCATTCATTCATCTCGGATCACCTGCCCCGTGACTCACGGCTCCATCGGTGCTCCACATACTTTCCATCAACGTTTCATTTGACACACACACACACACATCCATCCCAAACGATCCCATGGGTGACACCGGTGACCATGTATTTACCTTGCCTGCTCACCCAACGCACCGGAAACCTTGAACTGGGCCGGACCCAGCCCTGGCACAGGGTCGGGAATGGAAAACCGGTCGGAGAGCTTTTCCCTTCTCCGGCAGCCGTGGGACGGAGCGCGTGACCTTGGGGCTGAGCTGGGTGAAACAGCCTTACCCCGGCTCCGCGGCAGGGAACGAGCGGCGCCCATCCCAAAGGGATCCACAAAGGTGGAAGGAAAAGGGAGGAATGCGCCCTGTGTGTGCTGGGGGGGGTCTGTGCATCCGACTGCTGCTCCTACGGGGATGCCAGGAGAAGATGCCCATGACCCAGCACAGACCCCCCCCCGTGTGCTGGGCTGCACCCCCAGAGTGCGAGCAGCAGCTTAGGGAGGGGATCCTGCCCCTCTGCTCTCATGAGACCCCCCCTGTGTGCATGGTCCCCAATGTAAGGACATGGAGCTGTTGGAGCAAGTCCAGAGGAGGCCATGAGGATGCTCAGGGGCTGGAGCAGCTCCTGGATGGAGCCAGACTCAGAACATTGGGGCTGGAGAAGAGAAGCTGCGTGGAGACTTCAGAGCAGCTTCCAGTGTCTGAAGGGGGCCTTCAAGGATGCTGGAGAGGGGCTCTTCATCAGGGACTGTAGGGATAGGACAAGGGGTAACGGGTTCAGACTGAAACAGGGGAAGTTCAGGTTGGGGATAAGGCAGAAGCTCTTCCCTGTGAGGGTGCTGAGGCGCTGGCCCAGGGTGCCCAGAGAAGCTGTGGCTGCCCCATCCCTGGCAGTGTTCAAGGCCAGGTTGGACACAGGGGCTTGCAGCAAGCTGCTCCAGTGGAAGGGGTCCCTGCCCGTGGCAGGGGTTGGAGCTGGATGAGGTTTAAGGTCCTTTCTAACCCAAACCAGGCTGGGGTTCTATGATTCTATGATGCCCATAACCTTGGAGCTGATTCCCAATCCATCCATCCTAAAACATCCATCTGCCTCCCAAGTCCATCCTCCCCTGAGCATCCTGCACTCCCTAAAACAGCCAGAAGAATTCCTTATGGATCAAGCAGGGACCAGCAAACCAGATGCCCCTGGGCCTCCCACTGCACACAACCAGGGTAATCTCTGTCATACGGCCAGAAAAGGGGAGATTAAATTAGATTAGATGTACCTGCTTAATTTTAGCTCCCTCACATGCTTCGGGCGTGCTGCTCTGCCTCTTCCCTTGCTCCTCTCAAAGCCATGGGGCCACCAGCCAGGACAGGAGGAAACCAGACTGGGTTTGCCTGGGAAGTGGTACCCAGCGGTGTGATGTGCACTGGAGGTGCTGATGGTCACCCTGCACTGGTGACGGCCATCCTCAGCCTTGGGAGCATCACCATTCCAAGCCCCGGGAATGCCTCCCTACCCAGCCAGCCTGCCCCATTCATGCTGAGCTCCTGCTGCTGCTTTTCCCTCCACCTCCTGCTGAACTCCTGCAACGTGACAGGGACGTTTGCTGTCCACTGCCTGCCCTGACCTCCCTCATGCCAGCCCTAAGCCCTTGTCTTGTCCTGCTGCCAGCTCCATCAAATGTCTCTTGATCCAAGGTGACATCTGATTCCTCATGGGACCAGCCTTGGGTCAGCTGAGATGCAACAGGGACAAAAGACATCTGAGCCCTGCGCTCATCATGACCTGCACCATCCCCAGCATCCCAGCCAGGTCCCCAAGCCCTGGAAGGGGATGGGGAGGAAGGATGCTGTCCCCTAAAGCTACCATAGGCAAAGTGAGGGAGAGCTGGGGACCACCCCACATCCCAAAGGGGGTCCTAGTGCTGGTGAGGGCTGCGCTGGGCATCACACGAGCCTGACAGAGCTCGGAGGTCAAAAGTCCCTGTGAGGACACAGGACCCTGAGTCACAGCATCCATCCCGGGATGAGTAAGTCCCGCGAGTGGCACTTTCTCAATGCCAGCGGAAGGAGGAGGCTTCTCCAGCATCCCCAAGGCGCTTTCCCAAAGGGGCAGAGCTGGGTCACAGCCACATCCCTGGTGTGGGGCGAGCGCACGTCCCCAGTGCCACCACCCTGAGCTGGGGCATGAGGGTGAGCAGCAGCTCAGTGCCCAGGGCTTTTCCTTCACCTTCTCCATGGGATCCCTGGTGCTTCCTCATGGATCAACACGTGGGAGCAAGCCCAGGGGATCTGTGGTCCATGCTAAGCGTGTGGATGCTGTTTCTGTTTCTGATCCATGGAGTCTGGGTGTTTAAAGGGATGATCTTAAAGGTCTTTTCCAACAGAGTTGATTCTATGGCTCCAAGTGTCCCCTGTTTTTCCCACTGCTACAGCAGGTTCCCAGAGCTGGATCTCAGGAATGCCATCCTGGAGTGTGCTGGCAGTGGGAGAACGCTGCCATTACCCCACAATGACCCTGTGCCACAGCCACATCCAGCCCAGGCTTGGCACGGGGTCAGTCCTCAGGCCCTGGCTTGTGGGAAGTCTCTGGCTCTGTCGGGATGCTGGAGGGAAGGGCTGTGGAAGCAGCAGCCTGGAGCAGGTTGGAGGCTCAGGGGAAGCCGGTGGGGAGCAGTGTCCGTGTCACCATGGCAAATCCATGTGCGGATGGATGCACCTCCCTGCTCATCCTTGGTGTTTGGATGCGGCTCTTAAAACCCAGGTTGATTTGGGCACCTACCTCCTGCCCATTCCAAAAGCCCATCCTAAGCACTAATGGTGGGATTAACACCACACTGACCCCTCAAATCCAAAGCAATTCCTAACCCGGATCATGGCCAGCTCTCCCCAGGATGCAGGAGCAGAACCGGGCTCTCCCCTGGACCATTGCTCACAAGCAGCATCTCGCATCCCTCCCTGCAGGGAGGACCACATCCCAAAGCAGGAAACCACCCCCAATATTACATCCTGCCTTGCTGTGACATCAATCAGGGCCAGAGGATTGGGAAACAGCTCTCCAACACCCTTCCATGGATTATTCCATGCATCCATCCTGTTATCCCGCTCCCCACAGTTACTCCCCTTCCGATGAGCGACAGCTGGATGTATTGGCCTCACCTCCCTTCGTGCTCCATAGCCAGATACAAGGAGTAAAACCACCCCAAAATCCCAAATCCAGGGAGAAGATCCCCTTACCTGGGTGAAGCTCTCGCCATCCATCCCGTCCGCTGCGTGCTCGGGCATCATCCTTGGAGCATCCGAGATGGTTTGCTGGGACTGGGAGAGTTTTATCATCTCTGATCCCTGCGGAGGAAGGTCCCTGCCTCTCATTGGCTGGGCACTGGGGATAAGTATGGGATTTTAGCAGCACTGATGTAATTCCGGAGCTGTGGGATGAGCGCAACGGAGCTGCCTGGGATGTGATGCTGGTGGCGCTGGGTACCCACATTGTCACCGTCACCCCTCATGGAGCATCCCTTTGCATGGCAAGAAATAGCCGCCGGACCACGGGTGACCCCCACAATGTGCGGGCAGTTTTACTGATGAATCCTCTCTCCTTTTTCCTAGGATTGGGAAATAAATGAGGAAATTAACCCTGGGATGGACGTGTTTGCAAAGGGATGTTTGGGAGCTATGCTTGTGCATCCCATGTACGCACATGGGTAGATACCATGCGTGTGCACGTGTGCGTGTTGCGTGTGTGCATGAGGCAGGAACATGTGGCCACACGCATGGCTCCTACCCGGCTTAACCGGGATCTGCAGGCATCTGGTGCAGCGATGGTGGCTCCTCTGCTTATACAGAGCTTTGGGAGCCCTTTAGAACCCCAAAACACCCTCATAGGGGGTAGAACCAAGGGGGAAGAGCTGCAGCGGGAGCGGGGAGCCCCGTGGCTTTGTCCCTGTGTGCCCGTGGGCATGCGAGTGCCCTCTCCCCACTGCCCAGCAAAGAGGTTTAAGGCTGATGCACTTATTCCTTGTGTCGAGGGCAGATTATCCGGCTGGCAGGGCCGGAGCGCTGGCACGGAGCCCTGGAGCCCTTATCTGGGGCAGGCAGGGCAGGAGTGCTATGGGGAAGGAGGGGGCAGAGCTGCAGCCCCACGGTGCCCTATGGCAGGCGGCTGGGCCATGATGGGGCTCAAGAGAAGGGACAGGGATTGGGTTTGGGGGCAGCAGGATCCCTCCTCCAGGGCTTGGGCACCTCCTGCATGTGCTGAAGGTTCAGCCCAGCCTTAAATCTCAGTCTGGCCTCTGGGTTCAGCACCTTCCCTTTGCAAGCAGAGAGCTCCAGCCTCAGCCCTGTCCTCATCCTGCTCCCTATCCCATCACTGTCCTCATCCTGCTCCCTATCCCACCCCCCGATCCTGGCCGCATCCCATCCTTGTCCTCATCCTGGTCCCTGTCCCAGTCCTGTCTTCATTCCCATCCCATCACATCCCTGTCTCCACCCTGGTCCTTGTCCCAGTCCCATTCCCATCCCCATCCCACCTCTATCCCTTTCCCAGTCCCATTCTCCTCCCTGTCCCTATCCCATCCCTGGCCCCATCCTAGTCCTTGTCCCAGTCCCATTCCCATCCCCATCCCATCCTTCTGCCTTTCCTAGTCCCCATCCCTGCCACCACCCTTATTAGTCTCACCCTCATCCCATCTCTGTTCCCATCCCATCCTTATCCCATCCCCATCCCTTTCCCAGCCCCATCCCTCTCCCTGTCCCCATCTCACCCCCATCCCATGGCTGACAGGGACAGCCCAGGACTCTCCAGACTCCAATGGGAGCCAAGCCATGAGCTGCTCCGCTCACACCACGCGTTTGGCAGCACCTTCAGCCAACAGAAACTCCTTTTATCTCCAAAACCTCCTCTTTCCTCTCCAAAAAGATTCCTTTTATCTCCCCAAATTCCTTTGCTGCACAGGGAAAGCTCGGCCCGCTCCAGGCTGCGATCCTCCCTCCGCTGGCTTCTCCAAGCCGGGAAGGACAGAGCCACCTTTGTTCTGTCCCTGCTCCTATTGCTGCCGGCGTGCAGGAAATGTCACAGAGCCCTTGGCGCCGGCGGCTTTGCAATCCCTGTCCTGGCACGTCCGTGCTGGGAATCTCCGGGATAGGGAATAGAAAGGGACCCACAAGGGCTGGGCGATGGGAGATGTGCTGGGGAGATGGGGGTCAGGGGCATTGCTGCGTGTCCTGGCTCCCCACATCAGGACTTTAACTGTGATTTATATGGAACCAAGCCAGGGTTGCTCCATCTCCCACCACCACGGGGTCAATGGGATGCTGATCCCCACCCTCAGCCATTCCCAGCCTCCCGAAATCCTCCTTGCAGCAGGCACTGGATAAACCCCATCATTGTCCCTCCGGCCTCATGTATAATTCAGCACATGGCAAGGGCAAGACCTGCCCTTTCCAATGCGGGACCCCCCTCAGGGACCTCAGTGGGTGGCCAGGGACCATTCCCAACACAGCTTTATAAAGAGGCGATGGGATGCGAGCAGGACGGTGATTCCCCATGGGATACCCCCTGGAACACATTCAGCTGCAGCTCCCACAGCCTTAACCCCATGACTGGGTGTGGAAGCAGCCTCTGGGCTTTCCCTCTCCAATGGCTTCCCATTTCCAGGTCAAACAGCCAGGAAAACTCATCCAAGACGGAGTGCGGTGATGTTGTACTGGGATGAGGCATTCGGATCCCGTATCCCCAGCAGTGCTGGTGGCCGGTGAAGAGATGGTTTTATGGCTTTAATAGTGGGATAAAAGCTCTTAAGGAGGCCTTGATGGTTGTATGGCATTTCCCTGTGCTGGGCACCCATTGGAAGTGGGTCCCAATGAGAGTCCCCAGTGAGCCTGGAGACTGGGATCTGCTAATTCAGTGCAGCCCAGTGAGGAATCCCAGCCTCAAACAATGCCTGGGTGCATTCCTCTTGGAGACAGGGTGTCTCGGGATACATTGGAACAGGCATTGGAATAGTGGTGGAATCACTGTCGCTGGAAGGGATCACACACCATGTCTATGAGGTCCTCAGTGCCATGGGTTAGTGGTGGCCTCAGCAGCACTCAGGAATGCTTGGATTTGATGAGCTTAAAGCTCCTTTCCAACCTGATTCCATGACTCCACGATTCTATGCCAACAATAGGAGGAGGATGAGAGGTGCAACCACTGCCCCTGCTCTGCCGCAGCCAGAGGTGAAGCCACCGCTCCCTAAAGCAGCTCCAAGTGTTTTCCAAGGCTCTCCCCATGGATGGCCGGGATCCAGGCAGCAGCACATCACGCAGCCGGCACGAGGCCGGCAGCTCCGGCAGGGACCGGCTGCATCCGAGACGCCTGGGGCTGAGCCAGCAAAGATTGGGCTCAATCACATGTTAACAGCTGCCCCACGCCGGGATCCATCCCTCTTCCCTGACCTCCCTTGGCTCCGGTAACCAGAAACCAGTAGGGAATTTTTCCAGTCTCATGATAACAGCAAATGTCAGATCCCAAAGGAACACAGGCACTGCCAGCTGGGTGGGATGGGGGAAGCCAATGGGATGGAGCCGCACTGCTTCTGGGGGCATCCCGGGGACAGCACCCGGTGCCAGGGGGTTGGGATCCAAACCCGGCTCTTGTTTCAGAGCAGGGAAAATGAAAGGGATAACTGGAGTTGAAGAGCTGGGAAACAGCCTCAGCCTGAAGAATTCCCCATGGGAAAAGCATCCCCAGGCTGCTGTTTTCTAGGGATTCAGGCCTGGATGCTTCCCCAAGCACCATTGACCATGGTGGGGGGAAAATTGGGATGAATCCCCTAAAACTCATCAATCCTGGGGATACCGAAGCATGGGTTGGATGGGGCGACCCCGAAAGAGGCTCTGCTGCTGGAGGAGCTCTAGGACACGTTGGGCCTTCCTTTCACTTCTGCTTTCCCTGGCTCCATGGGGCTGCTGCTCTATTTAGGGAGCTGTGTCCCAGGCCAGCAGCAGCAGAAATAGAGGAGGGGAAATGAAAACGAACCCTGGTTGGCTTCAGAGCATCCTCATCTGCTGCAGATGGGAGCAGGGGCTGATAAATCTGAGCCCTAAGAACTGCAACCTGGAACAAACCACAGCCCCTCATAAGAACTGGGACTTCTAAAAGACAAGAACCCCCAAAAGAGGGACCCTAGCCATGACCACTGATAACTGGGACTCCAAAATCATGGTCTCTAATAGCCATGACCCTTAATAACTGGGACCCCTAGAACCATGGTCCCTAATAGCCATGACCCCCAATAAATGGGACCCCAAAATCACGGTCCCTAATAGCCATGACCCTTAATAACTGGGACCCCAAAACCATGGCTCCTAATAGCCATGACCCTTAATAACTGGGACCCCAAAACCATGGTCCCTAATAGCCATGACCCCTGATAACTGAGACCACAAAACCATGGTCCCTAATAACATAGTAACCCAATAACCCTGACCCCTAATAACCCTGCCCCCCCAAAAAGACATGGCCTTTAATAACCCCAATCCCTAATAACCCTGACCATAGCCATAGCCCCTAATGAGTATGACCCCTAATAACTATGACCCCTAATGAGTCTAATCCCTAATTACCCCAACCCCTAATGATGCTGCCCCCAGGCCTTTTTGCTTCCCAGTGGGGTGAGATTCCTGCCAATCCCAGTTGCACAAGCATCCCCCAAACCCCTCGTCACCCTCTTCCATACTTCCCATTTTCCCTTTGATTTGTCATCTACAAACACCCAATTTTCCCAGCTATAAAACAAGGGGAAAGGAGCACATCCCGGCTGCTGGGAGGTGGGAATTTTGCAGCCCTAATTCCCCCTTGGATACTTCCGCCTTTGGTTTTGGGATGGCTCTAAACCCACCTCCCCTCGGATTAATCTGTAAGCTCCACTCCTCCGATGAGGGCAGTAATAATGGGATTATCCCGATGTGGCTATGGGACAGGGAAGCTCATTATGGAGCATTAAAGAGGGGAAAATTGGGGTTTCCGAGATCTAATAAAAGCTCATTTCCTTCCAGGCATCTCCAAGGCTCATTTTGGGCCTCATTTTTGGGGTTTTTGCAGTTTGCCAGGATCTGGGAATGGTTTCAGCCCATTCGGGTTTGGGGAAACTGAGGCACAGCGGCCACAGCGCTGCATGGGGACCACTTCCATGTCTCTCAGTACATCCCATAGGGCAGCCCCAGGCCCAGGGGTTAAAGTGGGGATGAGGCACTTTGGGGGGGCTTTTCCCTATGAAAACACGGGAAAGGAGGATGGGGAGGGGGAAACCCCCCCAATGAAGGGTTTGGGATGAGGTTCCCCCCATAGTGACTGACCCGGCGTCACCGCTGGCCTCAGTTTTGATGGGAAAAGGGGAATTTGCCTCTTTTTCCAGCCGCCCTCTGCGTTCCAGCATCACGAGGACCAACAGTGCCACCTGCCGAAACGGCCCTCGCTGTTACCGAACGCTCGCCGTTCCCTTTTCCCCATCCCAAAGCGCATTCCCACGTATTTAGGGACACAAGAACCCTCTCAACCCATCCCCTGTTTGTCCCTATGGGGCAATGCTGGTTGCCCATCCCCATCACATCGAGCCTTGTCCTTATAGAGGTCCCCTTTATACTCCTGGGGCTGGTTTAGGTCCCTTTTAGGGCTTGGAAAGCTCCTTTCTAACCCAAACCATTCCATGACCAAGTCTTTGTGCCCAGTGACCCTTGGGGCCTGGCTCTTAGGGACACAAGAACCCCCCCAGCCCATCGCCTGTTTGTCTGTATGGGGCAATGCTGGCTGCCCATCCCCATTGCATCAAGCCTTGTCCCTGTTTGGCTCCCCTTTATACTCCTGGGGCTGTTTCAGGTCCCTTTTAGGGCTTGGAAATCTCCTTTCCAACCCAAACCATTCCATGACCAAGTCTTTGTGCCCAATGACCTTTGGGGCCTGGCTCTTAGGGACACAAGAACCCCCCCAACCCATCCCCTGTTTGTCCCTATGGGGCAATGCCGGCTGCCCATCCCCATCACATCAAGCCTTGCCCTTATAGAGGTCCCCTTTATACTCCTGGGGCTGGTTTTAGGTCCCTTTTAGGTCTTGGAAAGCTCCTTTCCAACCCAAACCATTCCACGACCAAGTCTTTGTGCCCAGTGACCCTGGGGGCTTGGCCACTGAGAGGGGAAACTGAGGCACACCCAGGCCTGCCCATTAGGCTGCAGCGAGCCCCACCTGCGGCTCATTGAGCACTTAAGGGCCCCTATAGAAACCTATATAAACCCTTAACCCTGCTTAGTGCCTGCTCTGCTTGATCCATGGCTATGGATGGAGCCGGGATGCAGCGGGCCCTTCTGCCCACCCCGGCCCCGGAGGTGCTGGAGCGGGTGCTGAGACAGCTCCACGGCCCCTTGCCCTGCGCTGCCGCCATCGCCCGCCTGCGGAAGGGGCCGGCCGGGGGATACGAGCCGGCCGGGAATGCCGGGGATGCGCTGGAACGCAGGCAGTTGGCAAACGCCAAGGAGCGGGAGAGGGTGAGGGAGCCCGGCCCCACACTTGGGGGGATGCTGCTGGTGCTGGTGGTACCCGGGTCACCCCTGCGTGCTTGGGCCGTTGGCCTTAGGCCTCTGCTGGGGGTCATGAACAGGGGGAGTCTTTGCCTCTGCCCTTGGGGGCTCTGATTTAATATGGGGGGGGTTATATAGCATATATATTATAGTATATTTATTACGTTTAATGTAGCATTATAGTCAAAATAGGATTATTGTATTAATATATTACTTGATATTAATATGTTAAAGTTGTTATTATATTATTATATCAATATATTACTCAATAATATAATATTAATATATTAATACATTATATTATTATCATAGTTTTCTATAATATGGGGGTTTTAATACAGTTTAATCCTAAAAGGGCCTGGTTTAATCCTTGGGGCCTGGTTAGATCCCAGTTCAATCCTATGGGGGCCAGGTTTAACCCTGGGAGGTTCTGGCTCAGTTTGGGGGGAGTCCTGGCTTAATCCTGGGGGTTCCAATTTAACCCTTATAGAGCCCAGTTTAATCCTGAGGGACTGGGTTTAATCCCAGGAGGACCTGGCTTAATTCTGGGGGGCCTGGTGTGACCCTAGGAGGGAAGGTGTTAATGTGGGGGGGAGCCTGGTTTGATCCTGGGGGATCCAGTTTAAGGCTTAGAGAGCCCAGTTTAATCCTATGGGGGAGCAGGTATCATCCTAGAAGGTTCTGGCTTAATTTGGGAGGGAGATGGTTTAATTCTAACAGAACCTGGTTTAACCTTGGAGGGGGCCAGGTTAATCCTAAAAGGACCTGGTTTAAACAGGGGGAGGCCTGGTTTAAAGTGGGAGGGAGCTGGTTTGATCCTAGGGGGGCCTGGTTCAACCCTGTGGTGCCCAGTTTAACCCTGAGTAGAGGCTGGTTTAGTCCTAGGAGGACCTGGCTTCATTGGGGGGGGCTGGTTTAATTCTGGGGTACCCAGATTCACCATAGGAAGGCCTGGATTAATCTTGGAGAGCCCAATTTAATCCTGAGGGGGCCCAGTTTAATCCTAACAGCACATGGCTTAATTCTGGGGGTGCCCTGTTTAATCCTAGCAGGACATGGCTTAATTCTGAGGGTGTCCAGTTTAATCATAGGAGCCCAATTTAATCCTGAGGGGGCCCTGTTTAATCCTAGCAGGACATGGCTTAATTCTGGGGGTGCCCAGTTTAATCCTAGCAGCACATGAATTAATTCCGGGGGTGCCCTGTTTAATCCTAACAGCACATGGCTTAATTCTGGGGGTGCCCAGTTTAATCCTAGCAGCACATGAATTAATTCCGGGGGTGCCCTGTTTAATCCTAACAGCACATGGCTTAATTCTGGGGGTGCCCAGTTTAATCCTAGCAGCACATGAATTAATTCTGGGGGTGCCCAGTTTAATCCTAACAGCACATGGCTTAATTCTGGGGGTGCCCAATTTAATCCTAGCAGCACATGAATTAATTCTGGGGGGCCCAGGTCAATCCTAGCAGCGTGTGGCTTTATTTTGGGGGTGCCCAGTTTAATCCTAGCAGTACACAGCTTAATTCTGGGGATGCCCAGTTTAATTCTAGGAGCCCAATTTAATCCTGAGGGGGCCCTGTTTAATCCTAACAGCACATGGCTTAATTCTGGGGGTGCCCAGTTTAATCCTAGCAGCACATGAATTAATTCCGGGGGGCCCAGCTCAATCCTAGCAGCGCATGGCTTTATTATGGGGGTGCGGGGTTTAATCCTAGCAGGGCACGGCTTAATTCTGGGGATGCCCAGTTTAATCCTAGGAGCCCAATTTAATCCTGAGGGGGCCCAGTTTAATCCTAACAGCACATGGCTTAATTCTGGGGGTGTCCAGTTTAATCCTAGCAGCACATGGGTTAATTCTGAGGTCCCCAGTTTAATCCTAAAGGGTCCCAGTTTACCCTTGGGATCCCCCTATGTACCCCAATGGGTTTTCCTTCTCTTTATCTCCCCCTTTCAGATCAAGAACATCAACAGCGGCTTCTCCAAGCTCAAGGCGCTGGTGCCCCTGGTCCCCCGCGACCGTAAGCCCAGCAAAGTGGACACCCTGAAGGCAGCCACTGAGTACATCCGGCTGCTGCGGCTGGTGCTGGAGGAAACGGGGGGGCTCAAGGTAAGGGGGGGTCACCCCAACATCAACCTCCCCTGTTTCAGCTTGAACCCATCACCCCTTGTCCTATCGATCCAGCCCCTGATGAAGAGCCCCTCTCCAGCATCCTTGTGGCCCCCTTCAGACACTGGAAGATGCTCTGGGGGTGCAGCCCAGCACATGGGGGGGCTCTCGTTGACCAACACCCCCAAGTCCTTGTCCTCAGGCTGTTCTCCATCACTTCTCTGCCCAGCCTGTGCCTGGGATTGCTCCAATCCTTGCCCTTGGTCCTGTTGAACTCCATAGAGCTGGCACTGGGCACCCCTCAAGCGTGTCAATGTCCCCCTGGATGGCAAAAGGATGGGGGGGGCACAACACCCCAGTTTCAGTGCTTTCTCCCCCCCTTCTCACACCGTCAGGATGCTGATGCCAAGCAAGAGCCGGGTGACACCGCTGGGACTGGGCCTGGCACTGCCCCTCCATGCCCATGGGGTGCCCCTGTGCTGCCCCCCAACCCTGGGCTGCTACAGGAGAGTGGGGAGCTGGTGAGTTGGGGGTCAGGGTTGGGGTGATGGGGTTGGGTGCACCCAAGACGGGGGGACAAGATGGGATGGGGACACTCATGAGCCTTGCAGGGAGCTCCCACCCCTGAGCTTAGGGCTTGGGGAGCCTCTGATTTATATCAACACATTATATATATATACATATATATATATATGCCCCAAAATATTCCGAATGAGCAAAACCTTGTGTTTTGGGGGCTTGTTTTTGAAGGTTTTACCAGCCAATCCCTAAGAAACCCTGGAATCTCCTGCAGAGACCCGCGGGGGACCTGCTGTGACACCAAGTTTGATGCTCCAGCACTTCTTTTGGGGGCTGGCTCCTGTCCCACGGCCAGATCCAGCCCCACATCCCGTTACATTGCCCCTCAACCTGCCTATCCCCAAAACGGGGGGGTCCATCACTCCTAAACCACGATGGTGAGGCCAGAGCTGTAATTAATAGCTTTATGTGAATGTAATTAGTAATTAGCAGAGCTGTTCCTTCTCCCCCCCCCCCCCCCCGTTATTTAATAGAACTCCCAATTCACCATCTCATAATAAAAGAGGATTTTGGGGGGTGTCCGTGCTGTTCCTGTGTGCTTCCCACCGCGTTTATTTGCACTCAATGGGTGTCCCGGGGGGGTCCATGGATCCCCCCCACCTCTATGGGGCGGAGCGTGTCGGCAGAAGGAGCTGGACCTGCGCGGGGGGGGGGGCCCTTTGTCAGGATGCTCTGAGGAGGAGGAGGATGCTCTGAGGAGGAGGTGGGTGATGGCAGCATCCTCCCGGCCGCAGCATCCCCATCCATGGGAGGGTTTTGGGGGATGGGGGGGGAAACAACAAATTGGGTGACCCCCCCCATCCCTTTCCCGTCTTTTCTCACCCTCCCTAAGCAGGCTGCATGCAGGTTTGGGGGGGCTGCATCTATTCCCACCCCCCCCCTTTTCCCGGCCTTTATCCTCTGCGGGCGGTGGGTACCAATTCCCCCTTTTTCCCTTTTCAACCCGCATCCATGGGGGTGCGATGCTGCACCCAAAACAAGGGAAATTCCCTGTTTTTCATCCTCAGCCGCCATCCCTGCGGCTGCCGCAGCGGCGCTGGGTGCGGCGAGGGCGGAGGCGGCCGGGAATGTTGGATGGATGGATGGATGGGAGGTGGGAGCTTAGGGGTGTCGTTTATCCCCCCCCCATTCCCAGCACGCAGTGATGCGGGGGGGCCTTTAGAGACCCCTCTGCTCTTCCTCTTTGGGGGGGGGGGGCAATTCCTGCTGGGATGCTCAGGATCCTGCCACCCCCTGATGTTCGCCATTCAGTGGGGACCCTCCCCGGGAATTCAAGCCTGGAAAAGGTTCTCTGCTTCCCTGTGAGCCAGGTCGGTACCGGAGCACCAAAGCTTGGGGGGGGGGGGGACGGACATGGGGGGCTATGGAGGATGTGGGAAACTCTGCTTTTGCGCTGGGGGAAGCACTGAGCGTTGGGGAGGGGGGATGCTCTGTTTGGGGGGTCCTGTGGGATTTGGGGGAGCAGCTCAGGTTTGGACCACCTCTGCACCCTCTATATGGGGAGCGAGCGGTTCCTTGTGTTTGGGTTTATTTGCCCCTTATTTTGGTGCAGCAGCACCCCCAAAACACCTCATTGAAGACTTTACAGGAAGGGGGGGATCAGTGGTGGCGTTACGGCGTTCCCAGCAGCACGGCTCGGTCCCCAACAGTGGCACCGTGGCATCGATCCCAAACGCGATCGACTGGGAGCATCCCTCAAGGCGGATGCCATTGGCGCTGCTCCCATCAGTGCACGGAGCCGCCCGTTCTCAGCCGCTGCTTGTTCAGAGGGGGGGTGATTTGGGAGGTTCAGGCCCCCCCCCCATATCACGTCCTGAAGGTGCCAACTCATCACACGGATGAGTTGTCCCTATGGGAAGGGCGGAGGCCGGATGGGGCTTATCTCCAGCGTGCAGCTTGGGGGTATCTGCGGTGGCTGCTTCCCAATCTGTATCTGCGGAGGGCGCTGGCGCTGACCGGGTCCCTGTGTTCCCCACGGCAGGATGAGCTCCGTGGCCAGCCCCGAGCCCCTGCCCGAGCCCCCCGGCTCTGGGCCCCGCTACCTGGAGAGCTTGGCTGAGGAGGACCCCGAGTACCTGCGGGCGCGGAACATGGCAGCGGACCTGCGGCAGGACTTCAACATGATGGAGCAGAAGAAGAGGGTCACCATGATCCTGCAGAGCCCGGTAAGCGGTGGCACCTCTCGGAGTCTGAACCCCGTCCCTCTTTGTCCTCAAACCCCATCCCTCCTTGTCCCCAAATCCTATCCCTCCTGCGCCCCCAAACCCTGACCCTCCTGCCCCTCTCCCTTCTATCTCCCTTTGTCCCCAAACCCTGTCCCTTCTTGTCCCCAAACCCTGTCCCTTCTTGTCCCCAAACCCCATCCCTCCTGTCCTCAAATCCCACCAGTCTTGTGCTCCAAACCCCATCCCCTCCTTGTCCCCAAGTCCTATCCCTCCTGTGCCCAAACCCCATCCCTCCTTGTCCTCAAATCCTATCCCTCCTGCTCCCCAAACCCTGCCCCTCCTGTCTCCAACCTTGTTCCTCCTGCCCCTCTTCCTCCTATCTCCCTTTGTCCCCAAACCCTGTCCCTCCTTGTCCCCAAACTCCATCCCTCCTCTGCCACCCAACCCCATTCCTCCTGTCTTCCACACCCTCTTCCTCCTTGTCCCCAAACCCTATCCCTCCTGTCCTCAAATCCTGTCACTTCTGTGCTCCAAAACCCATTCCTATTTGTCCCCAAATCCCACAGTTTCTGTGCCCAAACCCCATCCCTCCTGTTCTCAACCTTGTTCCTCCTGCCCCTGTCCCTCCTTGTCCCCAAATCCTATTTCTCCTTGTCCCCCAATGCCATCCCTCCTCATCCCCAAACCCCGTCCCCCCTGCCCTAACTCAGACCCTCCTGTCCCAACCCCATCCCTCCTCTTCCAAGCAAATGCCACTGTGTTGGATGGGGGCACGTCCCTGGCTGCCCAGTAGTGCCCCCACCGTGCCACCAAGCTGGCAATGTCACTGCCACCGAGCCCATGGGGCTGCTGTCACTGCGTTATCAGCGGTGGCACTGCCACCACGCAGTGCTGTGATTGCCACCGCGCTGCTGATGCCACCAAGCCAATGATGCTGCCACCACCGACCCGGTGGTACCCGCACCCCGGTGCCACCGGATGCTCCCTGCTTGGTCACCGCATCCCTGTGGTGATGGGGATGACACCGGTGGGGCCGGGGTGCCGCAGTCTTTCAGGGAGGAGCTGGAGAGCCTCATCCAGGAGCAGATGAAGAAGGGGAACAACTCGTCCCACATATGGGCCCTGCGGCAGATCGCCGACTTCATGGCCACCACGTCCCCTGCCGTCCTCCCCACCTCCCCCATGGGTACGGCAGCAGCTTTTTTGGGGCAAAAAGGGAATAATTTGGTGAAATTCTGGAGTGTTTTCCTTAATGTATGGGTTTGGAGGTGAGAAAACATCCCATAGCGCTGCATGTTCTCCTTCCCAGTAGAGAGGGGTGAGGGTGGAGGGAGGGGATTGAGGACCACAGGGGCAAAGTGGGGGTCACGCTGCAGACCCCAAGTAGCCTCTTCCAAAACCCTGGGATCTCCTAAAACCTTTGGGATCCTCCAAACCTTTGGGATCCCTTTATCTTCGGGACCACCAAACCTTCAGAATCCATTCAACTTTTGGCACCACCAGACTTTGGGATCCTTCAAACCTTTGGGATCCTCCAAACCTTTAGGACCCTCAAACCTTTGGGATCCCTTTACTTTTGAGACCACCAAACCTTTAGGATCCTCCAAACCTTTGGTATCCCTTTACCTTTGGGACCCCCAGACCTTTGGGATCCTCCAAACCTTCGGAATTCCTCTACCTTTGGGACCACCAAACCTTTGGAATCCATTTAACTTTCGGGATCCACCAAACCTTTGGAATCCCTTGAACCTTTAGGACCCCCAAACCTTTGGGACCCCAAACCCAGCTCCATCACCCTCCACTCCCCAAGAGAACATCCCGGTGTTGGGAAGGGGCTTTCAAACCAAACCGCCCCCCACTTCTCTCTCTCATTTTGGGGGTGACGCATCCCCAGGGCTGGCTTCTGTCACCCCCATCAATGACCTGCACGGCCCCGAGGCACCAGCGCTGGCCAAGGGCGAGCGGCTGATGCGCTGCAAGGTGGGCAGCATCCACCGGCTGCTGGACCTCTATGGCTGGGCCCAGCTGGGACATGCGGCTGTCACCGTGAGCATCCCAAAAACAGGGGGGGGAATGGTGGTTTTGGGGGGGTTTGGGGCTATTTTGGGGTGTATTTGGGGTATTTTGGTGTGTTTCCTTTTGGGAGAGTAAGGTTTAAGGGGGATGTGGGGCTTTTTTGAAGTGTGGGAGGTGTTTGGGGGGGGTTGAGGGCTTTCAGGGCAGGGGGCTTTGGGGGGTGCAGGGGGGTTTTGGGGGTGTTTTTAAGGTTTTTTTCCCTTTTTGATATCTCTACGGGCTTTTTGGGGAGGTATTTGGGGGTTCTGGTGGATTTGAGGACGTTCAGGGTGGGATGGTTCATGGGGGCCTTTGGGCAGGGTAAGGTTTTGGGGGTACAGTGAGGTTTTCGGGGGTGATTTTAGGGTGCCTTTCCCACTTTCGTACCCACATGTGCTTTCTCTCACCGCAGCTACGTGTCAGCAAGGAACAGGAGCATTTCTTGGTGGCCCCACAGGGGTTGGCATGCAGCGAGGTGACAGCAGCCAGCTTGGTGAGCACCCCTGTTATCCCTATAGCATCACCCCCATCCCTGTTATCCCTATATCATCACCCCCATCCCTGTTATCCCTATATCATCACCCCCATCCCTGTTATCCCTATAGCATCACCCCCATCCCTGTTATCCCTATAGCATCACCCCCATCCCTGTTATCCCTATAGCATCACCCCCATCCCTGTTATCCCTATGGCATCACCACCATCCCTGTTATCCCTATCCATCACCTCCATCCCTGTTATCCCTATCCATCAACCTCATTCCTGTTATCCCTATAGCATCACCTCCATCCCTCTTATCCCTATCCGTTAACTCCATCCCTGTTACCCCTATCCATTGCCTCTATCCCTGTTACCCCTGTCCATCACACCCATCCCTGTTGTCCCTATCCATTACCTCCATTCCTGTTATCCCTATAGCATCACCCCAATCCCTGTTATCCCTTATCCATCACCCCAATCCCTGTTATCCCTTATCCATCACCCCCACCCGTTATCCCTGTAGTATCACCCCAATCCCTGTTATCCCTGTAGCATCACCCCTACCCCTGTTATCCCTGTACCATCACCCCTACCCCTGTTATCCCTGTAGCATCACCCCAATCCCTGTTATCCCTTATCCATCACCCCCACCCCTGTTATCCCTATCCATCACCCCCATCGCCATCCCTTTCCATCACCCCCACAACCTGGGATGCTGAAGGAGCTCCGAGCCCCCTCTCCGTCCCCCCCAAGATCAAGGTGAACGTGCTGGGGGCCGTGGTGGAGCAGGGCAGCACCAACTTCACCCCGGACACGCGCAGCTTCAGCCTCCACGCCGCCATCTACGCCGCCCGCCCCGACACCCGCTGCATCATCCACCTGCACACCCCGGCCACGGCTGCAGTGAGATACGGGGGTGCAGGGGTGGGTTTTGGGGGGGGTGGAAGGGCTTTGTCACCCCCTCCGTGTCCTGCCGCAGGTATCGGCCATGCGCTGCGGGGTGCTGCCCATCTCCCGCGCCGCGCTGCTGCTGGGGGATGTCGCCTACTTTGACTTCAGAGGGGAGGTGGAGGAGGAAGCCGATCGGGTCGAGCTCCAAAAATGCCTTGGTCCCACCTGCAAGGTGAGGGCACGGGGACACACACGGAAGGGGTGAGCCCGTCGCGCTCTCCTTGTCCCGCTGACGTCCCCGTTGGTGCTGCAGATCCTGGTGCTGCGCAACCACGGGGTGCTGGCGCTGGGGGACACGGCCGAGGAGGCCTTCTACAGCATCTTCCATCTGCAGGCAGCCTGCGAGATCCAGGTGAGCACCCGACTGTGCCCCGAGCTGTGTACGGCCTCAGCATCGTGCCCATGGGAATAAGCACTGAGTTGTGTGCGGCCTCAGCACCATGCACATGGGAATAAGCACTGAGCTGTGTGCAGCCTCAGCACCACACTCATGAGAATAAGCACTGAGTTGTGTGCGGCCTCAGCATTGTGCCCATTAGAATAAGCACTGAGCTGTGTGCAGCCTCAGCACCACACTCATGAGAATAAGCACTGAGTTGTGTGCGGCCTCAGCATTGTGCCCATTAGAATAAGCACTGAGCTGTGTGAGGCCTCAGCACCATGCCCATTAGAATAAGCACTGAGTTGTGTACAGCCTCAGTACTGTCCCCTAGGGCCATGCTCCGAGCTGTGCCAGGTCCCTGCTGTCACCTCGGTGCCCCGCGCATCCACGGATGCTGTGGGTGCCGTGGCCATGCCCAGCCCCACCAGCATCACCCCCCCCTTGCTGTGCCGCAGGTGTCGGCGCTGGCGAGCGCGGGGGGCACAGAGAACCTGATCGTGCTGGAGCGGTCCAAGCACCGTGCGCATGAGGTGGGCTCCGTGCGCTGGGCGGGCAGCACCTTCGGGCCCATGCAGAAGAGCCGCTTGGGCGAGCACGAGTTCGAAGCCCTGATGAGGATGCTGGACAACCTGGTGAGGATGCTGGGACGCCGCCAACCCAACCGCGCTCCCATCTCTGCCCTTTCCTCCTTATCTCCTAACCAAACGTCGTCCTTTCGCAGGGGTACCGCACCGGGTACACCTACCGCTACCCCCTGGTGCAGGAGAAGAGCAAACCCAAAAGCGATGTGCTCATCCCCGCCACCGTGACAGCCTTTGTGTTCGAGGAGGAGGCCGCCCCTGTCCCCGCGCTGCGGCAGCATGCTCAGAAGCAGCAGAAGGAGAAGACGAGGTGGCTCAACACCCCCAACACCTACATGAGGGTCAATGTGGCTGAGGAGCAGCAGGGCAGTGCTGGCAGCCAGAAGACAAAGACGACGGTGAGGGGCTGCTGGGGCAGTCAAGGGGGGGTTTGGGAAGGGAGCTGGCTCTGGGAATGGCATTAGCTTGGAGGGTGATGCATCTATGATAAAGGGATGGATGGGATCTGGCCAGGAATGCACAGGGATCTGTGAGAAGCGATAAGTGCTGCTTTTGGTACATTTATTAAGCACAAACTTTCCTTTCCTCCTCTATTCCCTGCCGTAATGATAGTTATTGGAAAACCCCATCTCCCCAGCCTCACAGGGAAGAGCTTTTTCCTTATCCCCAACCTGAACTTCCCCTGTTTCAGTTTGAACCCATCACCCCTTGTCCTATCGCTACAGTCCCTGATGAAGAGTCCCTCTCCAGCATCCTTGTAGCCCCCTTCAGACACTGGAAGCCGCTCTGAGGTCTCCATGCGGTCTTCCCCCTTCATCATGTGTTGTTTATGGGGGTTTTCCCTCCCTGATGCAGTGGCTGAAAGCAGACGAGGTGGAAAAAGGCAGCAGCGGGACCCCCATCCGAATCGAGAACCCCAACCAGTTCGTGCCCCTCTACACGGACCCACAGGAGGTGCTGGAGATGAGGAACAAGGTCCGGTCCTGGCCCCAAACCCTGCCCCGAGGCTTTGGGATATGGGTGCAGGGATGTTCACAGACCCATGGGGAGGGGGACGGCTGTTTCCTTGCCCCTAATCCGCATCTCACCCATAGATCCGGGAGCAAAACCGCCAGGATGTGAAGTCAGCCGGACCCCAATCACAGCTACTGGCCAGTGTGATCGCAGAGACCAGCCGCAGCCCCGTACGCCACCCCACATCCCAGCCCCACATCCCGTCCCCGCAGCATCCTACCCCTCACGGGGCAGGGGGGTAACACCGCTCCGGGGTCTATTCCTTCAGTCCACAGAGAGCCATTTGGGAGATGCAGAAGCCAAAGAAGCATCCCGGGATGAGGCCCCCCCGGAGCCGGAGCCCCCGAACCCCTTCAGCCAGCTGACGGACCAGGAGCTGGAGGAGTACAAGCAGGAGGTGGAGAGGAAAAAGCTGCAGGGTAGGAAGGGTAAAGGGGAGCCCCGATCCCAAATCCCATTCCATGGAGCTTGGAGCAGCTCACGTCTCTGTTGGCAGGCGAGAAGGCTGCTGTGGCCGAGGAGAGCCAGGCTCCCCCTGCATCCCCACCGCAGAGCCCGGCCCCGACGCCTGCGGAGCCCTCGGAGGGTGAGTGAGCCCATGGGAGCAGGGGACAGGAGGATGGGGTCTGCAGCGAGCGACTGAAGCAGAGGGATGCGGGTGGATGCAGCCGGACCCTGCTTGAACACGGATAAACATCTCCGTCTGCCTGCCCGGCTCCAGTGGGGAGCAGCGCTGATGGGGGCTCACACCATAAAGGCAGCAAAGCCACCGCTCGCTTTGAATGTCACATCGGGAGCATCCATTGGTGGCTTTGCTGGGTGCAGGGGACATCTCCATCCTGCTCCTAACAGAATCAACCGGGACGGGAAAGAGCTTTAAGCTCATCCAGTCCAACCCTTCCCAGCACTGCCAAGGCCACCACGAACCCATGGCACTGAGGGTCTTGTCTACATGGTTTGGGAACACTTCCAGCCTGTTCCAATGCCTGGGCATCCTTTGGGGAAGGAATTGTTCCTCATCTCCATCTAAACTTGTCCTGGTGCAGCTTGAGGCCGGTTCCTCTTGTCCCATCACCTAAGGATGCGACATTGCCATTGTGATATGGTCCCACGTTGTCACTTACAGCGGGTCTTGGGGGGGCAGTGGGAGCTTCTGGCTTGCTCATCGTGTGTCGTGGTGTCTGTGTCTGTGTCCACAACCTCTTCCTTTCTCTTTCCTCCCCGTGTGGCTCTCACCCAAGGAGTTACCTCTGCCTCTGAATGCTTGTCACTGTAGTAAGTACGGAGAGGCCATCCTTAAGGAGGAGGGACACGGGTGCAGCTCGCGGTGCCCTTGCTCTCCGTGGCCCCAGCGCTCTCCTGAGGGCTTTGCAGCAGGAAATGCCTTGGGTTTCCTTGTTCTCTTTGCTCCCTGCTCTCATTCCAGCGGCGAGGCCGGGATGGAGCCAGCCGCCTGCCCTGCCTGCCTCTTCCCGGCTCTCCATCCCACCTCGCTTGTCCTGCAGGGAGAGGGGGGGGAAGCTCAGGGAAGCAGCGCCTGAGGCAGGAGGGGATCGAGCCCCATTGTTCTCTATGCACAGAGGCCAAATCCTGCTCCTGCCCAGGGGGGATTTAAACCTGCCCAGCGCCGGGCGCTGATGCTTAAACCTCACCTCTCCTCTTTGCCGTTGCCAAGGTGACAAGAAGGAGGATGGGGACCAAGCGCCGGCTGATGCTGCTGTTGAGAAGGAGCCACCGGCGGTGGTGAATGGGAAAGATGAGGAGCAAAGCACCGAGGAAAGCAAAGCCGGGGAGCGGACGACGTCCCCTGCCACCACCGACACGGATGCTCCTAAGGAGAAGGAGACGGTGACCAGCAGCCCCGTGTCCCCCGAAGGGTCCCCTTCCAAATCGCCCTCGAAGAAGAAGAAGAAATTCCGGACCCCGTCTTTCCTGAAAAAAGGCAAAAAGAAGGAAAAGATCGAATCCTGAGTGTCCTCCGAAGCCTCCAGCCCGGAATCCGCTCCGGATGGAGGCACCAAAGAGGCAGGGATGGCTCCTGCAGCTGAAAAGCCCGGAGATGAGCTGTTTCCTTGGGTATTCCCGGCACCAGGCACCTCGTCCCCTCGTCACCCGCTTATTGGAGGCGGTCACTGAGCTTAGGAAAGATTGTGGCCCCTGTTTGCTGCTTGGGGAAACACCCGCTGCCATGCCCCTTCTCCCTTCTCCCTCCTGGGTACCAGCCCCTTCCCCAGTCCCGGATTGAGGGTTGGATTTGGGGTGTTTGTTCCCCCTTTGTGAAATGCAGGGCGCAGCTCGGATGCGCTCGGTTTGAGGAAGAAAAGGGTGGGTTTTGTTGTTCTTTTCCTACCTTCTCGTCCCAAGCTCCACTGGAATGGCTTCACCCCCTGGGCAACATCGGTTGCTGCTTTGCCAAGGGAATTGGATCAGAATGGGGGGGGATTGCTCTTCCTGAAGGAGAGGCCACGGCCTTGTGAGCCTTTCCTTTATGGATCACAACCTTCCTCTCCTTGGCCTGGAGTCCCCTTCTCCCGGTGCTGCTGCCTCTGTGTTTGTGGGATGAGGAAGAGCAGCCGGATTTTCCCACCTCCAGACCTGCACCGGAGAAGGGAGAAGGAAAAGGAGCCTCTGGGAAGGGTCTGTGCTATTAAAACTGAGCAAAACTTCACTAAGTGCTACTTCGGGATGAAGACGCTGCCACCTCACTGCCGATGCCACCGTTCCCGTCACCTTCACCACTGGTTGTGCCACGCCGACACCATCCACATGCTTTTCCCAAGCTCTGGAATGCCAAGCGCTCCTCCCTGGTTGTTTCCTTCCCACCCAGCCTCGCCTCCAGCTCTCCATACAGCGACATGACCATCATTCCAACCTCCCGGCCATGCCCAAAGGGAAGACGAGACCCAGCGATGCTTTGCCCTGATGCTGCTCCAATGCTGGTATTAAGGGGACAAAACCAATGGATCAGCCCCTATCCTCCTCCAACACAGAGGGATTTGCCATCTCCATGGGGACAGGGCTTCCTGCGGGTCCTGGATCCATGGGCTCTGCGTTTCCTCACCCCAATCCCATATTCCCACATGCCACCACCAGGTTTTCCAAGCCTTTCTGCTCCTGGCTTTTGTTTTCCCTTGCGGAAGAGCAGAAAGCCAAAGGGAGGAGGTTTGGGAATGCAGGATGGGTTTTCCTTGCAGGGCAAGTGAGTTGGAGAGTAAACCATCAGCTCCAGGGGTCAAAAGAGGGGACCCTGAGCTCCCACATTGACCATCCATGAGGACAAGCAGGTGCCCATCACCTTTATATCAGCCTTTGGGATGCCCCCCGCAGCTCCGTACCCGTTTCCCATGGGATGTTGTTAACTGCCACCGGTTCTAAAGCTCTTTGGGGCCCCTTTTGCCATGGAGCCTGCATGTCCCAAGCCACAAGCCCCCATAGGGGTGGCTGTGCTGCCTCTCGGGATGCCATGGTTGGTTCATTACAACACTGCCGCACACCCCTGAGATGCTCTGTATCCATGGGCTGTGCAATTCCTTTTCTCCAGGGGTTTTTAGAGGAGACAGGGATTTATTTCCCCACTTGGAAGCCCGGGGTGTGTCAAGCATCTCATGCAGCATAGCGAAGCAAGAGGTACTGATGCCTTCAGCAGGCTCAAATAGATGCCACCATGATGCTGGTCCTTGCTGCAGATACAGGGTTACATTGACGTGACTTGTCAGGGCACCCCTGGGACCATTCCATCCTCTGGATAACATGGATAACTCTTCCTCTATCCCCTACCAGCGTTTTTACCCACTATTGCAGCCCATTGGCTTGCTGCTTCCTTCTCCTTCCAGCCTCAGGCTGGGCTCTGGATGTGGGAATCTGGTGGCAGGGAACCAGGAACACATCCCTGGATGCAACCCATTGCTCCGAGAGGCGCCCATCACCCTCCACGCCTGCACCCCAATGGAAAAGGAGAGGCCAGTTCCAACGTGGGGAATGAGGATGATGAAGACGGGGTTCCATGGGCTGGGGAGGCTCCCATCGAGGATGCGAGTGATGAAGCCGAGAGGAGGCTCTGCCATTGGGGACCAGAGGGAGGGCAAGCGCCGGTGTCCGACAATCGCTGTGTGTAAATAAACCCCGTGTTTGGCACCTCCGGCGCTGCGGAGCTTCGGGGGGCGGCAGGGGGGGGCCTGGCCCCGTTGCGGGGCTGGGGTTGGGGGTCTGGGGCTCGCACCTTGCTGGGGATGGGGACGGGGATGGGTTCAGTTCCTCCGCCATGGGGCGAATGGGGGGGGGGCGGAACGTTTTGGCTGCGGAACCAAAAGGCGGTGGCACCGGTTGCCGGGGGAGCCGGAAGTCCGGGCGCTGAGGGGCGGCCATGGGCCGCAGCCGCTCCCGCTCGCCGCCGCGGCGCGGTGAGGAGGGGACCGGGTTCGGGGCTCCGGGAGCGGGTAGAGGCCGGGGGCCGGGGGGTGTGCACGGCTCAGGGCGAGGAACCGGGGGTAGGGCCGGGCCCTGCGGCTTCCCCCGTCCTGTGGGCAGCGCGGTGAGCGGGGATGAGGCCGCGGAGGGCCCCGTTGTCCTCCTGCTCCTGCCGCACACATCAGCCCCGTAGGGAGCGGCCTGCGGGCGGGTTGAGCACCACAGGCCTGGGCAAGGGGGTTTCCTGCCGCCATTCCCGCCTCTGAGGGTGCTGGTGGGGATATGTGGGGCCAGCGGGGCTGGAGGAGGTGGGAGGGGGTTATTGTGGGGTGTCCGTATGGGAGCTGTCACTGCAGGGAATCCCAGACTGGTTTGGGTTGAAGGGACCTTAAAGCTCATCCAGTCCCAACCCCTGCCACGGGCAGGGCCACCTTCCACTGGAGCAGCTTGCTCCAAGCCCCTGTGTCCAACCTGGCCTTGAACACTGCCAGGGATGGGGCAGCCACAGCTTCTCTGGGCACCCTGGGCCAGCGCCTCAGCACCCTCTCAGTAAAGAATTTCTTCCTTAGATCCAATCTAAACTTCCCCTGTTTCAGTTTTAACCCGTTACCCCTTGTCCTGTCACTACAGTCCCTGATGAAGAGCCCCTCCCCAGCATCCTTGCAGCCCCCTTCAGACACTGGAAGCTGCTCTGAGGTCTCCACGCAGCTTCTCTTCTCCGGCCCCAATGCTCTCAGCCTGGCTCCTATGGGATCACATCAGTGGGTTTGCACCCAGGAGGGCTGAGGAAGCAGGCACTGACTGAGGCTTTTCCCAACACAGAGCGCAGGCGTTCCCGATCCACCTCACGGGACAGGGAGCGGCGGCGCAGGGAGCGATCCCGGTCGCGGGATAGGGACAGGAGGAGGAGCCGCTCGCGCTCCCCGCACCGGCGGCGCTCCAGGTGAGCGGGGCTGGGATGAGCCCTGCGTGAGGCGCGGTGTGGGGCAGCGCTGGGAAGCGGGATGTGGATAACGTTGCGGTGACGCCGCAGCCGGGACGGCGCGAACCCGCCTGCGTTTGTAACAGGTCACCGCGGCGGCACCGGTCCAGCTCGTCCTCCCCGCCGCGGCTCAAGGAGAGGCGGGATGAGGAGAAGAAGGAGGTAAAAGACTCCAAAGGCAAAGAGCGGCAGATCACGGGTAAGGGAATTGGGTTTTCCTCCTTAAATATGGCCCCAGTTAGGCTGGGATTGATGCTGCTTTGAAGTGGTCTTGTCACAGCCGGATGGCTGCTTTTATCCAGCTCTTTCATTCCATTGCCTTGGCAGAGGAGGATCTGCAGGGCAAGACAGAAGAGGAGATCGAGATGATGAAAATGATGGGCTTTGCCTCCTTTGACACGACAAAAGTGAGTGTGGATGAGCACGATGGAGCCTGCAGCCACCTCTGACACAGTCATTGTGCCCTTTTGCGGGGATACTCATGGAATAGAATCATGGAATCATCCAGGTTGGGAAAGGGCTTTAGGATCATCCAGTCCAACTGTTCCCAGCACTGCCGAGGCCACCACTAACCCATGGCACTGAGGCCTTGGCTCTACGGTGTGTGAACACTTGCAGGGACGGTGACTGCAGCCCTGCCCTGGGCAGCCTGTGCCAATGCCTGAGCATCCTCTGGGCAAGGAATTGTTCCTCAGCTCCATCTAAACCTGCCCTGGTGCAGCTTGAGGCCGGTTCCTCTTGTCCCATCCCTTGTTTCTTGGGAGCAGAGCCCAGCCCCTCCTGGCTCCATCCTCCTCTCAGGCAGTTGTAGGGAGCCATGAGGTCCCCCCTGAGCCTTCTCTTCTCCAGACTGAACCCCCCAGGTCCCTCAGCCCTTCCCCATCACACTTGGGCTCCAGGCCCTGCACCAGCTCCGTTGTCCTAATCCATAGTTTTGGAGCCTCTTTTTACTTCATCCCTTGCAGGGGAAGAAGGTGGACGGCGCCGCGAATGCATACGCCATCAACGTGTCGCAGAAGAGGAAATACAGGTTTGTGCATTGCCAGGCTTTCCTCTTTCCAATTGGGAATCCCAATTGGACATTCCACCAGGGTCCTAAAACAATCCCGGTGCTGCCTTGGTGGGAGGTTTCCAGGGAATTCCATTCCCTGATGCCGCTGGGCACCATCAAGGGTGTTTCTTTCCATGTGGATTTGCTGATGGCTGTTCTTTCCCTCCGGCCACAGGCAGTACATGAACAGGAAAGGAGGATTCAACAGACCCCTGGATTTCATCGCTTGATTCCGTGCTTGCACTGAGCGGGATTTCGCTTGCCAGAGACCGGATTTTGGAGGGATTTGGGATTATTCCCAACAAATCCATCATCCCCACACCACGGCCTGGAATCCCTCAGTATTTTTCATTACAATACCCCCCATGGGTCGTTCCTGGTGGCATTCCATTGTATTTTCCCTGGTATTTTCTGGCATTTCAATAAAACCCTGTGTAAATATTAGTACTTTTAATTCTTACTTTAATAGTCTTCACTTAGAAGCTTCTAGAACTGAATCAAACCAATTGGGGCCGCAACAGCACCTCATTGAGACCCTCAAACTGGGGGAAAAACCCCTTTTTTGGCTTATTTTGGACAGCCTGGCTGCTGGTTGCTGCATCCGGGTGTCCTATACCCTGCTATGCTGCCGCCCTTAGGTAATTAACGCGCTTTGCTAATGAGCATCACGCCTTGTTCTACCTGCCGCTGAAGCCCCGCCCCCTTTTCCGCTTGCTGCCTCGCCATTGGCTGCCGGCGCCCGAGGTGTGACCGCTCGCGCCTCCCAATAGCGCGAGGCGGTCGGGTGGGTGTGGCCAACGGGCCAGAAGGCGTGGCGCGCCCATCCAATGGCAGCGCGAGGGGGGCGGGGCTACAGCGGCAGGTTCACCCCCCACACACACACCCCCACCCTCCCGTCTCGTGCTGGTGCTGGGCGGGGCGTCCTCCAGGCGTCCTCCAATGAGCAACGGCGCGGGCGGGGCGTCCACCAATGAGCGGCGGCCGGGGGCGGGGCCTGGCGGAGCGGCCGGTTGAGGCGGACACAGCCGCCGTTGCTCCGCCGTTGCCGTCGCCGCCGCTCCCGGCCGGGCCTGGCCCTCAGGCGATGGCGACCTGCGGCGGGGGCGGCATCCAGCTGCTGCTGGAGGCGGCCGAGTACCTGGAGCGCCGGGAGCGAGGTACCGCTGCCCCCTCACCTCCCCTTCGGGCACCCCCCGGCCCGGGCCCCGCCGGCCCTCACCGGTTGTGTCTCCTCAGAAGCCGAGCACGGGTACGCGTCGCTGCCGCCCGGCGGGAAGGACGGGGAGGCCGGGCAGCGCCGCGCCAAGGCCCGGAAGAGCGGCGGCGGCGGCAGGTGACGGCCGGGAGCGGGGAGGGGAGGGTCAAGGATCAGGGTCAGGCCGCCATAAGGGGGGGGGGTCCTGCGGCCGGGCCCAGTGCAATGGGTGCCTGGTGGTGGCGGAGGGGATCCTGCTGTCAGTGGGTGCTTGGGGTATGGTGGGGTTCCACTGCGTGGGGTGCGTGGCAGGGCTGGATGGGACCTTTCTGTCACAGGGGTGGTGAGGGCCCAGTACCGCTGTCATGGGGCGTGTGGCTGGATGGGGACTCCCTGGTCACCGAGCGACCAAGCTGGGTTACATCCTGCTGTCACTGGGTGCTTGGGATGCAGTGAGGTCCTGGGGGGTTGCTCCTGTCCCTGCGGTGCTGAGGCTCCAGTACCGCTGTCATGGGGCGTGTGGCTGGATGGGGACTTCCCTGTCACCAAGTGACCAAGATGGGCTACATCCTGCTGCCATGGGGCACCCTCCTGTCACTGGGTGCTTGGGGTACAGTGGGGTCCTGCTGTCACAAGGCACATGGAAGCACTGTGGGGAACCCTCCTATCACAGGGGTGCTGGAGCTCCAATATGGTCCTGACTCCCTGGTCACCCAGTGACCGAGCTGGGTTACATCCTGCTGCCATGGAGCACCCTCTTGTCACTGGGTACTTGGGATGCAGTGAGGTCCTGGGGGTTGCTCCTGTCCCTGCGGTGCTGAGGCTCCAGTACCGCTGTCATGGGGTGTGTGACCGGATGGGGACTCCCCTGTCACAGTGTGACCGAGCAGGGTGACATCGCACTGCTGTGGGGTGCCCAGCAGGGCTGGATGGGACCTTCCTGTCACTGGGTGCTGGGGCTCTGCCCTCACAAAGCTCCATAGTCCTCCTCCCCATCCCCATCCCACCTCCATCACCAGGTCTCCATCAGCACCCAAAGCCCCAAGCTGGGCTGGTCCTTCCGGAGCATCCCGGTGGGATGTGAGGGGAAATCTCCCACCTTGGGCAAACAGGGGTTGGAAACACGCACTTGTCTGACGTGGTGGGAGGGTTTGCTGCAGGGAATGTGGAAGTTGGGCTTTTGGTTTCAGGCACGCGCTGCTGAAGCCTGGGAAGTGAAACCACGCTCAGGGTTGGATTCAATCCCTGAGTGCTGCTTTCCTGGGGAATTCCTCAATTATCCTCCCCAGCATCCATCCAGAGCCTCAACACGGGTTTGGCCTCTCTGTTCTGGGTCCTCAACGTAAGGACATGGAGCTGTTGGAGGAAGTGCGGAGGAGGCCACGAGGATGCTCAAGGGCTGGAGCCAGGCTGAGAACATCGGGGCTGTTCAGCCTGGAGAAGAGAAGCTGCGTGGAGACCTCAGAGCAGCTTCCAGTGTCTGAAGGGGGCAACAAGGATGCTGGGGAGGGACTCTTCATCAGGGACTGTAGGGATAGGACAAGGGGTGATGGGTTCAGACTGAAACAGGGGAGTTCAGGTTGGAGATAAGGCAGAAGCTCTTCCCTGTGAGGGTGCTGAGGCGCTGGCACAGGGTGCCCAGAGAAGCTGTGGCTGCCCCATCCCTGGCAGTGTTCAAGGCCAGGTTGGACACAGGGGCTTGGAGCAAGCTGCTCCAGTGGAAGGGGTCCCTGCCTGTGGCAGGGGTTGGAGCTGGAGGAGCTTTAAGGTCCCTTCCTTCCCAAGCTGGAATTCAGTGATGTTGAATGCACTGCCCGTTCTCAGGAATACCACACCACCTCCTGTCTGAGCTCCAAGCAGTTGTGCTGAGCAAGCCCCGCCAGCCTGGGGGTTACATCTTTTCCACGGAGTATTCCATTATTCCTGCCAGGACTGCGGATTGATTGCTTTACCCTCTGGTTTGTACCGCAGAAACCTTGGAAAACCTTGGAGCCAGTTCCGGTGTCCCTGGAGTCGCTCTGCTCACTTCTGCCTTTCCAGCGCCCATTGTGGCTTATTCAGGGCCATCATCAGCTGAGCCTGGGGAGGGCTGAGCCCTGGAATGCTGCCTCTGCACCGGGATGTGCCCATTGAAACAAGGGAGACTTCATTGAGCAGGGCAGAGCCTGAGCAGATCCATCCCGACACGTCACCGGGAGCCCATTGCTGCCTGTGTTAGCGGCTGTTTGCCCAGGGAGGAGCACCAGCTCTGTCACATCTTCCTGCTTGGGAGCACACCAGCAGCAAGGGCTGGACCTTTGAGAGGTGCCATAGCAGCAAACACCTCCTGGAACACCCCCTGAGCTTGGGTCTGACCCTGAATCCCAAGGGATGTTTCCTTCTCCCTCCTGCCATCACCTGTTAGGAGAGCAGGAGGCAGCTTGCGGCCTCTCGGTCCCATCTCAAGCAGGTTCTGAGTGGATCCGTGGTGTTTGTGAGCCTGCACAGGCTCCGAATTCCACTTTTGGGAGATTTGAAGCTTATTCTTCACTTAAAGCCAAGCAAAGGTTTTCTTGGAGCAAGCTGCTCTAGTGGAAGGTGTCCCTGCCTGTGGCAGGGGTTGCAGCTGGATGAGCTTTAAGGGTCTTTTCCAACCCAAACCAGGCTGGAATTCCATGATTCTCTGCTTTAGGACCAAGGGAAGACCCTGGTTTCACCACAGTCATGAGGTTTGCAAGCAGTGGTGAAAGGCTCGATGGGGATTTTATCCAGAGGAAAATGTAATGGAGAGATCCCATGGGAGCCAAAGACCCGAGTCCTTCCTGGCTGCTTGCAGATGCCATTCCCTTGCCTGGCAGGATAACTCCTGTCTAAGTGAGAAGCTTCTCCATTGGGATTGAGTGATTCTGGACTCTTTGGGAGCAGGTTGCTTCAAGCTATGCCACCAGGAAGCAAATCCCAAGGAGCCGGGACGAGCATCAGAAAGGCTGTGCTGGCTTCCCAAGCATCCCTAAATGCTGCTGGTGAAGAAGACTGGCGAGCATCTTTGGAGCATCCTTTATTTTCCCTTCAGCATCAGGCTCTGGGACAAACCAGTGCTCCCAGAGCCAATAGGTTTTCCTGGCCCTTCATTGCCATTTATCCTGGAATTTCCCCATTATATTGAGCCATCTGCATCCCTTTCTGCTGCTTGCACTGTCCCCAGGGTACCGAGTGGCTCTGGAAGCTCCCAAGGTTTGCAGTTTTCCAGGGAATGTTGACTGTTGGGGCCTGTTAATCCTGATGGTGGTGTCCCCAGGCAGACAGGAGTTAATGATTGGTTCTTTCTCTTCCAGGTCGACACACAGTGAGATGGAAAAGAACAGGTAAGGGTTTGGGTGAAGCGCTGCTTTTCCAGGGGTTGGGAACCAGGGTCGGGAGCCAAGGAGGTGCTGAGATGAGGAGCGGAAGGGCAGGGATGAGGCAGCTGGATAAAGTGGTCACCAAGAGGCATCCCCTGGCATCCGTTTGCCTTGGTTAGAGCAGAGCTGTGTTGAAATCGTGTTGGTTCGTTGCACAAGGGGGTGCTGAGTGCTCCGTCCTTCCCATCCCGTCTCTACAACTGCCTGACAGGAGGATGGAGCCAGGAGGGGGCTCCCAAGGAACAAGGGATGGGAGAAGAGGAAACAGCCTCAAGCTGCACCAGGGCAGGTTTAGATGGAGCTGAGGAACAATTCCTTGCCCAAAGGGTGCTCAGGCATTGGAACAGGCTGCCCAGGGCAGGGCTGCAGGCACCGGACTGGGATGGCTTAAAGGATGGGCTTAAAGCTCTTTTCCAACCTGGCTGATTCCATGATTCCATGAACAGGTTGGGAAGCTGAGCTTCAATCCAGGCAGAGATTAAACACCCTCCTTCGTTTAATACCTTAATCCCATCCTGTGGTGGTCAAGCCTTGGCTGGCACTGGGAGCAGTGATGGGCAGATGGATATCTCATGGGGTATAAGGACATGCACAATGAAATGAGCCCATGGGCTTGGAAGGTTCTTTTGCCCAGGAAAGGAATCCTTTGAGGTTTTCCTTCTACTGTTACATCCCAGTGGGAACTGGGCAGGTTTTTCAGCATGCAGTAGGCTGGGCTGGGTGAAGCAAGGCACAAATGGGTCTGTGCCTGTGTCTCTGTGTGCCTCTAGCTTCGGAGCGGAAGCCATGGGTTGTGTAATGCTGGGGGCCAGCAATCCCAGTCTGGTTTGGGTTGGAAGGGACCTTAAAGCTCCTCCAGCTCCAACCCCTGCCACAGGCAGGGACCCCTTCCACTGGAGCAGCTTGCTCCAAGCCCCTGTGTCCAACCTGGCCTTGAGCACTGCCAGGGATGGGGCAGCCACAGCTTCTCTGGGCACCCTGTGCCAGCGCCTCAGCACCCTCACAGGGAAGAGCTTCTGCCTAAGAGCTCAGCTCAGTCTCCCCTCTGGCAGGTTCAAGCCATTCCCCTTGGCCTGTCCCTACAGGCTCTTGTCCCAAGCCCCTCTCCAGGTTTCCTGCAGCCCCTTTAGGCACTGGAGCTGCTCTCAGGTCTCCTCTTCCCGCAGCAGAGGGGCAGGATCCCCTCCCTCACGCTCTGGGGGTGCAGCCCAGCACAGGGGGGCTCTGGGCTCAAGCTGGGTCATGGGGAGCTTCTCATGGACCAACCCCCCCAAATCCTCCTCAGGCTGCTCTCAATCACTTCCCATCTCTGAGCCCATCAGTGCTTAGGAGCAAGGACCTCGTGTTCTGTTTGTGTTGTAACTCAGAGGTTCTTTTGTGCAGGCAGCTGCCTGTTTACCCCTCGCACACCCCAAAACAAGATAGGCAGGAACTTGCAAAACCCCAGCTCACAGCTGCCCGTGCTGATGGCGCGGTTCAAAGGTGGGTGTTGCAATGATGCCCAAGGATGGGACCTTCACCTTGGTTCTCCATGGAGGAAGGGAGTTCCTGGAGGAGCCAGGCTTCCCCTTGGCAGTGGTAAAGGGTTAGTATTGATGCAGCCAGTCTGGGTGTTAGACACAGAGCGAGGGATTCCTGGTGCCCGAGGAGCCTGGTGCTGCTCAGGGCTGGCGATCCCTCAGGGACCTGGTTTTGTGGTCACTGTGTGCCAAGGTGATGGATCCGGATGTGGCTGTTTCCTATGAAACACAGGGAAAGGGAGCGCTCCCAAATGGGACCTGACGGCGCTGTTGTGTGATCTGCCTGCAGGCGAGCTCACCTGCGGCTCTGCTTGGAGAAGCTGAAGAGGCAGGTCCCGCTCGGGCCCAAGGACAGCAGGCACACCACCCTGAGCCTGCTGAAGAAGGCCAAATTGTACATCAAGGTGAGCACGGGCTTGGTCGGTGCTGCTGAACCCACTGTGGAGATGCAGTCATAGAATCTCAGCCTAGTTTGGGTTGGAAAGGAGCTTAAAGCTCACCCAGCTCCAACCCCTGCCACGGGCAGGGACACCTTCCACTGGAGCAGCTTGCTCCAAGCCCCTGTGTCCAACCTGGCCTTGAACACTGCCAGGGATGGGGCAGCCACAGCTTCTCTGGGCACCCTGTGCCAACGCCTCAGCACCCTCACAGGGAAGAGCTTCTGCCTTATCTCCAACCTGAACTTCCCCTGTTTCAGTTTGAACCCATCACCCCTTGTCCTATCCCTACAGTCCCTGATGAAGAGCCCCTCTCCAGCATCCTTGTAGCCCCCTTCAGACACTGGCAGCTGCTCTGAGGTCTCCACGCAGCTTCTCTTCTCCAGGCTGAACAGCCCCAATGTTCTCAGCCTGGCTCCATACGGGAGCTGCTCTGGGCCCAAGCATCCTCATGGATTAAAGTTGAACCAAGCATCCCAGGGCAGGGCTGCAGTCACCGTCCCTGCAAGTGTTCACACACCGTGGAGCTGAGGTCTCAGTGCCATGGGTTAGTGGTGGCCTTGGCAGTGCTGGGGAGTGATTGAACCTGATGATCTTAAAGGTGTTTTCCAACCTGGTTGATTCCATGTGCCTGCCATCCCGTGTTGAAGCCAGGGAGCCTCTCAGCAGCCGATGGTGGCTGTGTTTAGGTGGCTTGGAGAACAAAAGGGACATTTCTTGTGTGGCTGGAGGCTGGGATCTCGGGATCAGGCTGGGATCTCGGGATCAGGCTGGGATCTCGGGATCAGGCTGGGATCTCAGGCTGTCTTCTCTCCCTTTCATCCCCTGCAGAAGCTTGAAGACGACGACAGGAAAGCCATGCACCAAATAGAGCAGCTGCAGCGGGAGCAGCGGCACCTCAAGAGGCGGCTGGTGAAGCTGGGCATGGAGAGGATAAGGGTGGACAGTATCGGATCCACTGTTTCCTCTGAGCGCTCCGACTGGGATAGAGGTGGGAGCCGGTGCTCGGGATGGAGGGGGTGGGAGCTCTGCCCGGCTGTGCTGTAACACTGCTCCTCTTGCAGAAGAGCTGGATGTGGATGTGGAGAGCACGGACGACCTCACTGCAGACCTCGACTGGAGCAGCAGCAGCCCCAGCGACTCGGATGAGAGGGGGAGCCTGCGGAGCGTCTGCAGCGACGAGGGGTATTCCAGCTCCGGCATCAAGAGGTTGAAGCTGCAGGGCGATTGCAAACCCTCTCTTGGTCCATAAGAAGCAACTCCCGTGGCTGGTTCACCCCTGGCTCTTTCCCATTGGATCCTGTTAGGTAGCACACTGGGCCTTCCCATCCTTCTCTTGCACATCCTTCATGGAGCACTGACTGAAAGGAAGTCGAACCTTGCTCAAGTACCAAAATGCCACTTGGGGCTGGGGGTGGCAAGCTCCAATTCCCACCCAGAAACTCTTCTCTCTGAGATTCCCACATTCCAGCTACATTTGGAAGCACCTGAGGGTATCACAGCCGTAACAGCAACCTCCAAAACCCTCCCTGGAGCTGTCACTGCCTGGTATTCCTGATCTACTCCATATATTCCGGATCTACTCCGTACTATCCCAGTAGTTGATGGCAGGGCCCAAATGTAGAGGTTTCTGGGTGAGGATCTGAAGGCAGAGCCGGACGCTCGTGTAGTTTAGATCCATGAGGGAATGGAGGTGAGTTGTGTCTTGGGATTGCACTGCCAGTGTTAGTCGGGGGGCTCGTCCCCACCGACTCTAAATATGCAGGAGAGCAGCACAGCCGTTTACAGCCCAGCCCTGCCGTGTTCCCAGAGCCACTTCCTCACAGCAGGAATGCTGCTCGGGGAGCTGTGGGTCCTCAGCACCCCTCTCAGGTCGGATGCTTTCACTCTGGGAAGTTTTGTGTCCTACCTAAAACCAAACAGCGCAAACCGTCCCCATCCCTCGTGGCTGCATGGCGCTGATCCAGGCTCCTGGAATTCCCTTTTCCACGCTTCTTGTCTCTGGGACAAGACGTTTTTCTACCTCGGAGAGATGAACAGAGATTGTCTCCATCCCTTTAGCACAAACCCCACACAGATGATGCCTTGTGGCGCAGCAATAACCCGGTGTGGTTGATGGCTCAGCAATAACCGGCACATCCCAAGCACTTCTCCATCCAGCAGCGATCTCCTGGGCACTCCAAGGGGCTCCTGGAGGATTTTGGTTGCTGCCTTAAGGGACACAAACCTGAATATGGCAAGAAGGACCCAGGGCCCCAATTGAGAGAGCACAGGAGCTGTAAGCAGTATTTGTTCATTTTCTTATGTTCTGGAGGTGACCTTCTTAGGACTTCCTGCTTTTATGGATGTTCTGGATACTTTACACATAGGGGTCTGCTAATGGAGATGTTTCCTTTCTCCTCGAGCCGGGCAAAGGTCTTTTCCACCCCTCTTCAAACCTCTTGATCCCTGTTGGGCTCCAGCATCGGGCAAGGAACCGCTTTGTTCTGCCAGGATTTCTCCAAGTGAAGCCACCAGAGTGCAGGGAAATGGAGAAAATCCAACTCAATTCCTGGTTTATTTCCTTTTTATTCCTTCTTTCATTTCCTTTTTATTCCTTCTTTTATTTCCTTTTTATTCCTTCTTTTATTTCCTTTTTATTCCTTCTTTTATTTCCTTATTAGCATCCCCAATCTGGGTTTGGATCATTTGAAGCCTCTGAGCAGCAGGAGGATGGGGAACGGAGCTGCCAAATCACTGCAGTCTCCCAAATCTCAGCTCTTTTTGCTGGGTTTTAAGAGAGGAAAACCAAAGCCATGGAGGATTATTTGGTTTAAAGCAGCTGGAGTTTTCCAACATCCAGCATCCAGCATGGACCCGGATGCCTTCAGCATCGGCATTCCCGAATCCCAGCATCCAGCATCAGCTTTCAAGGCAGAAAGTGGCAAAGCACCATAAAAAGGAAGCGGAATATCAGCTCTTTGTTTGCCAAAAGCCCTCCCTTGCCCTCTTCTGGAACCACCTTGGCATTCCCAATGGAGCTCCGGATCGCACTACCTCTGAGCAGGGAAGGGTTGAATGGGAGGTAGGAAGAGGTTTCAGCTCAGCATCAGTTACTGGTTCTCTCAGTGTTGTGTCTCTCTCAGTCACCCTCCACCTTCTTGCCCTCTTCTCTCTGTCCCTACCAAGTCCCAGACCTTTGCACTGTCGGGATGTTCCCACTCCGGCCTGAGGGCAAAGAGAAACAGGAACCCTCCATACGGATGCACTAACCTGGAATGGGGCTGGAAACGCGGCGCTGGATTCCTGGTGAGCAGCCGGGACTGTCTGCAGCGGCTTTGGGTCTCTCCGGGTCCCCCCTTTGCCAGCCTTTTCCTTGGAATTCACTGATCCACCAGCATTCCTAAGAACTAAGCTGCAGGTAGGACACTTGCGTAGATGGGGATTCACAAGAGGGGGCGAGGAGCTGCTCGCGCGCCCCACGTTTACGACGCTCATGGCACAGGCCTGGGTTGAAAACACGCTTTTTGGGGTTAGTTCATTTTGCCTTTTTTCCTCATCCCAAACCACCATTCTGGGAGGTGGGACCCATCTCCAGGCAGGGAACGGGAAGCTGATGGGAATGGGGGCCTCTCCAGAGGCAATTGCACTTTGCTGCCTGGTTTGTCACCCTATAGCGATGGATTGGGCATCACCCCCCTTTGTTTGGAGCTGTTTTGGGGCTGGACACAAGGAAAACCACTGTATCCAAGCCCTGTGCTTCCCGGGAAGCATCACCTCCTCACTGCTGAAAGCCACAAGGTTTGTTTCATCCTCTTGCTTTATCCAGCCAATGAGCCATTGGAACACCCTCACCAGAACCATCGCAGCGTTGGGTTGGGGTTTGTTGAGTGCTTTTTTGGGTCACATTTGGTGCTTTTCCACCTTTTCTGTTTCATTCATTTCATCTTTTTGCTTCCTGAGAAGCTGATCCCGCTCCGGCTCCGCAGATGGAGAATGGGAATTCTCTTTCCAGCCGTTCTGGTCCTGCTGTAAATACCCCATTGTCATCCCCAGTCCTGTGTCAGGACCATCTGATGGTGCTTTTGACTACAGTTGGCACACGCCTGTTTAGAGCATGTGTTTGAGCAGACGTTTGCTGGGTCCAGGGGTAATTTGTCTCGTTGGACTGTTCTGTTGTTAGAGAATAAATTATTGCAGGACGACAGAGAACCTTGTGCCTCCATCCCACCCTTCCCCATCCCGCTGCCTCCATCCCTCCCTTCTCCATCCCATTGCCTCCATCTCTCTCTTCTCCATCCCATTGCCTCCATCCCTCCCTTCTCCATCCCATTGCCTCCATCTCTCCCTTCTCCATCCCATTGCCTCCATCTCTCCCTTCTCCATCCCATTGCCTCCATCTCTCCCTTCTCCATCCCATTGCCTCCATCCCTCCCTTCTCCATCCCGCTGCCTCCATCCCTCCCTTCCCTGTCCCGCTGCCTCCATCCCTCCCTTCTCCATCCCATTGCCTCCATCCCTCTCTTCCCCATCCCATTGCCTCCATCTCTCCCTTCCCCATCCCATTGCCTCCATCTCTCCCTTCTCCATCCCATTGCCTCCATCTCTCCCTTCTCCATCCCATTGCCTCCATCTCTCCCTTCTCCATCCCATTGCCTCCATCTCTCCCTTCTCCATCCCATTGCCTCCATCTCTCCCTTCTCCATCCCATTGCCTCCATCCCTCTCTTCCCCATCCCATTGCCTCCATCTCTCCCTTCCCCATCCCATTGCCTCCATCTCTCCCTTCTCCATCCCATTGCCTCCATCTCTCCCTTCTCCATCCCATTGCCTCCATCTCTCCCTTCTCCATCCCATTGCCTCCATCTCTCCCTTCTCCATCCCATTGCCTCCATCTCTCCCTTCTCCATCCCATTGCCTCCATCTCTCCCTTCTCCATCCCATTGCCTCCATCTCTCCCTTCTCCATCCCATTGCCTCCATCTCTCCCTTCTCCATCCCATTGCCTCCATCCCTCTCTTCCCCATCCCATTGCCTCCATCTCTCCCTTCCCCATCCCATTGCCTCCATCTCTCCCTTCTCCATCCCATTGCCTCCATCTCTCCCTTCTCCATCCCATTGCCTCCATCTCTCCCTTCTCCATCCCATTGCCTCCATCTCTCCCTTCTCCATCCCATTGCCTCCATCTCTCCCTTCTCCATCCCATTGCCTCCATCTCTCCCTTCTCCATCCCATTGCCTCCATCTCTCCCTTCTCCATCCCATTGCCTCCATCCCACCCCCTTCCTATCCCACTGCCTCCATCCCTCCCTTCTCCATCCCACCCCCTCCCTATCCCACTGCCTCCATCCCTTCTTTCCCCATCCTGCTGCCTCCATCCTTCCCTTCTCCATCCCATTGCCTCCATCCCACCCTTCTCCATCCCATTGCCTCCATCCCACCCTTCCCCATTCCACTGCCTCCATCCCATTTTGGTACCCAACAGGGCAGAGCTTTGCTGCTGGCAGGGTCTGGGGCTTTCCCTATGGTGTGGGGTTGTCCCTGGGTTTAGGTCCCCATCCCTGGATGCAGCCTCTGCTGCTTTAGAAACCATGGGACAAGCAGGGCAGGCACCGAGCTGTTTCAGGGCTCAGCCCTCTGATTCCAGTCCCTTGGAGTTGTCCTGGATCTGGCCACAGTTCCTCTATGGAAGTGCCAAGGGCAGGCTCCATGTACTGCCATACCCTGCACCTGCAGGCAGCATCCTGCACCCTTCCCAGTGCATCTTCTGTCCCGCATCCCTCCTACCAAATCTTCCATCGCACATCCCACATCTTCCACTCTGCATCCCTCCATCCTGCATCCTTCCTACCAAACCTTCCATCCCACATCTTCCACTCTGCATTCCTCCATCCTGCATCCTTCCTACCAAACCCTCCATTCCGCATCCCACATCTTCCACTCTGCATCCCTCCATCCTGCATCCTTCATCCCGCACTCTCCATCCAGCACAGACCCACAGAATCAGCAAGGTTGGAAAAGAGCCTGGCTGGATCCAGTCAGTCCCTCAGCCTGCATCCACCCCATGCTGAAGATGAGAGTCCTGGGTTCTGCTGGAGGATGGACTGGATGGGATGGGAGGGATGGAGCAAGGGATGAGATGGGGAAGGGGGGGGGGTCCCCTCTCTGTTTTGGAGGTGGTGCTGGTTTTACCATGGGCCCTATGCCCTCACAGGGCTGCTGGTGGCCCTCACAGGGTGCCTCTCTTTCCTCCCAGGCTGTGCTGCAGCTCCTGCTGCTGGGCTCTGCAGTGTGTGGAGACCCAGGTTGGACCCTTGGGGTCCCTTTCAGCCCCCAACCCCCCCTGGGTGAAGCCCCCCCATCTTTCCTCCCCCATGGTGGGTGCAGGAGGCTCAGGGCGTGGGGTGAGCGTGAGCTTTATTCTGTGGGTGCTCCTGTGCCCTGTCCCTGTGGGGCTGTTGGGGGGCTCAGGAGAAGGGGATGGCGCTGAGTGGGGTGAGCTCCAGCCCCGGCTCCATGGTGCCAGGGGGCCGGTGCCGGGTGCTGGGCCGGGGGCTGCCGTGGTGCCCGTACTGGAACTTGATGCGGAGCTCCCCGATGCGGGCCTGGGGCAGGATGTTGGGGATCCACTCGATGATGAAGGGGGTCGGCTCCTTCTGGGTGGGAGACATGTTCCCTGGGGGGAGAGGGAGAGAGTGTGGGTCCTGGTGCCCCTTGAGGGGTTGTGGTGGTGGTATTGGTGGTAGTACTGGTGTGGTGATGGTATTGGTGTGGTAATGGTGTTGGTGGAGTGGTGTTTGTGCTATGGTGTTGGTATTGGTGTGGTAGTGGTGGTGATATTGGTGGTAGTATTGGTGTTGGTACTGGTGGTATTGGTGTGGCAATGGTGGTGGAGTGGTGTTTGTGCTACAGTGTTGGTGTGGTAGTGGTGGTATTGGTGGTAGTATTGGTGTTGGTACTGGTGTGGTGGTGGTAGTGTTGGTATTGGTGTGGTGGTGGTGGTGGAGTGGTTGTGGTGGTGTAGTGGTGTTTGTGCTGTGGTGTTGGTATTGGTGTGGTAGGGGTGGTGGTGGTAGTGTTGTTGGTACTGGGGTGGTGGTGGTGTTGGTGTAGTGGTGTTTGTGCTATGGTGTTGGTGTGGCGGTGGTGGTGGTATTGGTGGTAGTATTGGTGTCAGTATTGGTGTGGTGGTGGTGGTGGTGTAGTGTTTGTGCTATGGTGTTGATATTGGGGTGGTGGTGCTATTGTTGTTGGTACTGGTGTGGTAGTGGTGGTGGTGTGGTGTTCGTGCTATGGTGTCATATTGGTATTGGTGTGATAGTGGTGGTGGTGCTGGTAGTAGCATGGTGTTGGTATTTGTATTGCTGTGGTGGTGGTGGTGGTGCTGTGGTGTTGGTGCGGTGGTGGTTGCTGTTGGGGTGGTTGGTGTTGGTGCAGGTTCCTGGAAGAGGCTGGTGAGAGCTTTAGGGCCTTTAAGGGGTAAGAGAATGTGGGCTCCCCCTTTAATGCCAGGCGGTGTCGCAGTGGGAGCCCCCCTTTGCGCAGGCTGAGCCATGGGTGGCTTTGGGGTGCGGGGTTGGTGTTGCTGCAGGCTCCTGAAGCAGCAGCACAAGACCCCAGAGGTGAAGTCTGGGGCTCTTCTCCTCTGAGGAGTGCGAGAATGGGGGTTCAGGTGGCTAGAGATGAAGAAGAGGAAGGGCAGATTTTGGGGGGCTTTCTCTGGGGATGAAGGATGAGGAAATGGGGCCCATGTGTCCCCCTTGTGCCGTGTTCTTGTGCTGCAGCTCCCTGGGGAAGGAGCCAAGGTGGAGTTTTGAGGGGCTGGGTGAGTTTTGGGGGCATTTTCCCCCTGGGGGTGTGCATTGGTTGCCTCTGCAGGCTCCTGGAGGGGAAGAGGAAAGGGGTGCCCACTCCGGCTGGGGACAGAGGGGAGGTTTTTGCTCTTCCTGGTGAACAGCGTGGGACCACCTCAGTTGTCTGAGACCATTTTGTGGTGGAGGGTAGGGGGCTGTGTCCCCCCCAGCCTGTCCCACTTACCCACTTTGAGGAAGGTCTGCAGCTCCAGGGGCCGGATGGGTGGCTTCTTGGGGTGCCCGTAGGCCTTGGCGATGCTCTCCACCTCCACCTTGGGGCACCTGAACACCTCGTAGGTCCCATCCTGGTTCTGGATGAAGCTGCGTGTGATCTCCAGTGGTAGCTGCCAACAGCGAGGGAAGGACCTGGTGAGGGGCTGGGGGGAGTATAAGGGGTGGTGGTGGGGCTGGGGGCTGCCTCCCCCCTCACCTCTGGTGTATCGAAGATCTGCTTGACCTGCAGCACGTTGGTGATGTGCCACGTGTACTTGGAGAAGGTGCCCAAGGGGAGAGCATCCTTACGGACAAAAGCTGCAGGGAAGGAAAAGGGTGGTGAGGGACTGGGGGGGCTGCAGCTCACTGGGACCTTGTGGTGCTCTCCTGCTCCCCTCTTGTGCTCCTGACTGCAGCTATCTGCCTTTGGCATAGAATCCCAGGCTGGTTTGGGTTGGAAGGGGCCTTAAAGCTCATCCAGCTCCAACCCCTGCCACGGGCAGGGACCCCTTCCACTGGAGCAGCTTGCTCCAAGCCCCTGTGTCCAACCTGGCCTTGAACACTGCCAGGGATGGGGCAGCCACAGCTTCTCTGGGCACCCTGTGCCAGCGCCTCAGCACCCTCACAGGGAAGAGCTTCTGCCTTATCTCCAACCTGAACGTCCCCTGTTTCAGTTTGAACCCATCACCCCTTGTCCTATCGCTACAGTCCCTGATGAAGAGCCCCCCTCCAGCATCCTTGCAGCCCCCTTCAGACACTGCCTTACCCCGGAGCAGGGTGCTCTCCCCTACCAGTGGTGGAGTTGGGCAGCCTCTTCTTTGTGCTCCCACTGGAGATCCTCTGCTGCAGCGCCTCGAAGAAAGCCTGAGGGATGTGGAACACCAGTGGCTCAGGCTTGCCTGTGTGGGTATGAATGAGAAGACAAGGGCTGAGGGCAGGGGCGAAGCAGGGCTGAGTGGGGACACTCCAGCTATTCCAGCCCTGCCAGCACCTGACCACCTTCCCCATAGAGCTCATAGGTTGGTGTTTGTGTCCTTTGCCCAACCCCTCCAATGCTGTCCTAGTATGTCCCTGTCTGCCCTGGCCTGGGGTGTGCAGTGATGGGGCCTTGCTTGCAAAGCTGGGTGATGACAACTTCACTGTCTTTAAGAACACATCTTCTGGGTTAGAAGTGACCCTTGGGATCGTGGAGTCCAACCCTCTACCATGCACAGCAGGTTGTGCCTCTGCTGTCACTGCCAGCAGCGTGCTGGAGGCCAGTGATGCTCACAGTGACGCACAGCAGGATGTGTGGGTTTGCCTGATGTGACACTCACTGCTCCTATGGTGCTTGGAAAGGGCTGATCCCCCTCAGCCATTTCTCCTTTCTCAGCATAAACACCAACACCAGGCTGCCAATAATAAGTCTGTGTTCAGGGGAATGACCCAAAGCAGACAGAAACTTCTCAAAGCAACTGCTTGCTTCCCTTGGGGCCAGCAGTTATTTCATAGGATCAGAATGGTTTGGGTTGGAAGGGACCTTAGGATCATTCAGTTCCAACCCCCTGCCATGGGTAGGGACACCTCACACTAGAGCAGGTTGCCCAATGGTCTGTTCAACCTGGCTTTTCCTGCTGCCAAGAGCTTCATGATGGAGGTTGTGCATGGTGGAAGGGAGAGGACTGATGCCCAAATGGTCCCCAAAGCCGTACCCTCGAACTGGTAATGCATGGTTTGGTGGATGCGCTCGGTGACACTGGCCAGCCACTCCTGGAAGGAGAAGGTCACCTGGGACTCATCCAGCAGCTGGGGACAGCCTGCAGGAGAAAGGGAATGGAGATCAGAGCCTCAGGGGTGTTAAGTTTATGGTTGGAATTGATGATCTTAAAGGTCTTTTCCAACCTAAACGATTCTATGACAGCATGAGCTGAATGGCTCTGGGCATCCACCCGGTCCTGAGTGCTCTCAGCCTCCAGTGAGATGCATGGCCAAGGCTCACCTTGTCTTTTCAGCGAGGAGGAGGCAACTGCTGGCTTCTTCAGGCTGCTTCTCCTGGGGTTGCTGTGAGTCAGGTCCTGCGCAGGGAGAAGGCTGCTGGCCTGTGCCCCTGGGGGATGGATTAAGAGAGCATCACGGCACATGTCCGGAGGCTCTGTGGGCACCCCACACAATGGCTTTTGCCTTCAGCCCACATCTTCCTCATCCCACAGAGCCTCCAGTTGATGCTCACCGGGTGCTGGGTCCTTTTTCCTCTTCTTGGGCTTGGCAGCAGCTGCTTCTCCAGCCTGCACCAGGGACTGGGGACCACCGACCGCCTGTGGCACTGCCATCCCCTTCACACCTAGGAGAAACACACTGCTGTCCTTAAGAGCATCAACACTACATGCATCAGTGCTGCAGGGACATGGAGGTCCTGTGTTCCCCTGCCAACATCATCAACTGCTCCCCTGAGACCCCCCAGCACACCTCAAACATCCTCAGAGAAGCCCTAAAGCCCTCCTGGCCCTGCAGGCACACTTCTATGTGGGGAACATTGAGGGGAACATAATGTCCTCACGTCACCTGTATCACTCTCCTTGGGTGCCAAAAGACACAATGGGATTAGCCAGGGGCACCTTCTGGGGTGAAGAACGCCCTGAGGGACTGCACCCCAGAGGCTCTCACTGAGCTGGGCTTCCCCCAGCGCTGCTCTGGCCCAAGGGGGCAAGGAAACCCAACAACCTGCCCAGAAGAGGAACCCAACTTGCCCCGAGCACAGCAAAGCCCTGGGAGATCTGCATCCATAGAACCACAGAATAGAATCAGATTGGTTTGGGTTGGAAGGGACCTTAAAGCTCCTCCAGCTCCAATCCCTACCACGGGCAGGGACCCCTTCCACTGGAGCAGCTTGCTCCAAGCCCCTGTGTCCAACCTGGCCTTGAACACTGCCAGGGATGGGGCAGCCACAGCTTCTCTGGGCACCCTGTGCCAGCGCCTCAGCACCCTCACAGGGAAGAGCTTCTGCCTTATCTCCAACCTGAACCTCTCCTGTTTCAGGCTGAACCCATCACCCCTTGTCCTATCCCTACAGTCCCTGATGAAGAGTCCCTCCCCAGCATCCTTGCAGCCCCCTTCAGACACTGGAAGCTGCTCTGAGGTCTCCACGCAGCTTCCCTTCTCCAGGCTGAACAGCCCCAATGTTCTCAGCCTGGCTCCAGCCCCTGAGCATCCTCGTGGCCTCCTCTACACTTGCTCCTCATCCCCCCAGCCAGCTCCCAGGGGAGCACAGGGAACATTCACTCTGCTTCTGCATGCTGGATCCAGGAGCAAGCTGCCAAGTCCAGGAGGGATCATTGCACAACAAGCTTCCTGCCTGCAGAGGGACGGGGCAGGAAATAAAGCCCCAGCTAGGAGGGAACAGTGAGGAACCTGCCAGGGCATGAGGAGGAGGGAAGGGAGCAGAACAGAGTGAGCGGCTCCTTGATGCCCCCCCACATGCTCCGCGTGTCACATCCCCCCTCACCTACCACCAGAGTCACAGGCGAGGACATCAGCAAACTCCTGTGCCAAGCTCTCATCGCTGGCAAAGGCACAGATGCAGGCGAAGAAATGAATGCAGCGCTGCGGTGCCGGCGTCTCCTCCTCGCTGCCTTTGATGGGCTTTGGAGCCTGGCAGGAGCAGGAGAACCTGTGCTCTGCCAACGTCTTGGTGCTCACCCTCTGGGCGAAGGAGGCGTGCAGGTAACCCAGGCTGTGCTTCTGGCTGGCCTTGCACTTCACCACCAGCACGTTCTTGGTGATGCGCTGCACCAGCGGCCCCGTGGGCTCTGTTGCCAGCTGCCATATGGTCTGCTTGGTTTCGGGTGAAGCCTGCATGGAGTTGAGCACCGAGCTCTTCAGGGCCAGCGGGGTGGCCTCTGTCTGGCAGTTCAGGGCCAGTTTGATGTGCTGGCACTGGTTCTCCACCACGCCTTGCGTGGCTGCCTTCACACATGACGGCACGTAGCAGCGGCCGGAGCTGAGCTGCGTGATGATGGTGCCGTCCACTGTCTGGATGGTGGTTTGGGACACCCCCAGCTCCACAAAGCACCGGTAATCCGGTCCCCGGTCCCTCTGCCTCACTGAATAGACCTGCAAGTCGGAGCCAGTGATGATCTTGACGGCGTCCACACTGGGCTGTTTGCGTGTGCTGTAGCGGAAGACGGTGCCGCAGTTCTTGTTCTTGCAGCTCAGGCCTCGCATCCCGTTGTAGGTGCCGCAGCGGGGGCATTTCCGGATGCCCCGGAGCGTGGCTTTCCCCAGGTCAGACAGGAAGGAGGGGACCTTGGTCCTCACCGATGCTGGCTCCATCCTCTGGAGAACCTGGATGGGCAGAGATCAGGGAGCAGGATGAGGTAAGCAGCACAGGGAGGCAGCAGGGATGGGAGGGACAGCACCATGAGGGTGATGTCCCCTGTCCCTGCAGTGTCAGAGGGGAGGAAAGCGACACCCAGGTGGGACACAGCATCGCCCTGTGTGACCAAGCACCCACCCTGACACCCATCCCCTGCCATTTCCGAGGCTCAGCAGGTGGAAAATGGGGGTAAAAAGAGAGGTTTTGGTGCATGCAAAGAGAGGTTCATCCCTGGGGGTAAATAACATTAAATGAAAGATGTGGGATGCAAACAGAGCTGGGGGAATGCGTGACAAGGGGCTCAAAAAACACCGCGAGCAGCACTGAAGTGGAGATGACAGAGCAGAAGGGATGGGGAGAAAACCTGGTGTCAGTGGGGCAGGAATGGGGCGATTCCCCCCAGACCCACTCAGCTTGGGTTCCTGCACACTTTGCCTCCCCTCGCTGCTCCCCAGCATGGCCAAACCCTCCCATTCCCAGAGCACTGAGGCAGGGGATGTTTGTGCCATGGACCCACACAGATCAGTTCGGGTTGGAAGGGACCTTAAAGCTCATTCAGTGCCACGGGCAGGGACCCCTTCCACTGGAGCAGCTTGCTCCAAGCCCCTGTGTCCAACCTGGCCTTGAACACTACCAGGGATGGGGCAGCCACAGCTTCTCTGGGCACCCTGGGCCAGCGCCTCAGCACCCTCCCAGGGAAGAGCTTCTGCCTGAGAGCTCATCTCAGTCTCCCCTCGGGCAGGTTAAAGCCATTCCCCTTGGCCTGTCCCTACAGGCCCTTGTCCCAAGCCCCTCTCCAGGTTTCCTGCAGCCCCTTTAGGCACTGGAGCTGCTCTAAGGTCTCCCCTTCAGGAGCCTTCTCTTCTCCAGGCTGCCCCAGCCCAGCTCTCTCAGCCTGGCTCCAGAGCAGAGCTGCTCCAGCCCTCCCATGGCCTCCTCTGGGCTCGCTCCAGCAGCTCCACGTCCCTCTGGTGTCCGTTCTCACCACAAGTGCCGCTTCCCGGTGCCGGTGACCTCCCCCCTCCCACAGCGCACCTCAGCGATCACTGTCACCGTGCAGCGACGCCTCAGCACCGGGCACCTCAGTGCGGGCCGGGACGGAACCGGCCCCAGCGCCACAGGCCGGGCCCCTGGGGTTGGAAGCACCGGGACCGGGACCCCCCTCACCACACCGCGCCCCGCCTCCCGGCATCCTCCCCTGACGTCACTTCCTGCCGCCGGCACCCGCCCCCAACCCGCTCCCGCCTTACCGGCGGCGCGCACCCTCCCGCTCCTGCCCGCACGGCCGCGACGCCGGCCCGCCTCCGCCATAGCGCCCGCTCCTATTGGTCCGGAGATGTCACGTGGGGGCCAGAGGAGGATGCTGGGAGTTGTAGTCCTCGCTCATGTTGGTCCCGGCTGCTCCCGGGAGGCGCTCGTAGGAATTGACCGATTTCAGGCTTTTTCATCCCAAAATCACCCGAGCAGCCGCTTCCCTCCCGCCCGCTTCGGCCCGAGGAAAGCGCGGGGTGAGCGGGTAAGAACAGAAAACACACGCAAGCCGCCGGTTTTGGTGGTTTTTGCCTCATTTTTTGGTGTTTTTTTCCTTGTTTTGGGTGGTTTTTGGCATCTTTCTGAAGTCTGCTCAAGAGGTAGGCCAGAAAAAGCCATTTTTAGCCTCTAAACAGTGCCAAAAAACAGAGCGTTGGTCACTTTCCTCTACTAGGGGCAGTTTTATGCCATTCTTCAACACTTAAGCAAGGAGGAACGTTGTTCCTAGCATCCAGAGGCCAGAAAAGGGAGTATTTGAGGCAGAAATCACATGCACAGGACTCCGTGTCCCACCTTTTAAAGAAGGAGACATACAAATGGTTGTGCAAAACCTTAATTTGCTAAAATATTTTACAGAACCGGTACATGTCAATGTAGAAACCAGTAAAAAAGAACCCAACCAATAAGGAAACCAAGACCCTGCCTTCGTGGTATAGTGAAAACAGGAGTTCTGCTGTCCCTTGGTGCTGAGCTGAGGCTGAGCCCACCCTGAAAGACACTGAGCTATAAAAATGATGTAAATCAATAATTTACCATCAAAACAACCCCCAGTGTAACAAAAGCGGAGAGACGGAGGCTTTGTACAAGAGGCGTGTTTAAAAGGCTTCAGGATCCACACGCTTTTGGCTTGTGTTTGTTAAGGATGGGGTTTGTACAGCGGTTTATAGTACACCGGTGGGAAGCATTGGGAAGGCCAACGGCACGGGCTGCTTCCCAGGAAAGCCAAGAAAACCACCCAAGAAACCCTAAAAAAGGTTCAACGTTGTGCAATGTGCTGCCCCCCGGTCCTGGCAGCACTTAGTCCCTGCGTTCGGCTGCGATTCCAAACCCGCAGGGGTTTAAGAAGCACAGAAAGGAGGCAAAAGAAGGCAAAAGTCGGCGGCTATCCAGCATCTCGTGTCGTGGGATTCTGTTTTGGTTTTTAAACAATGGGGGATGATAATTTCAGGATCAAAAAAATGCTGTTTTGTGGGTTTTTTTCCTTTTTCTTCCCTCCCCTCCCCACCCCAAACCCCGTTTCTCCTCTTGCTTAAATAAATACATGGCATCCACCGCTCAATGGGATAAATCCTGGTGGTGACAGGCACCTCTGGGAGGCTCCCGGTGCTCTCCTCCCTCAGGGTGTTTCAAACCCTGCCACACGGTATCCCGTCTGGTTGGTGATCACGCTCCCGTTCTGCCCCTGTGGTGGCTGCACGCTGTAGTTAGCACCCATCCATGCTGCTGAAGACTGTGTCTGGCTGTTGGGAAAACAGCTCCTTAGGAGATGAGGTGTTAATGAGGGAGAAGGGAATGCAGAATAGGGGGATGTGAATCCAAATCCCATCCCAAATCATCATACATCTGAAATCAAATCACCAGTATCTGAAGGGGGCTACAAAGATGCTGGAAAGGGGCTCTTCATCTGGGACTGCAGCAATAGGACAAGGTGTGATGGGTTCAAACTGAAACAGGGGAAGTTCAGGTTGGAGATAAGGCAGAAGCTCTTCCCTGTGAGGGTGCTGAGGCGCTGGCACAGGGTGCCCAGAGAAGCTGTGGCTGCCCCATCCCTGGCAGTGTTCAAGGCCAGGTTGGACACAGGGGCTTGGAGCAAGCTGCTCCAGTGGAAGGGGTCCCTGCCTGGGGCAGGGGTTGGAGCTGGATGAGCTTTAAGCTTCCTTCTGTAGTTCTATGTAATAAAGCATCGAGGTGTCTTGGCAGTTTGTGTACTGCTATGGACCTGGAATATCACCTCCCCCCAGAAGGGAAACCCCCCTCACCCAAAGCCCAAGTACTCACCTAAACCCCTGCTGACTCCACGCTTGGCTGTACACACCGTAGGCAGGGACCTGCCAGCCATTGGGCACGTACTGCCCGATCTGGGCACTGCTGTACCACTGCCCCCACTGCCCGTACGCCGGCGGGTAGCCCACCTGGTTCTGCAAGGGGAGAACACCTGGGTGTTAGGTGGTGGTTTGTGTCAACTGGTGGGACACACACACCCCCAGGACGCTCTCTGAGGGGGGCTGGCTGCTACGATGACACCAGAACGCCATAGAGATGGGTGCTTGGTTGGATATACCTCTTGAATTCATTTAATAGACACGTTTGGAGCAACCTGCTCTAGGGGAAAGTGTCCCTGCCTGTGGCAGGGGGTTGGAACTGGATGTGCTTTGAGGCCCCTTCCAACCCAAACCAGTCAAGGATTCTATGATATAAGCCATAGGTGACATGCACTGTGTCAACTCTAACTGGCACACAGATGGATTTTACAGCCCTTTAATGGGTTTCTAGCAAAGACTCATGAGCAAAGCCCTCAGTGTGGAAGTTCTGACCTGCTGTACCGGATTGATCATGTCTGGCGTCTCCTTGCCCCAGTAGCACTTCACTACGTGTCCTTCTATAGTCGTCCCGTTGACGGACACAATCGCATGCGCAGCGCTCTCGTGAGAATTAAACCTGTTGAACAGAAGTTGGGCCAACATAAACCACCACCTCCACGTGTAACTGCCAGCAGGAATGCCCAGACAGCTCCACTTGGATCTGGGATGTGATGAACACTAGCCCGGACACAGAATCCTTATTCCTTCCATGGTAGGTGGGGGGATCATGAGGTCTTTTTCCCTGTCTCAGTGTTGGTTTTCCTGCATCAGTGTCATACTTGTCCCTGAACAAATCAGGAAATCTGGCAGCAAGGGGAGTAAATCAGTTCACAATTGGGTTTTATTACCTGGAGCCTCAACAACAAAGAGATGAGGATGCTTCAGAGAAAGCCTCTCAAGCTTGACTGTCTGCCTCGGCTGTGAAATTACACCCAAGGAACAGGCAGATCCCATACATGAAGGGCTCTGCACCAGTTTAGACTGGGCCAAGAGCTTTTCTTTACTGGTATCACAAGCCCTAACTCCCTCCTCAGATGAGGCTGCTGTCCCAGAAAGCTGCTGTGAAGCTTTCACACCCACCCACCCATGCACCACAGCACCAAAACATGTGATACCGTCATTCCCATCACCTTCATCCACCCACATCCTTTGCCTACCGTACAAAGGAGTAGCCTTTATCCGGGAAGACTCGGATTTCCATAATCTGCCCGAAGGGAGAAAAGGTCTGGCGCATCAGCTGCTCTGAAGCAGGAAGAAACACAGCACCAAAGTGAGGTGACCGTGGTGTTATTCACCATGCTCCATGTGACTGTAGTTTGAAGGCACAGTACCTGTGAGCCCCGAGGTGACACCTCCACAGTACACGGTGCAGTTGCTCGGGCTGGACTGATTGACCACATCATCATAAGACAGTTGTTTGGCATTTGCTTAAAGAGATTTTACAGAGCTTTTTAGTGGATCAGACAGACATTATATAGGAATTCTAATCCCGACTGGTGCGAGATGTGGACCGTGACCTGCCAACACCTATCAAGTAGGTCCCACACACCTAATTTAGGATCTCCCCAGTGAAATCTGATGCAGTCCCACTTTGTGTCAAGGACTAAAAGCAAGGGAGTGGAGTTACAAAGCCAGAGTTGTCCTGGACAGCTGGAGGTCAGCAAAGACATGAATAAGGGAGAATCACGGAATCAACCAGGTTGGAAAGGAGCTTTAAGATCATCCAGTCCAACCATTGCCCAGCACTGCCAAGGCCACCACTAACTCATGGCACTGAGGGCCTCGTCTCCACGGTGTGTGAACACTTGCAGGGACGGTGACTGCAGCCCTGCCCTGGGCAGCCTGTTCCAATGCCTGAGCACCCTTTGGGGAAGGAATTGTTCCTCAGCTCCATCTAAACCTGCCCTGGTGCAGCTTGAGGCCGGTTCCTCTTGTCCCATCCCTTGTTTCTTGGGAGCAGAGCCCAGCCCCTCCTGGCTCCATCCTCCTGTCAGGCAGTTGTAGGGAGCGATCAGGTCCCCCCCTGAGCCTTCTCTTCTCCAGACTGAACCCCCCAGGTCCCTCAGCCCTTCCCCATCACACTGTGCTCCAGGCCCTGCACCAGCTCTGATGCCCTTCTCTGGCCCCACTCCAGCACCTCAATGTCACTCTTGCAGTGAAGTGCCCAGAACCAAACACAGGATTTGAGGACCTACATTCATATGTACTCTTTGGAGCCGGAGGTTTTCTCGTCGCCCAGTTCGTTCTGATTTGCCTTCCACCAAGCCACTGACCACCCATCTGCTGAATCGCGTTCTCTGCGTCCTGTCCACGAGAGAGAGAAAAGAAAACCTGTGGTTGGCATCTCTTCCTTTTGTGATAGAGCCAAACTAATGACCCTTCCTGAGAATTGTGATGTGCTGGAAGAAATCATGTTTCAAAGGAAGCAGATTTCAGCAGGGCGAAGGACATGACGAGGCCTAAGACCCTCCTGACTGTCACTGTCACCTCAGTCCATCATCCATTTGGATGTCCTTTGTGTTTAGGAACACTAAAGCAGCAGTAGAGCATTGTGACAAAGAGAGAAAAAAGCATTCTCCTTGCAGGCAGGGAAATCAGCTATGGAGAAGGATTGGGACCAACAATGCTCCCTCCCCATAGTGGCTGCTGAAAATCACTGCCTGCTTTTTAGGGACACTGGAGCCCATACTGCAGCTTACCCATTTATTGAAGAAGGAGACGAAGCCATATCCTTTAGATTTCCCCGTTGCCATGTCCTTAACCACACGTGCATCTCTAAAAAGCAGAAACAAGACCCAGGTCAGCGCCTTCACCACCACCCGAGCCTCCTAAAAAACGACAACTTGAGTCACACCCCTACACCTTATCTTCATGTTTCACCTTTACTAAGGTCAACTGCTTATTGCACCAGCAGCACAGTCAAAGCAAAAGGCTTCTTTTCTACACAGAACTTTACGAATGCTTTGGCAGGTAGTAGCAAAATTAAACTTAAATGGTGTAAAACATGCAAATCAAGAGCTTCTCTAATGTACTTTACAACAGTTGGCCCCCGCTTCAAAATGCTTTTACAGACTGTTAAAGACACAAAACCACGGTCAAAGCAGCTACTCCAAAGAATCACTTTACAGCACGTAGCTAACATTAGCTCAAGGGCTCTCTTTAATCATGCAATCTTTAAATGCGCTATTCATTTGCCAACACATTTCTACCTTCTAATTCAAAGTATTAAATAGAAAAAAATGAAGAAAAGATAGGAATTAAAAGGCATACGTCGCCTGTTAACTGAATTCTTTAATTTTCTCGGGTCAATTCGTTACCCCCTTTTTGGCCTGTGGGCAGCTGTAAATTTTGAGAGATTGACATTTTCAGAAATTATTGAAGAAAAAAAATCAAAACACTGAAACATTCATGTCTTAAAAGAGAAAAAAAAAAAAAGAGAACACTACATATCAGACATCATTTAAAGTGCATTTGTACAACAGCAATCATACAGGACTGATCGGAAACTACGAGAGAGGAGAAGGGGAACAAATAAAGAAGGAACGAAAGAAAAGGGAAAAGAAATAAATGAAGGTTTATAAAAGTAAATAAGAAAACTACAACGTTTGTCCACTGTGAACTGTAGCTTGTAGTTAGCCATGGCAATTCTGTCCATTCTTCAGAGACACTCTGCAAAATAACCAGAGCCCTATTATTTGAGATTGAGTTAAAAAGAGAACCCAGCTACAAGAGCTAAACCCCACTCCTGGAATGCCACTCTACCCTGTTTCTCAGGCAATCTGTGGACACGTCAGCCAAGGGGCGAGATCCTCTTGTGTACCACAGGCCACCCTCTCCTCCCCTCCTTTGCCCCACACAGACAGGCATGAAAAGAACGGGAACAACATAAAACCAGTCAGAAAGTCATGCAATGTCACTTACTGTATAAAATACATGGGGCGGGGGGGGGCAGAGAAACTATAGTGTTAACATGTGCACAATGTTTAGCATTCAGAGACTGGCAAGAAAAGTCACAATGAAGAGGTTTGTTATGCTCAGGGTGGAGAGTTTAAGCTTTTCTAAGCCTTATGGTAACTGGAAATGCTGCATCTTAAGTCTAATTCAGCCCATAGCACCGACACCATCACCAAAGGCCCCCAGGAATATACTTCACCCAAAGCTACAGCAGGAATGTTCTTTCCCTTCTCTTGGTGAGATCCCCATTGCCCCTTCCCCGTCTTCTTCCCCCTTTCCTGAGTTAGGTTAGAATTTGGGTAATACACTACAAATTGCCTGAGAAGAGGCGTTTTGCTTGTCTTAGCTGGGTTTGCTCTGAAGAGCCTATAGAGGGAGAGAGGGGAAAAACTCATCTCTACTTACCCTCAACTGAAAACGTTGAAAATAAAGACTTGAGAACAAGTGAAAACATGCGTACAGCAAGCATAAAAGGAAACCACAATGAAAGTGTGCTTTTACAGTGATTAAAAACCCCAGATGCAAAGAATTACCAACAGGTCTTATGGGCTAATCATGCAGTAGTTCAACCTCGGTGTCATTAAGAGAACAAAAAGCTGAGTTTAGCACCAACCATGTTAACAAAAAGAGTAATGAAAGAAAAAATAATCAGGAAATATTCCATTAGCACCACATTTCCAGAAACCAGGCACTGATGAAGAACAGGAAAAGTCAAGTAGCTTCATTCCACCACTTAAGAGACAGCAGCAATGTATTTCCTGGTTAAAATTGAACAAGTAGAAAATCTTTGGCTTTATTTAACCCCTCGCTTTTGGAACAAGAGTTCTAAAGAGTCATTGCAGGGCTAATACTTAATCTGCTGCTTTTGGGGGAGGAAAAGAACTCGAGTTTCACTTTGGAGAGTCAGGTTGAGGCAGGGCAAGCCACAAATGCCCCACCATAAGCAAGACACCCTTCCCTGTCACCAGCATGTAGCAACAGCTCAGCGCCCGAAAAGCTCTGCTAGAAAAGATGGGACAAGAGCCACAGCCCCACAAGTCTGGACCACGGGCTGATGCTCGCTGTGATTTTATACTCCCCCAGCCAACATTCAGCTTTGCTTTGGGCTCAGGAAGGGGTTTGGGGTTTTTGGGGGGTCATTTGTTAAGGGTGACTGTCCATTGAACCTCAGACACCCAGCGCTGGCTTGGGCAGGGGAAACTCTCTCACAGCTCCACCGCAGTCCCACCTATTCCTGCCTCCCACTCGCACTCATTCCAGCAGCTCAGCTTGACTTTAGAGCCCCTCATCCCTTCCATCCAGACTACACTTGGCCAGAGGATAAAGTGACTCTCCTTAGGAGTCCAACCCTCTGCACTTCCTAGATGACAATTACAAAAGATGCAGTCAAGCGTTATAGTTGTCTGAAGCAAGTCACATTCAGATCACATTTTGTTTTCAAAACCTTATCGTAAGAGGAAATCAAGCTGGCATTACAAGAGTAATACACTGGGCTCTGAGGGGAAAAAAAGACAAACAAAAAACAAACTTACTTCAATTAAATGTTCACTACCCAACACTCCAAAGCACTCTATGTTCTCTTACATCACCATCAAGAAACTTCAATGTCCAGTACAGACAACACTACAAGGAAAATTAATGGTTTACGTTTGGAGGATGGAATGAACAAACCGCTCCTTACTCAGCTACACCCTCAGTACAACAAACTGGCAGGTGGAGATCTGTGAGCACCATTCCCCCTCTGCAACATGTTCACTTGCTATACCATCACTCAGCACTGTTAAGATGAGGGCAGCTCCTTGATCCGAGATGCCCCATGGCTTTGGTTGAGCCCTTCGGGTCAAAGGCTCACACTGACCCAGTGCCAAACGCTTTGAGACCGCTCTAACTGCAGCCTCTAGGTGCCCCAACGAGTCTGGTGCTAAAAAAGGTTCATTTTGTGGGAAATGGGACTTAAACTTTGGCTACGGGTGGCTAGCACACCACAGCTAACAAAGAAACTAAAGCCTCACACAACGTGAACGTGCACACGGACTCGGTCACAGACTGTACAGTGTGGTGCTGATGTGATCACCAAGAGGGGAATGCAAACCCCAGCTTTAGGAGTCAGGTTGTTTTGGTGTTTGCCAGATGAGGCAAGGAGTATAAAACCAAAGCAAGTTCGATGCAACCTGTCTAGGAAAGCAGAACTACTCTAAAGGCTTTGGGTTCCAGGTCCCTGCCTCACGCCCGACCGCTCACACTCAAGCCGCTGGATGAAGAGGTGAATCCTGCACTGCACCGACTCTCCTGTTTTACTTACTGAAACATAAGGCTGCCTCCATTTAGGAGAGAGAAACTTTGACCTCATTTGCCCTAAGGAATGACTTACGATATTCTTCCAAACGGTGCAAAAGCTGCTTTTATGTCCTCGGTTGTAATTTCGGGGCTGAGGTCTCCGACAAAGACGTGGAAATGGTCTTTCGGGGCAAAAAGAGACAAAAAAAGGGATTTTAATGTTTGAAGGTGGCACCTGAACAAGCTTTCCAGCTACGACTGACAACTACATGAAGACTAGAGTTTACCATGAAACAAATTTAATGCTGTTCCTAAGAGATCCTTTGCTTGGCAGTGCTAAGCCAGGGATTTTAAGGCTACTACAGCGACATGTGGCATTTATGGCTTGTATTTTACAAACTGCTTTTCAGACCAACCAGCTTTTACTGTACAATCTTAAACTATTCTTTAGCCTTAAACTATCTACTGAATGTGTCAAGACCACAGGAGGATCTTTCTCTCTGTACACTAGTGTTATGCTTCAACACGGCAGGAGATTTAAACAGGTTTCAGAATAGGGGTAACTCTTGTTCCAGAGCATTTTGAACCTGGCCACAATGTCCAGGCTAACACCAAAGGTGAAAGAAGAACAACTCAATAAATGACCTTGCATTGCCAACAGTTTGCTGTTAAAAGAAGTTTGAGTTCTCAAAAGCCAACAGTTTTGGTTGCCCAGCCAACACACCATGGGAATTCAATGGCTGTGAATCCATGAGTGAACTAAGACTGAAAGCAGGGGAACGGAAACAGGGATCCCTTCAATTTGGATCAGAGCCATAAGAAACATGCACTAAAGCAAACCTAAACTCCTGCATCTAAGGTGTCTTCCACTACAACCAGTGTGCCACACGCTATCCTAGTGATACACAGACTTCTTTGTACCACAGGAGGTACGAAACTCTCCAGCCTATGGAGAGCCCCACTGGCCTATGGAAATTCAAAGCTGGCCAGGAAAAGCAGCAATCCACAGGCTTGCTGTGAGCAAGGGAACTCGATTTTGGAAGTCTAGATACTCCTGAGGAGCCTGTCTGCAGGAGTACACACCTCACAGGGAGCCAGCTGCTGCCCCAACAGCAGGGGATAAGGGGCTTTGTGGCTTTAACTACAACACTCATAACAAACTGCTAGAGATTAGCATCAGAACGGAACAGTGGACCCTAAATTGCTTTCTGATACTACAGGGAAATGAAAGGGAAGTCTTTCCATAAAACAAAAGAAATCAATTAGGAACAAAACCCCCATAGAGAGCTTCAGGTGGTTAGTGAACACCCTGGCGACATTTCATTTTATGTTTAAGAAGACACAATTACCTTGTGAACGCTGTGTGCTGACAACGGTACTACCTGATGACAAAGATTAGATTTGTTCTTTAATTCATTAACACAAACACATTCAATAATATCTTAGGATTATGATCAAAACATTACTGTTTCTAATTGTAGGATGCTTACTGCTTATGTTTAAAAGCTACTCATAGAAATCAAATATGTACTCAAAGCACAAGCAACACTTACTGCTGGTATCTTTCTTCTGGCTGCTGGGGGTCGTCGCCCAGTTGACTTTAACCTCCTGCAAGCATTAGTTGCTCACGTTAGATCAAGCAAATCCCAGCTAAGCTCAGACACCCCCAGCACTTTGTTCTGATGATACAGGGGCACCAGAACCTGTGCAATTTTGGGGTGGAAGCTCAAGTTTAAGATGTATATCTTGGGGAAAGGGTTTGTTCTGTCAGACTGTTTCACTAGTTAAAAGGAAAGACAGGAAGCAGACTTGTTCTGGGGATTTGGTTTGGTTGGGTGGGTTTTTTGCAGGGGGAGAGGGAACATTATGCTGATGAGCTTGAGAACTCTGATAAGAGTTAAAACACTTGTGCACCCGCTGTCTCTAGTTCTACATCCCCAACTCCCTCTGTGTTTTTCCTGTAACAGTCTCAACAGCTTGTTCTTAGTCGTGTCACGTTAAGCCCTTTGCCCAAACCAAGTGCCTAATATTTGCAGTGTATCCACTTTGTCTCAAATGGTATTTCACCCACACCACCTGAGACAGCCTGTTCTTCAACTCCAACTCACCCTGTAGACATGACAGCTTACCTTACCCATTATCTTCCGGCCATTCATAGCAGCCAGTGCTGCAGCCGCATGCCGATGCTCGTAGAACTCCACAAAGCAGTACGGATCATTTCCAGCTGTCTGATAGAAGACACAAACAAAGGATTATTGCTACAACCCCCTTCCAACTCTCCTCTCACTGTTCTACTCAGCTCCTTATTCATTACATCTGAACAGCTCAAAGAAGACAGGCCTTCTTATTTTACACAAAGACCCCAGTCAGTGCACTAATGATGCTAAAGGAAGTTTCAATTCTGCTTTAGAAAGGTTAAAGTATGGCAAAGAACTTTCTCAATCTATCTCCTCTATGACACCCACATGCATGCACATCTTCATTCCTTCTCACAATATCCACCCATCCTTACATATAACATCAGACACAAGGCAGAAATGATGGCAAAAGGACATGACTGTGATCTCCAGCCTTATTACATCCCGTTAACTGTATTTCCAGTGGAATTCCAAAACATGCACGCATAGCCCAAGGCCATGAGCTATGAGAAGCATGAAACCCATTAGGTGAAGGCTCTTACATCCATTATCATTTTGCAGTTTTTGCATGGTCCAATCTGGCTGAAGAGCTGGAGGATGAGTGCTTCAGTCACATCTCTTGACAGGTTCCCCACGTATCTATGGGAGCAAACACAAAGTTAGAACCCATCCTCGAGTCTGCTTGTCAGTAACTGAGCAAACACGGCCCAACGCTGTTCTCCCAACACCCAACCCACCAGGTTAGGGTGCTGACATGAAGTGTGTGGTGGGATTGCACCTTGAGTCATGGAGCAACAGGGCAGAAATGGTTTGGTGACAGTGGGTGGCACAGTGCCTGTCCTCAGCCCTTGGTCCTATCCAAGGTTGGTGTCTAAAACTGCACCCTGGTTGAAAGCCAGGTGTGGACACCTCGACCTACAAACCCATTTCCACCTCTAGGAACAGCAGTTCCAATAACCCCATGCAGTCATTGTTCCCCAAATGCCACCTCCTCAGCTGCCTGAGCAGCTTGATCTTGTGTTTAGCATGCACAGGAGAGGAGATTGGGTCAGTTCCTTTTAAAGAAGGATTCACCATCTGGAAGCATTACATCCTCCTGAAACAACCAAGCTCAAGTGTAGGCATTCCCCCATCCTCCTCCATTTGAAAGCATCAGCCTCCTTGAGCACAGCCCTGCTCTGATTTGGGATGCTGGCATTCTGGGCCATGAAACTCCTCCTCAATCCACAAGCGGGGTTGTTTTTGTTGTTGTTGTTAAGCCCAAGTCACGGGAGTTTTAAAAAAAGCACCCAGAGAAACCTCAGCTCCAAAGGTGGGGCAGCACCTTTCCACAAAGGAACGTTCTGTGGTGAGCCACAGCCTCTGCAACCAGAGCCCCGGCCAAATCCTGCTGCTGGAGCCACGTCAATAAAGCAGCAATCCTCCCTGTCTCCATCCAAGAGCTGCAAAGATGTTGTAAGAAAACAACAAGGCAGCAAATCCTGGGACTTGCTGCACTCCTCCTGTTGACAGAAGGGCTTGAACAGCCTTCATGGAGAGATGGGTGCACTCCAGCGTTGGGTTGAGCAGGAGAGAATGGGGGAATAAGACATGCAAAAAAGCCCTGTTTTTTGGTCAGAAATGACCCTGTATTAGTAATTTGAACAACTGTTTCAGGTAAGAGTCAGAGCTGTTCTGCTTCTTAAAGCCCAAACACCAGTATCAGATCTTCACAAGCATCCTCTCACTCACAAAGCAAGCAATTGCTACACTTCTGAGGAGGTTTCCTTAAACAGAGGATGGTTTTCTGTGCTTCATTAAGGCAATTAACTCTGTGCTTGATAACACCAGGATATTCTACCCTGCCACCAAGTTCAATTGAGTCATAACTCGTGAGACTTCTTATTTTCTCTTTTTTAAAACAATTTAGCAGCACCATTTGGATAATGAATGAGCCACTAAAGCGAGGAGAGTCTCAAGTGACCTCCCAGGTCTAAGTTTATTAACGGTTTATTTGCGGCTGAGCTTTACCTACACAGGAACCTTTGCACTCACGCTGGAGTCTCACCCTGATAATCAGACAGGCATCTCCTGAAGCATTCGCCATCTTAATGCTGGATTTAGCTGGAAAAAAGAGGATTTAGGGAAGTGACCTCTGACAGCCCCATGAACCTCTGCATGGCCAGACTTTTCAAAATGCACACCCTCAAAGGAATCTGTGTGCATACACAGAGAATGTGTAACTGTGTAGTAGAATCATGGCACCAACCAGGTTGGAAAGGAGCTTTAAGATCATCCAGTCCAACCATTCCCCAGCACTGCCAAGGCCATCATTAACCCATGGCACTGAGGCCTTGGCTCCACGGTGTGTGAACACTTGCAGGGACGGTGACTGCAGCCCTGCCCTGGGCAGCCTGTTCCAATGCCTGAGCACCCTTTGGGGCAGGAATTGTTCCTCAGCTCCATCTAAACCTGCCCCGGTGCAGCTTGAGGCCGGTTCCTCTTGTCCCATCCCTTGTTCCTTGGGAGCAGAGCCCAGCCCCTCCTGGCTCCATCCTCCTCTCAGGCAGTTGGAGGGAGCCATGAGGTCCCTCCTGAGCCTTCTCTTCTCCAGCCTGAACCCCCCAGGTCCCTCAGCCCTTCCCCATCACACTTGGGCTCCAGGCCCTGCACCAGCTCTGGTGCCCTTCTCTGGCCCCGCTCCAGCCCCTCAATGTCTCTCTTGTAGTGAGGGGCCCAGAGCTGAACACAGGATTCGAGGTGCAGCCTCACCAGTGCCCAACGCAGGGGCACAATCCCTGCCCTGGCCCTACTGCCGCACTGGTGCTGATCCAGGCCAGGATGCTGGGGGCTTCCTGGCTGCCTGGGCACAAGCTGCTCATGTTCAGCTCCATCAATCAGCACCCCCATGAGCATCTTTTCAGCCACTCTTAGATGCGAGCTACTCACTTCTACACAAAGCTGACAAACTCCAACAAAGTCCTGCCATACTGTCAGCCATGCCAAGATGGAAAAACACAGAGCTGTAGCTCCCCAAGCAACAATCCCTTGTGTTATTTCCTCCTATGGACTCTCTCCATGCTATGCTCAAGCTGTTTGACCACCTTAAGCCTGCCATTGAGCTCTGTTGTGGCTCTGCTTCCCTATGGCTGACACCGGGGCAGGGTCCAGCACACCCGGACCTTGGCCAGGACCAGTTACACAAGAAATCACTGGGTGCTGAGGTGACCCTGCCAGCTAGAATAGGAGATCTCTCCTGTGTGGCATTCCTGTCATCTCCTGCACCTTTCCCATCCCTTTCTCCCCTGCTAATTGGATTCTCATTAATAAGTCAGCCAATGTTGCTTTGAAACTATGCTATACAAGGCAAACTATGCAGACAACTGTATGTATTCACTGCACATTGAATACATCTTCTTGAGAAGTAATATCAGACTAGTGGATGTTGGCACCTCTGAATCTTTTAGACATACAGGGTAAATGAGAAGCGTTCTGCAAGCACCTATGTGTAAAACACAAACAGGAGGTCTCTGTAAATTCAAAAACACTGTCTGCCTTGTAACTGCTCTTCAGATTCATAATCTCTGCCGTTGAAAAGCAGCTTTCAAGGAAGGTAATGCGCCACGTGAACATGGGCTGCCTATCCAGGAAATCATTTACATGAGTAATACAGCTCCTAACGTGCTCTGAAACACCAAGGCTCTAACGTCCCCCTTCAAAGAAGCAGGTGACGTGGAAACAGCAAATACTTCCAACAACATCCAGAACCTGCTCTGGAAAAATGACTTAAAGGTGCTACAGGAAAAGGCACGTGGTTTGCAGACCACTCTGGTGGCCCCTCACGATGCTGCATCCAAGGAAGGAGCCCCATAACCCACATCCAGATGGGTTTTCTTTAGCACTACGGGCAGGAATCGTCACATGAGCAAGTATCTCACCCACACTACAGAGCCACGCTGGAAAGAGATCACTTTTAGCTGCACTTTCTTCCTTCAAGCTGCTCTTTCCCAATCCGATCTGTGACATTCAGCTCATGACAATGCCTCTGTATGACTGGAGAAAAGTCACTCGGAGCGACCCAAAGGAACATCATTCTGGGTCCACTGCTCCATACTCAGCTCATACGTGTTTGTGCAACGAGCCACACGTGCTCCAGGACAGATAACTCCTTCCCCTGAGCAGACCACTCGGCTCCAGACAACGGCTTCATTGGCATGGGGGGACAAACACGTTCCTACATAAACATGCAGCTATGCAAACAGGTCTGACTGTTTGCAGACACCAAGAATAGCTCCCGAAAGGCACACACCAGAAAGACAACGGGATTGTAAACGCAGGGAAAGCTTGGACCAGAGGAGCTGGCTTAAGTCACGTAAGAGCCTCGTTTCACTGCACTCAGCCACGTCATTGAGCAGCCCTTGGGGTAGATGCAGCCACTGCCCAAAGGCACAACTTTCCCCTCGCCATGGAAAAGATCCCATCTCCTTCCTGTCCTTCCTCCCCATAGCTCCAACACTGAAACAGACATCAAAGCTTATACAGAGGTGGAATAGAAACACACTAGGCTGTGATTTCCCAGCTCTTAACAAGGTAAAGCAGTCCAGAGAGGCACACACAGCTAGGATGTGCCCAGCAGCACTCCTGCCTTTCAAACACCACTTGGAAAGCCCAGATCCCTTGACAGCAGCAGGCGTCTGCCTAAGACCGACACAGAAATTGCTTGTAATTAAAGCAATTGATAACTTTAACACATCAAGGAGCTGCCCTACAGCTACGATGAGTTCTTTGATAAGTAACGTGCTCGCAGGGTGCTTTAAACACCCGGTTTCATGGGCAACCCCCGTTTACTTCTACGGAGCTGCTGAATCAGGCTCCAGCTCTGAAACCACGGCACCCCCCACACCCCTGATGAGCTGGCAGCGAAGGAAACGGTGAAATTCCGCCAGATCCTCGCTAAAATGTGCCTGGAGCGAGTACCGAGAAGGATCAACGTGTCCCAAGCCCCCTTCCCTCCACATGTGAGTCCCGGGAGGGGGGCTGGAAGCCGGGAGCACCACTGGGAGGCAAGGCAGGGAACGGGAATAGCGGGACTGGGCCGTCCAGCCGCCCCAGCACTGAAGGCGGCTGAGGAGCCGCCGCTGCCCCGTCGCGGAGGCCCGATCCCGCCGGCCGGGCCCTGAGGGGAGCGTGTGTGAGGGGAGCCCGGGCCGCCCCTCCCCGCAGGGCCGGGAACAATGGGCGGTCTCGCCCCTTCCCCACTCACAGGGTCTTGGGCATTTCATCCTCCATGGCACCGCCCGCCCCAGCTCTTCACGCCGAGCCGCGGCCACGCCGCCCCGTCAGCGCCCTGGGCAGCCCGAGCGCCGCCGAGCCCGAGCGGCGGACAATGCCCCCGCCGCTCCTCGCAAGATGGCGGGTGAACGGGCCCGGCCGGCCGAGAGGGGGCGGTAACGCGCATGCGCCCACCGCGGGCGGCGGGATGCCGCCGGATGAGGTTTCCCGCCAGCCGCCGCTCCCGCGCATGCGTCCGGTTACCGGTAACTGAAGGGCTTTACCCCCGGTGGTACCGGGGGTTTGGTGCTTCCTCACCGCCGTGGGACGGGAAGCGAAAAGAAGGGAATTAATAGTTAATTAATGGCAATTAAAAGGCTTTGCGCCGCCCGGGAATCGAACCCGGGTCGCAAGAATGGGAATCTTGCATGATACCACTACACCAGCGGCGCGGCTGGCGGAGTTTCGCCGCTCTCCCTCATGGCCGCCCGGCCTCACGGCCCGCCCTCCGCCGGGACGCGCTGACGGGGCGGTGCTGAGCCCAGCTCCGCCATGCCAGCCCTGCGCTTACTGCTGCTCCTCGCCGCTCTCTGCCCGCCCGTGTCTGGCCTCGGGCGGCAGCGCGATGCCCCCGGCAGGATCGGTACAGCGGGGAAGGGCCGAGGGGGCCGCGGGGCGGGCTGTGAGGGGCCGCGCTGACGGCCCGTGCCCGTTCTTGCAGCCGTGGTCGGCGGCGGGATCGGAGGCGCGGCCTCCGCGTACTTCTTGCGGCAGAAGTTCGGGAGGAGCGTGCGGGTGGAGGTGCTGGAGAAGGCGGTGGTCGGGGGCCGCTTGGCCACGCTGGAGGTGGAGGGCGCCGGCTATGAGGCGGGGGGGTCCGTCCTGCACCCGCTCAACCTGCACATGAAGCACTTCGTGAAGGAGCTGGGTGAGTGGGGACCCCAGCAGCGCTACACGCACCCCGTAGGGATGCGCTGTGTCCAGATCTGCTCTGATGGGGGCACATCCCCATAAAGAGCACGCCTGGGTTGTTCCCCTTCCTTCCACAGTGTGTCCCCAACATGTCCTCCCTTCCCCAATAGCCTTCTCCACTATCCCCCTCAATATCCCCCCTTATCCTTCCCCCATGTCCCCCAATAGCCTTCCCTTATATCCCCCCAGTATCCTTCTCCCAATAGTCTTACTCATACCCCCAGTATCCTTGTCCAATACCCCCCAATATCCTTCCCTCATATCCCCCCACTTTCCTTCTCTCATATCCTTTCTCCATATATCCCCCCCATATCCTTCCCTTATATCTTTCCCCCATATATCCCCCTCAGTATCCTTCCCTGATACCCCTTTCCCAGTAGCCTCTCACAGCCTTCTCCCCCATATCCCCCTGTGGTACCCCAGTTTCCACCCAGGGAAAAGGACACCCATATCCCAACGGAAATGATACACCTTCTCCCCCATGGCAATGCATTAAACCCATCATAAAGGTCCAAAAGTCACTGCAAATAACTGCTTGGCTCCTGGTCAAGAATTAATTCCCCTTTCTCAGGGATGCAGTCTTCAATTGCTCACCCTTATCAACACAGAGCTAGAATCAAGGTGCAATAGGGTTTAGCTTCACACCATCCTGGCAGTGTTCAAGGCCAGGTTGGACCCAGGGCCTTGGAGCACCCTGCTCCAGTGGAAGGTGTCCTTGCCCGTGGCAGGGGGTTGGAACTGGATGAGCTTTAAGGCCCTTTCTACCTCAACCCATTCCATGTTTCTATGGCACAAGCTCTACCTCTCAGTAAATGATGTTTTCTCCTCGAGGCCTTTCGGTTGCCCCAGGACACGGCAGCCTCGCAGGGGTTTATAACGGGGAGGAGTTTGTGTTCGAGGAGAGCAACTGGTACATCATCAACCTCTTCAAGCTGCTCTGGCACTACGGGCTCAACCCCCTACGGATGTACATGTGGGTGGAGGACATCCTGGACAAGTTCATGAGGTAGGTCTGGACCCTGCTAGGGATGAAGGCTGCAGGAGATGGGTGAAACCTGCTACTGAGCTGTAGAGATTGGTGTTGAGAAAGGAGCCTCTGGTGCCCTTTCTCCATCATCGATCAGTTTTCTAAGGAAAAAGGTCTGTCATCTTCAAACAGCAATAACAAGAGATGGGAACGTGCATTGGATGTGGGATGTGCCAATGCTCTGGCACCTGGGTGCTAAAGGGAATGAAATTCCTACGTGTGCACAAAGGGATTTTGTTAGGAAAGATCAGGAAATGAATAATGAAGGTCCAGGTCTACTTAGGCTAAGGCTTGGCTGGAAGGACAAGCCCTGCTGTTCCATGCAGGCTTTCAGGAGCTGCATTGTGAGATCCTCCACAGCTTCAACAAAGGTAACTAACAGCAACTGGACACTAATTTCTTGTCTCTGATTAAAGGATCTATCGCTACCAGATGCATGACTATGCCTTCAGCAGCAACGAGCACCTGCTTCATGCCCTGGGAGGGAACGACTTCATCCAGATGCTGAACCAAACCATCGATGAAGCCATGCAGAAAGCTGGCTTCTCCCGTAAATTCATAAATGAGGTGGTTTGTCCAGCCATGAGAGGCAATTATGGGCAAGGTGTCAACATCAATGGCTTTGTAGGTGAGTGTTTCATAGGTTAAGCTTCCAATGTGGCTGGAATCCCACCCCGTATCCCAGTCCTGGGGTCCTGGTGCTCTTCATGGCCGTGGGATTCCAGCTCCCTGAGCTGGGGTACTGCTTCAATCCGACAAAGTGCTTGCAACCTGCTTAGCCCTGGCCTTCAGCAACCCCTGTGCCCCAAAAGGATGTTTTCCCTCCTCATTGTCCACTGTTTTAAGTGCTCCCTCCACAGAACTACATCAAATGAATGACTAATGATTGTGGTTTCCTTTGTAGGTGCTGTTTCTCTGGCAGGGGTGGAATCGGGCCTTTGGTCAGTAAAAGGTGGGAACAAACTTGTCTGCACTGGTCTTCTCTACGCCTCCAAAGCTGAAGTTATCTCTGGTACAGTGTTATCTATAGAGCCAAAAGTCAGACCCAGGCCTGCAGGTGAGTTGGGTTTGCTTTCCCTTTGGTGAGAATGGGAATGGCTTATTCCAGCAGCTGGAGAGTGGTGTTGGCCTCCATCACTGCTCTTGGCAAACCAAACCAACAGATTGGGCTTTTTTTGGGGTTATTTTAAGATGAAATTAGGGCTCTGCTCAAAGTCCCATCTCGCCACCCTCCCACAGCTAAGCTGGTACTAATTTATACAGCTACTTCAGCCTGCAGCAAGGCATCATTAGCCTGAATGTGTGGCATTTTAAAGGAATGATGGTTTTTAAAGGGACAAACAGGATTCCCTTCAGCCATAGAGAGGGCTAACAGAGCTCTTCTCCCCCAGGGGACCCCGTAAAGCTCTACCAGGTGACGTACAACACTACATCAGGACTGACAGGGGACACATATGACATCGTTGTCATCGCTGCTCCGCTCAGCCACAAAATGGCCAACATCACCTTCAAGAACTTCGACCCTCCTGTCCCCGAGTTCCCAAACCCTTACCACAAGACTGTGGCAACGTTTGTGCATGGACGAGTGAACGCCTCTTTCTTTGGTTACCAGGATCCAGAGGCTTTTAATTTGGGTGCCATCTTCACTATGGAGAACCCCAACCTATTCTTCAGTAGCTTGGGGGTGGTGTCTCCCGTGGAGGATGGAGGTAGTAAGGGAAAGCTGGCCTCACAGTCAGCCATCTGGAAGGTGTTCTCCAAGGAGGTGCTCACCAAAGAGCAGCTTAACCTGCTCTTCTCCTCCTATGACTCTGTCAAGGTGAAGACGTGGTTGGCCTACCCCCACTACAGCCCCCTTCAGAGGTGTCCTCCTGTCATCCTCCATGACAACATCTACTACCTGAACGGCATCGAGTGGGCAGCCAGTGCCATGGAGATGAGCGCCATCGCTGCCAAAAACACTGCCCTGCTGGCTTACCACCGGTGGTACGGCAACACCGACAGGATTGACCAGGAGGGTTTGCATGAGAAGCTGAAAACGGAGCTTTGAGCCACACAGAGCCAATGGCTGGAAGCATCTGAAGATACAGATCGTGTACTGTAGCTGTTTAACCACAATTAGAGCTAAGGATTGATTAACTCTTCTCTTAGCCCCTAAGAGGGGATGTGCAGCCAGCTCAAGATGGACTAGGATGACAGAGCAAGCTTTCCCATGTGAGCTGGCCCTTCCTCAAGCAAATTCCTCTGGCCCTTCATTGGGAAAACTCCATCTATCCCTGTGTGAGATTAAAGTAGTTTTAAACGCCATATTGACCCCAAAACGCCCTCCATGGTAAGAAGTCCACTCAGGATCTGCATCACTGTGATTACTGCGATTAAGGCACATCACCTTCCCTCTCCCAAGTATTTCAGAGAGGGAATGTCAACTTCTTGACTGTAAATCTCTCCACCTCAGCTATTTGTGAAGGGTTTCTCAAGTTATTTCTATTAGTGTGGTGGAAATCAGGGCTGTGTTCTTAATTTGCTTCCAGAACAAGTACTGGAGCCTTATGGGTTGGGGGGATTGGTCTGCTGGGAGGACATGAGTTGCCAAAATGGGTTGTAAGTAGTCAAAACCACCCCTGTGCTTTGTTTTATTAAGGGTTAAAAGCATTAATGATTTAGATGAGAAGGTCTGTGTCCCATAACTGCCTCTAAGAATGCTGCCATACCTTAACTGTGTCTGAATATTGCCCTTACAAATGGCATCCTTAGTGGTGCTGGAGAAAGCACTTGACACCTTGTATTAAACTTAAATTGAATTAAAAACACAGTGGTAAAAAAAGATGATTTCTGCCTCTAAGGACCTGTATGTGGAAACACCTTTGCTCACGAAAAATAAATCCAAAAGACTTAATTTTGACCCATTTGGGAGAATGATAGAAAGGTTTCTCCAGTCCCAGTCAGCTCCTGCAGGCTTTGGTTCCTGCACCACCCATCCATGGTGCAGAAGAAAGAGTAAATACCATGATTTCAAGAAAATTCCTGCTTTCAGGCAGCCCAGCTTGGCACAAATACTCCACACCACTCTTCACCAAGGAGAATGTTACCATTTGCCTGCTGATTCAGAGCCAAATAACCCCTGAACATACATGACACGGTGTTGTAGCTTGTTTCTGAAACAAGAAGGGGATGGCCATCAAAAGTAGCACCGATTTCACACTTGCTTCAATAAATTCCACCTCCTGAGAGCTTTCCCTGTGTTTGAATGTAGAACATCCATCCCAAGAGCCAGCAAGGCTTCAGCTGCCCCATTACACCCCCCAAAACATAAAGTACGACTTAATTTATGTCAACCATTACAAAATTTATTTAACAAAACAAAAATAAGTTTATGCTCAGGGTGCTTCATGGCAGATTCAAGGAGTAAAGAGATCAGGTGGGTCAGGGCTGGTTCCAGCTGGTAACAACGAGGGTTTCCCTGGTGCTATACTCGTTCCAATGCTTCCAGCATGATGATGCTGTTTCCTCTTATTACCTAACAGCAGAAGTTCAGAGCGACTAGTGAGATGCAGCACACTCAGCACCCTCCCTCCCATTTATTATCCCAAAAAGCTGATGCTGCACCAAAAATTCACATGGATTTTCCTCCCCAGTAGATGAACACTGAATGATTTAAATTGAAAACCTCATAGGCTATTCCATGCTGTTGAAATCCAGGTTGTTTTCCACGTACCAGCTACAGGCTGAGCGTGCCCTTCCCACAGCACTCACCACCATGCCAATGTTGTTCTGCTGTCCGCCTGGTGCCATCTCCACGCACTCATCAATGACCAGGTTCATGAAGGGATCAAACCCCCGTAGGATCCCTTGGACGTGTCGGCCACCATTTAACTTCACTATGAGAAATTGGGAGCACAATTAGAGAAGAGAAAGGTGCTGGATACGACAATTCCATGTTTTCTCACCAGAAGTGTGGCTTTGAAATGGAGTGGGGCCGCAGGGAGGGAGGCTCTATTGTTAATCAGAGGCATTTAGAACATCAAAGAATCAACCAGGTTGGAAAGGAGCTTTAAGCTCATCCAGTCCAACCATTCCCAGCACTGCCAAGGCCACCACTAACCCACGGCACTGAGGCCTCATCTCCACGGTGTGTGAACACTTCCAGGGATGGTGACTCCAGCCCTGCCCTGGGCAGCCTCTTCCAATGCCTGAGCACCCTTTTGGGAAGCAGAATCTTCCTTTTCACGTCCAACATTACAAGAAGACCATTTTAAGAGTTTAGGAGCGTGAATTTTAAATTAATACTGACCCAAATGAACGGATTTGGAAGAAGAGTCCGAATTATAAATCGATATTGATCCAAATGAATGGGTTTTGAAGGCTGAAACCAGTCAGGGCCCACTCCGGCCCTCGCTGAGCAGCAGCACCAGCCCACGTTCCCCACTACAGCGAACCATGAGGGGGGGCACCACGACCGCCCCCCTTCCTCCCGCGGCCGCGCAGCCCCTTTACCCCGCCGACACCCGCGGCAACGACGGCTCGGGGCCGGGAGCAGCTCCGGGACTCACATGACAGCTTCTTGTCCATGAACCTGCAACGAGAGAAGGGCGGCGGGTGAGCGCAGGAGAACACCGCCATCACCGCACCCCATCCCCGCCGCCATGACACCGGGGCGCCCGCGGTGCACGCCGGGACACCGGCGGGCAGCGGATCGCGGCGGGCCCCGTTTGTACGTCCCCTCCCGGTTCCCCCATCGCCTCCCGGCCCCGCTCCCTGCCCCGGCCCCGCTCCCGGCCGCACTTCTTCAGCTCGGGCGGGTGCGCTTTGCTCATGGCGGCTCCGCAGACCCCGCTCCCCTCACGCTGCCGCTCGCGCCGCGCTCTGACGTCACCGCGCCGCGAACCCCACCGCTCCCCCGCTAGCCAATGGCAGCCGCGCTTTCGTCCCCCCTCCCACTTCCGCCCTGCCTTCCCGCCGCTCCTCGCGCCTCCCCGGCAGCCAATCACCGCCCGCGGGGCCGCTACCGTACTGCCCCGAGCAGCAGCGCAGCCCGGCTGCGCGGTAGGAGCAGCAAAGCGCGAGAGTGCGAGGCTACATGGGGAAATACGGCGGCACGGCCGACATGCGCCTCCCGCACGGCCCCGTGTGCACGTGTGAATGTGTGCATGTGTGTGCACGTGTGAACATGTGTGTGCATGTGAACATGTGTGTGCATGTGAACATGTGCACACATGTGTGAACATGTGTGTGCATATGAAAACACTGTGCACGTGTGAACATGTGTGTGAATGTGTGTGCATGTGAGAACGTGTGTGCACATGTGAACGTGTGTGCACATATGAACATGTATGCACGTGAGAACATGTGTACATGTGTGAACGTGTGTCTGAACACGTGAATGTGTGTGCATGTGAGAACGTGTGTGCAGGTGAGAACATGTGTGCGCACGTGTGAACATGTGCATGCATGTGAGAATGCACATGTACACATGTGAACGTGTGTGCACATATGAATGTGTGTGCATGTGTGAACATGTGTGTGCGTGTGAACGTGTGTGCACGTGTGAACATGTGTGTGCACGCATATGCACATCTGCATGAGTGTGTGTGTGTACGCGTGTGTGCACAACGGGGGTCACCCGAGGCCTTGCACATGCACAGGGGTCACCCCATGCTGTGCACTGCACTCGTGCAGGGTGGCCCTGCACTGTACACACACCTTGTGCCCTGCATGCACCTTGTGCCTTGCACCCTTGCAGGGCTGCCTCACACCTTGCACGTACGCCGGGGTCACCCCACGCTGTGCACACACGCAGGGGCTGCACACACAGGGCACATCTGCAGTCCCCCCTCCCCAGCCCGCAGCACATCTGGCTGCACATCAGCCCATGCGCTGCAGAGAACCACAGCATCCCAGCCTGGTTTGGGTTGGAAGGGACCCTAAAGCTCCTCCAGCTCCAACCCCTGCCACGAGCAGGGACACCTTCCACTGGAGCAGCTTGCTCCAAGCCCCTGTGTCCAACCTGGCCTTGAACACTGCCAGGGATGGGGCAGCCACAGCTTCTCTGGGCACCCTGTGCCAGCGCCTCAGCACCCTCACAGGGAAGAGCTTCTGCCTTATCTCCAACCTGAACCTCCCCTTTAAGCCTGAACCCATCACCCCTGTCCCGTTGCCACCGGTGCACGCGCACAAGCACCACCCCATAGAGCACATGAGCAGGGGCCGCCCCGCGCAAGCATCACCCCGCAGCACCCGCACCCCGACCCCGCAGCACCCGCGGGTGGCAGCAGCGTGGCTCCTCGCCTTTAATGAGCGCGGGGTGCGGGGGGGCCCCATCACTGCTGGAGGGCCCCCAGGCTGTCCTTCATCTTCTTGGCCATGGCGGGCACGAGGCGGAGGTGGTCGTCACCGCACGCAGCCAGGCAGGCGTCGAGCTGCCCGTGCACCCTCGTCTCTGCTGTCCCTGCATCCAGAGCATCCTTCGCCTTGTCATTGCAATGCAGCGTGCAGCGGCTCAGGCGGTCCTGGGGACACACGTCACGGGGTCAGTGGGTACCGGTGCATCCCCTGCACCCCGTCCCAGTGCGCGTTGTCCCATCCTGCCCTCACCTGGAAGCTCTCAAGCTCGGCGGTGACGATGGCCTGCGCCTGGGCGAGGGGCGCGTGGCAGCGCTCGATGCAGCGCTGGACCTGCTGCATGGAGGCCGTGCTGTCCTCGCAGCACCGGGCGCTGCACCGGAACATGGTGCCCTGGGGGGATGTGGGGTGAGTGGGGACACCCAAAACCTTGGGGGGAGAGCCCTGTGCATGCAGCTGGGGGGGACATGGGGGTGCAGGGCAATGGAGGCACAGGGTGTGATGGGGGATACAGGGCAATGGGGGCACAGGGTGTGATGGGGGATACAGGGCAATGGGGGCACAGGGTGTGATGGGGGATACAGGGCAATGGGGGCACAGGGTGTGATGGGGGATACAGGGCAATGGGGGAAACAGGGTGTAATGGGGGGGTACAGGGCAATGGGGGCACAGGAGATGCACTTGGGGGAGCATGGGGCAGGTATAGGGGACACAGGACATGCTGGGGGCCACAGGGCAATGTGTGGGGGCACAGCGTGCGCATTCGGGGGGCACAGGGTGTGTTGGAGGGGCACAGGAGACGCAATGTGGGGCACAGGGCAATGTGTGCGGGCACAACACACGCAGAGGCAAGTACAGGTCAATGTGTAGGGGACACAGGACGGGTTTGCTGGGGGGCACAGCGCTTGCACAGCGCAGGGTGTGGGGCACACGGTGTGATGGGGGGGATGCAGGGCAATGGGGGCACAGGATGTGATGGGGGACACAGAGCAATGGGGGCTCACGGCACGCACTGGAGGGGGTCGGACGCTGCCCCGGCCGCACTCGTGCTCACACACATGGGGCATGGGGGGGGCGGCAGCGGCTCCACCGCGGGGCCCGGTCCCGCTCCCCCTCGGCCCTGCCCGGTCCCCCCCGGTACCTGCAGGCCGCGGATGCGCTCCCGCTCCAGCTCCTGCACCGCGCTCTCCACCGCCGCCTGCACCCGGCCCTGCGCCGCCTCCGCCATCGCGGCCCGGCCCGGCCGAGCGCTGACACCGCCCCGGGGGCGGGCCCGGAGCGGGGCCGCGCAGCGCAGGCACCGGCGGCAGCGCTCGGCTCGTCCGGTCCCACCCCTGCCACGGGCACGGGCACCTTGCACGGAGCGGGGTGGCCGCGGGTCCACGGCGGGGGAAGCATCGCCCCCCCCGTGCCTGTATCCGCTGCGGCAGCTGCACAGCAGCTGGGCTGTTGGATGTGCACAGCAGCGGGTGCGCACGCCCCGCACAGCACCCGGCTGCCCATGGGGCCCCCCAACAGCACCTCCTGGTCCTGTACTGGGGGTATCTCCCTGGAGAGGGTCCTCACTGGGAGCTCCGGAGTCTGGTGTTAAGATGGACCCCTCCCAACCCTGCTCCCCAAGCAGCAGGAACAGGATCAACCTCATCCTGGCATCCCTCCATCCATCCCTCCCTCCATCCATCCCTCCCTCCATCCATCCCTCCATCCATCCATCCCTCCATCCATCCCTCTCTCAATCCCTCCCTCCATCCATCCCTCCCTCCATCCATCCCTCCCTCCATCCATCCCTCCCTCCATCCATCCCTCCATCCCTTCCTCCATCCATCCCTCCATCCCTTCCTCCATCCCTCCCTCCATCCCTCCATCCATCCCTCCATCCCTCCCTCCATCCCTCCCTCCATCCCTCCCTCCATCCCTCCCTCCATCCCTCCCTCCATCCCTCCATCCCTCCCTCCATCCCTCTCTCCCTCCCTCCATCCATCCATCCCTCCATCCATCCATACATCCCTCCATCCATCCATCCCTCCATCCATCCATCCCTCCACCCCTCCCTCACCTCATAGTTTGGGCTGGAAACACAGGGAACCCAGCACCAGGTTATCAGTGCTGCCCTGTTCGGGCTGGAAATGTAGGGGGAGCAGCGCTAAGCCCATCACCAGGGTACCACTCCCGCGCCCTGGGGATGCTCCCCTTGTAGCCAGCATCTTCTTTGCCAAATATCCCCCCCAAAAAGCCTTGAAACACGTGTTTTCTGAAAAAAGTGTCCTTTATATCACTTAAATAACTCTAATCCAGGTATTAGGGGAAAAAAAAAAAAGATCAGCCGATCACAATAACATATTATAGAAATCAACATTAATTTAACCACACAAAATAAATTAAAACATTAAATATTAACTTTCAGTGCAACATATACAGAAGACATGAGAGTAACCATGACTTGAAAATAGAACAAAACCAAAATGAACCATGAAAGCTTCGGGTTGGTTACGAGAAAAGACTATGGAGAGGATTAAACGCTGCACCGGGAGGTTAGAGCACCGGCCTGACGAGGGTTCCTAGGATTAAAGTTCATTTGATTATTAATAAAAAGCTCATTTCTGTCCCCAAAGTGAGCGACTGCCGAGGGGGTTCTGTCCTTATAGAAAAATAAAGCCCCCTCCTGCAGGGGTGGGGGGTTCTGCTGTTAAAAAAACCCAAAATAATCAGAGAAATAGAAAAAACAAACCCAAAAGCCAACCAAAGACCCCAGCTGCGCGCTGCTGGGTTTGGCTCTTTGGAGAGGGTGATGCTGCTGCCAGCATCCTTATGGTGCTGCCGAACGCATCTTGTGCCGGGGCGCTTCTTGTCGTCTTCCATGGTGGGGGGAAAAGGGGGAATAAAGGCAAAAGAAGGGGGAAAACCAACCAACGAACCGAGAAAGAAAGAGAGAACCAGGGGAGAGATGCTGCGCTGGTCCCCGGCGAGGGCTGTCCTGGGCAAGGGGCTCCATCAGACCCCTGCGGGGAAGGGGATGGGGAGCGCGGTTACACACCAGCAGCCGGTGTCCCACCGTGGTGCCCCGCGGTCCCCTTACCCATCTCAGTGTGGCAACAGGAGGTTCCCCCTTTCAGGAGCCCACCCGGCTTCTCCTGGCCTCCCCCGGGCGCCCGGCACCATTGGCAGTGCTTCCGCAGCCGGCAGCAGCTACAAGGGAGCAAGAAGAGGATGCTCAGTGCCTGCATCCCAGCATCCTGCCCTGGAATGGGCTGGGAAAGGTGCTGAGCCCACCCCCCGAGGTCCCCAGCGCCTTGTACTCACTGTATGAGCACGCAGACCCCGATGAGCAGCGCCGAGGCCACCACCGACACCACCACCAAGGCGGTGATGGTCTGCTTCTTCTGGTTGGCAGCCACCACGGCCAGGAGGTCGGCGTGCTCACACCGCGTCCCCACGTAGCCCGAGTGGCACCTGCACCGATGGAAGAGCATCAGCATCATCCCCAGGACCAGAGCATCAATCAGAGCCTGGCAAATCCATGCTCAACCCCAGTTCTAGGGGTTTCCCAAAGGGAAGACACAAAGGACCCGTTTGGATTTGGATTGCGGGAGTGTGTTCCCAGCACTTACACGCACGCCGGCTTGTCCTCCTGGACCAGGAACCGGCAGGTCCCATGGAAGCAGAACTGGCTGTGAGAGTCGGGACAGTCGTTGAAGTGCGACCTCACTGCTGCTGCCACCGGCGGGCCCGGAGCTGGGAGCAAAAACAAGGGGGAAAAATGGGATTATGGGGCATTTCCAGGCATCCCCAGCTCCGTTTTAGGGCTGGAGGGGTTTATTTTGGGGATGCAAAGTGGGATGCGGTTCAGCGGCTGCATCCTGGCCAGGATCACCCAAAGGAGCTCAGATGGGTCCTACTTAAAGCAGGACTGAAACTAAGCCTCGCTGGCACTAGAGGAATTTCCTAAAGAGCTTAAGGCTTAAAACAGAGGAGGAGAGAGTTAAATAATGCCAGAGCCGGCTGCAGCTCTGGACCAGTGGCTTTGGGATGCTGTTTCCCATTATATCTCGCGCTGGTTTGAATTATCCTCCGCAGCAGAGACGGAAAACAAATATCCTGCTTTCGGATTAGCCTGGGTATAAAGCACATCCGATCGCTGTCGTTTCAAAGCCACCTCAAGTTCCTGTTGCCGTGAATTTATGGCAGGCTGGGGTAATTAAACCCACGTCTGCCGAATGCTTCCGGGTCTTCGAGGAGGTGAAGCAAGGGAAGATGGAGCGGGGTTGGCTCAGACAGGGATGTTTCCCGATGTCCCTGTCTCCAATAGCAGGGAGAGAGGAGGTTTGGAGGTGTTGGAGGTGGTGGCAGCATCCTTGTGGAGCCAGGAGCTGGGATTTGGGCTTCGTGGTGGGAATTGCTGCTGTATTGCATCGCTGCTGAAATCCACACCTCGGTGCAGAAAACCCCAACACCTCCATCCTTAGGGGTTGCTTTATCCCAGGGCTGCCCTGACTCCTGACTAATCCCATGAAAATAACCCTTTTTGAGGTTTTAACCCCAAAAGCCAAGCCCTAAACACAGCTTTGCACATCCCTGCTGCCAGTGCCCACCATTGCACCCAGCCTTGGTAGCGGTGGCTATGCCCTGGCTTTGTAGCACCAGCGGGGACAGCATCAGCCCAGGGCAGTGCATCCCTGGATCCAGGGCTGGCTCCAGGGTGTCCTGGCTTGCATTAAGCCTTGGAGCATTCACAGCTGCCGGCCACATTGCAGCTGCTTCATCCCCCCTTAGCCCCATGCTGCAGCCTGCACGGACCCTGTCCCCATCCATGAGGTGATCCCAAACTGGTGCTGCACCCCTTGGAGCAGCCCCTTTCCTCCAGCCCCCGTCATTGGGCACGAATCCATTGGGAAAGGGGTTGAGCAGTGCCTGCCCTGCCGTAGGGTTTTGCTCCGAAGCCTCCCAGCACTGTGGCAACACCATTTCCTTTAACGCTTCCCAACCGATGCCATTGAACCATCCCATTTTCCAGCCCCAAAAGGACGATTTTCCATCCCTTGCCTGCAAACAGCCCTTTCCGGAGCCTCACATCCCGATGGATGGCAAACCCCCACGCTGTGCCGGGCCGGGGGAAGCGAAGGGCTCTTGGCTGCTGCTGCCCATTGTGCTGCTTTCATGAATGAGCCGCTTTATGGGATGCGACCGGCTCGGTGCCGCCGGGAGCCGGCGTCAGGCACCGGCAGCTTCCCTGTGGGAGCCATGGTTAATGGGACCACGGTTCATTCAGCCCCCCAGAACACAGAGCATGGGAAATACCTACCGCAGAGCCCTGCTTCCCAGTTTTCCCTTAGGGATAAAGCACCTACAGGGTCAGGATTCCACCTGGAGACCTGTTATCCCCAAGGGAGGTGGACGGGATGCGAGAGCATCCATCCGGCTGATCCAGCACATGCATGGCATGAGGATGCTTTACCCACACCCGCGCTTTGCTGCCTGTTCCCGGGCTGGTCCATAAATCCCACCGGGATCACACCGGCTCCATCCCATCGGCAAACTCACCGCTCTGGTCTGCTGTGGTGTTCTCCAGCGCATGGCATGCGGCGAGCAGCACACCTAAGGAGAGGACAGAGAGATGGGGTCAGTTGGACCACGTCCCTGTGCCGAGCCTGGTTGATAGCTTGGGGGGTTCGACCCAAAATCACCCCAAGATTTATGGGTTTTGGTAAAAAGAGAATGCAATGGTGCCTGTAAGGGCGCTTTACAGCCAGAACCAGCCTGCCCATGTGCTCTTTCATCTAATAGCTCCATGCAGCACCGCCTGCATAGCTCCTCCTGCCCGCATCCGCGCAGTGGGACTGGATCCAGCCTTGATGCAACCGCTCCATCAGTCCCCTAAACACTGCCCGGGCTGGAAGTGCTGCTGCTGTGCAGGCAGAAAAGCCCTTTGCAGGCAGGAATGCCCACGCACCCCAACCTCGAGGGGCTGCAGATCCAGGCAGGCTCAGAACAGCCCCCCTGAGCCATCCTTTGTGGGGGCACAGAGCGGATTGGGGACCCCCCAAGCTTCCGCAGGGCGGGTGAAGCCGGATGAAGCCAAGAGCCCCTTCGCTGGGTCTGACCCAGTTTCCAGCCTGGAGTTAATCAAATCATGCAGAAAGGCGATGGGTGAGAGACCAGCGCATGAACCAGCCCTTGGGGTTCGCATCCAGCAAGGCTCAGCATCAACCAGCAGCTCCAGTTGTTATCACAGCAGCTCCAGTTGTTATCACAGCAGCATCCCTTGTTTCGGCTTCTCCCCATCGGTCCCCATTGCTCCTTTCCCCACGCTGCCGCAGCCCTCGGGCCTTTTCCTCCCATGGGAATTGAATCAGAAATATCCCGTTTCTTCCCAGTTTTCCTTCCTTTTTGTGCTGCCACCAGCAGCTCGTGGCTGGAAGATGCTTCATCCTCCTGCTCGTGCCGATATTGCATCTCCGCATACGCGTTACGTGGGAAATGGCTCATCCCTGTGTCACTGGGCGGCTCTATCATCCCCTTCGGCATTCCAGCTTCTCCGTCCTCCTGCCGGGACCCTGCTCAGCTCCAGAGGTGCCTCTTCCCAACCTCCCTCCACTTGCAGGTACAGCACCAGCGCTCTTCCATCTCCAAGGGCTCCTAAGAGCCGGCATGGGGACCCTGGCCACGCTATGGAGACACGGAGCATCCGCACCCTTGTGACCGGCCCAACCGGGACCCGCAGCCGCAGGGCTGTGTCCATCCGCTTGTTCATCATCAGTCCCATCCCAGCCCTGTGCTCAGGCTTCTCTCTTCCCAAACCTTACAGATCAAATCCTGCACTGCTCTGGCTTTATCCCAAACTCCGTGCGTGGCCACACCGGCCAAGCCGCTGCCCCCAACCCCATCCCTGTCCATTCCCTGTTCCCCTTGCTTTGGGAAGGTCTCTTTGCCACCCCTCCCGAAGCCAGCAAAGCCCCCCTCAACTCACCCAATTTGCTGATGGGCAAACACGGCTCCATCCCCAACACAACATTAACCACCAGTGAAGGGCTCAACCTCACCCCCATTCTTCATGAGGAGCTCCCTGTTATTGCTGGGCTCTGTTCCCTACTCCAGGTTTTCCCTCCTCATCCGCTTGGCTCTGCTTTTCCTCTTGGCTTCACAGACCAGCCCTTGGCAGCCGTCAGGTGAACGGACGCTGGGCTGAGGAGGTTCCCCTTTTCCCTCGTGCTTTAAGCGGATGCTCCGAGCTTCTGGTTTGATGTGGTTTATAAAGGGCTCCTCTCCCTGCGCAGCATCTGGGGTGGCTTGGACCCATCCCAGGCTGGAGGCCGGGAGCAGCCATCTGGATGCGGGATTGAGGTGGGAAATCCACAGCTCAGCCCCTAAAATGGGTTGGAGAGGTCCAAAGCCACAGGAGCAGGGAGCAGAGGGAGACATTGGCATCCCCAGAGCGAGCTGATGGGACCCTCCGGAGGACGGATGGGGCTGCCGGAGTCACCGGCCCCTGCGGCGAGGGATGCTCGGGACGGAGCCACCCCGGAGGAGCGGATGAAGGAAGGAGGCACCTCGGTTCCAGAGCCAGAGCGGCAGCGCTGAGAGGAGAAGGGCTGGAGGGGGGCCAAGACCGGGCACTTTCCTGAGCCCAAGTGCTTCAAGGAGCCTCTCCCCGCCGGGCTGGCGCTGCCTCGTCCCCCAGCCCCGGTGCTGCGGGAGACACAGGCTGGGAATGCACCACGCTCCCTTGGGGCAGCAGGAAAACCCCAACCACAGCGCAGCGAGTGCTGCCCCGCATCAGCCCCAGCCCTGGGGTCCCCTTCCCATCACACACATCCCAGCGAGCGGCACCCACCCCCGGGTCCGCGCTGTCTATAATGACCCCATCTACAGGCTGGGGAGCGTGTCTGGATCCGTCCCATCGCAGCATCCCCCAGGTCTCTCTTGCCACCGCCTCACCCCGTTCCGCAGCGCGCAAACAACGTCCCCTCCGTTCCACCGCCGGCCCCGAGCACGCCGTGGTTCGTTACCTCTACCCTAACCCCAACAGACGGGACCGGAGGGCTCCCTGTCCCGCCGGGGCCGCACTTCCACGTCGTGGCGAAGGCGAGGAGCGGTTCAGTAACGAACTCCGGCAGGGACCGCAGCCAAATACTCGGGAGGATTTAAGCGACCGATTCACGGCGTGACCCCCCCGCACTCATCACCCCCTTCCCTTCCAATCCTCCATAGGGATGCTGCAGCGGGATGCGCGGGGGGCTCCGTCCCAGCCGATGGGAAAGTTTTGGGGAGCGCAGCCCCAGCCACCCCCCTCCCTCCAATCCCACCCCAAACGGGGCTGGTGGCAGCTCGACCCCTGCCTTCAGCCGCCGGTCGGCGCTCAGGGTACGGCGGCACCGGAGTCCCGGGGTACCGGAGTCCCGGGGTACGGGGGGTACCGGTTTCCCCCCCTCATTCCCGCACCTACCCATGGCCAGCGCGGCCGCCGCCTCTCCGGCCATGCTGTCGGTGCGTCCGGGAGCCGAGGCCCGCAGCGAGGCCCGGAGGCGGCGGCGGGGCCGGTGCGGGGCCGGTGGCGGTGCCCAGCAGCGCGGCGGGGCGAGGGGCCGGGCTCCGCGCCGGCGGAAATGGGCGCGGACTCGCCGCCAGCCACTGCGGCCCCGGGGCGGAGCCACCCCCGGCCCCCCCCCACCGCTGCTGCCGGGGTGCGGGACCCCCCCCCCCCCCCACTCCGTGCCATGGGGCTCGGTTCTTGCGTCGTGTCCCCCCCATCCCGAAAGTGGGTCCGGTTCGCCCGGTGTCCCCATAGAGGCACGGCCTGGGGTGGGTTAAAGGGACCTCAAAGCTCACCCCCTGCCATGGGCAACGGCTCCTTCCACTGGTCCATACCGGTCCCATCACTCTTGGTCCATCCAAACCCCGCTTCCCCCGGGCTGGGGTTCACGGCAGCCCCTCGGTGCATCCCCGGGCACCCATTGCCCCACGGACCACAGGCACATTCCTTCATCTGGCCCAGTTCCGACCCCCCTTCCTCGCCCCCCAGCCCGCTGAGCCCAGCCTCCCCCATCCCGAAATCCACAGGTTCCCGTCGATGGGGGGGGCAGCACATCCCGGTGGGGTGATGGGGACCAACACCATGGTCATGGCCAAAGGGCCGCAGTGCATCGCGCTTGGAGGGTCATTCCCCACGGACAGACCCATTAGGAGCATCCTGAGATGGGGCAGAGGACCCCATGGACCCCCCCGGTGCAGGGACCCCCCGCAGCTGTGCCGGTGCTAAGCCAGGTCCCTGCGGGAGCTGCTCCCAGCCCTGCGGTTTGAGCCTCCCCGGTGTTCCCAGGTGATACCATCTCCCCTTAGCACTTGAAAGCAGCTCTTTGAAGGGGCTGGGAGCTGTTTGTTCCCAACGCTGCCGATCCCCGTATCCCCAGCACCGAGTTTCACCCCCAGATCCCAAGTGTTCCAGTGCAGCTCCCATCCACGTGGAAGTGTTTGACCACAGCGCTTCGGGGCTTGGCCTTCCCACCCCAACCCTTGCACCCATCCACTCATGCACCATGAGGCAGAGTCACCGGGGAAGAACAAACTCCACCACCTCTCCCAGGGTGGCTGCGGAGATGGGCAAAGCTTCCTATTGCCCCCACAAAAGGGCCACCAATCCCTTCTGCCAGCACCAGTGAGTCATTTTCCAGCCATCCAAAGGGAAAACAAGCTGGGAGACGACCCTGGAGCAGGCAAGGTTGTGTTGTTCCCTTGGTTCTTGCTTCCCCCTCCCTTCCCTGCCCTGATAACCGGGATATTTATTTGTAAATAGAGGCTTCCTCCTGTGCAATATTCCTCCCACTCCCGGTGTGAATCACTTGGTGGAAGCACAAGAACTGGAATGGTGGCAGCGGAGCTGGCAGGGAGGAGTGCGCTGCAGGCAGGGCAGGCAGCAGCGAGGCACAGCAGTAAGCCCAAAGGAATCTGGGGATGCTCTCCAGATCCTAGAAAGCCAGCCGGGAAGTCAGGGGTCAGCTGTACTGAGAGCATGTAGGATGCGCTGCAAGAGGCAGTAATGGGGCAAAAAAGCCTGGTTTTGGGGGTGTACGACACAAGCGATGGAGATTGGTTAAAAGGAAATAAATGAGCTTATTGATTTTTTTTAGTTTTCATTTGTAACCTGCCTTGGAAAAGCAGGAGCAATTCCTCAAGGGAATGTGTGGTATCTGAGCAGAGAAAACCGAGCAAGAAGCTTGCACCCATCAGCAACCACCAGCATCCCTGATGCCCACCAGCATTCCTGATACCCACCAGCATCCCTGATGCCCACCAGCATCTCTGATACCCACCAGCATCCCTGATGCCCACCAGCATCCCTGACGCCCACCAGCATCCCTGATACCCACCAGCATCCCTGATGCCCACCAGCATTCCTGATACCCACCAGCATCCCTGATGCCCACCAGCATCTCTGATACCCACCAGCATCCCTGATGCCCACCAGCATCCCTGACGCCCACCAGCATCCCTAATGCCCACCAGCATCACCAATGCCCACCAGCATCCCTGATACCCACCAGCATCCCTGATACCCACCAGCATCCCTGATGCCCACCAGCATCCCTAATGCCCACCAGCATCCCTGATACCCACCAGCATCCCCGATACCCACCAGCATCCCTGATACCCACCAGCATCCCTGATGCCCACCAGCATCCCTAATGCCCACCAGCATCCCTGATACCCACCAGCATCCCTGATACCCACCAGCATCCCTGATGCCCACCAGCATCCCCAATACCCACTGATACCATAGAATCCCAGACTGGTTTGGGTGGGAAGGGACCTTCAATCTCTGCGGGTTGGTTTTAGTTCTCCTTTTTGAATTGCTCTTTATAAGTGGCTTATTCTGGGTTTGGACATTAAAGGGGATATTTCCCCCCTATCACCAAATTAAGTGAAACTGGGGGGCAAATCTTGTCACTCCCAGAGCCAAGCAGGCAGCAAACTGAATCCTGCCCTGGCAAAGGGATCAATATAGGGCAACCCCCCTAAAAAAGGTGATAACCCCCTGTGGGGAGGCTGGTTCTGCTATTCCTTTAGTTTTGAAGATTTCCTTTTGCATTTCATCTCCCATCTCCCTGCTTGTGGGCAGGTTTTGGGGCTGGAGGGTGATATTTTGGACCCCTCCACTGCAGGGGCCTGCGGGAAAACCCAGCCAAAGAACAGCTGAGCACAGATTTAGGGGCTGGTTTAAGTGATCCCCCACTGTAAAGCGCTCTCTGTGCTCCAATGGTGCAAGGAGGAGCCTCAAGACCTGTGCTGGATGCTGCTGAATGCCAGCATCCACAGCCCTGGCTCTATCAGCTCGTCCCTCTCGTGACAGAGATCCCTTTAATCTCTGCTTAAAACCCTCTGACGTGGCGATAAAAAGAAGGGGAAAAACCCTTCCCCATCCATATCCTGCCCCGAAGCAGCGTGTAACAAGGGGGCTGTGTGCTGGTGTCCGGCATAAACGCCTGTTTATGTTGGATTGTGGAGGTGAAAAATGAGGCAAAGGGAAAACATCGCCTTTCGCCCGCCCCGAGGGCTCACACAAACCCAGATTGTGGCCGTCGGGATGTTTTTGGCTTCTCTGTTGAGCACAGAAATCAATCAGGCTGGTGGGGAGGGGGGTGGTCAACGTGTCCCACACCATTTGCTTAATGTATGGGATCGGGATAAAGTCAACATTATACCTAAGGTCAGGCACTGATTGCGGCTCACGCATCCCAACCCGCGATGCTCAAATCACTGCAGCACCCTCGGTGCTCCCCTAACCCCTCATTCAGACCTGGAACGCGGGAAGGGATCCAACCCATTCCCGGTGCTGCTGCCGGTTGGGAAGCGCCTCTGACGTCTCCTAACCCTGCTCCAAATGGGGCCTTAGTGGAAGGGGTATTTTTTTTTCCTGGCTTTATCTTACAGCCACCGGTTCTGTTTTGCTGCCGGTTAAAGGGCTCTTTCATAGCCGGGATTTTCCCTTGGGAATGTGCATTTTATCCGAGGGGTTTTTTTTTTGTGTTTTCTCCTTTTCCTAAATAACTTCTTGGGGTTTTGTTCCTTCCCAGACATTTTCTTTAGCTCCCCCCTTTCTGTTTATGGCCTTGCTTTGCAGAAAGCCTCTATAAATAAAGGATTTTGTGACCTACGGGCACCCCGGTTCAAGCCACTAAAAAGGGCTTTGTTGGCTGCAGCAGCGCAGCTGGTTCCAGGCTGGCACCTCTCAGGCTAAAGTCAATAGCGGGCCGGTTAGCACGAGATTATGTTTTGTGTGTATATATATATATATTGATCTTTATCCAGCAGAGAGGGGGGATAAGCATGCTGCAAGCAGGAATTCTCCTTGGGAGCACCAAAGGCCTGATGCCCCGTGGCCGGTGCTGGTCCCGACAGGTCCCTGTGCGAGGTGTTGTGGCTGCTGTGGCTTCACCAGCTCTCCATAAGCCGCTGTGGTCACAAGGAGCCGCGTTCCTGCGCGCCGCATTGGGCAGGCAGACACAAGGGGCATTGAGCTGCGGTGGCCACAAAGGCAGCGAGCACTCGAGTGGCTGCACGTCGGGCCGTGCCCTTAAAATCCCGAGGCCGTGCGCCTTTGGATGCATCCCAAGATACAACCGGCTCGGGTTTTCCTGCTCCGCGGGGTCCTTCCGAGGGTTTGGCAATGGGAAGCCACGGCCAAGGGGGATGCACGGAGATGGGAAGGGCAGGAGGGTGTTGGGGGGCTTCTCATGCAATGGTTTGGATTGGAAGGGACTTTAAAGCTCATCCAGTTCCAGCCCCTTGCTATAGGCAGGGACACCTTCCACTAGAGCAGGGTGCCCAGAACCACAGCTCTTCTCCAGGCTGAATAACCCCAACTCTCTCAGCCTTTCCTCATAGCAGAGCTGCTCCAGCCCCTGAGCATCCTCATGGCCTCCATTGCTCCGACAGCTCCATGTCCCTATGTTGGGGACCCCAGCACTGTGCACAGGGCTGCAAGGGGGGTCTCCCCAGAGCACAGCAGAGGGGCAGAATCCCCTCCTTGCCCTGCTGGCCACACTCCTTTGGATGCATCCCAAGATACAATTGGCCTTCTGGGCTGCATCCCCCAAATCTGTGCGGGACACTGGGAAAAGGGGCTCTGGATACCCTTACAACACAAACAGGATGCACCAAACAAGCTGTCCGAGACATCTATCCGACGTATTCCAGCTTGGGAAGCTTTGCCATGCCTTTCCTCCCTCCCCGAGCCACCGGAGCAAAGGGACCTCAGTGGGAACAAGCACCCAAGCGCGGCTGGAAAGCAGGCGGCGGCTGAACAGAGGCCCTCAGTCCCTGGTCCATGAATCCATCTGTGAGCACAGGCAGGTCACAATGCACGGCCCATGCCCGAGCTGCCTGCACTGCCCTTGTTCTGCCTGTTTACCCATCATTTGCATTGTGCCTTGTGGCCGCCGGCAGCGCTGACTCAGCGCCCGCAGCCCCGTGTCCCCACGCAGCGACCTCCCGGGCATCCAGCCCTGCTCCCGAGCCAGCTTTTGGGATAGCATCGGCACAAGCGGAGCCCCCGCAGCCCCTCGGCTGCGCCGGAGCGTGCAAAGGAAACACGGCTTTCCTTTGGGAATGTGGGATCCTCAGCGCAATGAGTGACCCCACCTCCCATGGGAATGACTCAGTTGGAAGCGGAGATGGAGGTGAAGGAGCGAGGCTGGAGGAGACACCGGTGACTCAGCCCGGCAGGAATGGCAGGAATGTACCTGCCCAGGGATATCGCACACAGGTAGAACAGGTCCAGGCGTTCTCTGCTGCTCTGGGAAGCAGGGAGAGCCCTTGCAGGGATCCGATGTTCCCAAGCGCCTTGGAGATCCTCCGAGATCTTGCAGCACCTCACACCTGCCTTTCCCAAGAGGGGTGAAACGGGAGGAGAGGCTTCAGATTGCGCTTGAGCCCTGCAACGAGGCACTGCAGAGCTGCTGCTTCTGCGCCCTGAAATGCTGCTCTGAGCCCAGAACACTCAAATAGGCTGAGAAACACTGAAAAACACTAAAATACCCTGAAACACACTGAAATACCCTGAAAAACACTGAAATACCTTGAAAAACACTAAAATACCCTGAAACACACTGAAATGCCCTGAAAAACACTGAAATACCTTGAAAAACACTTAAATACCATGAAACACACTTAAATACCCTGAAAAACACTGAAATACCTTGAAAAACACTTAAATACCCTGAAACACACTTAAATACCCTGAAAAACACTGAAATACCTTGAAAAACACTTAAATACCCTGAAACACACTTAAATACCCTGAAAAACCCTGAAATACCTTGAAAAACACTTAAATAATATGAAAACCACTTAAATACTCTGAACATTGGGGCTGTTCAGCCTGGAGAAGAGAAGCCGTGTGGAGACCTCAGAGCAGGAAGGATGTGCTGATGACACCATGAGGGTCCCCTCCATGGCTGATAGGTGCCATCCTGCTCAGTCCCCTTATGGATTGGACCCCTGAGACCCCCTTTATGGCCCTGAGGCCAAGGGGCAGGGCCCCTGCAGCACAGCGCTCTCCTCCCGGCCGGACCTGCCAGGGCAGCGGCGTGAAGGCAGATGAAAGGCAAACATTCCATAGGGAAGAGCCGGGAGCTCCGTACTTTGCTCACGCTCCACAACACTGAGCCGATTCTGCTCGGCTGCAAAACAAACCCAGGGCTGGGACGCGGCCAAGCCTGGAAAATTTCGAGTGCAAGGAGCAAAGGAGCGGAGCGGGAAGAGCCGGGAAGTCAGCGGCTGTGTATGGGACCGGCTGGAGCAACACTCGGACACCGTTGGGGGGTTACAACAGCCCCTGGAGCTGAGGACACGGCAATGCAGCTGACGCAAGAAGGGGAATTCGGGCAGGGAGAAGGGGATGGGTTTCCTGGGATGGTTTCTATTCTGGGGTCGTGTCGCAAGGGTTTCCTGGCTGCGGTGCTGCGATGCTGCCGCCTTTCACAACAGCGGCCCCAGGAAAACGCCCTTGGCAATGGGTGCCCCAGCTTCCCCTTGGGCAGCCCCTGCCAGGGTTGGGGTGGGTCCTGGTCATCATTTCCTTGTCATAGGAAAGGTGACGGGAGCCATTCATCTCTTTGGGGGGATGCACCGGAGTGTCCGGAGGTCTCCAGGGATATGGTCCATGGTGTGCATGCTGCGAATGCCTGCTCAGAGCCCAGGCAGTGTTACCAACCAGCAACACAAAGAGGAGAATCATAGGGTCATGGATTCAACCTTGGAAAAGACTAAGAGCATCCAGTCCAACCGCTTCCTAGCACTGCCAAGGCCACCACTAACCCATGGCACTGAGGGTGTGTGAACACTTGCAGAGACGGTGACTCCAGCCCTGCCCTGGGCAGCCTGTTCCAATGCCTGAGCACCCTTTGGGCAAGGAATTGTTCCTCAGCTCCATCTAAACCTGCCCTGGTGCAGCTTGAGGCCGGTTCCTCTTGTCCCATCCCTTGTTCCTTGGCAGAAGAGAGGGACCCAGCTCATACAATTATATAAATATATAAATTTATATATATATATATAAATAAACCCCCTTTTCATCCCCCTTCACAACAAAGTTCACTGCATCCATCAGGGCTATTTCCTGGTCCCCGGGGCTGACATCCCTGCTCGGATGAGGGTGCAAACTCCACCTTCAGGCTCCATTGGTGGTTACCCCTCACTTTCTACCACCATTTGCAAGCACTGCATGGCCCCAGGAGCACGGAGCTGCTGCCGGAGCATCACTGGAGCCTGACGTCAGGGCGCGGGGAGGCGAGCGGCTCGAGGCCAGGGGAAGGGAAGCTTTCTGTCTAGGAAAGGCCGGGCTGTGAAAGGAGCCCTTCTTCAGCGCTCGCCAGGAGCCCGGGCATGGAACAAGACCAGCCTTTGAATGGCTCGGCTGGATGCCAGCCTGCCCGGGCAGAGCCCGCCGGAAAAGCCGATCCGCAGCCTGGCTCCGGAGGCAGGGATGCATCCCAGCACCTTGCTCCGGCTTTCCCGGTGTCCCACCACGCTTGCCTTGCTGCCTGCATGGAGGGCAAGGCCAGGGCAGCAGCTGGATGTGGGGCTGATGAAGAGACCCTCTGCAGCATCCTTGTGGCCCCTTGCAGACACTGGAAGCTGCTCTGAGGTCTCCACGCAGCTTCTCTTCTCCAGCCCCAATGTTCTCAGCCTGGCTCCATGCAGGAGCTGCTCCAGTCCCTGAGCATCCTCCTGGCCTCCTCTGGACTTGCTCCATGTCCTTATGTTGGGGACCCCAGCACTGCACACAGGGCTGCAAGCGGGGTCTCATGAGAGCAGAGGGGCAGGATCTCCTCCCTCGACCTGCTGGTCAGGATACATTCAGATGATGCACATCCCATTCCAGCTCCGTAAAGCCCAAATGATCTTGAAACGGGGCTGCTCCTGGTACGTGGGTCTTTTGCATGATGCCAGGACACCGAAACACTTGAGGGGGTGAGATAGGGGTTGGGGAATAGCAAAGCCCATCCAACACCTTCCTTCGCTGAGTGAGCGGGGCTGCATTGCACAAAGGGCACTTTACGTCACCCAGCTTTCACAACTCTCCTGTTTCTCTCACATTTGTTCCCCAAAACACCATTAAGCACTGACCTCCAGAGATGAGCAGATAGGAGATGATGACCCGGCAGGCTCTCTGGTACCCCCGGTCAGGGCTGCTCACTAGAAAGCAGAAACAAAGCCTCTCCCTTGGCTGTGGTGGGTGGCAGAAGCCAAAACACCGCTTCCCACTGCCCTATAATTCCTCTTTAGGCTGAAAAGGGAACCAAACCTCATCAGAGCGGGGCTGAGGGTGAGTTCAGGCTGCTCTGAACTCACTGCCCTCGCCCTGCAAAGCCAAGTCCCCAGCAGCGCAGGACTGAGTGTAGTTTAGTGGGAGGAAGAGGTTTATGGGGTGTATGTGGGCTTCACATGGGCAGACATCCTGTGGGGCACTGGTAGGGCTCAATGGGGGGCCAATGCGCCAACACCTCCTCCTGCAGAACCCTTCCAGCCCTTGCCCCTGGGTGATGTGGGGAGCAGGACACCCCTTGGACACCCAATGGGGAGCAGGACACTCGGGGCTCCCCCAGAGCTGTGCCAGGAGGATGGTGCCATCTCCTGGCATCGCCAGGCTGGTCCCCATGTCCCTGCGGTCACACCTCAGAGCAGCAGGGACCAAGGATGCTCCTCTCTGCAAAGGGCCAGAGCTGATGCCCAGGTGGGGAAACTGAGGCAGGGAGCAGTGGCAGCCCATAGGCACCTATAGCACCTACAGTGTCCCTGGCTGTGACCTCCTGCGTTTCATCCCCAGCCTCCTCCAGGGCCCTGTTGAACATTAACTCCCAGCGAGCAGCAATGGGGCAGGGAAGCAGAGAGGAGAGGGGCAGCACAGGGCTCCAAGGGGCTGGTTCTGCATCACTTAGACCCAGAAGTAACCTTTTCTTACTCACTGGAGCAGACAGGAATGAGACCATTTCCCCATCCACAGCTGGGAAGAAATCCTTGTATGTAACGAGGGGACCCACGGTTCAACAGATGAACTGCAAGAAATAAGCTCCAGAAACCCAAGCTTTTTAGTTCAGGCTGGAACCAAACAGGCAGCTTTTGGATCCTCTGGGCATTTTTGGATCTTTTGGATTTTTTTTGGACTTTTTGGATCCTCCCCCCACACAGAGCTCCAGGTCAACCTGGGAATGCTGCTCAGGCAGGGAATGTCACGCTCAGGTTCTGCCCTCCGTTCAACTTCCCCAGCTTTGCTGCAGGGCTGTTTCCTAATGGAAACCTGCTTCCAAACAAGCCCAGTGCTCCCTGCCCGAGCGCTGGAGCCTGTCCAAAATGCATGGTTTTAATTGTCCCATCGGAATGTTTTGACATTTGGAAGTATTCCCCCTCCCGGGAATTACATCCAGCTCCACTAAAAAACGGGATCCCTTTCTTGAGGAACGGGCATTGTGTGCATAGGGAGTAATTACACTGCAGAGCCAAACGATTCAACCAACAGGAGAACCCGTGCCCTTTGCGCTCTCCTAACACCTATAAATTACCCGGGATGGAAGAGGGCTCGGAGGCAGGACAGATCCCCAGGGAGCACTTGTAGGGAATTGTTTCCACGCATGAATAATGCAGCACCAGGTATTCTTTATTTCCTTTGCTTCTCAAACCTGCTTTAAAGTTGAGAGGAGCTGGCGAGAAGCCGCAGGACTGTTCTCTATGCAGATAGGGTTGAGACAAGCGCCTGTGTAACCCAGCTACTGTTAAGCAACTGCTTCCTCTGCATGACAAACCCAGGGCTGCCCCATCGGGAAACCCAACCCACCTCTGCTGTGCTGGCCGCTCAGTGGGATGGCCAAGAATTCCCCCTCCCGTCATTCCTGGAATGCTGCTTCTGTGCTGGCTGCAAACAACCGCTACATTATCCCGTGCCATGGATCTGCTGGTGTTTGGGGGAGAATCACAGAATAGGTAGGGTTGGAAAGGACCTTAAGATCATCCAGTTCCAACCCCCCTGCCATGGGCAGGGACACCCCACACTAAACCATGGCACCCAAGGCCTCATCCAACCTGGCCTTGAACACCACCAGGGATGGAGCACTCACAGCCTCCCTGGGCAACCCATTCCAGTGCCTCACCACCCTCTCAGGAAAGAATTTCTTCCTTAGATCCAATCTAAACTTCCCCTGTTTCAGTTTGAACCCGTTACCCCTTGTCCTGTCACTACAGTCCCTGATGAAGAGTCCATCCCCAGCATCCTTGTAGCCCCCTTCAGATACTGGAAGCTGCTCTGAGGTCTCCATGCAGCTTCTCTTCTCGAGGCTGAACAGCCCCAACTTTCTCAGCCTGTCTCCATACAGGAGGTGCTCCAGCCCCTGATCATCCTCGTGGCCTCCTCTGGACTTGTTCCAACAGTTCCATGTCCTTTTGATGTTGAGGACACCAGAACTGCACACAATGCTCCAAGTGAGGTCTCACGAGAGCAGAGTAGAGGGGCAGGATCACCTCCTTCGACCTGCTGGTCACGCTCCTCTTGATGCAGCCCAGGATACGGTTGCTTTCTGGGCTGCGAGCGCACACTGCAGCCGGCTCATGTTCATTTTCTCATCAACCAACACCCCCAAGTCCTTCTCTGCAGGGCTGCTCTGAATCTCTTCTCTGCCCAACCTGTAGCCGTGCCTGGGATTGCTCCCAGCTTTACTCAGGAGCTGTTACAAACAGCATAAACCCAACCCAAACGGTGCCACTTACGGATGCTTTTAAGGACGGTGTCAGGACAGAAGCTTCTCTAGAGAGGAAAGTCTTCCCGTTTCTCTATCATGAGATGCAGGGGAGACACTTCCCTTTTCCTTGGAAACACTTGGCAGTAACAGGGAATGCCATGAGATGTCAGTGTGCTCCCGGCTTTAGGACAGAGCTCGGTTTGCTCTGGGAGGCAGACAGCAAAACCCAGCAGCTTCCTTCAGTGCAGCTTCTGGGGGTCTCAGAGCACGATCAGTTGCACAGAAGGATGGTAAATGTGGGACACAAGAACCCCCTGCAACGCTCCAGGCTTGGGGAATTGTGGCTGGAAACTGCTCATGGGAAAGGAGCTGGGGGTGCTTATTGATGGAGCTGAGCATGAGCAGCTTGTGCCCAGGCAGCCCCCAGCGTCCTGGCCTGGATCAGCACCAGTGCGGCAGCAGGGCCAGGGCAGGGATTGTGCCCCTGCACTGGGCACTGGTGAGGCTGCACCTCGGATCCTGTGCTCAGCTCTGAGCCCCTCACTACAAGAGAGACATTGAGGGGCTGGAGCGGGGCCAGAGAAGGGCACCAGAGCTGGTGCAGGGCCTGGAGCCCAAGTGTGATGGGGAAGGGCTGAGGGACCTGGGGGGTTCAGGCTGGAGAAGAGAAGGCTCAGGGGGGACCTCATGGCTCCCTACAACTGCCTGAGAGGAGGATGGAGCCAGGAGGGGCTGGGCTCTGCTCCCAAGGAACAAGGGATGGGACAAGAGGAACCGGCCTCAAGCTGCACCAGGGCAGGTTTAGATGGAGCTGAGGAACAATTCCTGCCCCAGAGGGTGCTCAGGCATTGGAACAGGCTGCCCAGGGCAGGGCTGCAGTCACCGTCCCTGCAAGTGTTCACACACCATGGAGCCAAGGCCTCAGTGCCATGGGTTAGTGGTGGCCTTGGCAGTGCTGGGAATGGTTGGACTGGATGAGCTTAAAGCTCCTTTCCAACCTGGATGATTCCATGATTCCATGAGCAGAGCTCCCAGGGCACCTGGAAGGCAAAGAAGAAAGAGAAGGTCTTTGCAGAGAGAAAGAGCAGCTCTGAGTGGGCTCCAACACAGCAAGGGCAGTGTTTAGAGCAGTGAAACAAGGCAGGAGTCAGATGGGGCCGCTGTTAGCATCGAAAACCCATAACTGGACACTGAGTTTCTATCACTGCTACCTTGCAAAAGTCACTGCCTGGTGTGGCCATGGGCCATAATCCTGTGGGATGCTGAGTGCCTTCTCAAGGGCACTGTAAGCTTTGCGGCCAAGGCTGTTATAGAACCTTGCTTTGGTCACCCCAAGCACTCGGCAAGGCCACAGACATGTGTTAAACCAAAGCAGGGATCTCACAGCACAGCACTAGGAGCTCCTCACCAAACACCAGCATTAGGCTGAAAGCGCCAGCCAGAATCTCCACTTACTGACTGCAGGCGCCTGGGGATTAGAGCTGGACCCAGCAACCCTGCTCAATCCTAGTCCTGAAAGTCAGTGCTAATTGACTTTGTGGTAGATCTAATGAATGCTGCACTGCTCCTTTGGGGCAGGGGCTTTTTGTAGCCTGGAGAGCGCGAATACCCCTGTATTGCCATAACAGAGAAAGGCTTCATTTCTGCCTCTTTATTCAGAATGCAGACCATCACAGGAGTTGCTTTGGCTGCTGCAGCACTGGAACAAAACACAGTGGTGCATCCCGCTGCTCCCCCAGTGCAAAGCTGCCTGTGTTATGCCAGGGCTTCAGTGACAGTGGTGTGGAAGCTGGCAACGGAGGGAGCTGTCTTCACACGCAGAGTATGGAAGCCTGCTGTCTCCTGGAGGGATGCGCTCGCGCTGTTCCTTCCACCCACTGCTTGGTATTATCACATTCACAGGAGCGAGGAGTATCCGAACACACAGAGCTCTGAGAAACGCTACAAGCACCACCTACACCTGGCTGCAAACATCAACAGGAATGAAGAAGTTCATTTCCTATGCAAGCAAAGGCTTCAAAGCGAGCCCCCCTCCTGGTTGAAATCAAAGGGAAACGCTGCTGCTGACTGCATGAGGCTCTGGAAAGACACAGCTGGGATAAACAAAGGGATGCAAATTTCCCTCGGCATCCAGCCCTCTTTCATTAGGTGGCTTGAATCTGACAACCCTCCCTCCTGAACGCCTGCATCCTCATTTACTTGAAGCTGAGATGGCTTTGTGTGATTGCCAGTGTTCTCCTGGGACTCAGCCTGGTGCTAGGGGCTCCAGTGTGTTTGGGCAGGGTTGCCAAACTCTAGGGTTTGGCTTCTGCTGGGGTAAAGGAAAGCTTCTTTCCAATGCCAGGGTTTGCATTTAGTATTTGAGCTGCTTTAGGGATTCAACACCGGAAAAAATCAGGAAAATGGAGCTTTTTAACACTCTTGAGTTCACAGAATCATGGAATCAACCAGGCTGGAAAGGACCTTTAAGATCGTCAAGTCCAACCTTTACTCCAGGACCAGATTTCTTCACTTCTACCCAGTTGCTGAGATGATGATGCAGTGATGGCAGAGGCTGTCATCACACAGGTGTCCTCCTGTTGCTTTTGGAAGAGGAATGGCTTCTGAAAAGCATCATCACAGACCACTCTGACAAGGGTCTCGCTGGGATTCCCCAGCGTTGCTCACCTACAACCCAGGACACACAACAGCATCGTCCTGGTTTCAGCTTGAGCTGGTAACTCTGCTAACCCAACCCTGCTTCCAGAGCCTGAGCGATGCTTCAGAGCCTGCAGCATCCTCTCACCCCCATGGATAATGGGACTGCAGCCCTTCTGCTCCTCTCTGATGTGTCCCGTTCCCTTTGATGTGGCTGAGCGAGCCCTGATAGGGACTCGCAGCCTCTGGCACTCGTGCTGGGAAAATGAAACTTCCCAGATCCCAAGGATGCACAGCATGGAAAAACGTGTGGAAAATGGAGCTGACAAGGTTATTCAGGTTGTTCCTTAAAGGCAGCTTCAGCCTGGATTGCTGAGGAAGGGGCATGCCTGAGCTTCCTCTTTCGCTGAGGGGGATTTCAGCATCTACCGAAACCCCAAAGCCCTTCTCAATTTATGGACCAAATCTGATGCTTCACGGGCATAACCCAGTTTTTACCTTAGTTTTCTTTTCACCTTCTTTCCTACTTCTGTCCCCAAGCCTTTGCAACTCTACCACTGTCCCTTAATGGGGAGGCTGGTTGCTTATGGACCTTTCCTGCTCATTCCACCAACATAAATCCTCATACCAGCAGAGCTGGAGCATCCTGAAGTCCTGGTTCCTTCCGCTCCATCCTGCCTGAGCCTCTGAGCTCTGCAGGGATAAAAGCAGCTTTTCAGAGCCTCGATGGGTAGGAAGTCAAACCCCATGCAACTCGCTTTAAAGAAACCCTATTCCATTTGATTGTGGGGAAAAGTGGGAATTGCAATGGGGCTCACGCTGCCTGCCCCGTGTGGACCTCAGCGTGGGGATGGGGAAGGGCTTAATCCTACAGCTACGAGGCCCAGCTGACCTGTTCCAATGGAGCTGGTATCAGTTCATCTGCCTCTGGAGCTCCACAGAATGAATCCTTTCAAGTATTCCTGTATGCAGACGACTTCTTTTGTAGGAGATTTGTGGGAGAAATCCTGTTCTAAAGCAGCTTTTCAGGATGCTATCAGAAAGAGCCGTTAAAGCCACTGTCATTTAATTAACTTTTAGGGATTTTCTATCTGTTATTTGGCAAAAGGGGTTGATTTTTTACTTTAATGAGAATTGGAGGAGTGTTTTTGGTAGAAGTGTGAAACAGATGCAGAAAGTTCCCCAACTTGGGTATTTTTGTCACAGCAGGAACCTAACATGAATAGGCCAAAGCTGTCAGGAAAGGGACTAATAAACTGTACCCTTTTCCTAATCCATTCCCTTTACTGGGCCAAACCATGGTGCTCATCTCTGATTCTGTAGGATGTGGGGAACTACAGCATGTGCCTAAGAAAGGAAGGATGAACGTGTGGGGAAAGGGTCCATGGAGCTAACAGGGGACATAGGAGAAGGCGAGAGTGCATGTGCTTTGGGATGGGACTTATAATGAACCCCCAATGATGCTCCATGGGGTGAAGTTATGAAATCATTTCCATACCAGCTGCTGGTGATACAAAACCAATCTCCCCTCTGTGTGGGCAACGCGCTCTTCCTGTACCCCAGCACACCTCTGGTGGGGACGTGCTCTGTGGATCAGGAGCCTGTCTAAACACCAAAGCTGTTCAGGTAAATACCAGTGGATGCTCTGTCCTGTTGGCAAACAGAAGCCTCTATTTCACATCAGCGTGGCTCGGAGGAACGATGTTTAAACAGTTCCACTGCCTTCCCCTGGAAAAGAAATAACAAATACAAATGGTACAGTGAACTCCTGGGGAAACGCTCCTGCAGAACCGCTGTATCCCCAGACCAGCATCACCTCTGAGCTGAGCCATGGGGAGCCAGGGCCTACAAGAAACCTGGAGAGGGGATTTGGGCAAGGGATGTAGGGACAGGACAAGGGGTGGCACAGGGCCCCTTGGGGTAGAGGCCTTGAGAGCCTCTAAACCTCCTCCTGCCTGCTCAAGGTTACCTGGTGCAGGGTGAGGCTCTTCCCAAGGCTCAGGACCGCTGCTGGGCTGCAAAGCCATGGCCACAAAGGGTGAAGGACATGGAGCCTGGGCTCTCCTTACCCCTTTTCCCCATGGCTGCTGCCCACTCTGCTCTTTCCATGTGTTTGATAAGCACTAGAGGGCTGCAGAGAACTGCTTTTGCAGCTGCAGGCACTGACATTCAGGCAGGCTCTGCTCCCTAAAGGAAAACAGACAAGAAGGACGTGGAGATGTGATGGTTTGGTTTTCCTTACCTGGAAGGAGGAGATCGGGGTGTTAGGATGCAGGCAGTCCCGAAGCAGTGCCGATGGTGGCTCACATCTGGCAGGGAAGCAAGAGATGAGGGTTATGCTGTTAAAGCACAGAACAGTTTAGGTCTGCCCCAGTCCAACCCCTCTGCTCAAAGCGGGATCCATTCAGTGCAGTGTCCTGTTGGGTTCTGAGCATCACCACAAACTCTCTGGACAACCCCTTCCAGTGTCGAAGGGGCTGAAGAGAGCTCTTTTCCTAAACAGCTCTCATGTTTAGGAAAGAAAAAACACACGGAAAAGCTTTTTCTGGGTGTAAATGGAGTCCCTGCATTTCAGTTTGTGCCCATTGCCTCTTGTCCTTTTGTGATCATCCCTGAGTCTGGCTCTGTCCACTGGCTGTGGCAACAGCAGTGCTTTGATTACAAGGCAGCCATGCTACAGGGTAACAGTCTATTGAATTAAAAGAGAAAACCAAGACAAGCTTGATGTACCAAGTTCAAACAGGGAGGCTGGGATAGAAAGGACCTGACTATAACAGGGAGATTGACCCTCGCTATCCCAGGCACTTGTCCTCTCTGATGCCTTCTTCTTGTTTCCAGCCTTCATTTATTCTGCAGCCACTCAGCTCCCTCCTCCCACTGCAGCCTCTCCGGTCCCTGGCAGAGCTCTTGTGTTATCCTCTGATCCACGCACTGGCTTTTTCCTTTGCAGTTCCTTTCTGACAGCAAACCCAGCTTGTGTACAGCACAATTACATCCTTATCCCTTTTCAACACCTTCCTAAGGGCACTCCTCTGGGCTTCTGCTTTGTCGGGTTCCCCATGACTGGTTTAGTGCCTGAAGTCATCACTACAAGTATAAAGCCAAACAAAGCTTGGCTTTGATGGTCCTCATCATCACTTACTGCGAGCTGCTCCCCTCAAACCCACACAACCAAAATGCCACTTGGGAGAATGGACCTCTTTCCTTCCCAGTGGTTTGGGAGTAGGATCAAGTGCAGGTAGACCACAAAGGCTGACTGGTAGGGAAGGAGCTTGTTTCATCCCAGCTGAGCATCCTAAAAACGCAGGCAGGAGAAGCACCTGGCTTCCTTCTGCTGTTCCTTCTTTTCCTGCTGTTTTGCAGCCACCCTTACCCCTGAATACTTGAAAACGTGGCCTTGAAAGCTTTGGAAAGAAACTCCTCCATGTACAGAACTGCTTTTCCTTAGTTAAAAGTGTAATTAGACAGACACAGCAGGACAGAATGTACAGTGTAATTATGCAAACATAAGTCACGGAGGCCAGGGTCTGCTCTTCAGTCAAGACAGGCAGCATCTCCCCCTGCAATAACCTCAAGTAACAGAGGCTGATGAATAATACAAGTTTCCTATATTTGCTTTAGGGTGCAATTCACCCATCTGCAGAGGGTCAGCTCAAGAGCTGTGCTCTACAGAAGTCTTATTTAATACCTATAAATAAGGCATAAGTGATGTGTGGCCTCGCACTGTTCCTTTACACAGGGGTGAAGCACAGCCTCATGAAATCTTGGTCTCAGCATGTCCCTTCTCCTTGAGATCCTGTTCAATACCAAGTGGGTAATACCCTATTGCATTTCTCTCTCTGCTGCCACTGTGTTTTCAGTAAGTCAGTTCATACTGGGCTGTTGGCAACCAACTTTATCTATGCAATAAAACCCCCCATAAATCTCTGTACTTCACTCCGAGCTTAAACATTAGAGCATTCTAATCAATAATTGATAAATTGATGCTGCAGAGAAACATTCAAACCCCCTGATACCCATTTCCCTGTTTTCTTCCTCTATGAGAAAGCAAAAATACCTGGTCATTTTCTGGCTGTTGACTTTGATTGCCAGTTTTGATTGTTTCCCCTCTTTCTTGTTAGTTCATTTCTCCACTGAGGGGATGGCAAAGGGAAAACGTGTGAAAAGAAGGGGAAAAAGCCAAGGTGATGGGGAAAAAGTGCAATTGAAAGCCAAGAAAAAGGGGCAGTTTTAATCGCCAGACCTTGCAGGTTGCCTTATTTTTCCACTCCTACAATAAGAAACCAGAATACCTCTATAGAGACAAATGGCTGCTTCCATCGGAAAACAGCCTCCTGGCAAAATATTTACCAGCAATCAGGCTTGTAACACGCTAAAGCTTGTGATGGAGGATGGAACAAGGGTTTTTAGACTGCTCACCAGAGCCTGTTCTCCTGGAAGTGGCCACATTTAAGCTTTGGGTCCTCCAGCCCCTTCCCTTTAATGGCCTTTTTCTTGGCAAAACTAACGTAAAGCATCCTTTCTTCCCTCCCTTTGCCACCAGATGGCACGTACACACCATGGAAGGGGTGGTGGGTCAGTGTGGGGCGGCCTGGCCCTAGATGGGGTGAGACCCCCCTGGGCAATGCCTTGGGGAGGTTGATGCTGGAATGAAGCTTTTGCCTCTGTAGCAGGAAGAGGCTTGAAGGGAAGTTTCTGTTCATACCAAGTGACCACGAGCCCCTCCAGGATAGATTCCCTGTGATTAACATGGTAACAGGAGAGGGGTTTCCATTCAGGTTGATGGTTTGACCATCAGGCCCCAAAGATGCTTTCCCTCTATCCTAGTGAGAAGCGTTCTGAGATGGGGGGCTCGGGGTGGCTGCAACCAGCCCAAATTCCCAGCAAATCCGATCCAGATCCATGAGAAATATCCCGGAGCCCGTGCTGTTCTCTAGTTTAAACTCACATTTACCTGATGCTGTGCAGTTTCCAAGGGAGGGAAGCCGCCGTGTACAAGACCTGGGCGCAAGGGGGGGTGGGAGGATGGTGTCAAAGCTCTGCTGCTGCCTTTTGCTCCCCCTCGTAGCTGTGAAGGGATGCAGAGAGGAGATGTGCAAGGAGAAGCGGGGCTGGCATTCCTGTCTCTGTTCACTGCTGAACAGCAAGAAAAGGTCAAGATATCCAGCAATCCGCATCCTATCACGGTCTGGGGTTCGCTTACTGGAAACACTCCCTTTCAGCATCTTTCTTTTGTGCCTGTCATACACTAAATGCAAACTCCAGCATTTCTGGAGATATTGAATTACTTTTCTTTGTCTCATTTATGTTGATTATGGGTTTTTCGTTGGGTAAGAAAGCAGGGGAGTGCCTCACACTGACAGCAATTCACTGTTAGATTGGCACTACTTCCCAGAATGGCTTCTTCTCCCAATGCTAAAGATGCTAATGCTGTCCTGAAACAACACAAGGCTTCTCCAGAAACATCCCTTTGCTTTCTCTGTTGCAGGCCACACACTGACAGAGGGACCTCTTCTGATGCTCACTGCCCTCAGTGTTTAGGGCTCGGCCCCAAGGTCATTCTGCTCTTCCTACTCTGAGGAAGACTCAGCCCTGGCCTTCCTCGAGGGACGCTTGTTGAAGGGTCCCATCAAGGGGCTTCAGCATCTTCTCCCAGGAGGGTTTTCCTAAAGCAATAATGCAACTCCCCTAATTGCAAATTAAGCCGAGGCTGTCAGCACCTCACTGGCTACAGAGCACATCTATGGAGCTTTGCAATACATGGGAGTCTTCCCACCGCCTTCTCCTGCCTGTTACCTCTGGCAGGATTCCCAGTCTGAGGAAGCATATCCAAACATGTGGCGACCCCAAGTCTGCATAAGGGATAGCAACCCTCATGTCTTACATACAACACGATGCTTAATACCTTTCTGCATCTGTTTCCCTGTTACTTGCTTTGGTAGAGTACAAGCGTCATGCTGTTGGCTTATTCTACTGGCTGCATTGTTAACCCCTGATCCCTTTCTGCATTGACACTGCATAGCCAGGTATTGCCCCATTTCTGCACTCACCTGTCTTTATCCTCACAACTCAGGCCATTATTCCCATGAAGAGGATCTGTTGGGATCATCATTCTCTCCTCCAAAGGGCTGTGATGCTCCCCCTTCTCCCAGCAGCAACGTTTCCCATGCGACACACTCTCCAGTCCCCCTGCTTAGGAGACACAAACACAAATCTCACTGCTTGGGGTGTTCACACTCTCCCAGCCATCCCGACCTTTTCCCATGCCACTGCAGCTATGTCCATGACACAACATGCGTCACCCAGTGGGAAAGGAGCTGCTGGGTGATGGGTGAGGAAGGACAGGACCATAGGAGGGATATACCTGTTCCCTGCCAACATCAGCCACGGGGCACTCAATTTGCTCAACCCATGACAGTGGGATTGAGCGCGCCCTCAGCAAGTTTGCCGATGACACCAAGATGTGTGGTTCGGTTGGTACGCCGGAGGGAAGGGATGCCATCCAGAGGGACCTCGACACGCTTGTGAGGTGGGCTGATGCCAACCTGATGAAGTTTAACCATGCCAAGTGCAAGGTCCTACACCTGGGTCGGAGCAATCCCAGGCACAGCTACAGGTTGGGCAGAGAAGAGATTCAGAGCAGCCCTGCAGAGAAGGACTTGGGGGTGTTGGTCGATGAGAAAATGAACATGAGCCGGCTGCAGTGTGCGCTCGCAGCCCAGAAAGCAACCGTATCCTGGGCTGCATCAAGAGGAGCGTGACCAGCAGGTCGAAGGAGATGATCCTGCCCCTCTACTCTGCTCTCGTGAGACCTCACTTGGAGCATTGTGTGCAGTTCTGGTGTCCTCAACATAAAAAGGACATGGAACTGTTGGAACAAGTCCAGAGGAGGCCATGAGGATGATCAGGGACTGGAGCACCTCCCGTATGAAGACAGGCTGAGAAAGTTGGGGCTGTTCAGCCTGGAGAAGAGAAGGCTGCGTGGAGACCTCAGAGCAGCTTCCAGTGTCTGAAGGGGGCTACAAGGATGCTGGGGATGGACTCTTCATCAGGGACTGTAGTGACAGGACAAGGGGTAACGGGTTCAAACTGAAACAGGGGAAGTTTAGATTGGATCTAAGGAAGAAATTCTTTCCTGAGAGGGTGGTGAGGCACTGGAATGGGTTGCCCAGGGAGGTTGTGAATGCTCCATCCTTGGTGGTGTTCAAGGCCAGGTTGGATGAGGCCTTGGGTGCCATGGTTTAGTGTGAGGTGTCCCTGCCCATGGCAGGGGGGTTGGAAATGGGTGATCTTAAGGTCCTTTCCAACCCTGACTATTCTATTCTATTCTATTCTATTCTATTCTATTCTATTCTACTCTACTCTACTCTACTCTACTCTACTCTATTCTACTCTACTCTACTCTATTCTAATTCCCCCCACCCTAACCTACGAGCCTGATTTTTATGTCCTATGGTAAATGCTATGCCTTGAACAGACCCACACATAAATACAAACTCAAGCTGTCACTCTGCCCTGCTCCTTTTAAAGAGGAATTGCTTAAAGCAGCAAGAAGGATGCCTAATCTTGGGACTCTGGGAACGTCTGTGCGAGGGAGGGAGGCGGGGGTCACTGCAGTTTCTGCTCATGAATAATGAATCTGATGTTGTAGCCATGCAAATGTAACCCAAGGAGCTCCACACGAAATAAACCCCTTGTTTGTTATGGCAGTGATTCACTGGTCTCCTTCCCCAGCACTCGCCTGGATTTTGGGGATGGAAGTGATTTATTTGAGGAGGTGGAAGTGGGCGATCGGGTGCTCTTATGGACCCCGGAGCTTAGAGCCATTTGTGCAGCCTACACACATGAGGCAGGATTCAGGGTTGAATACACACAGGGATCTGGTTCTAGCCAAGCTTTCCTGGCTTTCTATAGGAATGACTGAGAAATAACCAGCACTAGGGGATTTTCCCTGCCATCAGGTTATTGTACGGCTATCACAGGCTATCACGGAATTGTGTAGGTTGGGAAACACCTTTAAGATCATCGAGCCAAATGTTAACCCAGCCCTGCCAAGGCCACCACTAAACCATGCACTGAGCACCTGTATCAATCGGATGCAACTCAAAGATGATGATTTGGGAATGGGTTGCCCAAGGAAGCTGTGAATGCTCCATCCCTGGCAGTGTTCAAGGCCGGCTTGGACAGAGCCTTGGGGGACACGGTCTAGTGTGAGACATCCCTGCCCATGGCAGGGGGTCGGAACTGGATGATCTTAAGGTCCTTTCCAACCCAAAACCTTCTATGATTAAACCCAAGGATGCTCAATTCAAGACCAGGAGAGCCTGGAGTGCTGCAGCGCCCTTCATCCATCTCCAGCTCTTTCTTGCCTTCACCAAATGCATTGCCCAAGGGAATCTGAACCCAAAAGCTGCAGATGTTATTTCTCTCCCTGTGTAACCTTTACAGCTCTGTTGAACAGTGTTTTACAGAGCCATTGCTTGACGAGAAGTCACTGTATTGGTTTTTGTACCTCTGTCTCTTGTCAGGAAGATGCTGGAGTAAATTCCCCTTGGACACCTCAGTGAAATCCTGCTGATCCTTGCTGGTTTCTCCACTCAGAGCACGGGCAAGGATTGTGCCAGGCCAGATCAGCTTTCACCTTCTCTTTCCTTCTTCTTTTAGCACCTGTATGTGCCTGGCTTCGGCTGTGTTCGGTGCCTTTCCATTTCAACCAGGAACACAACCTGCCAACAAGGCATCGGAACATCGCATCGGGACAACTGGGTCTCGGTCAGTCTGTTGGCTGTTTTCCTGCAGAGATAGACCATGCTGGCTGGTGTTTGCCATGATTAGCAGCTCTGACCTATGGGCAATAGAGCAGAGAGAGGGAGCAGGGCTGTATGCTGGATACTGGCCACCTGAGTGGGACAAAGGCTCAGTGCTATAGTCCCACTTCTCTCCCAATGTGCCCTGTTGGAGCTCATGCTCCAGTTCCCATGTCTTGGCCAGCACCTCACCCATGGTGGGTGCAACCTTAAATCAATCATTGTGAAAGGGAGTTGATAGCTAGAAACCACCAAGGAGCTGAGTTTGGCTTCTTTTTGCTGCTGTCCCTCTGAAGCTGCCCAAGAGAGGAGTTGGCAGATGCCCCATGGGAGACAGGAAGAGGTTGGATTGTGTCCCGCTGCCAGAGCTCTCGTGATGAATAGCCAGTGATCTTCCTTCTCTTCACCTGATAGAAATGATGCCAAGCAATTACTACAATTGAGTGTGATGGATTGCCTGATGTGATGCTGTCCATGCTGGAAGGCAGCTGCCTACCCTCTCCTCCCAGGGCCATTGCATTGGGTGGTGAGGTGGGACCTCATCTCACAGCTTCTTCCCTGAACTGTTGCTTGGAACCCAGCTGCGGCTCTTTGTGGCTCAGTACAAGACCAGGAGGAAGATTTACTTGTTCCATAAGATGTCAATCCCAATTCCATTGAGCTCCAGGAAAGCCTGGAGAGAGCATCCACGCTGTGCTAGTGACTGCCCCAGCTCCTCTGCTATAGGGGATCTGTGATGAACAAAGTGGAATGCAATAACTCATGCCCTGTAAGGATGCTCTCATCGAGGCTGAGTTATTAGTCCAGGCAAAACAGAATGGGAGCAAGAATTCCCTCAAAGTGGAATTTGCCTGGGAAATGGAGAGGAGAACAAAACAGGGGAAAGGCTGACATTAGGAAGATTGAGGCTGCTGAAATCAGAGGTGCAAGAGGCTGGGTCCACGCAGCAGGTGTTTAAAGGTGGTTTGCAGAGTCCTTACCTCCCAGCTATATAAGAGACTTGCTATTGGGTTCTCTCATTTAGATCCACAGGGATGTGACGGCCTCAGCTGATCTGCCCATGTTTGAACTGGGCAGGGGATTAGAACTGGATGAGCTTTAAGGTCCCTTCCAACACAACCCAAATCTGGGATTCTGTGATTCTATGATCTTGGCCTCACTGAGGGACTGAGAATTACAGAAGAGAAGCAGCGCAGCTAATGCAGACATTAAGAACATTATGGAAGGGATACCTCTGAGTCAATCTCTCCTGTAATTAACAGTCCAGTTCTGTAGATGAGTGGAAACTACACATTGAAATGCTTGGACGACAGCCACGCTGGAGGGAAAGGACCAGCTGTGTGTCTGATCCGAGATGAGCTGCTCGTGGTGTGCCAAAAGCTTGGGTAGAAAACTACCTGGAAACCCAGTGCATTCTGGCCACATCCTAAGGAGTGAGCAGTGGAGCACTGCAACAAAGGGAGGGGAAGGAGTCCACCTGAGACCATTGTCACTGCTCAGTTCATCATCGCATCCCAGACTGGGTTGGGTTGGAAGGGACCTTAAAGCTCATCCAGCTCCAACCCCTGCCACGGGCAGGGACCCCTTCCACTGGAGCAGCTTGCTCCAAGCCCCTGTGTCCAACCTGGCCTTGAACACTGCCAGGGATGGGGCAGCCACAGCTTCTCTGGGCACCCTGTGCCAGCGCCTCAGCACCCTCACAGGGAAGAATTCTACTCTAATATTCATAGATAGCAATAACAGGAACAAATGAATACCAAAGCCCAGAAGCCAGAGGCTCGGTATGAAAGAGACAGGTTAAAACCTTTCTATCCTTCCCCTTTGCCTTAAGCCTGGTTCCTTATTCATTGGAAACACTGCTTGTGAGAAAGCACTCAAAGAGTGAGTCATAGCCCAAACATTTAGACATTTATGCCTTTATCTTGCACAGAAACAAAAACAAGAAGGGAAAAAGCAGGCGCCTGGTTCGTGAGCCTCCTGCTTGCTCTTACACCAAGGGCTGATGTATTCTTGTGTCCTTTGTAACAACCGCGAGACTGGTTGGTTTGGGATACAGCCCTCTAAAAGAAGGTCCTGAGGGCTTCTGCTGTGCACAAGGCACGACAGCACAGAGATGGGAGCAGCACTCCTCCAAAAAGCCCCAGAACAAGGTCACACATCCCCAGCCCACTGGGTTTACCCATAGAACAGAAAGAGGGATCCGTACCCGTGCTGCAAGAGCATCCTCTGAATCAAGCACAAAGGCTCCCTCGCCAGCACGCACTGTTGTGCATTTTTGCCATTCCTGCCCTCCTCATTTCCACTGCAGATCCCAGAGGAGCTCTGGAAACAAGGAGAGATGGGATGAGGAAAGCTCATAATTGCACGTCGCATCCCTCGGCGCCGGCACAGCGGTGCTCGCTGTGATGAGGAGCTCTGTGCATCCAGCGAGCAGCATCAGCCCTGCACTGAGACCCATAATGAGGGAAGATGCTGCTTTTATACAAAACAAAGCCCCGCTTTAAATGACAGCAGCAGCGACGATGTCCACAGCCTTACAAAGAGCTCTGCCTGTACATGGGACTCTAACAGCAACTCTCCTGCCTTCCCTCCGCCTTCTGTTTGCCTTTTTCCCACTCCGAGTGTTTGGAAGCCAAGGGAACACGAGAAATACTACAAAAGGGATCTTCTCATGGAGGCAAGTGTGAAAACAGCTACAAGCACCCAAACCCAGACACAGGTCAAAGCAAGGTGCTAGCAACCGGCACACCGAGCTAAAGGGAATGGGTGCTGAGGAGGGAGACACCTCTAACACCTCAGTGATGGACAGAGGGTTCTGCCTGGCTCTCCATAAAGTAAGGTCCCTAAAAGCTGGGAATACAGATGGATTTATCCCTGGCTGATCTCAAATGAGAACGGGGGGAGTTTTATTCCTTATTATTGCAGGAAATAAATCTGATCACCCTGCCAAAAGCCCTTCCCAGGCCCTGGGGATGTCCATGCGGGATGCAGCCAGTGCCTCTTGTCATGGGTGCAGCTTCTCAGAGCACTGGCAGTGATTTCTTGGTGCTTTCCCCCTGCACGCACTGGCAGGATGAACACCCTTGTGAACTCCGGGTGCTTCTCTGCCAGGCAAACTGCAGCCACTTCCATGGTTTTATTCATTAAGAGAGCGAGCAGCAGAAACAGCCAAATGTCTCCCATGGCATCCGTGCACACTTTTTAAGGTGATATGGGCCTGATCTCGTCAAAATTAATGGCTTATGGTTATTCATGCTATTATTCTTAATGGGGCCAAGCATACACTGTACCCAGCAAGAAGCAGTGCTTTGACTCAGCCAAGGTTTGTGACACATCATGGCCTGCCTGGGTTAACTGTAAAGTATAAAACCTTCATTGCTAATAACGAGGCTGTGCTCTGAATACAAAGGAATAAGGAGGGAGAGGTACAGCAGGATCCCATCCACCCATCCCAGCACCTTCTCAAGCTGAGTTAGAGGTTGCTTAGAGGCATCTCTGTCTATTGGCAGCTGAAAGATCACAGCATGGTTTGGGTTGAAGGGACCTTAAAGCTCATCCAGCTCCAACCCCTGCCCCAGGCAGGGACCCCTTCCACTGGAGCAGCTTGCTCCAAGCCCCTGTGTCCAACCTGGCCTTGAACACTGCCAGGGATGGGGCAGCCACAGCTTCTCTGGGCACCCTGTGCCGTGTTTGCAAGGTATTATCCTAGTGCCTTATGATGCTCATCAAACTCCCAAACTGGTGCAAACCACTCTATAAAGCCACCAGCCTAGGAATAGACCCTTAAAACAAAACACCTCTGGAAAACCACCTACAACATGGATGAGAACCACATCCCAAAGGATGGGATCTCTTTTCACAGGGTCTCTTCTGACGATGGAGCAAAGCCACCATGTGAAGTCGTCACTTTCAAGGACCACAGCAGATTCCCTCCATCCAAGATGACAACTAAAGAGTGAATATTAAACCCCTGCCATGACAAGGAAAGAGTGAAATGGAGCAGAGCAGGGGAACCCCATCGTGATTAAAGCTCAGGTGCTGAAAACACTTGCACAATCTAAATGATCATGGAAAGAAGCAGTGAAACCATGAGGACTTCAGAGGGGACAGACTGAAAACTGACTTCGTTAAATAAAAGGAAAGCAAAGGCACAGGGATTTATAAGCACTGGAAAGCTCCTGAATACTAATTCCTGACTGCAGGAACAGTATCTTCCCATATGCTTATTAAAACCATGCCTCTGCCCATTAGGCTGCGGAGAAAAGGATGTTTTACTCTTCCACAAGAAAGGTTTTCCTGATTGCAAGTCAATATTTCGGGAGCAGAAGGAAACCTCCTAGGGAACAGCCTCCTGTAGGAAAGGGTTTGGGTTTCCTCTCTGCTCCAATTGCGTCATTCCTTACTTCTAATCAATGCATTAAGTATTGTTAGCCTTGCAAACACAACATCCCTAATTGCTTTACTCAGTCCTAACAAGAACTGTGAGGAAGGTGAAAAGGGCAGGTTTGAACCGGAGACTGGAGCGGTTCATCTGAAAGAAAGAGGAAATTTGCTCCGTTTTGATGTCTCAGACACATGGGTCCCCATGTTCATTATGAGAGAATCGACGCTCCTCATGCTTGATGAAGAGCTGAAAGAGCCTTGATCAAAGTGTTCGTATCTCTGCATCAGAGCGAGAGAGAGATTTAAATTGCTATTGAACTCTAGTGTGGGGCTAACCGGCTCAAATAGTGTTAATACCCCCTGGCTCATGGAGCTGTATGTGTTTGAATGGGAATTCCATGCTGGACTGGCAGGTCTGGAGCCTAAACTTCCCTGTGGGCCACGGAGGAGATGGAATGAGGGCAGCCAGAGTCAAAGCCTTTCTCATGTCGGTCCATTCATGGATGACAGCAGCGCTGCCAGTACCCACAACTGTTACGCACACCAGAGAGGCACAGTCCTTTATGGGGTGCAGACATGGATGGAGTGAATGAACACAAGCAGGGTCAGACCCTGAGGAACAACACATCCCCTTGGTCCCATTTCCAGCCTGTATCGAGTAAACTGGATTTAAATCAAAGCAACCCTTTGGCAGTTTGGCTGAAGCTAGGAATGGAGAACTGAGATTGCCTATTACAACCACAAAGCCTCCTCTCCTACTCAGTGCACGAATATGACTTAACTTTTATAGATCCTGACTATGTGTTGATTAAGGTGCCTGTATATTTGCTTGCATCCCTAAATGGTGCATGGAAACGTTTGGCTGCTGTGAATGATGCTAAAGTGGGAAGAGTCCTGCTCTTACACCAGTTAGAGAGATCTGCTCCCAGTAAGAGCTCAGGGACACACAAGGCTCCTTCAACAGGGAAGCAAAGGAGGAGACACAAAGAATGTCCAACACTTCTGGTCCCAAGAAGGGTAACTCCAAGTATTTAGCTGCATATGCTAGTAACAGCATTCATAAGCAAATCATTTTACTCATTCAGCCTCAGCCTCCCCATATGAGAAGTCTGAAAGCTCTTGAGAATCACAGATACAGGGAGTTCTATAAAACAAAGACTGTGGTAAGAGTTAAAGTGTTTGTTATCGACGTGTCTGGACGTAACATCAGCCAGAAAACCAGAGGAGAGATTCCAAATGATTCGTAGAACTCCAATAAAGCCCAACGAGAAGTAACTTCCAGCAATAGCATTGCTCTGCGCTGAAAACGCTCTATCTGTGGATCAGAAAACATCTTACGTCTGGGTAATGATGGTTTACAACACTGGCACACTTTTTTATAGCTGTATTGAGACTGCAGCAATGCTAAAGCAGACTTCAAGGTGCAGGTCTTCTGATGGTCAACACTGTGTGGACATAGAGTAAGAGGCACTTCCAGACTGTGGAGAGAATATAAATTATCCAGATGGGGCAAAAAACCAGAGATTGAAATGGATCTTTTAATGCTCAGAGATGTAAATGGCCAAAATTTACACCTCAAATCCTGTGCTCAGTTCTGGGCCACTCACTACAAGAGAGACATTGAGGGGCTGGAGCGGGGCCAGAGAAGGTCACTGGAGCCCAAGTGTGATGGGGAAGGGCTGAGGGACCTGGGGGGTTTGGTCTCTGCTCCCAAGGAACAAGGGATGGGACAAGAGGAAACGGCCTCAAGCTGCACCAGGGCAGGTTTAGATGGAGCTGAGGAACAATTCCTGCCCCAAAGGGTGCTCAGGCATTGGAACAGGCTGCCCAGGGCAGGGCTGCAGGCACTGTCCCTGCAAGTGCTCACACCCCCTCAGTGCCATGGGTTAGTGGTGGCCTTGGCAGTGCTGGGAATGGTTGGACTGGATGAGCTTAAAGGGCTTTTCCAACCTGGATGATTCCATGATTCCAAAATCAGGCAGTTTCCTACTCAAGCCTTCCTTTCTGTAGAGTCTTCTTATAGCTCCATGCCCTCAGGTGGCCAAGGGGATCAATTAGCTGAGTCTTTTGATATGCTACTAAATCTCCCGAGACTGTCATCGAACCGAAAGTTGGATTCCATTCTATTAGTTGTGTTCCTCCATCTGCTACCACTGCTCTTATTTCAGTGGTGCCAGAGAATTCCTGATGCATGTCCATGCGTGTTGCACGCTTGGAGGAGCCTGGGTACATCTTCGCAGTTCTCACTGTCAGCCCTGCCAAGTTCCTTCCCTTCACTGCCCTATTTATAAGTGATTCACTTATGAACATACTTACTTGAAGTGTGTTTCAATTGACTAAGACCTGGGGAACAATTCTTCTTCAAGCTCATCAAAAGATCGCTGTGAGCAACCCGAACATCTCAAAGCATCCCAGATAAAGGACACAGATGCCGGTAGTGTTTAACCAGCACTCCCCATGCCTTCACACACAGTACAAGTGAAGGGACCGAAGCAAAGCGCAGCGAAACACGACAGTGAGCACGCAGGTATCTGTGCTCTGCCTCAGGTTCACATCTCACTGATTGCAGTAGGGAGCTGGAACATGAACCCAGGGAAGATGTGCTGACAGCAATGAAGCAGCACGTTGCCTTGGAACCGGCTCACGCAGCGCACTCCTTGGCTTGAGGTTTCTTCCTCCTTGTAGCTGTTTCTGCGAAGAAAGGAGCCCTAAATCTTAGGCAAACTGTTCCTGCGGTGGGGACAAGGAGGGAAGGCTTCAACAAGCCCTCTGCAATGGCAGGGATCCACGTGCCATCTGTGCCTCTGCAAATGCAACAACTGCCTTCGACAAACAGGCTCTGAACAGAGGGGGTATTAATGCCAACCCAAAGACTGCCTTGGCCAGCCACCACCACCATCAGGTGGTGTTCGGAGCCAAGCCTTGCAATGTGCAGGTTATGGGTGGACAAGAGATGCCAACAGAGACTTTGCAGCTTTACAGATGGGTTAACCAGCACCCAAAGGTGTTCTGAGCTCCCAAAGCACAACCCTGGCTGATATGGATATAAGCCCATGGAATTGTGCCAGCTGCACCCACACCAACCAGGAGATTGATAATGAAGGGGTGGTTACTGCTGAAAGGGCACCAGAATGCACATTATTAGCTTTTGGGAGATAGAGAGGGAATGTTTCACAAAGGCTTACACAGTCTATGGAGCTTATAGTGCTGATATTAAGATATTTAATATGATGAAAATGATCTGCAGTCCCTTACCTGGACTTCACTACAAACACCTGGTCACTGGTACTTAAAGAGATGATTTTAAGCATGTATTTCTGCACGCAAAACCATTAACAATGCAATGACATCAACCAAGGAACCACCCAGCCAAGGTTACTGGATCAATGCAGGGTTGCACTGACTTAGCTCCTAAAGGCATTGCTAGAATTTGCCATCCAAACCCAATAGCAGGAGCCATCTCACCCAATACCTGGCTCTGGATGGCTCACAAGCATCGGTCAACAGAACACTCAAGAACAGGAGGATTTAGGCCTTTCCCATCAAGGTGACTTTACAACACACAAGAAATGCACTGCACCCAGCCTGGGTGAGTTCCACCCAACGTGATGGCTCCCATCTGTGTTTTTGAAGTCAGGGTTTTCCTTTTGGCATCAGCAGAGACTCCCTGAGCCTGTCACAGTGACCACAGCAAGGGAAGGAGCCCACACTATGGCCAAAGAAGTCCATAGTTTCTTCCCTGTGAGGGTGCTGAGGTGCTGGCACAGGGTGCCCAGAGAAGCTGTGGCTGCCCCATCCCTGGCAGTGTTCAAGGCCAGGTTGGACACAGGGGCTTGGAGCAAGCTGCTCCAGTGGAAGGGGTCCCTGCCCGTGGCAGGGGTTGGAGCTGGAGGAGCTTTTCCAACCCAAACCAGGCTGGGATTCCATGATTCTCCATCAGCAGCTGGGACACGGACAGCCAGCCCTGAACAAAGGTCTTAAATATACTGTAATTAGTAAATAGAGACTACCTGTCACAAGCTAATTGTGCTGCCTGGAACTTTCCTCTTAGCAACTGCCAACGTAGGAAAATAATTAGTCTTTTGTTATCTCTGATGTTCCTTCACACAAATGGCCTGTAAAAAAGATCAATTGAGCTCTTTTTTCCTCCCCAGAAAAACCTGTCCTAGAGAAACGTGATGTATGAAAAGGCAGGAGCTGTTCTCAGGCTCAGCAAAGGGGAATTGTCCTCTTGCAAATCCCCCCAGATCACTGAAAACCAACTGCCACCAGAGCAGAAACAAGCTGGGGCAGCATTTGGTGTTATCTGTAGGGACTGCCATGGAAGCCATGGTGGGTAAATTGCCCGGGGCAGAATTGAGCTCAGATTCATTTATCACACAATCCCAGAACCATTCTGGTGGGAAGGAACCTCTGGAGATGATCCAGTGCAGCCCCTGCCAGAGCAGGGCACACAGGAACGTGTCCATGGTGGGTTTGGGATGGCTCCAGAGAGGGAGACTCCACAACCCCCCTGGGCAGCCTGTGCCAGGGCTCTGACACCTTCAATGTAAAGAAGTTCTTGCTCGTGCTGAGGTGGAACTTGGTGTGCTTTAGTTTATGGCCATTGCTCCTTGTCCTGTCACTGGGCACCAATGGAAAGCGTCTGTCCCCATCTTCCCGGTACCTGCCTTTGAGCTGTTGATGCATTGATGGGATGCCTTCTCAGTCTGCTCTTCTCCAGACTAATCAGGTCCAGCTCCTGCAATCTCTCCTCATAGAGAGATGCTCCAGAGCCCTGAGCATCCTTGTGGCCTCCCCTGGACCATCTCCAGCAGCTCCTTGTCTCTTGTGCTGAGGAGCCCAGCACTGGACACAGGACTCCATCGAAGTCTTAAGACTTCGGAGGACTTGTCCATAGGAGTGGATGAGTAACACAGGCTCTCACCAAGACCCCCGTCAAGAGATGCACACAGCTCTTACTGCACAATGCTAAGATGCTGATTAATTAAAAGAGAAATTAAAGGTATAGATAGAGCCGGGATCCTGTTCTGCAGCACAACAGCACTCACTCACCTCTGACTTTATGCCCCTTCACCACGTTTCCCATTCTCTACATCTAAAACATTGCTGCAACTCAGTGCTTTATACAATAGGAACCGCATGAATCTCTTTCTTTTATCCACTTTATCTTGTTTGTTTATGCTATAGCCTCTCAGAGACACACGCTTAAATGTGCACGTGGACACACAGAGCACTGCAATAATGGGGTTTCAGACAACAGAGCAGTCTGAATGCTTCACGAGATAAAACACTGGCATCTCTTTCTCTCTTAGGTGCGGTTATAAAATGAAAGGTTCATTGTATAGGTCTGTCTGACCCTTTGGATGGAAGGTTATCAACCTTCCTCCTCATCTCCTGTTGTTTCAGTCTGTAATATGCATTTTGGGGAAGGAAAAAGAAGCTTTTCCATAAGGCTCCAGTGTATAAATCTCAGTTTATTGTTTTCTATCAGGCCAAATGCTCGTTCTATGCAGGTGCCTTAAACTAATAGGCTACAGGCTTAAAGGAAGGAGAAAACTGCCAAGAATGTGCCTGCATTTGTTCTAGTCCTGAAAAGCACTGATTTAATTAATCTTCCTTCATCAGAAGCAGAAAGCATGGGCCTAATTGCAAGCTCAGAAGCATCAGTTGTCCGAGTGATTGGGTAGCAGTTAGAGATGAGCGTAAAACAAGGCATTGACGAATGCAGGTTTATTAGGAGCTCTGTCTCATTGACTTGTCTTGTGAAGCAGTTGGAAATGGGCTCCAAAGTAATAAAAGAAAATTAAAACACATAAAACTTTGTTCAAGTAACGTGGGAAGGCCTGCATTAAACCAAAGAAAGCCAGGAGCTAGGAAGTGGGAAGTAAAACACATTGTAAAGGCTTACTGTCCAGTCCAAAGCCCATTGAAATCCATGGCACACTGATGGAGGGAGCTGAAGCCCATTACTCAGCTATTAGAGGTCTATTTGGTGCTGTGGAGCTCATGTACCTCCTCCTACAGAGCTGGCCACTTTGGGAAGAAACACCTTGGGCTGGGTAAGCACATGGGTAGGTATAGGAACACCACACAGTAGATAAAGAAGATGGCAGATGATCAGTGTTGTGGTGACTGTGAGTGTCCCCAAGGCCATTGTCCACCTGGAGCAAGCTTTACAGAGAACAAGGGGTGGTGAATTGTCCCCTGAGCCACGTCTGAAGCACCGAGTGATGCAAAAAGGCACTGCTCTTTCGATGGCAGCTCCAAGGTCCAGCTCCTCCACAGTGCCTGTGCCCTGTCTCTGTGTTTGGTCAGGGATGTGCCCAGCTTGGATCGTCACCAGAGCACACCTCTGGCTTAAAATAAGGTTCTTAGCATCAGTTTGCTTCTTCCTAGCAAGTTTTATCCACCACTGCTTCTTTCCAGTATCCACTGCACTTTTCAATGGTTTGATTTCTGTAGAGCAAGACTGGGAAACCTGGAGGTGACTCAAACTGAAACAGGGGAGATTTAGGTTGGATCTCAGGCAGAAGTTCTTCCCTGTGAGGGTGCTGAGGCGCTGGCCCAGGGTGCCCAGAGAAGCTGTGGCTGCCCCATCCCTGGCAGTGTTCAAGGCCAGGCTGGATGAAGCCTTGGGCAGCATGGTCTATGGTGAGCTGTCCCTGCCCATGGAATTGGATGAGCTTTAAGGTCCCTTCCAATCTAACCCATTCCAGCGTTCCATGACTCAGGGCTGTGACTGCAATTCCATGTGAAGTGTCCTTTTCTTTGTGACACTACCCATGGAGTAATCCCTGCTCTGGACTGCTCACAACCCTACACTGTGTACACCCAGGCACACCAGAGCTGTGAGGCCAAGATACTGGGCTTGTTGTCACTCTTGCCCTTCCCTACCTGGATAGATACAGACGTCGTCCTTAGTGCAGCTCATCGGAGCAAAAAACCTCATCTCAGCCCAGGGCTCCTGGGTGCTCCTGGAGTACTAAATAAAAAGCCTACAGTTTGGGTAACATGCAGCTGACATCTAAACAGAGCAAATGCAGTGGGAGGAGAGCAGCGAGGAGGGAGCCGTGGGAATCAGTGTGCCTGCCTAAGCCAATAATCACAGGGGTCTCCCAGGTGGCAGCCATCCTGCCTTCTAAATTTAACAGATGAGATGGAAAATAATGCCTCCCCCAGCACTTCCCCTTAGGGGACTGCTATCGCTCCGGAAACAGGCTCCCAGTCATTAGCACCTGTGTCTAACACAAATCAGCCCCTGCCATGGCTGCTCCAGCAGGGCACTGGGGAGCTTGGCTGCGTTTGCATCTTCCCCGGTAACAAAGCTGTGCTCCCGAGGATGCAGCCGCCATTCCCATGGGATGTGGGCTCAGCCCCGCAGTCCCAAACAACACAGAACCATCTGGACCTCTGGAGGTGACCCAGTGCAACCCCCTGCCAGTGCAGGGCCACCCAGAGCAGGGCACACAGGAACGTGTCCATGGTGGGTTTGGGATGGCTCCAGAGAGGGAGACTCCACAACCCCCCTGGGCAGCCTGTGCCAGGGCTCTGACACCTTCAATGTAAAGAAGTTCTTGCTCGTGCTGAGGTGGAACTTGGTGTGGTTCAGTTTATGGCCATTGCTCCTTGTCCTGTCGCTGGGCACCACTGGGAAGAGTCTGTCCCCATCCTCCTGGCACTCACCTTTGAGATACTGATCTGCATTGATGGGATCCCCTCTCAGTCTGCTCTTCTCCAACTAACCAGGCCCAGCTCCTGCAATCTCTCCTCACAGAGAGATGCTCCAGAGCCCTGAGCATCCTTGTGGCCTCCCCTGGACCACCTGCAGCAGCTCCTTGTCTCTTGTGCTGAGGAGCCCAGCACTGGACGCAGTGCTCCAGATGTGGCCTCACCAGGCAACTTTGGCAGCCTGCTTTTCAGTGAGGCAACTGCATCCCAGCAATGGCACTTAAAGGAAGCTTAAGCTTATTCTAGATTAGATCTGTGAATGTAGATCCATAGCGGATTACACCACCAGCTCTGTCAGATGTTCCAGGCTCTTGTAGTTGAGAAGGGAAATAAGAAGAGAGGGGACAGGGAAATAAGAAGAGAGTTTTCAATAGCACTGAGTGTTACATGGGGCTGTAATTATTGATGACTGAACAGGCAAATGGAAGTGAAGAACGTGTCTGCTACACTGAAGAGCAGAGCAGCCACACTGCATACACCAACCTGCCTGGAAGAGAGATCGCCCGTCCGTGGTTTGGATGGGATTCAGACTTAGGCTCACTCCAATACTGGAACACAATATAAAGTCTAACTCAGGTGCACGCCATGATCTCGACCCACACTAAGGCTCTCTCAGTAAAGGAAGGGAGGACCATGATGTTGCTTACAACCCCGAAGCCTCTGCTCATACCTGCTGGGTGAGCTCTGCTTGGTGAATGAAGACAAGTAGTTGATGAGCATGGAGTCACAAGGGAGCTGCCTGCTTGTAAACTGGGAGAGCTGGCATGCTGGGGATGAGGAAATGGAACTGGAATAACAAACCTTTCCCCCTCCGCTGCTTGCTTCCCTGTTTTCACTTGCAAACCCTAAGCCAGACCAGAAGGATTTGCGTTTTCCTTGGAGATGCTGAGGAGCGAGGGATGCAAGCAGTGCCATCAACTCAGCGTGGCACTAGGAATTGGGCAATGGAGGGAAAGTCCTTGTAAAACCAACCTCCCCCATGCAACTAAAGTACTTCATACACTTGGGAGTATTGGATTGCATCTATAGATGGCTAAATGTACATATGAGACAACAGGGCCTTTTCTCCCCCCTTCTCAAGCAAACGTACCTATAAAGAGATGTGCTACAGCATTATCATCAATCCACCATTTGAATGAGGAGAAAAGGAATTGATTTTTAATGAGGTACTTACTTTTCTAAATGAATCCCATTTTCCCCCCAGCTTTTTGATTACAGCCACTGCCTAATCCTCAACCATCTCCTGCCTCAAGAATTACTTCAAGGTAGTCTTTGTGTATGGGAAGTGATGGATTCCTTTATGTTGTTTTGCAAACCCAATTTTGCTGCCTCTGTGAAGATCACACCAGGTTTTATTTTGCTGCTTTGTCATTTCATTGCTTCACAGGAGGGGGAAAGAAAAGGAATGTAATTATTTTGTGCTAGCGATTAAAACAACTGGAAATGAAGCCCTTTGTGGTAGGGGCTATAAACTATCGGCTCATCAGGACTGCAACGGCTTTAAATCTACCACAACTGCTGCTTGGAATGTGTTCATATAACTGCATCAGCATTAAAGCAAGAGAGAGGATGGGATAATTATCTGAGAGCATCAGCACTCATCGCCAGCTCAGGTGGTTTTCGTTTTATGTGGCCCATCTGCCCTTGCAAACTCAACCCCTCCATTTGCTGTGGTGTGAAGTTCATAGAATCAAAGCGTCCCAGAACGGTTTGTGTTGGAAGGGACCTTAAAGCTCCTCCAGTTCCAACCCCTGCCACGGGCAGGGACACCTTCCACTGGAGCAGCTTGCTCCAAGCCCCTGTGTCCAACCTGGCCTTGAACACTGCCAGGGATGGGGCAGCCACAGCTTCTCTGGGCACCCTGTGCCAGCGCCTCAGCACCCTCACAGGGAAGAGCTTCTGCCTTATCTCCAACCTGAACTTCCCCTGTTTCAGTCTGAACCCATCACCCCCTGTCCTATCCCTACAGTCCCTGATGAAGAGCCCCTCTCCAGCATCCTTGTAGCCCCCTTCAGACACTGGAAGCTGCTCTGAGGTCTCCATGCAGCTTCTCTTCTCCAGGCTGAACAGCCCCAAAGTTCTCAGCCTGGCTCCATCCGAGAGCTACTCCAGCCCCTGAGCATCTTCATGGCCTCCTCTGCACTTGCTCCAACAGCTCCATGTCCTTTTCATGTCAGACCATGTAAAACAAATGCCTGTTTTTCTGTTTCGGCTTGAGAAACATCCTTCCCAAGAGCAGAGAAGGGAAAAGCATCCCCCCTCCATGGGTTAGCACCCTGCCATCTCAGTGCTGTGCATCCTAAGGCACACACGGCTTCAGAGCTCCATCCATGTGCTGGGCACCGCAGGGGACTGGGCCCACGGCTTCTTATTATCCAAGAGAAAGGGAAGAAAGACATCCAGCAAGCGGAGATGGGCACTAACGAGACAGGAATTGTTGCCTAACGCTGCTTCCTTTGGCTTCAGTTGAAGCAGGGCTGCGACCTAAGGCACCACTTATTTATTCTTAAACCCACAGATTTCTAAAGATGAAGGCTTCAAACCCCAAACCTTGGTGGAAAATCTGCATTCACGATCTAATCCAGCGGCATCGCGGCTCCTTATCCCGTGCCGGGGCGGATAATGCGAGCTTTTGTCATTCCTTTCTGAGGAGACTTCAGGCAGCAGAGACTTTCATGTGAATGGTGTCAAAAAGGCTCCTCTGCAAAACTCTGTGGCTGAGGGAGGATAAAAAGTAGCTCGACTCCGGAAAGGGCATCGCGCTGAACAGAGGCAGGACAGCGCCTGGCAGGCCTGAAAAACCCTTCTGAGCGCTCATTTAAGTTTGCTAAACCTCAAAAAGTTCTCCCTTTATTTATATCAGAGCTTTTTCTTCCTCCCCCCTCCCTTTTGATGACAACCTCTGTCGGAAAATCCCGGTTAGCGAGCTTGTCAAGCCAATGATTGAAAGAAAGCTGCCACAGAAGGAGCGCAGCAGCTTTTCTGCGTTAAAATCCTCCTCCTGCAAGCTAGAGCGTGTATCCAACCCGTGCCCAAGGAGAAAAGATGGGATATTGAGAGATTGGCTTGCAAAGTGAGATCCCTCTGGTTGGAAACGCAGGAGACGTTGGATCTAAATCAGCATTGCGCTGTTTGCATCATGACACCCCCAGCTCCAATGGCGTATCCAGCATCCACTGCTCCTGCTGTGAAGCGTTAAAGCACCAGATGTAAACAGTAAATCTCTGTTTGCTCTTCCTGTAAAGGGGGCAAATGCAAAAGACTCAGCACCAAAACTCTGTTCTGGAGTTGGGAGCAAACTTTCCCCTCCTGCAGTAAGTGTTAAAGCGTGCTCCGAGCTTCCTGATTAGTATTATCCCTGATTAGGCTGCAGATAGGCCTCTGATTAAAGTGCTCTTGGCTATTTTGGAGCTTCCCATAAATATTCATGGATGTCAGAGACGCGAAGAGAGTAAACAGACAACAAAACAGGCTGGCAGCTACTGCCCGGAGATCCATGGGCAGGATCCGGGTCCTGGGTGACAGAGATGCAGGACTTGAGTTGGGATGTGCCCCTTTGGGAAGGTTCATGCTCTGCGTGAGCAGGGACCTGTCTGAGCCCACCAAGGGCTCCCATCAGCCCTGATCAGTGCCAAATTGAGCTTCATACACTCAAGAGGTGTGGAGGAGCGATGGGTGTTTTGGGCTCAGCCCACTGTCGACAAAGAACAGTAACACATCCGCCACGCACTGGGCACTGCGGGTTCACACTCAGGTGTCCATCTCAGGATTAACACATTGGCATTTCAAGCTCTCCATGTGGCACCTTAGATCCTCCCTACCACCAAGCAGAACTCCATTTTCCTACAGAAGTCCATACTGCCACCCCTAAACCCGTGTTTCCAGTTCTTGGATATGAGGGGAAAGGGTAAAGGTGGCCTGGGGTACCACAATCACACTTAACTCACAACTCAGTTGTGAGTCCTTTGTATCACAAGGGATACAAAACCTTGTGATTTAGGCCCTGAATCCCTCCCTTGCTGTGAAGGAATAGGGATGAAGCTTCATGAAGGGGTTACTTTATCCCTACTACCTGTGCTTCTCCCACCCCATCTCCAGTGGCTGGAACCCAAGAGACGAGACCCCTGATACAATCTGAGCTGTTAATTCTTCCCTGTCCCATCCTTCAAAGCCTTCCCATTAGTACCGAAATCAGATAAAAAGGAAATGAAAGGCAAACCAGCTGTCACTTCCCAATACAATGGAAAGTCAGTAACAGCGTAATCAGATTCAATCAGTAACATCACACTTCTCTACCCCTTCTCCTGCATCTTCCTACTTTTCCAGCAGGTTCTGAGCAAGCGGATGCTTCCCCATCACTGCCCTGTAAACAGCAGCCCTCTCTGCTGCTGCCGTTGCCTTTTGATCCCAACACAAAGGAGCAAATACTCCTCCCAGCACGGCTGCTTTTCACTTCAGGTCAGCGCAGCAGCAGAGGCTGCAGGCACCAACCTCCCTCCTCTCCTCTCTCCGACACCCAGAGAACTGTTACCCATTGTTTCCTCCCGAGGCTTTTCATCCTGAGCCCTTGTCTCTCGCCGTGACCTTTATTCTCACCAGGTTCTTATTTTTATCTCTGCTTTCCCTCGGAGGCTTTGCTGAAGATGAAGGGGAACTCGTTCTGCTGTAATAGCGAGCAGCCAGGCTTTCACCCCCGAACCGCGCAGCCTCAGCCGCATCCAGATGGGCAAACCCCAGGCAGTTGCCCCCATGTACCTGCAGTGTGCACAGAGATGAACACGTGTCTTCAGAGGGAGATGGGAGCCCTCTTTGGCTTGTCAGTAATAGAGTTTCTGCTTTAATTTACAGAGTAGATGTTCCCGCTGCAATAGGGGAGGACTACTCCAGCATAATTGATTGTCACTGGTAGGGCTCCACTGCGCTGCAAAAAGAGGTGCTCGATATCTCCAAATGTCAGCGTGTCGAGCTGACAATGCTGAGCAACATGCAATTAAGGCTTCTGTGAAAGCTCCTCGCCACCACCGCAGCTGCCTCATCTTTTAATGCTCAGCGCTACTTGATAAATCCTGAAAGCTGGAATTGAGGAAAAAGAATGCCAACATCCACCGTTTCCCAGCCCAGCTCCCATACGTTCAAGCACAGCCAGAAAGGAGGAAAGTAGGTGGCATCACCCAGGGAAGATGTTCCTAAGTGTTTCTATGGCAGGATGTGGCAGTGACACCGTGGCCACAGACATGGGTCCATGCCCATTTAGTCATCAAAAGCACTGTCATGGTAAAGAGAAACAAGGAGCTATCTACAAGGATGCTGGGGATGGACTCTTCATCAGGGACTGTAGTGATAGGACAAGGGGTAACGGGTTCAAACTGAAACAGGGGAAGTTTAGATTGGATCTAAGGAAGAATTTCTTTACTGTTACAGTGCTGAGGCATTGGAATTGGCTGCTCAGGGAGGTTGTGAATGCTCCATCCCTGGCGGTGTTCAAGGCCAGGTTGGATGAGGCCTTGGGTGGCATGGTTTAGTGTGGGGTGTCCCTGCCCATGGCAGGGGGGTTGGAACTCGATGATCTTAAGGTCCTTTCCCACCCTGACTATTCTATGATTCTATGATTCTATATGCACAGTTTCCTTTGTGATCAGTACACGCCACAACTTTTAGGTGATCACAGAATCATAAAGTCATAGAATCACAGAATGGTTTGGGTTGGAAGGGACCTGCAAAGCTCATCCAGTCCAACCCCTCTGCAATGAGCAGGGACATCTTCAACTATATCCGGTTGCCCAGAGCCATATCCAGCCTGGCTTTAAAACCCTCTCTGCTGCTCTCCTTCAATTTGCATTTTATGGATGGGGAGACCAGCCAGCGACCCAGTCAAAGTCATGAAGAGATGCCCATTGCAAAGTGCCTCCCGAGTGGGGAGGTTGTACCCTGCGCACTGAGGCATCCACTATCCCAGCTCACTATTAATGGCCTGCTGAGTCTTTGTTCTGACTCCATCAATTCAACAGCCATTTAATAATGTTCTATTTTTGTAATGTGGATACATCCCTACTGGGAACTGGACTGAGACCAAATCATCTTATGCTGGCCCTGATCATCCATCAACTGTTTTACAACCGACAGTCATTTCTGGCCTAAGAGTGACTCATGGCTATGATCTATAAACCAGAGAAGAATTCTACCATTAAGAATAATTGCAATTAAGATGAGCAACGACAACATTAAAACCCACCCACTTCAAGTTTGGTTGAAAAATACACATCACAGGCCCCTTGATTATCTCCCTCTTTTAAGTCAATCTTTCCCTACTCGCAATTAAAACCGACTGGAATTGCACGTGCAGCTTGTTGTAAGGAATTACCTGAGTTGTATCTGATCCAAACAGCCGGGTCACTTGTTCTATCCGTGGGGAAAACGTACATGGAAAGCTGGTGTGTGTAGGGAAGTGCTGAGGGAATAGGTGGAGAGCCAGGAGCGGCTCTAATTACTGCTCTTTAGCTGTATGTGTCTGATGCGCTTTGTCACACTACACAGGGCATCTCTTCTCAGCACGTCAAGATTAATGAGTAACAGGAAGAGGTTCCCGGTTCCAACATGTTATGCTATAGATCAGGCTGAGAATGTCCCTAGGTTGGTTTGACAGGCTGCATATCCAATTGCTCCTCTTGAAAAGTATTTGCATCTTTGAAAGCAAATACATTGTGCAGAGCAGGAGGAAAATCAAGTTTTCTGGCAAGACACGCACGCTCCATTCCATCAGTGGAGGCAATTCAATCAAGAATGTTGGCCATTTATAGCAATACACACCTTCTCTGGAGCACAACTCCATTACGTATCTCTCTGCGTCCCTGCCTCTCTAACTTAGTTAGGGACTGTTCTCTTCTTGTGACCACAGTTCAGTGCAGGCACAAACCAGGGAGCTCTGCAATGAGATAGAAGGTGGATGTAAGAGCAAACCCCCCACACCTGGATCAGATAAAGGAAAATGCACAGCCAAAAAGGATGAATAAAGCAATCTGTTTGCATAACAACACTCCAGGGTCAACTCGTGCAACCTGATGACTACGACAATTAGTGCCAGATGAGAAACACTGAGATATCGAGAAACACAATGAGGCTCTACACACCTCAGTTTAACACGGCTTTTATTGCTGCTGCACTTCCTTAACATCAGTCCTTTTCTTTCACATTATTCTGAGTATTTGCTCCTCAGCCATGAATAAACCTTCCCTTAAGAGTGGCTCCATTCTTTGCAGCTTGCTCATCTCCTTGACTCTTCAGCATCGTCCGGATTTATGGAGTGGAGAGCATGAGCATGCACCGAGGAGCACTCTGATGAAGATACTCTCCCCCCTTGCCACCAGGGCGAAGAGAGAGTCCTTTGCAGGAGACCTCTGTGCCTCTTCAGCCCTTAAAACTATGCTTTTGCAAACACTGAGTGGTGTTTAAGCACGTGCAGGACTCGAATGGATCCTCCCCTAACAAACACAGAGCCATAGGCTCAGCTCAGTAATTCCTGGGAAAAAATACAGGACAAGTGGATTAATAATGGATTTAAGTCTGTTTTTAGGAGCGGAGGGATCACACTTTAACCATCACCCAACTGCAGCGGGGGTGAGTGTATGCCCCCACATCTTCCTTACAGATCTGTCTTTAAGCTCTATCTAGAAACGGTTCTGATGCAACTAATAATTCAATACAGTCATCTGAATTATAAGCAAACCTCTATCATCCTAATGACTCCCCCCCAGTGATAATTATGCATTTAAACAGCTTCTGTCAACCGAGAAATATGCTCTCTTCTCAAGGCATTCTTCTGCTTTCTTCTTGGAAGAGACAAACTCAAGGGCTGACATGTCTTTGCTGAGCTATGGATCACCAGAAATTGTCTGTAGTGGAGAAGGGGATCCTCATTTCTCCATTAAACCCAGAGAATAAACCACATCAGCATCAACAGATGGACAAGCCAGGGGGAGGATTTGCAAGAGCCACCTGAAATACACTAAGCTGATCAAATCTGGCACTTCTGGCAAAACACATCTTGAGCAAAAGCTTCTAAATTCAGCCTGACACACATTTACATGTCTTTTACCAGGGTTTTTTTTCCTGAATAATAACATATAAATAACCTAAACTGTGTTGTTAGAGCTACAGCGGTACCCTGCATAGCCATTGCCACCCATCAGCGCATCCCAAACCAAGTCAATAGCTTATATGCTGAATGATGTTGATTTTGCATACCAGCCTGCCTCTGAAGACCTGGGGTCCTGCCATGCTTCCCCATAAACCCAACATCCTGCATGAGGTATTGTGGACAGCCTGGATTACCAACTGATCAAAGACTTGCTCATCCACAGAGGAAAACCAAGCTCAAGGCTCCCAATTTCTTTTTGATTAGGCCTTTCAAAGCATCCCTCAAGAATCAAAAGGGAAGAATATAACATTATTCTATGGCAATTCTGACATAAAAGCTGCAATATTAGACTCTTTAAAACAAAAAGGGGTTGATTCCTCTTCCCCCCCCCCCCACTCTGGAATGAAAAGCACCTTATTAGAAACCCCAGAAAACCCAACCATCTCCTGATGATAATGACTCAGCCAACCCATCACAACAACCTGTCAATGTCACCCGTAGAACAAGCACGCAAGAATGCTTCGAAACCAGCAAAAAAAGGGCTGCTGTGACTGTAGGGGTTGCTGATGGAAATGCTGCAAGTCAGAGGCTTAAGTGATTAAGTCAACTACCGAGCTCATTCATTTGCAATTTGATTTTAACTACGGACAAGATGAGGGAAAACAAGAACGGGAGCGTCTGCATCATAATATTAATAAAACATAATTAGCAGAAAGATTAGCATAGGAGAAAGAAAAGCATCTTAATTCCCCTTCCCTTAGCCTGCCAATGTGTCTCTTGCTGTTGATTATTATTTTCAGGGAGCTGCTGTTTACAAAGGTTTGATTAGATTGGAAGAATGCAAATTAAGAGGGAACTCGCTGACAACGTATTTCCCTCCGTGTGCAAGAAGGTGCCTTGTAAATCACTGCAGACACCACCGCGATACCCCTGGGCTAGCCAGAGAACACGGACGGGGCTGGCTGTTGGGTACCTCCATGCCCAAGTCCCAGTTTGGAGAGGTTGATGGGCTTTTAAGGTCCCAAGCTCAGCCATCAAACATTGATCTTCTCCCGGAGTACTTGGCACAGATGAATTATCGTTGCTCCTGATTTCCAGAGAGGGAAACCTGAGGCTGTGGCAGAGAATCTGTCCATCTCCTGGCACATTCTGGGTCAAATGAAGCACAACGCACGTGCCTATGGACTCCCAGATGTACGCGTTAGCCAACCGACCACCAAGCACAAACAGTTTCCATCATGCAGCTCTGTGCAAAGGCCAGGCCCTAAGAGGTTTCAGGCCCTTTTAGAAGTGCTAAAGGAGAGGGGAAATACGGTGGGTAGAAGACACAGATACAGCAATGGGAAGAGGCCACGAAGCCAGGTCAGACGTGGCAAAGCTGAGCAAAGCAACCGTAGCAGGGAAAAGACAATATCTTTATTACAGAGAGAGCATTAGAATAAAAATGAAGGGAAGCATCCTGTGCTTTCACTATTTCCTCAAGGGGAAAACGTGCTTTTCCTGCCTTCATTTCCTTAAACACTAGTACACAGCTTGCCTTTGGCAATATGGTTTAGTTTCCATTTAAAAGACTGCTCCTAGAAAAAAAAGTGTTTCCTGGGCTTCCCGTAGCCACTCAAGAGGGGTTGGGGAGATGAAAGATTTCAAGTCCAACAACAGACTTAGGGAAGAAAGAAAGGGGCTTTTTTCTACAGCTGGAACAGAAGGGCTGAAAATGATCTTGACTTGTGCACAATGGCACAGACTGAAATAAACCCTGCTCACCTTATCCAGGTGATGGAGAAGGGATTCTGGGAATGGCCACTCAGGTTCCTTTATTCCTCCTGGTCCCCTTCTGCTCTAACACTCGATTCCTCATTCCCGGGAGGATTCAGTTAAATCTTCAAGGGCAGAAGAAGAAGCCCCAAACCCATCTTCTTCAGGCTCCATCCTGCACCTTTTGTTCCATTATAAAGACCCCTAATCTGTAAAAATCATTTCCTCACTCCCCAGCTGAGATTGGCAAACTGGCAGCTTAGAGAGAAAGCCACGTGCACGTTAATACTCATAAGAGTTGGAAATCATCTAAGCTCTGCTTGAGTCTCAACATTCAATAGAGTCAAGGAAGAAATCCAGCTTTTTACCTGATACCAGTAACTTGGGTATTTGCTGCAGAGAGATGTGATAACAAAGAACAAAAAATGGTTTGATTTCGACCTGCAGTACACATTTCCTTACAAAACGAGAAGATGAAACTACACCAAATCTTTCTACAGGCACTAAAACCATCTTTGACCTTCATCTAGAGAGCAAATCCAAGCCATTAAAACTACAAATATGACCTTTATGGTACCCGGTCTGTCATGTCCTCCTTGTGACCTGCTATAATAACGATAAGCAACAATACAGTAATTACTCTGTTATCCATTCCACTATGTTTTCTAGTCTATCAAATACATGGACAAGTTCTTTCCCTGCAATAAAACCATGGCTTAATAAAGAGTCCACCCACTATTCAGACATGATGTCCTGGTGCTTTACAATTCACCTCCCACAGCCACTATCACCAGGCTCACAAAACCCTCTTGGGCAGGCATTTCCCATCAGCAGAACTGATTTGTGCTTAATCACACTGAATGCAAAGATAGATTCTTCTGCCTGGTTTCTGTAGCATTCTGAGACCTCGGAGGCAAAGAGTGATGCCCTTCCACATGACACTTCCCAGCAGCTATGTTTTAACTAGAAAGCCCACGAGGGTCTGATGCTTTCCCTCATCAAATTCATCATCATCACCTACAATTTTCTACCTCTGAGGAGGTTGCAGCTGATGTATGAAGATCTGTCCTGCCTTTGTAATTCACCCTCACCAGGAAGCTGTATGAACACGTGAACTGAGCCATGAAGAAGCTATCACCACTGTTTCTCCAGTCACTTGTACCCCCATCCCACTAAGGCCAGTGCCACAAAGTACCAGCCCCTTTAACACAGCAGCAGGATGGTTGCCCAATGGAGAGTACCAGCTATGGGTACTGTTAACTAAACTACTAACTATACTACTCGTAACTTGACTAACTATAACTACTCTACTGAAGAGTAGATCATTGTCATCTTGAATGCTAAAAAAGGTTGGGCTTTAGAATGGACACAGCCAGTGAAGCTCTAGTGGGCTCATCATCGCCTTACCTTGTACCACTTTGATTTGGCCATCATTTAGATGGCCATTTCTTTGGTATGGAAATGTTTAGGTATGTTTAGGAAGCAATAAGCAGGGCAAAGCTTGGGCCAGCCCAAGGCTTAATGGAAAGGAAGAACAGCTCCCTGCCTGTGTGAATCCTAGGCATGGGCAAAGGGGAGCAATCAATCCTATTGCACCCTAGGAAGGAAGGAATCAGGTGCTTTGTATGCGAGGATGTAAGATGTGTGAAGTGACAGCGTAAATACAAGCTGTGCATTTGATATACAGATCAGGGAAGATTGAGGAACACACAAGGTTAGAAAACATCTCAAGCAAATTAACACACCTCGAGGCATTAACATGCAAAGAGACAGCTTTTTGTCAGCCTTTGATGCTGACAAGCTTTGCTGTTGGCCGCTCTGCATCACCTAGACTGAAACATGCATTCATATATGAGCGTTGAAAAGAGATGTGTTTCATGTACTGCTAGGGTGACATGTGGGTGCCCCCTCCGGAGGGCACTGATGCAGGCAGGATCCCTGATAGAGAAATCACCATCACTACTTCATCTTTCTCCCTTTATCAAGCCAAATGAAATGACACGATGGAACAGCCTCCAGAGCTGAACCCCAAAGGGCTCCCATGCTTTTGGGTTGCAGAGGTGCTTCTCAATGAGCTGGAGCCTCTGCAGCAGAGATGGCAAACCCTCCTGGGTTTAGCTGTGCTAGCAGAAGGATGCACAGCGATGTGAACTGCCCAGCGGTGAACAGCAGCACAAATTGGAACTGAACATCAGACGGTTTAGCAGTGGTCTGTTCTATTCAGCCTGTTTCCACACATCTGCACAGGCTGTACAACCGTGTGGGCATACTAATGCCTGCAAACCCCAACAACTGATGGAAATGAGATGTTAGTGGAACATTTAGTCATGAACTGATAACTTTTCGATATAAGATTGCCCCACAAATTTAATAGGACAGAGACTGTCAGGAACTTTACTGAAAAGGGCCTAAATTTGTAGCTGCTGCTATCTGTAAAGGAAATAAATAGATGCTGCAGCAGCTATTGTCAGTCTTGCACATGTCAGCACTGACAAATCACTTTCTGTACGGATGGGCTTGAGGCAAGAGAGCAGGCAAGGTGGGGAGAGGGGCAATTCCAAAGTGTCGTGGTCCATATGTTATGCCCATGGAGGCAAAGGAGGTCTCTGCACATGGGAAAGGAGGCACCATGGGGCACAGAGAGGGCTTTGTCCCAACAGGCTCAGCTGACGCTGCACCAAATCACAGCACACAATTAACAGGAGCCGTGATGGAGCAGACAGGGATTAAACCAGGAGCTGAAACCCCAGCAACTACAACTCTCCAATTCCTTGTGTTACTCAGCGAGACAGAAGCTTACCTACAGCCCCGGAGGTAATAAAACACAGTGTCACCCATAAGATATGATAAATGAGCTCCCTTTTCCAGGAGCTGTGTTTCCAGTTGCTGTATTTAATGAGAAACACGCCTCGCTACGCTTGTCTTATTTGCTCCTTTACTCTGCTCGCATGTCTGTGCGTGAGGCAGAGGATGTGTTTGGTAACCCTTTGTCACAGCCAAAGGCAGTGTGAGCCCTGCTCAAAACAAGAGGTTCCCATAGGGCTTGGGGTGTGGGGACACCCCTGTGTAGTGACAATATCTTCATATATCCCAGACACTGGGACTTCCAGATGGCAGGACAAGACATTTGACAGCATCGACTCATCTTCTCCTGAACCCTAGCAAAGGATTTACACACACCTAAACCCCACAGTACCACTTGAGCATCGCCCCACCAGCAGCAAGACACCAACGAGTGACAGAAATAACAGCACTCGCTTCGGGCACTGTTTCCCATTTAATTAGGTCTACTATGTGCTTAATTAATTAGACACACACCATTTGAGATCTGACGGATGACACTGCCTGTTTGGAGAGGGCTTCTTGGATGTGCTGTTCCCCATTGTGGAGGCAGAGCTGCTGCCAAAGCCTGGCTGGTATCGGTGCTATCGTGCAGCATCCCACATGGGATTCCCTGCCCAGCATAAGCAGGAATCAGCTAGAGCTGCAGGAGACAGAAGTTCATTCCAAGTGTTTTGAACCCCCTGAAGAAAGAGAGGAAGAAAGGCTGAAGTACTGATGTCTGGCACAGCAACCTCCCTGCCCACCACTGCAGCTCCAAGTACTGAGGCAGGATGGATGACTGCAGCTCCACAAAGAGCCAGAGATGATGGATAGGCCCGAAGAGAAGGATAGGATTCCTTGCTTGAAACAGAAACTAATTGATGGGCTTGGAGATGCAGATGATGGCTCTTAAGCTTCCGACCAGCCTCAATGAAAGGTGGGTGGATGGAGAGCCAGGAAGCACTGGCTCAGCAGGGAAAGGTGAAAGGAAATGAGGAACTTGGGGGGCATCGGTGTCAAACGCTGGTAGGAGAAGACTGGAGTCAGCAGCTCTTTCTCCAAGCACCCTGAGGGGCCTGTTCTGCTCACATGAAAAAGACTGAGCAAGGACTCTTCAAGGATGCTCAGTGCTTCTCCAGTCTTCAGGTAACCTGAATTCACACTGCATAGCAAGCTTACAGCCAAAGCTAAGCCTGGAACGGCTCCTCTGCCCATCGCACCTCACACGTGTGCAGAAGACGGACTTCAGATGAAATCCTGCCTATTTACTTACAGTTAGGTAATCACTGTAACGCTGGAATGAGCCCACGTCCCTGCCTCAGCACTCAGGAATCACATCCTGCCAGCTTTCACCACTTCCTCCACAACCTGCAATGATGTTTTCTATTCCTCTCCCTGTCAGATCAAAATGGCCCAGTACAATGAAACTCTTTGCCCCTTCGCTTCGAAAGCAGTGGTGCCTCGGAACCGAAGTCTAATTGTGGGACCTGCTCATGACAACCACAGGAATAATCCTGCTCAGAGGTGCAAAGGAGGCTCAGCTTTTGAGCCTGCCGCAACATCCCCTTAGCAAAGCATTTTGGCTCCTCATCCCCAGCTAGAAAATGAGAATAACATTGTCTTTTCCTCTCTATTTAGATGAGAATCTCTCTGATTGAATGAATCTCCTTGCGCAACAGCATCCTGATCTTTGACACCCGCAATACCATCAATATCAAACTGAATTAGCCCTTCATTCATTAGCGTGCTGCATCCAGAAAACTCCCTGCAACTTCTGCTACAGAAGGCCCAGTGTGTTTTTATCGCTGCCATCATTTATCCCCAATGACCCAAAGTCTGAAGCTTCTTTACAAGCTTAATGCGAAAAATAAGGGTTTACAAAAGTAAACCTCACAAGTTTGGCTCCAAGAAACTTAACTTTAGGTCTAAAATAGTCTGCAAAAGCTTTTGGAAACCTCAGTGGGGGGGAAATCCATTATGAACTCCGAATGAGTCTCAACAATCTCACCTATTGATTTCTGGCCTTTTATCAATGGAACTTCTTGTTCTTGAATAACTCATTTACAGGTAATAGCCTGAAATAACAGAGTCCTACACAGTTCTAACTGACACCATTTCCAAGCCCGTGCTCATCAGAAATTACTGGTCTAATAAGGATTTGTCAGATGGCAAGATAGGCAAAACAAACTCCAGTCTGCCATAAGGCAGCAGAAAGCTTCATTAAATTGCATTTCAGACATCAGGCTCCAGCACCTTTTATCTCCATCCTCTTACAAATAGGGCATCCCCCTTCTAATTCCTGTGCGTGGGAAGAAATGACCCATTGCGATCATATTATAACAGAGAAACTGTGCTTTTGAACCCAGAGTTTGTACAAACAGGATCTGTCTTCTGCCAAACCCCGTGTCAGAGAGCTGTAAATAGCACAGGCTGGACAAAGGGTTTCAAATCTATGGGTAACAAAGCACCGAAGCGTTCAGGAGTGGTGAACCTTATTGAATTTGTCATGAAACCCAAGTGCATTATCCTCTATTGAGGAAGGGAAGAAGATTGCCTCCTTTGCTGCTTTCTTGGTGAGACTTCAGTGAGGTCTTTTCCTTAAGGGGAGTGAGGGAACTTTGTTGAGCCTCTTTATTGCCTTACTTCTTGTTCTTTGATTGATTTGCTCCCTGTGGTGATACAGGGAACATGCATTACAGAGGTCATCATTGAATCCCAACTGCTTTCCAGACTCTTCTTCACTACATTATTTCCATTGCAGCAGGGTTTAGAAGCCCGGGACCAGATTACAGCACATTTATAAGTGCTCTATACTGGCACAGCGAGAACCTTCATTACTCCCAAGGAGCTTCCAACTCCAATTGTACAAAAGGCAAAGGACAGAAGACGGAATAAGAACTATTGTACTCATTTCGGAGTGGGAAACTAAGGCATAGAGAAACTCAGTGTCCTGAGAAAGAAGCTTTGAGAAAACATGGAACAGGCAATCAAAGCTCATCCGAAAGTGCCATTTCAGTCCTTTGACTTACAACAAGCCAGAGGGAGAGGAGGCGGCAGACAGCGAGGAGCACCTCAATAAGAGAAACTGGCAGTGATTGATTGCTTTGGAAATGCCCTGACAACATGCGAATTCACCTACCACCCTGTTCTCCCACCCCAAGCCATCCTGCTCTCCCTCCACAAGTCATCACAGCCCAAGGCAAAGGGAGCTGGAAGAGGCTGAGTGGGATCCAATCATGTCTTCCCTATTCCATTCCAGAAGTGTACATGGATTCAATGAGCAAAATCTACTTTGGAGTTTCCATTTTGCAGACTATTGAGCAGAGCATCCAGAATTTATTATGCTGGTGGAAGCAGCGTTGTTACAAGCCCCCTTCCACCTCCATCGCCATGAGGATGGAGCCTGCCAACGTGAAAGGGAGCTTGTGCTAGGTGAAGCAGGAAGCCAGGCCTATTGTTAATCCCTATTTCCTTACTGCATGCCAGCAACCTCAACTGAAACTAATACGTGGGCAGCCCGAGCTACACTGGGAATTGCCAAGCACCAGACCCAGGGAAGTCATTAAATCCTTTGGGTGTCCACTTCAAAGCTGGGCTCTGAAAGAGGTTGCTTGTTGCTGCTGCGCTTCAGGGTATGGGCACAGTGTCAGGGAAGATCCAGGTTAATGATAGCATTTAAATAGAGCCAAAATCTGTGTCAAGCCTTTAAAAGAACCTTCCCAGGCTGACTCAAAGGCAACCACATGACACATAGCACCAGTTCTGACTGGAAGGAGTGCCACAGGCTGGGCTGTGGGTGAATCTCCATTGCCATTCCCAACGCTTGTGTCTTGAACTGGATGCAGGCTACGGGGACTGAAGTCCCACGCAGGCAAAGGGAATTCAGTAAGCAAAGAGGTGAGGAGGAGGAGAGACTGTAATGAGGGCAGACATGGGAACAGGACACAAGAGCCCCACCTTCCCAGCCTTGCCTGTAGAATGCTGCCTGTTCTTAGTGGTGTCAGGTCTGCTGGGTGGTACAGAGCCAGGATCCAGCCTCATCCATCCACTGGACGAGAGGGAACACAGGCAGGGAGAGAAGCCTTGGTTCTGGGGATGCTCAGACACTGGCACTGAAAGCAGAGCGTGGTACCAAGCAAGTGTCCCCTGCGGCACAGCAGCCACGTGCTGTGACTTCGGAGGCTAATGGTGGAGATCACTCAGGCTGTCAGAGCATCAAACAGGGGAATGCAACCTGCAAGTGCCTGGCTCTTCCCTAACCTTTTCCACACAATGGATTCTGCCAATGCCTTTCCAAGGAGCATCGCTGTCACCATTGCTTCCTTCTCAACAGAAGAAATGTGCATCTCCTCCTGAACTATGCATCCTCAAGGATAAGAGCAAAGATTGATGGGCAGCATGATGCTTAAATTGCTCGATTATTTGGCTTGCGTTAAGTCATCTTCCTGGGTTTTCTATGTTTGATGTTTTAAAACCCCACATTCTTCTGGGCCAAACTTTCCTGATTTTTAATTTTAAATAAGCACTTTTGAGATCAGAAAACCCCATCATGAATAAGAATTCTCTACTTAGGTAAAAAAGGGCTCCTAATTGATGATAATCAATTCAGTGTGTTCAGCTATTGTCATTAGGTGTAAGTCTGGCATATATGGCGCACAGAGTAATAGCTGTTGATGAACGCATCAAAAGGCAGTCCATGTTTCATTTGTACTCTGTCCTCTTTTATTTGCATGAAACATTATGGAACTAGACAATCACTAAAGAAATCTAAAATCACTGAATGGACCCTCTGCATTAAAGGCTCATTTTCTTTCATTTTCTCCCTGTGTTTTCCCAAAGCTTATCCGTTGGGCCACCTTATCTTTGCATTTCTATTTAGTCAAATGGATTCCACGTCTGCCTCTGCCACAGAACAGATTGGCAAAGTGACAGCAGCAGCAAAGAACACAATAAAGGGGTGAAATCATAACAAGAAGAGATGTTTATTCATTAAACAGAGACAAGGCGAGAAGTGACTCTACAAATACGAGCTATTGTCAACGGAAGGCAGTGGTCTCCTATGGAGCGGTCGTGGGGCTGGGAGAGCAGCAACAGCCCCACGTTAATGCCTGACAGATGATTAGAGGCCAGCAAAGAACTGGAATTGCCACTACTGTTACCTGTGGCTCTTGCTGGGGAGTTTTCCACCCATTAGACCTTTGATCCAGATGAATGTGGCAAACGGGAGCAAAGTCATCAAGCTGGATATGGCCCATGGGCAGAAGGAGGGAAGAGAGGAGCATCTGTTCAGCCCCTGTGAGGAAGATGAAGATCCCTCTGAGGGAGACAGAGATCACCAAGTGACAGTGGCCAGCAGTGGGACAAGCATTTGAGGTCCTCACTGCTCTGCCTCCTCCCTGGCCAAGTCTCTAATCCAGCCTGTATCTGGCTTCACATCTGTCCATGAACAACCAATATACCACCAGCAAAGCAGATACTTTGGCTTCCAGATGTGCGAATCAGCTTGTGAACTGACTGAAATGAAGCTTCCTGTAGTGCCCCAGTTGAGAGCTACAGAGTTCCTACAGGATAAATCCCAAGAAGGAGAAATAACCCTCAGCACTGGGCCATTGCCACACTGCTGGCTAAGGTACCACACCAGAGATGTGAAGTCTCTCCTGCCTCCCGGGTTATTTCATCTTTCCCACTGAGAAGGGAACAGCAATTGCAGTTTCTGCCCTTAAGCAGTCCCAATTTTCCCCTAACACAGCACCTCCAGCTTCAATTAATTCCTAAGATCCTACAGCACTGGTTCTGACCAACCTTTTAACACACCTCGGCACGAAGCAAACACCTTCTCATAGCTCATGGCAGCTGGGGGAGTCTGTGACTTTTTGATGCCAAGCTGTTTGAGATGTCACTTCCACATCAGTTTAATCCTCACTGTGATTTGCAATGTGGTAACAGACCCCTAAAAAGATTGAAACTGGTTTCTGCGGAGTCTATCCATGCAGTAACAGAGGCCTGAAGAGGCAAGAGGTGGGAAAAGGAAGAGAAATCCTCTTTCCAGAGGGTGCCTCAGTGCCAGGCTGAGGTATCGCGTGGATGGACCCACACGATGGGTCCAAGCCCATGGAACGTATTCCAACCCCAGCCTGCCCCAGCCCATCAGGAAACTCCACTTTCCATGCTTCTAGCACATCTGCTTGTTTAAATGATCTCTAACTCCCCAGAAATCAACATAAATACGAATGTGCATCCTCTTAGCAGCCCTATTTCTTATTCCGTTGCTGACAATACCTAATGAAGTGGATAAAAGATTAATTAAGAAACAATATTTCTTCACAGAAAGTAGCTCTTGGGGTGGGAAAAGAGACGAATCCTTCGGCACTATTGCTCTGGTGTGTTTGCCACTATTTATAGTAAGTGAAGGAGAAGCTGAAACAGCATGAAAGGAATCACAGCAGTGTTTGATCAGAGCAGGAACAACAAACAGCCCTCCAAACAAATGGCCAGGCCTTGTTTAATGCACAGCTCCCTGGCTATGCAATTAACTCCTCTGCCACTCCTGATAATACAGAGCTCCGGGAATGGGAATTCATTGTTAACATCAGTCTCTGGGAAAATCATCAATCTAAAGGGGGGGGAAAGGGAGTCACTTTGTGTCAGCCACGCTGCACTTGGGGAAATACAGAGCCTGGAGCAACAAATAAGAATAGTAAGACAACGTTGAACCTCGTTTTACAGCCTTCCCATACCAATATGCTGGAGTATCGTGTCGGGGACATCCAGCAGGATACTACAGCTCTTAAGGCATTTGCTTCTGGGTAAGTCCAGACTCTTATTAAAAGGCATCCAACGAATAGCTTTAAAAGACACCTATGGAAGTTGCAGTGACAAACTGTGATTCAGTTCCACCCCGCCAGTCATCTGCAATACTCCATAATCTCTTTTAATGAAGATACTCATAGTAGTGTGAGGCAAGAATCTGGGGGAGACATTCTATGCTTTCCATTCCCATTTAGGAAGGAGATGGCAGTGGTCAAGGCCTGTGGTAGAGCTATTAACAGCCTGATTAACAAGTTCCCTTTGTAACTTTGCCTTATGTTCTAAAGCTTTGCTTCTTTCTGTGTTCTGGTATATAGCAAAGTAAAAAATGACTAAAGCTATAATCCACACCTCAAACTGCAGCAATAAGAACAGCAAACCAGAAAGGGCAAACCAACCATGCCATCCCAGGTAACAAATCCCAGACCATCCGATTCGAGCTCTGGATTTCTGACCTGGAAGCCTTGAATACATTCATTATGAATACCACCAAAGCCAAGGAAATACCTCAACGAAGCACTGCCACTACTGGGTTTAATTTCTTATCTAAAGAGGTTGACAAACCTCTGATCACTTCCAGTTTCCTTCCCATTCCTGACACTGGTTTTGGGGAGAAGCTCTTCTTCACAAGCACGTTTATCCCACCGCAGCTCAACCTCTGCAACATCTGGGCCCCCATCATGACGAATCCATCATTTACCCTCCCTTTATGGATTTGGAGAGCTTCTCATCTCACACGACATCCCACGCTTAGTGTTTAATGTCTTTCCCAGCAGCATCAACAATCACCTCAGCTTTGCCTTTGGAATCGTTCCATCTCCATTTTCTCTGGTAGGAAGCAAAGAATGAGAGCCGCTGGAATCAATGTATCTTTGCTGTATTCCTCTCCCTCCTTTCTCATTTCTCTTTCCTTTCTCCCTAGAGAGCAGAGGTGTAAAAAGCCATTTCTTGGGAGCTGAAATCCTTGGCATGAGTTTACACTTGGTATTCCTTCCTTGCCTCTAGCTCGATACTATACACAGTGCTGCTACACACAGATGTCTCCCACCTCACCGCCCCACGAGGCTGCTCAGATTTGTTAGCGATGTATTCCAAAATGAACACAAACTCCTTGCTCTTACATCCCTACTTGGGATGTAAATGGTCTTTAGTGCCTTTTCCCTGTTGGGGCCCAACCGAGCGGGATTCCTGTTGCATCCTCTTCCTCCAGCACTTGTTTATTCTTCGCTATTCCAAAGCCTATTTCCCAACACATGGTTTGGCTCCTAAGCAGATGTCCTTGGGGTACTTACTCCTCCTCCCCAGCCAGCAAGCTGGGCTGTTTCCCTGTGTGTGTTTTCCTCCTAAGGGTTCCAAAGCCGATAGCTCTGGATAGAGATCATTAAGCCCTCAATGACCTATAAATTCCTATTAAAAGGAAGTTACATTTAATTCATTTCCCAGATTTCCACCCAAAATTGCCTCTGACTGTGTCAAACTCCATGAGGATCAATAACTCCAACCCTGGCTGCTGTTACACTCCTGCACAGGAACAATTAATACTATTCTGGGGTTTCACAATGCCTCATTGCTATAGGTTGTAACTGCTTTCTGCATGAAATCAACCACAACAGCAAGGTCCTCAGAGGATATCCAAGAGCCTCCCAGAGCACTGCCCTGGTGCGGAAAAGCAGTTTCTGCCTGAAATGGGTTTTCTTCTACTGCGTTTTCCTTAGGCAGGTGGAAAGAGGGAAGTAACAGGGAGGCAAAAACCTCTCTTGAGCAAAGCACTGGATAAACCACGTTTCCCTTGGGTCTGCAGCATCAGAACCCTCTTGGCAACTCTTGGAGAGCAGAGATTTTCTTTCTCAACCTCAAAGTTATTTCGCCCTGTTCCAGAACTCATTTTGTTTCAGCAGAGTGCAGAGAAAACTCCACAGCCTTCACCTACAACACACATTAACCCCTTTGATCAACCCATGGTGCACCTTCAGACACAAGACCTCCACTGGCTCCCAGCACGGCCTCGCTTTTCCTTGCGGGACTCCTTTGTCATGCTCCAATCCCACCTGGAGGTTGCAAGCGTTGGCTTCTCCTCGCTGCTCTGTGGTTGCTCCCCATGGGATGTGACCCAGGTTTGGCTGGCACACGGTTGTGGCAGACAGCTGCATGCACGCTTCCAAGCCACCATTGCTCATTCCACCCTTCTGCTCCCAAATACATTGCTTCTAACCCTTCCCAAGCGCTGAACCTGGACAGAAATACTCACTCCTGTTTGCAGCACTACAAGGATGCTGGGGATGGACTCTTCATCAGGGACTGTAGGACAGGACAAGGGGTAATGGGTTCAAACTGAAACAGGGGAAGTTTAGATTGGATCTAAGGAAGAAATTCTTTCCTGTGAGGGTGGTGAGGCACTGGAATGGGTTGCCCAGGGAGGTTGTGAATGCTCCATCCCTGGCGGTGTTCAAGGCCAGGTTGGATGAGGCCTTGGGTGCCATGGTTTAGTGTGAGGTGTCCTTGCCCATGGCAGGGGGGTTGGAACTGGATGATCTTAAGGTCCTTTCCAACCCAAACCATTCTATGATTCTATTTAAACTTGCAATACTTGTTCGAGTGACAGGTCCTATGCTCATTCCTTATGGATGTGATCACTGAGGAACAGCAACCAGTGGGCTTTCCGGGCTGACAGGCCCATTACAAAACTCCTGTACTCTCTGTAACTTCCCCCATGTGGATTTACTGAGGGAAGTTTAATCAGCTCAAAGAAAATCTCTGCAATGTGGGCTCCCTTTAGTTAATGCCATTGTACCTCTTCTTCCTGCTTCAACAGCGGACTTATTTCCCTGAAGGAAATGCATGGAAAAACAAGAGAGTTACTCATTTCATCCATGGAAAATCACAGGAGCTTACTGGAGTGGAAATCACCTTCACTGCAAGGAGCACCACCAGCGTGGGAATCTGTAACAGAACAACCTGTGGGGCTCTATCAGTGCACACCACAGATTAGAGGAGCCCACCCTGAGCAATGCCACTGACTTCAATAGCTCCTTCAGGAAACACGTGCCAAAGGCCAGATTTCGGGGCATCTCTCACAGCTCTGCCCCATTACCACCACAGGAGACCACTGCTTTTGTACATCCTAAGACATGGACTTAGGGAGCTCTGGAGTAAGATTCTGGATGCATGTCCTGGATCATTCGCTCCTTGGCCACAGCTGAGCAGCTCAAAGTACAGCTGCTCTATTGCTCTGCTGCAAGCTGGCCTCTGCAGATACAAATCTCTTCACCTGACAGGCAGATTTGATTCCCAGCATGTCCTTGCTCTGAATCACTGATGTCCACAGTTCACAGCACCCGAGCCATGCGGCCAAAGATCCATCTGCAAACAGCTCTGGTGAGCTGACAGCAGCCTCTGCTGTCGGGATATAAACCCTGAGCAGGTGAAGGAAAGCCTGGCCCTATGTTCACCTGGCTCTTTGCAGGCCCAGACACCAAAGCAGCTGCTTCCATGGGTCTGGGAGAGTTTAAAGCAACTTTCCCATTAAAGCAGATATCCCATATGCATGGACAGCACTGACAGGAGCCTGCATGGGAAGCTCAGGAGCCCAGGAGCTCTGCAGATGTGAACAGCTTTGGATACGCAGCCAGGCTGACACAAGGAGCTACTGCTTAATATTGGGATGAAATAGATCCAAACTCACTTGCTTTTTATGCAACAATAATCACAGCCAGGACAGCCCCAAGTCCTCAAGCAGGTTTATGTTTCTAAATGGATTTGACCCATAAACAGTTTTAGTAAACCCATTGCCAGTCCTGCATTGCCAATAAAACCCATGAAATACAACAGGATCAAAGCCAGCAAAGGCTGAATGCAGGTTTAAGGTAGGGTTTGGAGCTCAAATTCAAAGGTGGAAAGCACAGCAAGTGCCTCCGAGCACCGTATGCTGCGGAGGTGAGATGTGTGGTGGGTCTTACCCATACAGTGTCACAACATACATGACTCGCAGAGATGCTCTTTGCTCCCTCCTGCCTGGTGCATCTCAGGATCAGCCAGAACACGGATGCAGGAATTAGGACGTGCATCTCAATGGCCGACTGAGGATGGATGCTTTCACTCTGAAATTCCTCCCCATGCTCGCTCTTGTGCACCAGCAGAGCGGCGAGAGGACCCCGTGTTCCCTTGCTCTCACTCCTAAAAGATGGCCAAAGGAAATGCTGTTCCACGCCGGTTTGCACAAAACTGAAAAGAGAACTGAAACAAATAGAAGGGGGAAGCGAAGGCCAAGATGGATATCCTCAATCCTGCCTTTGACAGCCCTGTTTGCAGGGGAAAGAGGGAGGTTTTATTGTGTAATTAAAGGTTTAGTGCTTTCAACCATCGCTGACCTATGGATGGCTGCGTTTCATCTCCACTTCACTTCCATCTGCCTCTCCTCCCTTCCAGTCTGGTCCCTGGGACTTTACTGGCACAGGGAGAATAGAATAAATGTATTGTCTGGCTTTGTTTGGCCTAAAGACACCTGAATCCTTCACAGGTCTTTAAGGGGTCTGGAAATACCTCCAGCCAGGCATCCATCTGATCTAGTTTGCTCTGGGCTGTCTCTGAGACATCAGAGTAGCTGGGAAGGGAGGAGGTGTTGCTCTGTGATGAAATGTCACCATTGCACTGGAGACAGTGGCACTGTAAATACCATCCGAAAGGATGCCTTTGTTTTTCCTCCCATGCAAACGGTGGGGAGGCAGGAAAAGAGAAAGGGAACAGATGATTTGTTCCAGATGATCACGAATGTCCCATTAGAAGAAGTCAATTAACTCCATCTTTCCCCTGGTGCATGCTGGGTGTGCACAGATTTATTGGGGTAGAAAGACCCCTGACAGATGATGTGCCAGCAAAACGCTCAAGGTTTTGGGGCTTGATTTAACATAGGATCACATGTAGCCGCTGTGGAGGAAAGTGGAGCCTGTGTAAAGGACACACTTCGGTACCCACATTGTACCCATAAATGCCTTTGCAAACGGGTGGAAGAATCATCTTGCAGCTAAGCCGTGGGGAAACGGAGGGCAGAATTGATCTGTGGCTCTGTCAGTAACACTGGGGGATGCCTGGTAAACATCTGAACCAAAGGAGGGAATCCTGCCTCTCTACTCTGCTCTCTTGAGACTCCACTTGCAACACTGAGTGCAGTGCTGGGGTCCCCAACATAAGGACATGGAGCTGCTGGAGCAAGTCCACAGGAGGCCGCAAGGATGATCAGGGGCTGGAGCAGCTCCCGTACGGAGCCAGGCTGAGAACATTGGGGCTGTTCAGCCTGGAGAAGAGAAGCTGCGTGGAGACCTCAGAGCAGCTTCCAGTGTCTGAAGGGGGCTACAAGGATGCTGGAGAGGGGCTCTTCATCAGGGACTGCAGTGACAGGACAAGGGGTGATGGGTTCAGACTGAAACAGGGGAGGTTTAGATTGGATATAAGGCAGAAGTTCTTTACTGTGAGGGTGCTGAGGCACTGGCACAGGGTGCCCAGAGGAGCTGTGAATGCTCCATCCCTGGCAGTGTTCAAGGCCAGGTTGGACAGAGCCTTGGTGATGTGGTTTAGTGTGAGGTGTCCCTGCCCATGGCAGGGGGTTGGAGCTGGATGAGCTTTAAGCTCCCTTCCCACCCAAACCATTCTATGAAGCTATGATTATTCTGTGCCTCAGCCTGCAAGGCAGAAGCTGGTTTCTCACTGACTCTCAGGGACAATCGTAAGTAAGCGGCTCAGACTGAGAATCACAACTTGCCACAGCAGGAGGAGGAAAGATGCATTTACACCTGATATCAGCACACTGCACTCAGTGAATCACTTCCAGCTTCACCCAGCCCGGAGGGGGCCCTGGGATGACCGAGGGGAGCACAGAGCCATCAGGTGAGGAAATCTGTGCTTCCTTTAAGACTGTACAAATCCCTCCAAAGTAGAGGACTGCTATTACTGAAGCGTCTGAGAATGTCACAAGCATTTATTATGTCAGCCCTTCCAACCCATGATTTCTTCTTTCTTGTGCTGCTTAAACACATGGTAAGACATAATCCTGGCTTTAAAGAACTCGTATGTGAGACGTTCAAAGGAGCAAGAGAATATTCACCTTTTTACTTATGCAGACTATCCACGAGGAAAGAAAATGTCTGTTGGCAGGGAAGAGCAAGGCAGGAGCTCAGGGCTGCACTGAAGGCTTTGGGAATTGGTTTTCCCTCTGAACGCCTCATTCCCCCCATTGCATGCTCTTCCACAAGGGTCTGATGCGAATTAAAAGCTGTGATAGAAATGTGAAATGTGTTTTATTGGATTAATGCTTTTGCCTTTGACCATTAGTGCAATCTTGTCAAAGCCAGCCCTGTTGTGTTGTGTATGAGGGTAACAGCGTGCACCAAAACCTGGAGGTCTATGATACAGTTGTGTTGTCTATGGAACATAAAAAGACAGCCCTAGATACAAGGCAGATGCATTTGGGGTTTCAGATCTTTATGATTAACTAACATAATGAGCCTGATACTTCTGCAGATCAAACTGATCCCACCACTTCAGCAGATGATGGAGCACATTCAGTTTTATTGCCAAAACCAAGGCTTCTGGTTTGTGAGCACAACCGCAGCCCCAACCTACAGCAAACGTTCAATCACAGCCGATGGCATTTGGAATGTAAAGGAGATGGAGTTCACCGACAGGTTTCTGACCCCCCTCCCAATGCAAAAAGGAGGCTGATTCACCTGGGTCTACCTGACTAGCATTATTTCAAGCAGCCCCAGGATTAGGACAGCCTAAATTTATCCTAAGCTGTTAAAAGACAACTAAAATAGCCCAAGCCCTTCCCCATTGGAGTGACTCACCGCTGCTTGCCGAAGCAGGGGCTTGAAGAAGATGCTAACCATATGTTCCCAACTGAAACGTATTCGGAGTGTGAGTGACATTGAAACCTTGCCACAGTTTCCTCTGACTCACTCCTGAAGGTAGAAGTTAGCGATTTTAACATCATTCCAATGCAAAGGAGCCTGGATCTTCTCCCTAAGTGAGCAGTAAGAAGTTCAGTCAAGATAAGCGAGGCCGACACCTCCCAGCTCTAAGTTCAGGTGAAATCGTAGCTAAACGATGTAGTTTTATAACCCCTGGGATGAAGGTTCTGTCACTGATGAGTAGTTTCCATCACCCTCGGTGCCCCTGTTCCAGCAGATGTGAATGAAACAATCAAAACACCCACTTGCTTTTCCTCTTTGTGTCCCATCCAGAGCCACTTGGTGCTGTTCAGATCTGCTCTGTACCTTTTCAATGCTACAGGCACACTTTGCTTCCCACCTGACAAGTGTAGTATTCAGTGGCCAAACTCCCAAGTCCCATATCCTCCTAAAATACCCGCATACTTCCATGCTGTCTACAGCCAAACCCAGTAAGAAGTGAGGAGCGGTGAAACTCCTCTGAAGTTATGCAAGAAACCAAGCCAGACTAATATATGACAAAGTTTATATGACGCAAGTGGTATATACTGTTTTAATCCCTAATTCCCATCAGAGACAACAGTCAAGGTCATGGGGCAGGAGAAAAATGAGTTTAAATGACAGATGACATCAAAACCCCAACTGTTCCAGCCCAAAAGGGATGCATAAATCTGAATTAATGCACTTCACCAGCTTCATAAATACCTAAAATCACACTTTTAACTTGGAGTAACTTTTATCTTCAGCCTCTGTGGCCAAAGCCAACTGTGGAATTATCAGATTTACTCGGACTTGTCCTGATGCCCCACTGGGTAGGGTGCAGGAACAGGCATTCACTGGTAAGACAGGGTGTTGTCATAGGACTTGGTATTTCCCTTCAAAGCCTTTGGCAAACATTAACGAATGAAGTGTGAGAACAGCTGTGTGGAGCAAGGAGGCATTACTTCTAATCCCACTTTAAGAGGCAGAAAACACCCAGGCAGCAAAGCTCTGCTCCTACCTTCTATCACCCTATTAGAGAGGCAGGCACATCTGGAGGATCAGGACACAGATGTCTTGTCCACATCTGTGCAGCTGGCACTGGAAAGCTGTGATTAGAGCTCAGTGTCCCCGCTCCAGGCCCAGCTGGAGCCCTGAGTTATCCCATCCCTCCCTCTAAACACATCCCTGCTGCATTGCAGGACTGGAGGTCGGACAATCTCCAAAACCAGTTTCTTCTCCCCTCCCATCCGCTGAGCCTTCTCCTTTACCTTCCCTGCCACCCAAACTCTTTATACATTATTGTAGCCTCACAGCTGCACATCGTGATCCTGGCGCTCATCTGGATTTTCCTTATGAAACCCAACAGGAGCTCTGCTCACGTAGGAGCAATCCCTGAAAGTTTCTCTTGCTCCAGGTTCTCCTTTCTACACATCCCCCAAGGCTTTGTCTTCCCTGCCCTCCACCCCTTCTGTCTCAGGGTCTGCAGCGGGCACCTTCCCAAACCAGAGGCGCATTAGCAGCAAGAAGCTCTTTGGTTCAGGGCAAGAGCCTGCTCTGCCTTGCAGAGCTTCCCACAGGCTGCGTGGTTTCCAGTGCCTCACCACCCTCACAGTAAAGAACTTCTTCCTTAGATCCTTATATCCAATATAAACTTCCCCTGTTTCAGTTTGAACCCATCACCCCTTGTCCTGTCACTACAGTCCCTGATTGAAGAGTCCATCCCCAGCATCGTTGTAGCCCCCTTCAGACACTGGAAGCTGCTCTGAGGTCTCCACGCAGCTTCTCTTCTCCAGGCTGAACAGCCCCAACTTTCTCAGCCTGGCTCCATACAGGAGGTGCTCCAGCCCCTGATCATCCTCGTTGCCTCCTCTGGACTTGTTCCAACAGTTCCATGTCCTTTTTATGTTGAGGACACCAGAACTGCACACAATGCTCCAAGTGAGGTCTCACGAGAGCAGAGCAGAGAGAGGGGCAGGATCACCTTTACTGAAATAATATTGTTAAATCCACTAAATACTATTCATTTACCAAAAGGTAAAGAACTAACGTTGAATAATGTGCTGAGGCACTGGAATGGGTTGCCCAGGGAGGTTGTGAATGCTCCATCCTTGTCAGTGTTCAAGGCCAGGTTGGACAGAGCCTTGGGTGACCTGGTTTAGTGTGAGGTGCCCCTGCCCATGGCAGGGCCATTGGAACTGGATGATCTCGAGGTCCTTTCCAACCCAAACCATTCTATGATTCTATAATAATCACGGCCAAGTTTCATGTCAGCCACGCTGGAGTTCCAGAAACCAGAGAGAGGTTGGTAGGGGCATGCAGTGATTTAAGAATCCCATGAGCTTTCTACGCACAGCGACAACGACTTCAAGCCGCAGCGCTGAAGTTCATCTGCCCTGGTTCTACCTGCCGTATGCAGCCGGGCTTGCAATGCCTCACAAGTCTCATCGGTTACATTTCTTGCCTTGCTTTTCACTAAGAAGTAATAAACTCCCTTAAAGCGACAAAGTTTTGCCGGGGAAGAGCCTCATCCAAGACTGACAAATGGTCTCTCTCAGCCTCCGTGTACCTTGTCCAGTGCATCAATGAATTCACATCATCAATCGCCCTGTACTCCAGACTGATACCAAGTGTCTAATGCAAAAGAAATGCTCCTCTGACGCACTTTTGACAGCACCTAACCATACTGACTCATAGAAATGATGGAGAAGAGCTCTCAGAGCTGCCTTTCTATAGTCTACTCTTCCGACAATGAGGGAATGCTCTCAAGAGCATTCCTTATATCATTGTCTGGTGCAAATCTCATGGGAGGCTATTTCAGACCTCACTTCTTTGAGCTCTTCCTGGTAATGCAACCTAATTCTTTTGTTTCCTGTCATCTCATCAGTGCTCTGTAGACTTCCTCGCCTGAAAGTTGCTTTTTGTGGTGTTTGGAGCCTTTATATTTATGGGCTGCCATCAGGTGATACGGAACCAGAATCTTAAGGAAAAGCAATAACATAACATTCACTCCAAGATACCTATTCTCTCGCACTAACCTCACAGAGTACCCACAGTAGCTTTAAGGCCTCAGGTTCACGATTAATGTATCACAGCTTAACAGCATCAGCTGAGCTGTACTCATGCTCGAGACCCTTCCGTTGCCCTCAAAACCAGACCTAAGTGATGCTGTGGGGTTAGCATCTGATTTCATTTCATCCTTTAACACTCGGGGACCACGACAGTTTCCTCCTTCTGTATTACACCCCTTGCATTGTGTCCTCAGCACGGAGACCTGTGCCACCGTCTGCACTAGGCAGTGCATTCTCCTTCCTTACCATACCAAGCAGCCCTTTGGAAGGACAATTTCCCAAGGCACATCCTCTTTAAGGGAACCAAACTCTGTTGTCATGCCATTTGTTTTCCAGACTTTACTCCAGAAAGACAAAAGTTCTGTTTAGAGTTAAAGGCACGTCAGACAGAAGGAGACTGCCTGAAATAACCACCACCTAACACAGGATGTTCTCACCCATAGCGAAGCTTCCTGTGATACCGTTTGGGCTGTGGAGATCAGTCCTTCTCCAGCTGACACCCCAGTGACTGCCTTCTGAAGGCTTTTTCCTTTGCTGGAAGAAGGACACCCACACTCACGCACGTTATTGTTTCTATGAGAGGGGTCTGGAGTCATTTCCTTAAGGCAGGATCCTGTCCCAAGGTGTTTGTCACACAGATAGGCGTGAGCCATCTTCCCCGGCATGGTGACAGCTTGGGTGCATGGGTGCCAGCCTGGAGGTTCTCAGCTCCACCTTGGAGCACCGGTGCCAACTGCGAGTGAGCTCCCACAGCTCGGATCCTCCTCCTGCCTCTTGCCTGCCTGACGGATTTAGCCTGGGCTCATCAGGACAGGAGCTCTTCCCTCTCCGTGGGTGCCAGACATGACAAGGTGAAGATGCAGAGCTGGGTGCTACGTGGCAGCATCCTTCCCAATGCCAGTTTTCCCTGCTGCTCCGTGGGACAAAAGACTGACAGCATCCCTTATCCCTGTGGGTCCCTTCCAGCTCAGGATGCTGCGTGATCCACTTTGCTACCCAGTAGCAGCATCCACCTCTTACAAGGAGCAAGCACAGCCTGGGGATCGAGGAATTCAGCCATCGTTGTCTCTTATCACTGTTCTCAAGTCACCTCACCCATGTCCACCTTTGCTCACACCAGATAACAAGAAATAGCTGTTTTCTCACAAGAACCAACCTTCTGGTCCACGGACCCCAAAGCGCTCCACCAAGGACAACACTGACATAATGGTTTGGGTTCTTTTAACCAGAGCAAAACCAAGAGGGGAGTAACTTGCTAAGACCTTCCTCAGGGCAGAACTGGGGCGATAATGCAACCTGTTCACTATCCTGGCACAATCGCATCTACAGTGAGAGTTCTACCAAGTTACACCTAGTGGAAAACCAACTTTCTTTTGCACTCAGCCTAACAAGTGACAGAGTGTGCGTGGAGAATAAATAAACACAGAGAGGAAAAGAATGGTGAGCCATGTCAGGAAGCCCACAGTATTCTATCTTAAATCTCTCCCTTTGACAGACAGTGGATTAAACAGAAAATGAGTTACATCTCCCCAAACCATATAAATGCGAGTCCCACATTGCCAGGTAGCGTGACAAATAGCTGCTGATAGAGGGGAATAAAAATAAACCATGTCTGAGATCAGTGCAGGCATCGCTGCTTGTATCTGCCATGAAAATCAACTCGAAACCTTGGGATAAGAATTTGAAGTGCCTGGTTTCACCGGCGTAAAAACCTATGAAGCCTTAAAGAATAAAGAAGAAAAGGATAGTTCATGGGAAAAGGGTTTTTCCTCCGGAAAAGCGGTTAAGAAACAGGGGTGGGTTTCAACGGCTTCCAAAGGAAAACATCCCTAGGAAGTTAAGGAGTACAAACCAAAGGTCTTTCCAGAAGCACAAATGATCTGCACTCAGATGACAGCAATGCTAAATGGAGATGGACTTACAGAGCATTGGAAAACACACCCTGTACCTCTCAGCTTCTTCAAAGGCACCTTCTCTTCCTGACACAAGTTATACAATGACAAACTGTGCCACCCTACAACAGAAATACCAAGCTAAAATCTCAGGCTCCTAAATCGAAGCCCTTCCACATTGACACAGACAGTGCTGGCAAACCCCATTAGCAAAGGTCTCTGCCTTCTTGTCTGGTCACCAGAGCAAACAAATCTGTGCCAATGCTACTAAGCCAGGACTCCTAAATGGTGGTGGAAGGTCCTTCAGCCTCATCTGTAGTGATCAAAATGGGAACTCCTACTTTCTAAATTGCTCCAAGATGATGATCTGAAAGACTTCAGACCTGATTTCCGATAGCACGAGGGAATGGCTTGGAAAGGGGCTGCCAGAGGTGCGATCACTCCATTACCCTGCATTACTCCAACATCTTCCTTGTTCCAGTGCAGCACCAAGCCTTGCTAGCTCTGCTTCTGCTCATCTGCAATGTAATACACTGGGGCCAAGGATCTGGCTGGGTTTTTAGGGTCATCCTGGATGCTTGAAGCATTCAAGGCCAGGTTGGACACAAGGGCTTGGAGCAAGCTGCTCTAGTGGAAGGTGTCCCTGCCCATGGCAGGGGTTGGAACTGGATGAGCTTTAAAGTCCCTTCAACCCAAACCAGGTTGGGATTCTATGCTGAGTCTAAGATGCTGCAGAAGGGGTTGGTTGTGAGGAAGCAATAAGCGCTCACCCTCTACATATCAGGTTGTCTTCAAGCACCTTAAATTAGGCAGCTAAAAAATGGCAAGTCACTATTGATATCAATTTACCTGAAATACACTCACATCTTCTTTGTGGAAGACCTGCAGCACCCAGCAGCAGAACCTATGCCATTGTATGGTTGGTTTGGGGTTGGTTTAACTTTATTCTTTACTAATAGGGCAGGCCTGTGCTGCAGAAAGCAGTGTGACACACAGAGTGGGCTTTAGCACCGTCTCGGGCCACTAGAAACCTTCTTTTTAATCCCATGTCATCTTCCCTCTTCTAATCTCCTCTGACAGGTGCCAGCTGAATGCAGGAGCAGGGAAATGGATGGTGCTCACTAGCTGGAAAGATTCGTCATAAGCACTTCAGCCTTCTCGTGGTGTGACTTCTCACACGCTGCTCTCTGCGCCTGGAGCTATGGCAGAGCCATCCTGCCCGGTGCTGGACCAGCATCGCTTCCAGTGACCAAAGACTGACAGTTAGCATTTGACACTAAGCAGGATCAGGCCCTCACAGTCACACCCAAGCATCGCATCCCTTTAGTTGGGTATTTCTAACACATTATAGAGCACGAGTAACTTCACCAGCCCATGCGAGCTTTAACACAGACGTTGCAGTGTTAACACTTAGCGCGTTGCAGGCTGGAGGCTGCTGTTTCTTGGGATGTGTTGAGACTGGCTAGACAACGCTGTGCCCATGAAAAGGCCAACCCTCCCCTTTGCAAACAGAGGATCCTTTCACACTTAACTGCTCCCACAGGCAGGCAGAGGGTTATGAGCTCTGAGAATGAAGCTGCACGACTGGGATCCTCCATCTCATCTGAGCAGAGTTAGCTGGCAATTGAGTTAGTTGGCAATTAGCTTTCTACCAGCTGAAGTTTGCAATGTGAACCCTGCCTTGTGTGATGCAGTTAGATTCAGCCTGGAGAAGAGAAGGCTCCTTAAGGGGAGACCTTAGAGCAGCTCCAGTGCCTAAAGGGGCTGCAGGAAACCTGGAGGGGGGCTTGGGACAAGGGCCTGTAGGGACAGGCCAAGGGCAATGGCTTTAACCTGCCAGAGGGGAGACTGAGAGGAGCTCTTAGGCAGAAGCTCTTCCCTGTGAGGGTGCTGAGGCGCTGGCACAGGGTGCCCAGAGAAGCTGTGGCTGCCCCATCCCTGGCAGTGTTCAAGGCCAGGTTGGACACAGGGGCTTGGAGCAAGCTGCTCCAGTGGAAGGGGTCCCTGCTCGTGGCAGGGGTTGGAGCTGGAGGAGCTTTAAGGTCCCTGCATCCTAAACCAGGCTGGGATTCCATTATATTCCTTCCCTGTAGCACCAGGTCTCTGTTCCCTCCCTATAAATGACTCTCAGATCTAAAAGCACTTGAGCCTTCCAGCTGACTCAAAGGCACAGCAACCAGTGAAATACTTATGGGCACTGTAGACACAAGCATAATTACCCTGATTGTTACAGGCGGGCGTCCTTCTCCTCCTGAATAATTAAATCACTTCCCATTTCGGAGAGTAGGACATGGGATGTGGGGAGAAACGTTTGGAGGCAGAACAGCAAATCCTCTGTTTCTCGTTCCTCTCTGTTATTGCAATCTCCTCTTGCTATCTATCTGGGGATGCAGCTAAATGAAAAGGTTTCTGACAGCTCCTCAGCACTCAATCTCCCAGCGACGTTCAGGCGGTTAAAGGAACTGCCAGCACCCTTTCCTGATTGTTCCCTTTTTTAAAGCAGGGATTGGGATTTTCACAGGAGAAACTTTCCGTGCCCACATCTGACGGGGTGGCGATGGGATCTGGGTTCCTAACTTCCCTCGGTCCCTGCCAAAATCCCTCTCTTAGTCTGGATTTGCATTTCAGCGGAGGAAAGAATAGCTTGCGGTTAATGTGCAGCAATAAGGTTGAGACTGTTTCCAAATGGGCACGGATTTGGAAGTCAATGAGTTACTCCCCGTTTACACCAAACCAGCTAAAAGCAGAATTTACATCCCTCCTTTTTCTTCCCCCCTCCCAAATAACACGAAGTTGCTGTCACAGAGGAAAACTGACATTTCTATTGAGCTTCCTCTCCAGCAGAGACTGGTTTTGTCTAAGCAAAAATAACTCTTCTGGACCACATTCTACTCCCACGTCAGCTACTGTAAGCCTCCAGAGACTTCAGTGCAGTTGCTCTGCCTTTAGCTGGGTTCAGTCGCCCTGATCCTTGATGATGAATGGAGGAATCGAACATTCCTAGGACAAAGCCTCACCTCAAAGTCTCCCTGCGTATTGAGGGATCAGCCAAGCCACTCACTTGGTACCCACCAGCTCAAACTGCTGCTCACGTGTTACAGGAAAACAGGCATCTCTCCCTAGAAACTCCTGCTTAGAAGGCAAGGCATAGGGCGGGGGAAGCATCTCACTACAGCGCCTGTTTCCATGAAACAAGCTGCATGAGATGCTTCTGATCTCAGCAACAGCAGCAAGAAAAAATACAGCAGGGTTTCTGCTTCATTTTAAGCCAAAAGATAGTGAAATCCTGGGCTTTCTCCTCTCTGTTACAAGGGAGGTCTCTGGGGGCTGAATTCTTCCCTCACATTTACACTTGTGTAAACGCTGAGTAATTTCTTTCCAAGTGCTTATTTAATCTGCAGATTTTCCAGGAAGAGGATCTGATCTACAGAAAATCCCAATCAATACCAGCTGGCTGTAGGTCAAAGACCTCCACATTAAGTCTACCTGTCAGCGAGACATATACAGACATACATCACAGCCCGCGTGATAATCACCTCTTATTCCCCCCAGGCAACTAGTGGGTAAGTAACATGTAATTAACGACTGTAGTTTTCGGGCCTTTTATAACAAGGATAGCCAAGCGACTGATTTTCCCTCAGCATTGCCATAGCTACTTCATTAAGCGAGCCAAACCCCTTCCTTTCCTTTTCTTCTCTGCACAGTTGAGTTTCTTCACACAGAAAGGGATGTGCCACGAACAGCTCCACCGAACGCAATCAACCGCAAGCGACAAGCGGGACTGTCACAAATCTATAACGCATCCTTCCCTTCTGATCTGTCATTCACCTCCCAGTTGCTCCTGCTCTCGCATCTCACGTCCTTTCCTTGCTGGGGAAAGAAATGCTAAATTAACTTCATCCTCTTTGAATTGCACCGAGCTTTGAAGGCCTGTCAGATGAGGAAGATGTTAAAAGTAACGCCTTGCTCCCTAAGATCTCCCCTTCATCCAGACAAAACCTTACCTTCAAAGAAGAAACGAACCCCAAAGCGGCTGCCCTATCGAAACACTGGCAAAATAAATACTCTGGAGTTGATATCATAACGGTGTGGTTGTCACTCCCCCAGTGCCACAAAAAAGTTCGGTGTCCTTTCAATGGGCTGGATCAGATGGTTTTACATATTTATGCCATTAGTACCCACCAAATGTCTCAGAACTATGTCCTGATGAAAACAGACGAGCCTGGGACTTGAAAGAGTCCAGGTTTGGTTACTGCCATGCCAAGAACTTGCCCTGTCAATCTGCAAAAGCCTTCAAACACCACCTCTGTAACAGCCGTTTGCCTTCAGCAGAGCCTTTCTCATCCCTAGCATCAGGATGAAAACCTTTGCTTAGATCAGATGGTTTGGGGATGAAAAGCCCACTGAAGCGATGTGTCTGGAGTCAGATCCTGCCTACATAAATACCTGGATCAGTTGTCCCTGCCCATGGCAGGGGGGTTGGAACTGGATGATCTCAAGGTCCTTTCCAACCCTAACTATTCTATGATTCTATGATTCTATTTATTTCTACTCAGTGATTTGAACCCTGGTGCACTAGATTATACCAGTGTACAACCAACCACCATAAATCTCTGCTATCCTCTGTGCCATAGAGTTATACAGGGTATTCAATACAGCCTTTCATCTCCAAACATGCCTTAGTTATATTTTATGACTCTTGTTTCCCTTCCCACTCCAGAGTGGGAGCCTGGGAGGCAAAGGGAGTGAGCACCTGGCATTGGGAAGTCCAGAGCATCAGGAGCCAAGAGGGAAAATGTATCCTGCTGACGATTGTTTCTGACTTCCACTTCCCCCAACTGGCAAGAGATGCAATCTCCAGCTCTGCCTGAGGCTAAACTCTCTGTTTAGAGAAACAGCAACGAGCATCCCCAATGCAAACTTAACTGGTATATACCAGCGTGTGCTGGGAGCTCACATTACTTGGCAGCTAATAGCATTTTAGGGAGCTCATTGACTAATTATTGTCAGGAGCTAGCAAGGTTCATTAGGTAAAATGGACAGCTGGAATCAAGATTTGGAGGCTGCTCAGGCAGCATTTGGAGATGGGAAGGAACATCTCGGACAACCATGAGCCTATTCCTGGATAGCTCATGGAAAGCTTGACTTTATCCTGATTTAAGAGATTCCCCCATTTCACCGAGTGCTGGGTGAGGGTTATTGAGGCGGATTTCACTGAATCACACAGAAGAGCTGAGGCTGGACAGGACCCTGTGGAGACTGCCTCAGTCCAACTCCCTGTGTCAAAGCAGGTCAACTGCTCCCATCCTTTCATCACCTCTATGGCTTTACTCTGCATTTGCTCGGGTATATCCATGTCTTTCTCATACTGGGGAGCTCACGGCTGAACGCATGGCTTGGGATGAGCCCCACCAGTGCTGAGGAAAGGGGAATAATCATCCAGCACCACCTATGCCTCTCTAATCAGGCTGCAGTGTCTGCAGCTGGCTTCCCCAGCAAACAACCCTGAGGCAGTTTTGTGCCATTAAGAGCAAGTCTATGCAGAAGGTTCCTTTTTTGTACCTTGGGGGCTCAGTTTGACTTCCTCTCATCTGCCACGTCCATGAGATGCTGAACCATCATGAGTGGACTGGGTCTCCAAGAAGGTTCCAGAAGGATGACTGTCTGCTTGGACTGTTTTCCCTGTATAGTTCCACTAACCCATCACTCACCATCACAATTCCCATGCCTTTGTAGATATCCATATTTTAGCACATTATCTAACTCACAGAGGTCTATTGATTCCCAGCGTTGCTCTGAAGGGCAGTGACTCATCTTTCAGTGCACACAATAGAAAAGCTGCCAATAAAAAACCCATTTAACATGTAGAGCCAGAGTATCTGGATGAGAAATGCTCCTCCATCGCAGACACCCAGGCACCATGACCTGGGTTCAGAATCGGGTGGCTTTTCCCCCCCTGCCATAATGCTGAGTTCATGCATGATGCTGAGCTGGGTTTCACAGACTCCCAGACCGGTTTGGGTTGGAAAGGACCTTAAGATCATCCAGTTCCCACCCCTGCCATGGGCAGGGACACCTTCCACTAGAGCAGCTTGCTCCAAGCCCCTGTGTCCAACCTGGCTTTGAAGTGCTTTTGCCCTGGGAACGCAGCCCTCTGGATTCACAGACACATTCCATGGGATGCACGACCTCAACCAGTTTATAGGAACTTTCTGGTAGTGGGTGAATGCTGGAGAAGACAGGGAGGGTTTCTGGAGAGGGAGATTCACCCTTTCCCACTAAAGCACACAGCCACACTGGTTTTATCCTCTCTAAGCATTCAAAGCGGGATCTGAACAAGACTGATGAGATGCACAGACCTTGTACCAGAGTGATTCTTACAAAATGACTCCATATTTTTAAACTTCCCAGAAGCAGCTTCCTTTTAATGCTAAAAGGATGAGAAAGTGGCTGGAGACACAAAACTGCATATACAAAAAGGGAGATACCGCTGCTGCTGAAAAACCCAAGGATCATCTATCAGTCACTAATCAATACTGCCTGAGCAGCATCACTCGCAAAACTCTCATTGATTTCAATAGCAATCTTATTCAAAGAGACTCAGTGCCACCTACTGTGATGATTTCTCAGGCTCACAGCATTTTTTCTTCATAATTATTAAAGCATCTTTAATTTACTTTTAAAGCCAGGCTGCAGGACCCATGAGATGAGGTGAGCATCTCACCTTTTGATGCGTGCTTGCCTTCCAGAGAGAAACTCAGAGGATGCTGAATAAAACTGCATAGGGCTCAACCCAGGTGCAAGCTATAATAGCTGGCTATCTCTTTGGCTGCACACATCTTTTTCTTCCTCCTATGACCTCATGAGGGCTTCTGCCCAAGTTTGAATCCTGCCATGATGCATGCAGTATGAATGCAGAGAGATTAAACAAGTAGGTGTGGTGACTCCACACTGGGGATACAGCATTCCTCCTCTTCTACCAGCAATGTGACTCATGTGGCACCTCCCGTCATAAAAAGAGCAGAGGGAAACTGGTTTCACACATCGTAGGAAATGGGGATCACAGTTTGATGAGCACTTCAACATCTCCTTTGGCCTTTTATTTGGGGTTTGTTTGGACTTGCTTAGTTTTCAGCTAGCACAGTTCAATGGGCGGCAGCACAAACAGCTTTGCTGGGTAGAAATAAGTGGTTGGAAGGGAAGGCAAAGGCTGGCGCTTTTGCAGTTCAAACTGCAAACACTTCTGTACAGGTACAGCCATTTAGTCTCTGGTTTGACCTGACAGTGCTGGGGAGGTGTCATACCTACTAACAACTCACTGTCTGAGCTCATAATGCACTTAATGGGCTTAAGTGTTGAACGGAAGTCCTGGAAGAGGCTCCAATCAATTCAACCTGCACCTTTCCTAAATCTAGGAGAGAAGAAAACCAACACCACCAAAAGCTTTAAGAGACGGAAGCCAAGGACACAATTTCCCTTGCTTCTCTGCAGGACTGACTCACAGGACTGATAAAGGCTGTATTACAATGCTGATGCCAATGCCTCTTGCGCTGAATCCATCAATTCACCAAATGTAAGGTCGCAAGGTGATATTAAAAGTCTTCACATGCGACCTGCATGGCATAAGCCAGAGCATTTCATCCTCTGCTTTATCAACCCTTTGATAAAGAAAACCACAGCCCTTGAGACCAAAAATACATCTACATGCACTATCAGCATCCTCCCCTTCCTTCCACCATCTCACCCTACAACATACACCATCCTTTCCAAAGTACCACAGCACAGCATTTGGGCAGACCCTATGGGATAGGTCCAAACGGCATTCCATGAAGCTCATTTTCCAGCCAGTGGAACAACCTAACTATCTAAGCATTTTTAGTTTGCCACTTTGTTGTACTTCGCATGCTGTCAAATGGAAGCCTTTGTCACGCATAAACCAAGACGTGTTAAAGGAAATGAACCTTGATAGGGTGAATGTGCTGTCTTGATCCTTCAAACACTTCTGTTCTCTTTTCCCTCCACAGAAATCTTGCTGCTCTCGTAGACTTTTGATTCTTCTTGCTCATAAAGAAACACCAACTCCACTAAAGCTACCATAAGAAAAGAAACCCTGCGATACCGACTGATGCTATTCATTCTAATAGAGGATGTGAAGCGAAGGGCTTTAAGAGTCAAATCAGCTCAGCTCACCGGGTTCATGATGCAAAATTTTCCCAATAGCTCCACCTTATTTAATCAACCACTCAACTCCATGCTTATCCAGGCCAGCAATAAAGTGTGGGCTTCAATACACCCTTTAATGAGGATGCTTTCCAGGATTGGGGCCAAATGAGCTAAATTCATCAGTGCTCAGAGGTAAGTGAAGTGCTGTAAAAGGGAAAGGAGAATCATTAAGTTTCCTATTTGGACTAAACCTGAAGCATTAATTAGGACATTAATTTAATTTCCCTTCCTATGTCAGCTTTTAATTAAGCATTAATTTACCCTCCTGCGTTGGCTTTGGGGATTGCATGGAATTGCCATGGATTCCATGGCATCATCCCCAGTACCAAGTCCTGGTGGTGGCTGGGCAAAGGGAAAAGGGCATTTCCATTACCAGGGCTGGTTGTTCAGGCAGAGGGAGAACAGAGCCTCCAGGGCTGCTAATCCAGCTCCATATCCTATTGGAAATGCTCAGATCCTCCATTAGCACAAGCTTACTCTCATTTCAGATCTGGCTCTAAAAATAATGCACAAAAACCTACTAATGGTGGCTTAGTTAAATTATCCCTCACTTCAATGCAGCTCTTTACAATGTAATATTAAACTAACAATGTCTGGTGGCTCTTAATTCATTACTGCTCTTTTTCAACTTTTTAAGGCTTTCTTTTCATTCCAGGATATCAGACTTGATAAAACAACAATGGCCTCAGTAGAGGAAGAAACTTCTTTCCTAAATAATCTTGTACTGCTACAGAAAGAGAGCTCTTCACAACCGTCATTTTCATTGTATGATTCCATTACTCGTTCCTATTACGCACTACAGCTCAAAGAATAGCCACAGCTACTTGGGAATACAGAAAGACCTTGGCTATCCTCTCATTTAGAAGCTTTTAGGGAATTAGGACCTTGCCGTGGATGAGGCATAAATTGCATTGTGTCACAAGGCACAAGGCTGGGTTGGGTAATCTGGGCTGTAATCCTGTTTCTGCCCTGGATGATGCTGGATGAGCCATTTTATGGGTTTCTTGTGAGGGTGGAATAATCGTTTCTAGCCCCAAGCGACTGCTAAGGGGATCCATTCATAATCCATATGGAATGTGGGAAATAGTTCTACCTCCTACACCAAAGTATGTGTTCAAGCAGGAAACAGCAAAGACGCTGTATGATCTAACTGGAAAGGTCTGCGACCGGGGAGCTGCGCATACTTCCCTGTTCCTACAGCCACAGTGAGCACAATGAGCTGGTCCTGTGCTCGACATCCTCATGTAGCTGCTCTGACTCATGCCAAAACAAATGGTGTTGAAGTTCAACCAACCTCATGTACACAGCGAGTACAGGACTGGAAGGACCCCATGGATAGCAAAGAGCTCCTGCCGCAGGCAGGGAACACAGAATGTGCTGGTGGGGAGCAGAATAAGCTCATCGGCAGGAAAACATTGCTAAAAGACCTCCTCTTTCAGCCCACAAGAGATCAGTTGATCGCTACTGGGGTACTTTGCCAGCCCACTCCCATCAGTAGGAACCCACCATGAGGCCAGATAGGATATACTTCTTGTCACATACCCAGTTATAGTAAAGAGATTACTGACACGCACAAGCATGAATCAGCCAAGTCCCTCCCCATCACCACCCTATTTCCAGCAAATCTGGCCAAGCACAAACTTTGGCAGGGGGTTATTCAAGTGAATTATAGTTGGCCATATAAAATTAAGAGAGGAATCAGTTAAAAATCATTTTAATCAAGGAAACAAATGGAAAAAGAAATGGAATGATCCCTTGTGGACCGCTTTTGACATGTGTGGATTTGTGTTGCATTCCCTTCTCAACTCAATAAACGGGAGGATGACTGAGTTCATTTCACAGAAGATGGATTGCATTTTCTGCTCTCAGCTCTGTGATGTCCATCGAATTCAACCAGGAAAAAAAATTACTGTGCTGAAAACCCTCACGATTCCTGCATTATTAAAGTCAAACTGCACACCTGGGGCAAGGGGCAGGGGATGGATACAGCCTCCATGTACCATAGCTGCGATTAATAATGGTGGTTAATATTGAGGGGAACTTTTAAAGCATATATGCACTGACACATATAAATGAAGCCAAAACTGAATAGCTGAGTTTATCTATAAAGCTGTTACCCAACCCAAATTACTGTTTTTGTGGGGTTCTTTTCCATGAGTCAGTTTGGGACTGGGACTTGTACGTGCTTGCTCACTGCAAGAAAGCAAAGCAAATGGCATCAGATGAAAACAAGACAAGAAAAGACATTAAAGGTCAGTTCTGGCCATCCATCTAATCCAGAAAGGTCCCCACCACAGGGCTCCATGCCTTTGGGGTGAAAAGGTTGTTACATATTGTGGGGAAAGGAGTCTTTATTATCCTTCTACAGCCACAGCATAAAGCAAGTGGTCTCTGTCAGAGCTGCTCCTATCAAAGCCGATGCCTTTGCAGTGACTTGTATCTGCCTTGGTATTTTCACAACAAAAGGCTGCAGAGGAGGGTGAAATTAAGAAAGAAGGGGAAAAAAAGAGAACAAAGCAGGAAAAATAAATAAAACTAAACCTGAAACCTGCCTATTCCTGGCAGAGACTGAAAACAGGGAGAGATTGCACCCAGGAGGTCCTTATGTGTAACAGACTCACAGTCAATCTGCAGCCTGGGTAAGAGATCTGCAATACAGATTGCAGAAGTCACATTTCTGCTTCAGGATTTGGGCATTTTTTGAGGGAGATATGGAAGATAAACACTGACCATTTATCAGTAGAATAATCAGTGCTATCTCCTGTTTCTAAGCTTTTGTGCTTGTTGGATTATTTTAAGTCCTCTGGTGCTTAAGGGCACCAGTGAAACACAACGAGGGCATTATTATGAGTGTATGAGAGAGCATCCAGCCGGAAGTAAATCCTGACTCAAGGTCTTGGTTCTACAGTTCCAGCATTGCACAAGCCTGACTCTATCCCTGTGCAGAACAGCAAGCAGCAAAACGTTACCAGGAGCATCCCTCCTGCCTCCTCTATCAAATCATCTGCCCACCTCCACCTCCACTGATCTTCTCCTTCCAGAGCTGAGATGTCAATAAATACACTTCCATCAGGGTGTTTTTTCCCACTCGGATTTCTCTATTATCTCATAGGTGCCAAGTGCAGATTGTGCAACAAGGGAAGTGCCTCCAAGCTGAGAGGCACCGCTGTGGCCTACAAGCCTGCACACGCCATCCTTCACTTAGGAACCTGCAAATTGGCTTCGCTATTGAGAGAAGGTTGTTAAAGATTTAGCAGACCTATTGCCAAGAAACTACTTTAGGAGATTGTTTGGGGTGGGTTTATTTGAGCGTCTTCCATGAAGGCTCATTTGAATGCTGTTACCACACATCACAGACACTGATGACAGGGAATTAGTTCATGCCACACACCTATCTCGGATGAAATCTCGCCAAGCAGAAGGAAATGTTTACTGCAGCTGGGTGCAGTTGCTTTATACACAACATACGGTGATGAGACAGGCACTAGGAAATATTATGGGAAGCACGTCTTAGGGAATTAGCATAAATCCCTTTCGGCCACCCTTCTCTGCCTCTCACACAGCCGATCCCCAGCTCTTCTGTGCCCTGATAACACTGTCAATATTACTCCTGCTCAAGTCCGCCTGTGTTTGGCTGTTTACTTCCTTTGCAAAAACAACAGCTTACGTGGTTCTCTACAAAGCAAACAAAAGGGCTCTATTTTCTCCCCTCATTCAGGTGAGTGGATGATTCCGGGTATTCGAGACAGAACTTTGCCCATGGGTAAGTGGCCTTCATTCCTTTCAGCCCGACAACAACCCCAGATGGTCACTGTTCCGTGCCTGCTGCACCTGAAAGGAGCTTGCAGTCTGTGTTCACTGCTCCTCAAGTACTACATTAAAGTTGAACTAAAGGTTCTACAAACACTTGGATCCTCCCAGTTCATTCTTCGGGCAGATAAAACACATGACAACAATGTCCATGCAAAAAGTAAGTAGGAATTGTCCTACTGCCCCCATTCCTTCAGGGAAATAAGCACAAGATTAAGCAAAATGGGCGAAGAAATAGTGGCAATGGAGAAGCTGAAGGATGGGGCAAGATGTGAAAATTTGTCCTCTTACCTATATGCGTGTGTATATGTGAATTTTTGCCACTCTATTTGAGTGGCAAAAAGCCTAAAACCTTCTGTAAATAGGATGTATTTCAAACAGTCACTCATTCTTTCTTCCTATTGTCCAGGTCAGCTTCAGCTATGAGTTTCTTGTTATTCACACCCCTTAAATACATGAAAGTATGAGTAAGGGCAGGGACACAATCAGATCAAAGCACTGCACTTGCCTGCTCTCAGCTCCTTTCTGAGGAAACACAAGGGCACAGTTCAACGCAGAAAGCCCCAGTAAGGCTGTGATCAAGCTGCCTTCTCCATCTGCGGAAACAGAGGTTGCTATTAAATACTTTGGGAGTCTCTCTTTGAGAGGCATCCTCAGATCCTCATGCGGCGGAGTTGCAGATAGGATGCTATAATATATATATTATATAGCATATATATAATATATATAATATATATAATATATATAGCGCATATATATAATATATATTTTTTTTTATATATATAGATGCTATAATCTATATAATATATATATAGATGGATGTTCTCTTGAGAAGGGCAGGTCTGAGATCACAACAAATGCATTTCCTCATGGAAATACAGAGAGATGAGTTATTTACCAAGACTTACTTGAGCAATTAATCATTTCAGAAGCATTCTAGGCCATGCTTTTAACACACTGGCAACAAAAATGAGGGCTACATCTTCAGAACGATACACTCTTCGCTGGACTAAGACATTTTCAGGCGTATTCAACAACCGAAGCACTGAGCTAGACAGGAATCTGAAGTTCTTTTGTCAGTGCAAAGTTAGGCTGAAGGCCTTGGCTTGAATGTCTTCATAAAGACAGATGCAAAGCCAACATGGGACTTCCTTTGAAATAGCCATCCTCATGGTCTGAAGTTGAGAAGCACCCATGGAACACACGTTAGCACAAAGGCACTGCTTGTATATGTTTTAAGAAAGCCTCTACTCTAATACCTCCTGTCTCCAAATGCCTTGTATCATCAAGGAGAACTCATGTAAAGCCAATTAAAACCTATTTGTCAAAGGGTAGAACCAACATCATAATACGGCCTGCTCACAGCTCACTAGCTGTTAGTCCAAGTCACAAATCACAGTAAGTATTCTGTTGAAACTGTAAGAGAAGCTGGAAATCCTGCTAAACCCAATGAGCCATTAAACAGTTGACAATATTCTTTATAGGAACCTCAAATAGTTAATTAGTCCCAAAATAGAAACGGAGAGCGTGAATAATTACCACCATAGATTCCAATCAAGATATCCCAGGCTAGATCTGCAGCTAGCATAAACTGACACTGCTTCATGTACAATGCCAGCTCCTACCAGCTGTCAGCCTGGCCCTAAAAGGCTGGGTTTGGCTTAAAAGACACGTGTCCTAGATGAGGATGTCTTGGCTCTGGTCCCAGTGCTGCCACTGACTTCCATGCCATCTTCACAGGTTTTGCTATCAGTCTACCTGCTTGTGTTGCTTTTGCCAGCACAGTTCTCAATGCATACCAAAGGATCTGTCTATTCCTTTGTCTTCCTCACTATAACAGCTTCCCCTGGTTGCTCTCTATCCTTGTTACCACTCCTTCGCCTCTGTTACTCCCCATGCTCCATTCCCTTCCCTCCATTTTAGCATTTCCAGACTGGTGCTGCTCTCTTCAAACCAGGAAATCTCTGCTTATTGATGAACATTCTCCCCCCTCCAGTTTTGTTCTGATGAGACCTGACATTCAGAAGTTATTGCATTATACAAAAGCAAACACAGAGATGCCATCAAGTTGAGTGCAGGGAATTGCTCAATCAGTTAATATTTGCATATCCTTGGATGAAAGATATTAGTGGTACATAGTATTATTATTAACAAAAGCCCACTGAGAACCTTCTGTCAAGCAAACACAACAGGCAATGTGTGCTTGCTTCCTGCCTTGGCATCCCACCCAGTTTCACATGGGTTTCATGAGCTTCTTGTTCAACCCACAAGGTCTCACAGTGCTGGAAGGAGGAAGGGGTTTGGATGATCAAGCAGAGTTGGGAAAGGAGGAAGGACACACAGAGGTGTCACATCTTCACACCCTGCACTGAGTGTGACAGCAGAACTGTCCCTTTCCGGAGACCCCTGCCTTCATTTCCCTGATCTTGGTCTTCAGACCAAGCTGTTCAGCCACATGACTATAAGCTACACTTGAACATTTCATGGCCAAGGACCATGGGGCTCCTCACTCCTTAGGCAATTCGTTCTGCATCCTTTTCAACGCTACCCAACAAACAGCGAAGTGGCGACCCTCATCCTGCCAACATTCACAAAGCATTAAGGCTACCAAGATCCAGCTTGTGGCCAGAATGTCCTCCCTAGCTGATGCCTGTGAACAAACCTGATGGTGGAGATGTGAAAGATAGCCTTGATCGAGTGAAAAGCTGCCTTCTGTTCACTCGCAGCAGCTCAATGACCTATCAAGCACCTTTGGCTTTCAAAACAGGCTCAGGTGCTTGAGCAGGGTACATTTGAGGACTTGTAAATAGTTTCTTCATCTTTTGCTGCTGCAGTGTCCGTAGAGAACCAGCTGCCAGAATGTGCTTCTACAAATGTATTTGCTACAGTAAACAGCCCGAGGCAATCTGCTGCATCCAAGGACCTTGTGTGGACTCCTTGGAGATGTGTTCCTTCTTGTAAATGGAAAGAGATTGAACCTGGGCAGGACCAGAACCTTGTCCCTGTACATTTGCTGGCCTGAGGCCAGCCATGCAAAATGTATTCATAGATACTGACAATTTCATGCGGCTACACCAAAAAAAGAGGGGGATAAAAACATTTAAAGCAAATAATACTTGAAGAAAACTGGAAAAAGGACCAAATGCCATTTCTTTTTATGGATGTCCCATTGCATTGCACCTTAAGAAAGAGAAGTTGCTGAATTTGGTGACTACTTGAGAAAAACAAGGAACATTAAGAAATACCCGTCTGCAGCAGCACTGACTTCCTGCCCTTACCTTGGAGCACAAGGCTCTTGGTCATTTCAATAGGAGTATTCACATGGTTAAACCAAATTGTGTCCTCAAGTACTTCAGGGCCTCAAGGAGAGTGATAACGGCCTGAGGGATGTCAGTGGTGAGGAGCCAACTCCTGGCATGAACTGTGCTCTCAGGGATGAAGACACTGTCCATGATCTCTTGCCAGCATCACAGTGATAAATGAAGGCAGAGGAAGCAGGTAGATCCGGTTTGGCTATGATCGCTTGGCGCTTTCAACAGTCAACCCTCCCATTTTACCTTCCTCAATGTGCAGCCAGAGAGTTTTCCTGACTCCACAGAACAGGTCAGGAGCTCACTTCCGTAGTTATAATGTCCCTTTCCCCCTCTTTCTTTCATTATCACCATTGACACCTATTCCCACCCCTCTAGCACCTCCCAGCTGCTCCTCTTGTAGCATCCGTACCAAGGTGGCACAACTCTGGAGCCACCAGTGATGCCAGCACTATTGAAAAGGAGAAGGAAATCAAGAATGCAGAATCAAGCCCTATATGTGCTTTATTTGAACTCTGCTTACCAAGTCCCCAGCTTTGTGCTGAGGCTGGCAATGAGTAGGTGCCGGTAGCAAGAGTTTCTTTGCGGGTACCTGACTTCAGTTTCTCTTTCAAAAGTCCCCATCATCTTCCCCATTGAAGTAACATCAGATAAGAAGCATTTAAGGCTTTGGGAGCTGTGAAAAGAGAAATAAACAAACAAAACCTTGGTGGCAATGCTGGGACGGGCTGAGGCAGTCACCGTTATCTCTTTGACACCAATTCAATTAAAACCTTGAGTCACGCAGTGACTATTGAAGAACAAGGATGTCTGTGAAATCCCAGCAAAGAGCCACCTTCAGCCTCCCCTTTGTCCTTGAGAAAATGCCATGCTACTGATGTGGCCATAGTGGTTGCAAGCTTTGAGTATCATACATAGCAAGAACAGATGTCCCAGGACAAAGACCACAGGCAATGGGAAGAAGCTAGGATGGCATTACACTCAAAAGAGAGTATTAACCACTGCTGGATTTGAACTGCTACTTGGAGACCTCCACGAAGTTGAGTTGCTTTTTAAGGCATCAAAAAAGCACATAGGTTTGCAAAAGGCACTTAAAAACATAAGAAAATCATCTGGTCATAATGCCCCTTTCTTATAGTGTTCATAGCGAGCACAGAACCACAGCAAGAAACTCAAATCCTGCCTGTGACTTAGTTCTGATGTGCAGCTCGACCTCAACTTTAACCAGCTGCTTAGAGCAACAAAGTGCTGCCTTGAACACAGCCTAATCAGCTCTGAAAACCTGCTATGTCCAAAAGAGCAGCACATACCCATGTGGAAGATCCAGCTACAACACTCCAGCATCAGTTTGGAACGATCAGTGCGATGGTGTTTGCAGCGCTGGATCTGGTCTCCCTGTGCAGCTTGCATCAGACACTATCAATATAGCTTAGAGATAGAGAAATCTGTCAAGCTCTTTCCAGGGTTAACAACTCGGGCTGTTTAAAATACACATTCCATGCCTGGCGTGAATTTGGCTGCTTTCAGGCTCCCACTCTTGGGTCTTGCTATGCTTCTGTCAGACAGTTTCAATACTCTGCTATGATCAGAAACGTCCTCCCCACGTGGGCACTGATAAACCACGACCAACTTACCTTTAGAAGGATTTTCTTCTTCTAATGAAGGTAACAGGGACTAAAGCACACCAGGGCTTCTTCCACGATGAAGCTAACTCTAACGGAGAAGGTTTTCAAAGGCACAAAGGACCATTTAAATGCTCATTTCCCACTGAAAATCACTGTGCTCCCAGGTGTCTTCCTTCATTTGCAAAGCTTTGGAAGTCTCCTCCTCGGTCTTGGACACCATTAATGGAAAATAATGAAGATGAAATTAAAACCTGGAGTCTCAGAGAGGTGATTCAACCACCAGCCCTGACTGCCACAGTTGTCAGGAAATGAGAAAGAAAAGAAACACAAAATCACCCTTTTCCATTCCCTTTAATTATGCCAGGATGGTTCTTTCCCTCCAATAAATGATTCGGAGAGCCGTTCCCATCAAGGAAGTGAATGAAAGGAGGAGGAAGGGCAAACCAGGCCATCCCTAGCACTTCAGCAACGTTTGGCAGGACACAGGGGAGTCTATTAGTGGGTATCTGGTCATGTTGGTCATCCAGCAATGAACACACGCTACAGAGAAAGGAAGACAAAGAAGAGAACCAAAGAGGTCTCCCCTCTGAAAAGGGAAATTCACCTTCTACAAGCTTGGATCAGTTGCTTAACTTCTCCATGCCTGTGATTCCCATTGATACTGTTGATTAAAGAGCATTTTAATTTGGAGACCAGACAATAGGAACCTTCAGCATTAGCTGAGATGGAGCTTGTATTTAAAACTCAGGCCCTTTCTGGCAAGTTTTGTAGCGATACATAGATAAGTGTAATAACACACTGCACTAAGGTCCCATCAAGCCTCTTAACTAAGTAGGGTTTCACTCACTGGAACTCTCTTGGGACAAAGCACAATCATCTCAAACCTCAGAACCCTAAACCCAGTCACTCATAGAATCCCAGCCTGGTTTGTGTTGGAAAGGACCCTCAAGCCCATGCAGTTCCAACCCCTGCCATGGGCAGGGACACCTTCCACTAGAGCAGCTTGCTCCAAGTTGGAGATCTTTAATGACTGCAACCGCCTACAACTTCATTGAGAGGACCAAGACTTTCTTTCTAGTTCTTTGGGTGTTTTCCTCCATTGGTTGTCTAAGGTCTGGGGCCTATTCCAGTTAATGGCGGGGCGGGGGGGGGAAAGCCCTCCTACTCTATAAGAAAAATGCACTTAATTATACACAGCACAGCCCTAATGCCTCTGGCGCTCTTCGGCTTAATCTTCACAGTTGTCCATTTTTGATGGAGAATTTGTGCTGATTTCATGGTGGCTGCTTGGAGAAAAGTCCCCCACTTCATGGTTATTTCATAGCCGGGGGCAAGTGGTGAACAATGATTTAATTAGGTTTCTGTAATAACATCTCCAGTTCCAAACGGCTGCCCGTATGTATTAGCATGGAAGGATCTCAATTACTCTATTTCCTTTAATGCTGTGACTTTCAGGCCAATGGAAACGGAGAAAAGACATCGTAAATTAAACTAGAAACTCTTTGCCCACAGAAGGCGTTTAACACCCATAGAGCAGTCAATGCTTCCTCTCACTGCAGCCACATCCACGTGCAAAATCTGTGTTCATATCTAATTAGAGCAAATGTCTGTATTGGCGACCATGCCACCGGATGGAGACCACCATTAAAAACACAACCCTGAAGAAAGGAGTATCCTGATCATCAGTGAACATAACTGAGACTGCAGACTGAGGTCAACGTAAAGCTTGTGGCATGCCCTCAGTCTTGACTTCAGACACCATCTCCCAAAATCCTATCAAATGACCTGGACAGGCTGGAGAGTTGGGCAGGGAATAACTTGATGAAATATAACAAGGGAAAGTGTAGAGTCCTGCATCTGGGCAGGAACAACCCCAGGTTCCAGTATAGGTTGGGGAACGACCTGTTGGAGAGCAGTGTAGGGGAGAGGGACCTGGGGGTCCTAGTGGATGGCAGGATGACCATGAGCCAACACTGTGCCCTTGTGGCCAAGAAGGCCAATGGCATCCTGGGGTGTATTAGAAGGGGGGTGGTCAGTAGGTCGAGAGAGGTCCTCCTTCCCCTCTACTCTGCCCTGGTGAGACCACATCTGGAATATTGTGTCCAGTTCTGGGCCCCTCAGTTCAAGAAGGACAGGGACCTGCTGGAGAGAGTCCAGCGCAGGGCAACTAAGATGATTAAGGGAGTGGAGCATCTCCCTTATGAGGAAAGGCTGAGGGAGCTGGGTCTCTATAGTTTGGAGAAGAGGAGACTGAGGGGGGACCTTATTAGTGTATATAAATATATAAAGGGGGAGTGTCACGAGGATGGAGCCAGGCTCTTCTCAGTGGCAAACAATGATAGGACAAGGGGTAATGGGTACAAACTGGAACACAAGAGGTTCCACTTAAACTTGAGAAGAAACTTCTCGGTGAGGGTGACGGAACACTGGAACAGGCTGCCCAGGGAGGTTGTGGAGTCTCCTTCTCTGGAGACATTCAAAACGCGCCTGGACACATTCCTGTGTAACCTTATCTAGGTGTTCCTGCTCTGGCAGGGGGATTGGACTAGATGATCTTTTGAGGTCCCTTCCAATCTCTAACATACTGTGATACTGTAAATATCTGTGTTCTACCATCACAGCTCCATAAACCAGTGTATTTTGCCCGTGAGTGTCAGGAGATGGCACATGCCCAACTGAGCAAGCCTTGATGATCCATCTCATCCATAGGACTGGGTCAGACTGTTTATGGACGTGTTACTGTTGACATAAATAAACCATAAATAGACGCCACAGAATAACCCAATCAGTAGTGTCTGCCTTCTAGCTCCTCACTAGAGCGTCAAAGCCTCGGCTAATCTCATCTCACTGTACAATCCCTCCATCTGTTCCAGCCTCTAGTTTCAATAGGAATTGAAATAAACGTAATTCCTGAAAATGTAAAAACCATCCCAGATTTCCGAGTTCCTTTGTCTCGGAGCAGGTTTTATACCCTCCTGTTCGGCACAGAGAGCTTCTCAAGCGCTACCAAGCCGACTATCTTAGAGAATACTACAAATTGGATAACTCAAAACCCTCCTAGAGAGCTCTCGTAAAACTCCATGGTTGGATGGAAACTGGAACAGATGGGCGAGCTCCACCAAGAGCTATATTAACCCCGCTCTTCTCTGCCTGGTGGCCAATAACACATGCAGAAAGTACAGGTCTAAAAATAAGCCTCCAAACCAGAAGATGACCCAAAGTATGTAATACACGGCAGCAAGACAGATGACCACGTGGTGACATACTCCTGCTTTGATCGCAAACAACTTCTCCCATGGAAATAGAACTCTTCCAGCATCTCAGCATCCAAAAGAGAGGAAGTATTTAAAAGGGCATGTTTCAAGGCAAGTTAGTGGCCATTCGTCCATTGCAGCTTAAATACTTCAACCATCACCTCATTACATATAGAGTAATAGCAAAAAGAGTGCAACGAGGGCCATAATTGGACTGGAGAAATGGAGCAGAAGCCCTGGGGGGAGATTTGCAATGCTCCAGGCTATAAAAAACACCTCTATTTTTGCAGCTGAGTACACAAATTCCCATTAAATTCAAAAGGAGCTTTGGGTGCCCGGAGTCTTTTCATCTTGGCCCATTTGAAGCTTTAAATACCCATCTTTCATCCCTGCCACTGGTGAGTTGAATGGCACAGTTGGCCCTTGAGTTCTTAGCTACCACAGGGTGAAGCTTTCAGAGATGTCAAAGGAATGCAGACAACCCCAAGATGCTTTGCAGGGGTCTGATGTGGAAAGTGCTCTGTCTCTATAGTGAGGACTATTGTGGAAACTGGTTTCTTCCATAAGCCACCTGTGCCAGGCAGCACTCTCATCCCAGATGCAGATCCCTCTCTCTCATTCCCATTCCTATACTACTATTCAAACCCCTTCCACGTAACATACTCAGCTCAGGTATTTACTCCTGGGAAGACTCCTGAGCACTCTACACCAGCAGCACAACACAAGCAATGCAGCAGTGAGTCCCTACAAGCCAGCCCTAAGGGAACAGCCTAGTTCCGGAGGAACCAAACAAATGAAAACCCATTGAAACCTCTATTGCCCTTCCCTGATTACATACTCAAACCCCTCATCCTGCAGCCAGCTCCAAAAGGAGTGGATCTCTGCCCTCGTAGATGTAACTGGGAGGATGATCATTGCCCCAAACAAACCAGCCAAGCTCTATTCTTCATTCTTGATGCTGACAAGCATGAAGGCTAATTGTTTAGAACTGCATTTCAAATGGCCCAGATGAGATAAGTGCCAGGAGATGGAGCTAAATCACACAACTGCTCCCTTGCTGCCCCCCAGTTGAAATCAATAGAAATTCAGGGCTAATTAATATTTAGGAAATGCAAAAACGTGTCATCTTAAATCAGGCTGAAACACAATAATCACAGTAAGTGCTTACTTCAGCAAAACACCACTGCAATGCTAAGTGTTAGTGAACTATGTGCGTATTTATACACTTAATTGACTCCTGCCTCTGACAGAACTCTATTACCCAGGAGTTAGAAGGAAATTTAACTCTGATCTGTGTGTTTGCACTCAAGGACTTCTGCTTGACTCCAGCTTATCTGCAGTGGCAAATAAGGGCTACAGTTTGTTCCCGATGCAATACCACTAAGTTGAGCAACAAATGTGACGTTTAAGCTTTCCATGCGATGACCTTCCATTCATAGCTTGGAAGGTTTTCATCCTGTTCTACTTCAGTTTCATTTCCATGATGTCCTTTAAATAAAGATGCTACTCGGTGCTTTAGTAGATGCAGAGGCTAGAAGAAATACTAATGCAAACAGCCAACTACAGTCCCTCTTTTCCTAGACAAGAAAGCATCCTTGCTATTATTTAGTACCTCAATTTTCATCAAATCATAGAATCCCAGACCGATTTGGGTTGGAAAGGACCTTAAGATCATCCAGTTCCATCCCCCTGCCATGGGCAGGGACACAGTATGTACTGCAGTATACTGTGGCACTGACATACAAACTTCAGCTTGCTCTGCACAACCTCCTGATGTCAGAGAAGCTGCATGGAGTAAAATCAAAAGCATTTCAGACTCGTGCAGTAATTGACTGTTTGACCATCGCCTTCCACACAGGCCATAGCTCTGGAACCCCAGTGCCTCTCCATATCTGCAGGGTGGATGGCAGCTCTTGTGCAAATGCCTTCAAAAGCCACAGGTCATGCAACAGCCTGACCCAGCAGAGAGCAGAACAATGCCTCTTGGAGAAGCCAGACTAAAACCCCCTATTTAACAACCTCTCTGCTGTAGCAGGATGCAGTGCGATCACTTCACTCATCCGACAGCCACACAAGGGGTTTGCTGTGGGTTTCACAGCAGACTGGGACCTCAGTTTGCAGGCAGCAAAGGTCTGCGCTCAGGCAGCTCCAAGGGGATTTTGCCATTCTCTTCCCGCACGCAATCTGAAAACCTGCTTCTCTCTTCCCCCAGCACAAGGCTTGGGCCTTTCCCTGCTGCTCCTTTCAATTCTGCGACCCATTTGAACACTGAACAAGCTCATGAGGTGTTTGTCTTGCTTGCGCTAATACACTGGTATGCAAACGCTCCCATTGCCTGCTCGGCACCTTTCAACACGAACCAAGACCAACCAAGCTGATTACACATGTTGGATTGAAAGCCCAGCCCAGCAGACATCATTCCGAGCTTTACCATAGGCAGGATGGAGCAGAACAAATGTACAAGACTCGGCACACACAAGTTCACAGATGAAAGGCAGTGCCCTTGAATTGCATCAGGAAGCAAACCAGAAACCCATGGAGGAATAATGTTGGTTATAACCACGCAAAGAAACGGGATTGGAATCAATGGGACTCCTTGTGCAGATGCAGTGAGCGCTGAACCAGATCTTGATGCCAGTTTTTGAGTGTTTTCCTGGCCTTAGAGGTCAGGAAGTTGAGAGTAGTCTCAAACCCACCATTCCCACGTGCCGATGTTAAGGAATAAACAGATGCCAGCTCTTGGATGAAGAGAATCCCCCCTGCAAGAGAAACGTGTGCTGGCAGGTACTGGGGAGCATCGGGAGCTGGTGTGGTGAGGAGGAGCACACAATAGGGGATAGCACGACGCTGCTGACAGCCTCAGTGCTAGCAATACTGGGCAAAACAGCACAAGGGATTCCTTGTCTAGCTCCAGTGCTCTGAGACAAGCCAACTGCAACAAAACTGCTCCCCTTCCCTGCTCAAGGAAATCAAATAAAAGACAGGGAGCTGGGTTTTTAATGCTCAGTGAGGAAACGGAGATAAGGTTCATGCACAAAGCCAGAGTGACACTCCTGCTTCACTGGACAACAGAAAGAGATGCTTCAGATCCCTTTTAGAGGCCACCCCTTGAGGACAAAGCTTTTGATGGCTGTTCCAGCCCACATCACTGCTGCTCCTTTGTGGAGCAACAGCAGGGCTGTGCTGCGCTATTGCAAGGACAAAGACCTCCCCTTAGAATCCCGGAATGGTTTGGGTTGGAAGGGACCTTAAAGCTCCTCCAGCTCCAGCCCCTGCCACGGGCAGGGACCCCTTCCACTGGAGCAGCTTGCTCCAAGCCCCTGTGTCCAACCTGGCCTTGAACACTGCCAGGGATGGGGCAGCCACAGCTTCTCTGGGCACCCTGTGCCAGCGCCTCAGCACCCTCGCAGGGAAGAACTCATTCCTAAGATCTTTCTCACATCCTAATACATTCATGTTTGGTTTCCATACAAATAAGCTGCAGAAAAGACCCTCGCAGGGTTGCAAACAGAGCCTGGGAAAGCTCATTAAAGGCAGAGCCTGGCGAAGTCATTATTATGTATATGTCAATTCTGCAAAGAAACAAATGCCATTCGTGCTCTCCAGGTAATCAATACACGCCTCATATCTACCCACAACAGGGAACAAAAACCGATGCAGGGGGATGACACTAAACAAACCACGCACATGTTCATGAAGTCTAAGTACTCAGACTCCCTTATTTCCATCCTATCCCTGCTTGAGTCATTAAGAGACATTTTGTACTGTTCTCAGCCACAAAGACTTGCCGCAGGCCAGGATTAATGAGTGTGACTTGTACTGACTCAACTGCACCCAGAGCAGAAACACTGGAGCTCCAGCCTCAAAGTTCCAGCCAATGCACGAATCAAAGCTCTTGGCAATGGAATTGAGGACCAGACCCGCGACGAGACTGGAGCTACCAAGGGCCCCATCATTTACTTCTGGCTTTCACCAGCTCGCTGTGTGACCCTGTGTACACAGCTCTCTCTGCTTTCATTCGGCAACGCAGAGCAATCCACAGGAGGCTGAACCACCAGACTCCTGGCTTGCACTGACCTACGTGTGTGTGTGTGCGTGTATAAAAGCCCCCAATTATGCGTATCTCTATATAAGCCTGTGCTGAATTAAATGCACACAAAAAAGGGGGCCATGATGTTGATAATGGAAAATTACACTAAGTGGTTGTTCACTTTACAACACCCATGCCAAAACAAACCCACCAAGCCGTCAGCCTTGTTCGCTGCAGATTCACATTCAAGTACTGTAGTAGTGGCTATGAACAGGTACGCATACAATATGCTTAACAGATCCTACTAATAACCCTTGTGCTTTTAACTACACATGCCTGCATTGGAACACATGCATTTGTTTATTTGACGTGTTCTGATGTTTTCAAATCAAAACCTCTCACTCAATTTAGCAGTAAAGCAAACGGGGCTGGCTCCATCCCAATAAAAAGTTCCTGCCAAATAAGTGGCGCTGCCTATTCACTCCATCCCTCTCCTTTTTAAGAGTCAAACCTCACCTATACAGGTAATTAAACAGAATTAGTTTGATTATCAACACAACATCACTCCACGCTGGATCTCAGATGAGCCCAAGACAAAGCCCCCTTACACAGTAACCTCCTTGTTCCACGCACCTATGTGCTTGGTTAAGTGGCTCCATATGCTTAATGGAAAAGAAATCTAATTACCTTAATTTACTCTCCATCCAAAAGTAGAAGGGTAAACTATATGTTTAATTATAAACTTTCCACTTTGAGCAGCTATAATTAATGAGTCAAGGAATCATGCAATATGCCTCGAGCAACCTTTATTACTCCTGAGGTACCCGAGCACCACTTGCAGTTTAGAGCAAGTCACTTCCTATTAGTATTAGGAGCCAAAGTGCCTACCTAAGGCATTAATCATGGAGTGCTACAGCTCTAAGACTTTTAATTACATACAGTGGGTATGCTACACATGGATTGCACGCATAGGGCAATGTTAATAAATAGCCTTCCCGGGGCTATCAAGGGCCTTGGTTTGCTTTGTTTCACATTGTGAAGTTTTATGCAGACCTAGGCAAGGTTGTTCGACAAATGAGGCTGTGATTCCCATCGCTGGTCTAGTGCAGGGCGGGCCGAGCTGTGAGTTGCTAAGAGTGGAGGTAAAGCAGCCCAGGAAGCAGGATGCTGCTGGGGAATGAGGGAATCTCACCACTTCCAGCTCTGCCACTGACTTCAAACCAGCTTCTCCTCCCTCTGATAAAGCCTTGCCTCCCAGTCCCTTCAACAATGGATTCCTCTGGAAACACCTCCTCTGCCTCTCCCCAGGTTCTGAACTAAAATTCATGCATCATTTAATCCCTTATTTCAGACAAAACAACAAGTCAGCCAGCACAAACATAATGGTGTCAAGCAAATTCAAACTCCCCCCGTGCTCCAAGGAAAACACTACAGGAGAGACTAGGTGGCTTCCCACATTCACCACTTTTGGTGCCTGGATGAATGGCTTTGCTGAGGTTATTTTTCTCCAGCGCAAGCAGAGCCACGGCTCTTCTTGAGCACAGCTTGAAGGCTGACCTGCAAAGCTATCAGCATGAAGAAGAAAGTCCATCACAAAGTATAGACACAAACAGAGCAGCCAGGAAAAGGGAGAGGAGAGGTGTTGAGATAATTACATGGTTTGTATTGGTGCCAAATGGGGAAAGTCAGGGTGATAACAGCTAGGCTTATTGCTTGGATGAGAAATAGAGCATCTTTGGTAGCCAGTTGGGTTTATCTTGGTATATACAAAACAAACATGACCGGAAAAAGAATCTGCAGGAAGAATCAGTTCAATATTTTCCCTCAGTAAAATTAAACACAACCATAATAAACCCCCCTCTGAAGTGTATATTCCCCAAGATCCTCATCTGTTTTCCGCACGCTTCCCCTTGAAGCGCTTATCCCATTTCCTCTTCGAAGCCAACGGAAAACAGTGCAAGCGCTTCCCAGGCACAGCCTGGGTGCTGGCTCTCCACGAAGACTGGGCAAGTTTTCATTGCTCTGGTTGGTCTGAGCTGCACTGATTGCAACAAGGCTTCCAAGGACTGTGGTCCACGGTGCCTCTGCCATGCTCTCCTAGCTGAGGCTCCAGACCTGCGTTTGGGGTGCGAGTGTTCTGTTGCTTTCTCGCTTTCCCTACTAGGTTGTGGTTGCCCTACACAAACCCTGGACTAAATGAATGGCAGAGCGCCCCAGGCATCCAACTGGGAACCATGTAATGTGTGCTCCAGCTTCACCTGCACATGGTGGAATGGGTGGAAAATGGGTTTCCAGGGTTGTAAGAACCACCAGTACCTACCGGCACCTGAGCGCAAGCTGCCTATAAACGTGAGACACGAGCTCTTAAAAGATTTAAGCACAAGCCTCTCAATTTCCTTTTTAAACTGGTACAAAGGTGTTATTAGTTGTAATATTTATGCCCTGCTGCTCCTCCTTGCCCAAGGCTGCTGAAACTTTCATTCCAGACAGTAAAAGCAAGCAGTTCTGTAAACTGGGAGAGCGTGCTCCATAAAGGAGGGGCCCTAATCTCAGGCCTTGTTAGATGCTCAGCATAGGTGTACATGCAATTCTTCTATCCTCAACAGGCCCTTGAACAAGAAACCTGGGAAAGAACAGTCAATCGGCATTCACTCAACTGTGATCTGCCTATAGGCTGCCCTAGGAGCAGCTGTAATTGTAAAAGCCTCCCCTTTGAAACGCAGTGGGTAAGTCCCTTTGTTCCTCAAGTGCATCATGCATTATTCTGAGGTTCAAGACAAATGCCTCTGAAGAAAAGATCTCCAGAAAGCCCTGTCACACTGACTATGCTCTGAAGAGCTCTTAAACTATTCATACAGCTCTCCAAAGCGTTTTCCAGGCTGCCTTTACATACATGTTACTTGAGGCCACCCACTTTGTTTCAAGTACATTAGCAGTTCCTCAGATTTTAGGTGCATTCATTACATACAGCCCCCTCAAACTGAGGAGGGGTTGAGGGACACAGCATCATTACAGCTGCCAGTAGCAAATCTGCATCTGTTATACCTGCTCCCAATAGGGAATTTCAGATACTTCTCTGGTCATCACAACCACGGGACCCACATCCTCCTGTGAAAAGGATTTTGTCCCTCTTTTAGGGCTTGCAGGAAAAGAACTCAGTGACTTACCCAACATCACAGAAGAAAGCTGCCGGAAAGCTTGAAACAGCATCTCAGATTTAGGATAGTCCCCCAGATGCTTTGTAACATGAATGAAGAAAACAAATAGAAAGGAAATAAACTAAGAAACTTTCTATAACTTCTCCCTTTGGGACTGCCTCAGGGTACCCCTGCAGTAGCTAACACCCCCTTTGTCCTCACTATTCTGATGGGCTCGGACACCAGTGAGTTTTCAACAGGAGCTCACTGATCCATACATCTCCTCTCGGTGAGATGCTCCTGCATTAACAGCCACAAAACCACCCTGATTCCTCTTTTCCTTCCTTATGTGCTCCGCTGTCTTTGCTCTCAGCTCATTACTACTGAGGGCCCAGCAGTGTGCAGCTGTGAGAGCTCTCCTGTGAAGAAGCAGCGGGACAGAGGTCCTGTTGGCAGGATCGGGTCCCTTTTACAGCGAGAGCATCCCGACAGGCAACTGGTTTATAGCTGCAATATACAGTAATTCAGATAATAACTCTCAGGAAAGACTTAGTGCCCAGAAAAATGAGTACCACTGGCACAAAGTAAAGTAATCAGCTAAGGAAGATGTTTCGCAGGTGATTTTTATGAGGTGGGTAGTCCAGAGAAGCCCATTAATGACAACAGGAGTGTCTGTCTTTACTAAAGTGCCTGAAATCCAGCTTTCCATCTCAGAGCCTTTTACTGGCTGGCAATGTGTTCCAAGTGCAGTGTAACCCTGCTGACTTCAGCTTGCCCTTTACAAGGAAAGCTGTGCTGGCTGTAATGCTGGAATATCAGCCCCACTGGGCTTGCTCCTGCACTGACCCCGCTTGCTCTCTGCTCTTGGGCAGACAAGCTGCCACTGTCCCTGCACTACAATGTGCTGCTCACCCTCATTGTTCCAGTGCTGAGATTCTGTACTACAACAGTGGTCTCAGTCACCCACTGTGCTGTCATTTACCATGGGATCTTATGGCTTTTATAGCTTCATTTTGAGTACTTGGAAACTCCAGGCTTCTTTTCCTGTCAGCCAGTGCATTACTGGAGTTAGAAATCTCAAGCACATCAACTCAGAGATGGTCCCTATTCCGAGAAAAGCTGAATAAATGAGACATCTAAATAAGAGAGTCAAAAAGGATTGTTCAGCCTGGAGAAGAGAAGGCTCCTGAAGGGGAGACCTTAGAGCAGCTCCAGTGCCTAAAGGGGCTGCAGGAAACCTGGAGAGGGGCTTGGGACAAGGGCCTGTAGGGACAGGCCAAGGGGAATGGCTTGAACCTGCCAGAGGGGAGACTGAGATGAGCTCTTAGGCAGAAGCTCTTCCCTGTGAGGGTGCTGAGGCGCTGGCACAGCGTGCCCAGAGAAGCTGTGGCTGCCCCATCCCTGGCAGTGTTCAAGGCCAGGTTGGACACAGGGGCTTGGAGCAAGCTGCTCCAGTGGAAGGGGTCCCTGCCCGTGGCAGTTGATTGGGACTGGATGAGCTTTAAGGTCCCATCAACCCAAACCAGGCTGGGATTCCATGATACAATTCCATGATTCTCCTCACTTGACAGGATTCAAAGGCTCAGGTGAAGTCACAACGAGTCGTGCAGGAGAGCCAAGGGTAGAGGTCAAATCCCCCCCTGGTCTAGGTCATAACATTACCTGAAAACCCCTACATTGGGAAAGGGTCCTTGCAAAACCGGTACAGCAAAACCAACAGAGTTACCTGAGAAAGAGAAGCCCCAAAGGACTGAGTTCAGTGTTTCATTTGCATGGCAACGTGTGCGTACTTCAGTGGGGCCCATTTCAGTGTCAACCTGTGGAACTCCTGTGAAATCAATCAGGTTATCATCAGCTGAGCTCCCTCAAACACTCCTCTTCCCACCTTCAGGAACAGACCTCCATAATAACTGCCTATAAATGTAAACCAGCATTTACCCACTAATTATTACTCCATTTGATTGCCTATAAGCAGCTACAGTTCTATTTGTGCTTCTTGATGTAAAGGGGGGAAAAATCAGAACGTCAATTGGAGGCACAGTTCTTCCTGGCTAAATTTAACAGAAACTTTAAATAAGGCAGGTTTCAGAGAGAATCTTGGGAACAGGGAAATCACGACCATTCCTTAGAGAGCTGAGATTTCTTTTGGCCTTCATTAACTATTTCTATTTATGATATTTATCGGGGGGGGGGGGGGAAGTATGATGGCAATTCTCTAATGCATTCAACATACCCTCTGCCTTCAAAACAAGCTGTGCTTCACAATGATGCTTAAACCACTTCTCCACAAAGCTTACCCATTCCAAGCAGGATCAGGACTCCCCATGGCTTACTAAGCCTAGTAACTGGTGAAGGAAGAGGTAGCTCTTGTTCCACACAACACGCTGTTTAATTATACACCCATAACACCCCCAAACCAGTCGTGATTCGCATTGAGTTGATGCAGCCATGAGGCCAAAAGAGACAAAGATTCACTCCCAGCCCTGATCTTCCTCGGTGGCAAAGCCTGAAATGAGACAACTTCCGATCCCCAATGGAGGGCCAGGAAAATCAATCCAAGCAACAGTCCATGAGATGGCCAAGTTCTCGTTTTGCTGTTCCCCTGCTGGTGTTTGGTGCCATACAAAAAGACGATGGAAAGCATTACCGATGGTTTCTTTCCCTTTCCCTCCATCAGCCGCTCCTGATAAATCTGACCTAACTTCTTCATGGTCCATAAGATCTGTCTCAGTTGAACAAGAACATTTCCACCTGAGGAGCCATCTCTGGCGCATGTTGCTGATAAAACCCGCATAGCTGATAAGTGATTAAATGCCAATCACAGTAACACGGTTTGTTGGTTTGCTGAAGACAGGCGTGTTTGTGAACCTTATTATACATGGCCCCCAGAACTGTTTCTTTCTGAAGTGGTGGAAACGCTGCTTGGGGACTAGAGAAGCTGGTTTCTGGTTCAGAATAAAAGGAACAGATTAAATGATGCCCTGGTTGATTTTCCTGCTCATTCAGAAACATTCTAAACACAGAAGAACGAAGCAAATGGACAGCGAATAGAGAGGAGATGAGAGCTCATCCTGCATCCTATCTGTGGGCATGAATAGAGAGAAAAGGAATTTGGGCTGGTGGTGGAACATGGAATGAGATCGACTTTATCTCAATGGGCTGTGCTGCAAAACCCGGAATGGGGCCAGGAGGTTGCAGCAAAGTTTTCCAAACTCATCCCACCAGCACTAGAGAAGCCTTGGTCGTATCTGTTTAGGTGAGTGAATCTCCTTGATTCTGTTTGAAGGTAACACATCAGAAGAGGACGAGGGTCTGAAGTTACTGGGCTCAGACATATCACACTCTGACATACCACTTGAGCTTAAAAGCCTAACACGGCTCACCAAATAGCCACTCAGACCCACTATATATCCTTTATAGAGATAAAACACAGATGCCCTTCATAGCAGGAGACTCACTGACTGAGAGTAACTCCCCATCTCTTAATGAGTGCAGTAACCTCTTCTTCCACCATGTTGACTTCACTGTCTAAGTTAACAATTCCTTGGTGCAAGGATTTACTACCAATTTCCACAGCTTTACTTCATCCTGAGCCCAGACTTGATGTGATTTTGGAGTTTTCTCCATCCCTTCTGTCACCATTTTGAGGTCTTAGGCAGGAATTAAGTTTTCCACCTTCGCCTCGTATCTGAGCTAAGGATGATGCACACAGCATTTATTGACTACAGAATCTCTTTTTATATACATTTATTAATGGCAGAGTCTCGTGTGAGTGCTAGCCACCTTTGCGCTAGGCTCTTCATGCTTGCATTCATTTAACCAGGGCCAGAGAGTAATTTCCTCTGCATTATCATTGCAGTGGTGACCTGCTGTAAATGCTGAGTTACGGCCCAACTTATCACAAGCTACTGTTGCTGTTCGTCATACCTAGCAATAATTCTCAGTTTTACTCCATAGCTCAAAATGGAGAAGCTCTGAGGTTCCTACAGTAAATCTTGCAAGATATTGTCTGTTAACATTTAATGCATGTCACCATGGTGCAGTAAATAATTCCTTCTGGGAGAAAACTACAACTTACCCCATTTTATTATTCTTTGAGCACTGGCAAAGACAGAAACAATCCAACTTGCACATTAAATACCTATGAGATCTTAAGAAAGTAGTGATTGTGTCCAGTTAGCATCCTCCATCTCACATGCCTTAGCACTGAGTGATGTTCAGCTAGAAAGTCTGCGTTACTCAGCATTGGAGACGTAAGAATCACCATACTGGTTCTTACTAATAGTTTATGGTGATGTGTTTGGTGGCTTTTATATCCTGTCAGGGGAAAAATAAGCTGCAAGAGGAAGTGTGACTCAGCCTTTTGTGTAAGCTGTCAAGAGACAGAAAGCAGGAATAATGTGAAGACTGTGCCACACCAGGGATTGTCGCTCCCGGGCAGGATGCTCTTGGCCACAGCACAAGCTACTCCCTGTTCCTCCTACTCCCCTGTCATAGAATCCTAGAATCCCAGACTGGTTTGGGTTGGAAAGAACCTTAAGATCATCCAGTTCCAACCCCACCGCCATGGGCAGGGACACCACGCACTAAGACCATGTCACCCAAGTCCCATGCAGCCACCGCTCAGTGATGCAGAACTTGATTTCGGGTCTTTCCAGGCTGATGATTGAACCAAACCCAGTATTTTCAGTAAATCCCAAGCTAGAATAGGGCAGGATCACGATCCCACTCTCTTCTCCCTGGACAGCCATTTCAAAAGTGTCTTTTCCAAGGCTTTCAGTGCTGCCCTTCCCTTCCTGTTTCAATGGAACCCATCCCCGTGTGCTGTGCATTCTGCCTTACGCCGTCATCTTCACTGCCTGATGCTATATACTACAATGAACATTTTTACAGTCTGAAAGTCATCATCTTAATGACTTTACAGAGCTTCATAGCTATCATAACATATACCTTAAATGGCTGTTTTGGGGAGATATGGCTTCATCATTTTCACTTTAGAACCAAATCACCCCCTCCCAAATAAAACAATACAATTTTATTCAACTGATTACTTGCTTCTATGATGAGTTTTCCATGACATTTTCATATGTGCATTTTCCTCTTCAAACACCACTGTAGGGATGCACTGAATTATTTACACTGAGCTATACCCCAGACATACAAGCTTACAGAACACCTTACAGGCTCTGATTCCCGATCACTGTGGAAGTGACCAGTTCTGCCTCTGAGTGGCAATATGAGATGCTATTTAGGCAGAACATCCAATTCAAGCCATTTCTTTGCTTTGTTCCCCTCACATTTCCACAGTGTCCAGAACTGTTGCATCAAACAGCTCTTCTGGCACCCATTTATGAACCTCCTGCCTATGGATTTGTGTGATCAGTGTCTGACCCTCAACACTCTTTGCCTTTACAACCTCCTGTGACAGGGAGTGCCAGAAAATCACAGCCCTCAGAGTAAGGAGCTATTAACTGGTTTAACTCAATCTCCAAACTTTATCTAGTGATGAAGCTGCACCCTAAGCACACAGATTTCAAGCTGATGTGCTGTGAACTCCATCTGTAGCTTGAGTTTATAAAGAGCTGGGGTCTTAGCGGATTCAAGCATTCAGTTATGCTGCTTTCTTTTCCTTATACTCGATAAGGAAAGTACCTTGCAAGCATTTTAAAACTGAACTATCACTTCCTCTATTATTGCAGAGAGAAAAATGAAAACCAATGGGAAAGCATAGGACTGGAAGTCACGTACAACGCACAGACTGCAATCTAAGTGTGATTGGGAAGGTTTGAGGGAAGAATACTGGTGCTGAGATAGGAGCATCAGCATGGAATTCAGTAACTAAACTCAGAGATAATGGGTATTTTATACGCAAAGCGAGGCTACAAAGGGCAGGAGGGAACAGCACACAGTGGAACAAAGCCAAGCATCAAAATCCCACTCCAGCACATACCCACGATGTGCATCTTCCTCTCCTTTGGGCTTTTGTTCCTTTAAAACCAGGATAAATATTTACTGCACTGAACACACACCAAATGACTATGACGTGTGCTACTTTTAGCCAAATCTCATCTCCTCATATAGTACTCCAACAAGATCCCATCCCGTATTTGAACATATGCTTGCTTCATTAGCACTTGCACTCACCTGGGAGAGAGACTGCATGCAATTGCTGTGAATATTGCAGAAGACGTATGCCAATGTAGATGGAAATCCTAATACCCTGCAGTGACAAATCACTGTTTTATTTGAATCTCAGAGTCCTTTATGATAGATTCAAACAATCCAATTTTTTGGATCCCCAGGCATATCCAGACCTAATCATCATAATTGGTAGTAGGAATTTCGCTGGAAGAATGTGTTAAGACTGATCATAGAATCCTGGAATGGTTTGGGTTGGAAGGGAGCTTAAAGCTCGTCCAGCTCCAACCCCTGCCACGGGCAGGGACACCTTCCACTGGAGCAGCTTGCTCCAAGCCCCTGTGTCCAACCTGGCCTTGAACACTGCCAGGGATGGGGCAGCCACAGCTTCTCTGGGCACCCTGTGCCAGCGCCTCAGCACCCTCACAGGGAAGAGCTTCTGCCTTATCTCCAACCTGAACTCCCCCTGTTTCAGTTTGAACCCATCACCCCTTGTCCTATCCCTACAGTCCCTGATGAAGAGTCCCTCTCCAGCATCCTTGTAGCCCCCTTCAGACACTGGAAGCTGCTCTGAGGTCTCCACGCAGCTTCTCTTCTCCAGGCTGAACAGCCCCAGTGTTCTCAGCCTGGCTCCATCCGGGAGCTGCTCCAGCCCCTGAGCATCCTTGCGGCCTCCTGTGGACTTGCTCCGACAGCTCCATGTCCTTATGTGGGGACCCCAGCACTGCACACAGGGCTGCAGCGGGGTCTCCCCAGAGCACAGCAGAGGGGCAGGATCCCCTCCCTGAGCTGCTGCTCATGCTCTGGGGGTGCAGCCCAGCACATGGGGGGGTTCTGGGTTCAAATTCACACTGAAACCAGGTCATGGGGAGCTTCTCCTCACCCAACACCCCCAAGCCCTTCTCCTCAGGCTGCTCTGACTCACTCCTCCACCCAACCTGCAGCTGGCTTTCAATAAGGAATCCTCATGGTAGGCAGCATACAAAGCAAGCAGCAGTGGTAGCCGATTCCCATCTAAAAGAGCTTGTGACCTCAGTATGAAAACGTCAGTGACGGGGGCAAAAGCAGAACCTAAAAATCAGGAAAAAACCAAAAGTCCCAACCTGGAGATACTTGGACCCTGCCAGTATCCAGAAGTCTCTCTGCAGGCTTGGAATAAAGGAATAAAACCCCACAACACCATCAACTTACAAACCGCTCCTGCTCTCAAGGCTAAACACTTGAGAAGAGACATGACTTCGCATGCTTAATATCATCAAAGCCACCAAGAGAACACTGAGGCGTCTAAAATGATAGCTAATGTGTCAGTAATAAACCTCAGCCCAGGGATGCTCAGAACGCACATGGACAAGCTGGACTTGCCCAAGATGAGAAAAGAGAACAGAAGAAAGAATGACTCCAGGCAAAGGACATCAGTGGGAAGCTTTCCCAAGGAATTCAATAGTTTTCCAGATAAAACATCCACCTCAAAACAACCAAACCAGAGCAACTGAGTCAAGCTGAGCTCAATTCAAGAGGTATCTCAGTGCCTGTAAACCCATCTTCCTTGCCAGAAAACATCTCAGGTGGAGAACCCTCCATAGCTCTAATTGAGAGTCAAAGGCCCCTGAGGTTACTTAGGCAGTTTCGAAAGCATTGCCTGAAGTGCTTTCTGTTGCCTTCTCATCCCCTAACGCAACTTCCAGTCCCCACGTAAGCTTCTGAATCCTCTCGCAGTTACAGCTACGAGTTGCCAGCATAATTTGATGTTTGATCCCCCTGCTCTCAAAACGTGCTGCTGCGCAGCAGCTCCCAGCGCGCTCTGTTAGCACTGGCCATGAAATCACTCGCTGTGATTTGTTTGCATATATATTGAAAAATCAAGTGATGTTAGCTCAGATTTGGGAAGGAGGGGTGGGGGCAGACAAAGGGGAATATCTCAGTTGCCTACCATGCATAAACTAAGCAACCTGCTGCTTCACACTGCAGGGGCTCTTGTTCTTTCTCTACACTTTGTCTCCGTTTACAGTTCACAAAGCAACACCTAGTAAAGCAAGCTCAAATTTGAGTTAATGCAGCAGCAAGTTTACTACGGATACAAACAAAAAGGCCAGAGAATAGGTCAAAGAAATGGCATCCCTGAATTTCAGTCTGAACCCGTAAGACAAGAAGCTGATGCTGTTGTGCCTGACCCTTTGTTAAGCAGCATGCCTTCTACTCACTGGGTGTTTTTATATACACAGGGTGCAGATGATTGCTAGTGTAAATCAGCGTAGCTGCACTGACTTGTGTGGGATGATACCAACTGAGGGTCTGGCACAAACACCATCATGAGAAGCCAGGAATGACAAATACCAAGGAGAACAAAAGAATTCAATCCAGGAGAAAATGAGAAATCAGTATTCTTCATTATGAGCCCTGCTTGCCTCCACCACCTGATCAGGCCAAAGTGATGGAGAATAAATTCAGGTCTCAGCAGCCCTGCTGTATTGTAAATCCAGGCTGATAACTCCGCTGCACCCAGCAGGGTTGAGTTTATAGGTCCTAGCCAAGGACTGAACTGGTGGGACTTTGTCACGCTGCTATGGCCTAAGTTCAGCACTCAGCTCTGACTCTTAAAAGCACCTACAGAGTTTGTCCCCTCTGAGCCTCTAAACTGCTCATGTGGGGAATATGTAGGAGGTGGAAGAGGAGGCAAGGAGCAAGGTGCAAATACTGAGCCAATGCAGCAGAGCCCTCATGAAATCTTGTACGTGCTACAGTGCTCTAGGTGGCATGTTTTCCAGCTGCCTCCATCCGATGCATACCCTACACCCAGAATTAAGCAGCACTGTAGCTGTGAAGGTTAATAATTGACAATGGACAGTAAAGAGTATCTTAGCCATCGAGCTGGAAGTCAATGATGCTAAACACATAATTGTCCAGTACAGCTATATTTGTTTCAGGTATACTGCAGAACATTTTCTCATGCCCAAGATATTACTCTCCTGTGCTGGCAGGAATATCTGAGCCAGATCAGCCTGCAAATGCTTCTTGAGGAAATTGGGTTTCTCCGCTCTATTAGGAGCATTTCATTTTTATGATTAAAATCAGAAAACAATATTCCACCCAGTTAAAGGGAAACGTGCAGGAGACGACTTTCCTCTACCTAGGTTTCCAAATACTTATCTAAAGTGCTCGGAAAAGGCATTAATAAATAAGGATGAAAAATGGAAACTGCATAGCTAACATGTTTCATGAACTGCATTTGCTGTGAGTTATGGACAACATGCTTTAGGGGAATAATACCAATAGTTCACACTTCTGCACAGCGCCTTTCAGTGGAGAGACTCCCATAAATCAAAATATAAAGCTTTAATCAGAAAGGAAGGCATCAACTTCTCCAATACACAAAACCAGGTAAATCAAGGCAAAGACTAATAACCAGCCAACAGTTCAAACCACAGTAGACAAATTTCTGTGTAGACCCTTATTGACTGGAAGTACTTTGATGTGTGCTCATGATCTACTCAAATCAGGCTGAAATTAAGCCTATACCTATGTGGTTGGAGTTTGTGTGTTCTGGAGATGATGGGCTGTTCCTTCACCAAGAGACAGAGGGAAATACAAATTGATGGATGGAACAATCAAGACTATCGCATTCCAGAAAGCAAGCTACGTTGGAAGATGTCTACAGCAAAACAAGGAAGGACTTCTGACAGATCCTAAAGGTGTTCAGCCAACTGGTTCCTGCCATCATGATAGAAGTTAGGCACCAAAATACTTGCGATTGTCTGGACCACAATGACCTAACCAAATGGCATACGGGGAGGCTTGGACCATATGAGGTCCCTCAGGCATCACGTTGCCAGCTGGACTTATCTCTGTCTGCATCTATGCAGCTAAGTAAGCTAACAGCCAAAACTGTGTGTGGTTGGTGACTCATTGAACACACTGTGGGGAAGAAAACTGACGTTTGCACTATAATATGTGAGCTCAGACCTCACAATGGCATCCAAAAGGAAAAGTACACACAGCAAACGTAACACAACGGACAAATGGAAGGAACCGAGAGGCCTTTTCTTCAGCCCTAGGTTCCAGGGCTTTGCATCCTCCGGATCATAAAGAAGGGGAGAGCGGCAGGTTCCTGCAGGTTATAAAGGTCTAAAAATGTGCCACTTTGCTTGTGATGAAGGACAGGGAGAAGAAAGGAGAATTCTGAGCTCAAAAAATAATAATGAAAGTCCTTCAGGCAGAAAGAGGGGAAAAAAAGGAGGGGGGATTACTTGGCACACAGGGATATGCAGGAAGCTCCGAAAGACCTGGATAATGCACCATCAAAATACAACCCTTTTAAAAGAGTACCTTTTCTTCCCTACTCAGGTTGTCGTCTTTTGTTCCATCTCATTTCAGTGCCCATCAATACATCTGTCTTTTCCCTTCTCAGCTGGATGGGGTTGACAGTAATCCAATTGGATCTAAGCCCAGATGCATTTCTTTCTTTCTTTCTTCCTTCTTTGTAATCCGTACGAAAAACAAAATGCACAAAAGGCTGGCATTTCTTCCCATTCCAAGTCAACCTCTATTGGAAAGCAAACCCCCATGCTAACAGCGAGGGATCAATCCCAGGAAATTCGTGACAGAAATTAAACAGATAAAAAGAAATTCCTTTCCCTCAATGCCTGTGCTCTTTCAGCACAGCAACGCAATCCGACTCTGAATATGCAGTCATACAGAATGCACAAAAGAGTTCTGAGCCATCTTTAGCTAGCTAATAATGGCCAACCCTGCAGTGAAAAGGTGGACAGCTTCACACCCGGAATCACACAGAGGTTGGAAGGGTCCCATTGGAGATGGTCTAACCCAACACGCCACTCAAAGCAAGCACTCATGATCTTGTGTGATTGAGCTCTGAATATCTCCAAGGATGGAGACTCCACAAACCCTCTCTGGGCCAATTTGACCACCTGCACATTAAGAACAAAGCTTCTGTAGCCACAAGTCACCAGCATCCAGTCGTCAGCATGAGCTGAGTTTCCCCAACTGGCCAAGCACAGATTCTGCTGGCACTGCCTTTGG